>NC_072792.1:92525675-93130675 GCF_028583425.1 Eublepharis macularius
CTCATTGCAAGAAAATACGCATGGCGTGTCAACCAAATTGAAACCATGTAGGAGATAAATCATACATATAACACATTTGATGTAGGGCTATATAAGGGAAGATTGAGTGGCTAGTGAGAATTGTTTTGAAATTACTGTGCTATACTATAAACTACAATAACAGTATAGTCCTAAGGAGAGTTATACTTTTCTAAGTATTCTTAATTCAGTGGGTTCAGAACAAAATAACTGTTTAAGATTCCACTGTTAATTTCCAAATAACAGTCCAAGATTGAGATCACTAGAACACAAATGTTTTCAACCACCTTGCACCGTTAGCTGCTTTCAAAACTAAGCTTACATTACTTCAATTTAAGGATACCTCATGTCATTCTTGGGAATTAATGAGCAGCTAGAATTTATTTTACACCAGACACTGAAATGTAGAGAATGAATAATGTTTAGTGTGGTCCAGAGTTGCCAGGTCCCCCCTGAAAACCTGCAGAGGGTGGGGGACTTACCAGGTTGTGGGGGAGGGGGGGACTTGCATATTAGAACTACCAAAATAATAGTTCAGTTACTAGGTGCCAATATGAAATTTGGTTTGAAGCCTTATGAGATTTAATTCTGTTTAGTTTATAGATTCACATAAAAATAGCATTGGTTGTTGTGGATTTTCTGGGCTGTATAGCCGTGGTCTTGGCGTGGTAGTTCCTGACGTTTCGCCAGCAGCTGTGACTGGCATCTTCAGAGGTGTAGCACCAAAAGACAGGGATCTCTCAACACCAAGACCACAGCTATACAGCCCGGAAAATCCACAACAACCATTGTTCTCCGGCCGTGAAAGCCTTCGACAATACAAAAATAGCATTCTTGGCTTTGTTAATTACTCTGTGTGTATATGCTAGAACACTAAATGGTAACATTGCAAATTGATTTGAGATAAATAGATTAGTGCATTTTGTGTAGGACTATAAACTGAAAGTTTTTATGGTGTTGATCATCCCACTTATGGAATTAATTATGCTTGCATTATTTTACAATTCACTTTATAATTTTTATTTCAAGTGAAATGAAACAGTCACTGGCAGCAAATCCTACTGTTAATCAGTTTTGGAGGCTGAAAAAATGAACACCATCATTTTGAAGCATGACTGTCTGTGCTTTCTCAGTTCCATATTACACTCACATACATATGCACACCCATGAAGGTTGTCGTTTAGTATTTAACTCCTTGAATCCACTTACCAGGTAACCCCCTTAATGTGTGCAGGACCTCACTGACAATTTCTTCTCCCAACTTCTAAATGGCTGGCATGATACTGTGCTGCTGGCCTACTTGGGGCACTTTTACACTATGAAAGTGTATCTTAAACATATCGTTATTAGGCTTTTAGTTATAATTATCTGTTAAATTCCTTTGTATGAAGATTAGTCATACAATCAGTGCTAACCAGGATTTTAGTTTCGAATTTAGGTAGTCTGGATTTTGGGAACACATAGTCTGAACCTTGGGAACAGAGATTAATTTAAATCAATAATGGTATACCATATTCAGAGTATGCTTTTTTTTTTAGGCTCCAAAGAAACACTTGCAAAATGGGATTATTCGAGGATACCAGATTGGTTACCGAGAATACAGTGCAGGGGGGAATTTCCAGTTCAACATCATCAGTATTGATACCACTGGGGACAGTGAAGTTTACACTTTAGATAACCTGAAAAAATTTACACAGTATGGCATGGTGGTTCAGGCTTGTAATCGGGCTGGAATAGGACCGTCTTCTCAGGAAATTATTACAACAACTCTTGAGGATGGTAGGTAATAAGCACTCAAATTGCATGTTTTAATCAGGCTGAGATCTATGTGTGGTCTTATTTGATGTTTATAGAAAGTTTATATTTTAATATCAGTTTGTATGTTTTTACCTGATGAGTGGTAAGTAGAAGGTATGATAAAAATGACCATTTTGTTATCTTGGCAATTTTACCAAGGTTCCTCCCCCCCCCCCCAAAGACCCAGCTATCTTTACAACAAAGGAACTATATTTCTTCAGCAAAACTGAATATAAAATAATTTGGACAGAGCTCACAGTGTAATCCCAAGAATACTTTCATAGGAGTAAACCCCATATAATAGATCTCAATAGGATTCTGAGTAGACCTGATTAGAATTGCACAGTAGGTACTTAAGGCAGGCAAACTCCCAGGGATTTGATCCACTGCCTGCTACTACTCAGAGCAGTGGTAGAAGAAAAACAAACAGGTGAACAAACAAAGGCTCTTGGCAAGTCATGGGCACATCACTTCCAGACAGAAACAAAAAGTGATAGTGGTAGCCCTGAGAATCACCATAAAGTTTTACTATAGAGTTGCTATGATTCCTAGAACTATCAATGTAACTCCCAGATTGCATCCAGAAATGACCCAGAGACGTTGGCAATGAGTGTCACATGCTCCCTCCAACCCTCTGTCTTCATAAAACAATGCTCCATAGGAGAATACTCCTTAATCTTTCTATCAGTCTTTTAGCACCAATGGCTGCTATAAAGCAACTATATAGGATACATTGCAGTGATACGATATACATTTTGCAGTCATGCATTGGATACGTGGATTTCTGAAACTGAGTACTGATTTTAACATTGCTTTGGAAAAAAATTGATTCATTTGAAATGTGATGCTGGAGGAGAGTTTTGCAGATACCATGGACAGCGAAAAAGACAAATAAGTGGATACTAGGGATGTGCGTTTCGGCATTCAGAATGCCGAAAGAATGCCGAAACAAAAGTGTTTCGGCTTCTTTCAGGGAATGCCGAAACGTTTCGGGGAATCCCGAAACGTTTCGGGTAGCCGAAAGAAAAAAGCCGAAACGTTTCGGGATTCTTTCGTCTTTCATTCGGCTTTTCAATGGGAAAATGCCTCCGTCTTCCCGGACGTCTGGGGGAGGCATCTTCCCACCGAATAAGCCCAAAATTGGTGGGGACCTTCCTCTAACCCTTCTCTAACAACCACCCAAGTTTCAGACAGATTGGACTTTGGGGGGCCATGTTATGGCCCCCCAAAGCAGGTCCCCCCATCCTCCCATAAAGGAGCATCTTCTTCATTATTTCCTATGGGGAAAAAATGAAGAAGCAGGCTTCCTTTGCCAGGGGTGGCATTTTGCATGCAAAATGCCCCCTTACCCTCAGGGGCCCTTCTCCCACCCCTCCTCCCACCCCCCACCAAGGCTCAGCCTGCTCCCACTTGGGGGGGCCATTTCATGGCCTCCCCAAGTAGGTGCTCTAATCTCTACCACTGACAGCTGGGGGAGGCTTGTGTTGCCAGGGGTGGCATTTTGCATGCAAAATGCCCCCCAACCCTCTGGGGCCCTTCTCCCACCCCTCCTCCCACCCCCCACCAAGGCTCAGCCTGCTCCCACTTGGGGGGGCCATTTCATGGCCTCCCCAAGTAGGTCCTCTCAGCCCCTAAATTCCACCCCTTACAGCTCCACACAAACCCAATTCCCCCCAGCTGCCACACACAGACCCAAATCCCCACATTAGCCCCTCACAGACCCAAATCCACCCCCACCTGCCCCACACCCATAACCCCAGGAACAGGCTGGCAAAGGCCAGCCCTCTCCCTTTGTTCCCTATGCTGGGAACTTCTAAACTCTCTTTCCCTGGGCAATTCTGCACAGCCCAGGGGTGCCACAATGGTGGGCACACTTCTGAGTGCCAGCTGGTCCCTGTGAAAGAGCACCTGAACCACA
This sequence comes from Eublepharis macularius, assembly GCF_028583425.1. Lineage (NCBI taxonomy): Eukaryota > Metazoa > Chordata > Lepidosauria > Squamata > Eublepharidae > Eublepharis > Eublepharis macularius. The sequence goes on from NC_072792.1 coordinate 92,529,409, forward strand.
GACACCCTCCCTCAAATTCCCCCACCACCTACAGAGATGGCTGGCCAGCCAGCCCCATTGTTCCCTATGATGGGAACCAACTGCACAACAAAGAATAAAACAAGAACAACACAAAATAAAGTTTTTTAAAAATTATTTTCTCCCTTCCAAAGTACAAGTAGGCAAAGCATTATGACACATAACACCAGCAGTCCCCCACACAGAAAAATAACACAACTCACTTAACATCAGAGAATCACAAAGCACGATTCCTGTCAAAAACACTTTATTTCTTGAACAGCTTTAGGCTACACAGCAGGGGGGGAACACCAAAGGGCATGGCAGCAGTATCTTACACAAAAATAACACAACTCACTTAACATCAGAGAATCACAAAAACACAATTCCTGGCAAAAACACTTTATTTCTTGAACAGCTTTAGGCTACACAGCAGGGGGGGAACACCAAAGGGCATGGAAGCAGTATCTTACACAAAAATAACACAACTCACTTAACATCAGAGAATCACAAAAGCACAATTCCTGTCAAAAACACTTTATTTCTTGAACAGCTTTAGGCTACACAGCAGGGGGGGAACACCAAAGGGCATGGAAGCAGTATCTTACACAAAAATAACACAACTCACTTAACATCAGAGAATCACAAAAACACAATTCCTGGCAAAAACACTTTATTTCTTGAACAGCTTTAGGCTACACAGCAGGGGGGGAACACCAAAGGGCATGGAAGCAGTATCTTACACAAAAATAACACAACTCACTTAACATCAGAGAATCACAAAAACACAATTCCTGGCAAAAACACTTTATTTCTTGAACAGCTTTAGGTTACACAGTAGGAGGGCACAAAAGGGCATGATAGCAATGTACTACAAAAAATAATACAACCCACTTCACCGTTTTTGACAGCAATTGTGTTTGTGTGATTCTCTGATGTGAAGTGAGTTGTGTTATTTTTGTGTAGTACACTGCTTTCCTGCTCTGTGGTGCCTTCCTACTGTGTAACCTAAAGCAGTTACAGAAATAAAGTGCTTTTGACAGCAATTTTTTGGGGTGATTCTTTAATGTGAAGTGAGTTGTGTTATTTTTGTGTAAGATACTGCTTCCATGCCCTTTGGTGTCCCCCCCCTGCTGTGTAGCCTAAAGCTGTTCAAGAAATAAAGTGTTTTTGACAGGAATTGTGCTTTTGTGATTCTCTGATGTTAAGTGAGTTGTGTTATTTTTGTGTAAGATACTGCTGCCAAGCCCTTTGGTGTTCCCCCCTGCTGTGTAACCTAAAGCTGTTCAAGAAATAAAGTGTTTTTGACAGGAATCGTGCTTTGTGATTCTCTGATGTTAAGTGAGTTGTGTTATTTTTCTGTGTGGGGGACTGCTGGTGTAATGTGTCATAATGCTTTGCCTACTTGTACTTTGGAAGGGAGAAAATAATTTTTTAAAAACTTTATTTTGTGTTGTTCTTGTTTTATTCTTTGTTGTGCAGTTGGTTCCCATCATAGGGAACAATGGGGCTGGCTGGCCAGCTATCTCTGTAGGTGGTGGGGGAATTTGAGGGAGGGTGTCTGTGGTTCAGGTGTTCTTTCACAGGGACCAGCTGGCACTCAGAAGTGTGCCCACCATTGTGGCACCCCTGGGCTGTGCAGAATTGCCCAGGGAAAGAGAGTTTAGAAGTTCCCAGCATAGGGAACAAAGGGAGAGGGCTGGCCTTTGCCAGCCTGTTCCTGGGGTTATGGGTGTGGGGCAGGTGGGGGTGGATTTGGGTCTGTGAGGGGCTAATGTGGGGATTTGGGTCTGTGTGCGGCAGCTGGGGGGGAATTGGGTTTGTGTGGGGCTGTAAGGGGTGGACTTTAGGGGCTGAGAGGACCTACTTGGGGAGGCCATGAAATGGCCCCCCCAAGTGGGAGCAGTCTGAGCCTTGGTGTGGGGTGGGAGGAAGGGTGGGAGAAGGGCCCCAGAGGGCTGGGGGGCATTTTGCATGCAAAATGCCACCCCTGGCAACACAAGCCTCCCCCAGCTGTCAGTGGTAGAGATTAGAGCACCTACTTGGGGAGGCCATGAAATGGCCCCCCCAAGTGGGAGCAGGCTGAGCCTTGGTGGGGGGTGGGAGGAGGGGTGGGAGAAGGGCCCCAGAGGGTTGGGGGGCATTTTGCATGCAAAATGCCACCCCTGGCAACACAAGCCTCCCCCAGCTGTCAGTGGTAGAGATTAGAGCACCTACTTGGGGAGGCCATGAAATGGCCCCCCCAAGTGGGAGCAGGCTGAGCCTTGGTGGGGGGTGGGAGGAGGGGTGGGAGAAGGGCCCCTGAGGGTAAGGGGGCATTTTGCATGCAAAATGCCACCCCTGGCAAAGGAAGCCTGCTTCTTCATTTTTTCCCCATAGGAAATAATGAAGAAGATGCTCCTTTATGGGAGGATGGGGGGACCTGCTTTGGGGGGCCATAACATGGCCCCCCAAAGTCCAATCTGTCTGAAACTTGGGTGGTTGTTAGAGAAGGGTTAGAGGAAGGTCCCCACCAATTTTGGGCTTATTCGGTGGGAAAATGCCTCCTCCAGGCGTCCTGGAAGACGGAGGCATTTTCCCATAGAAAAAAGCCGAAAGAATGCCGAAATAATGCCGAAAGAATCCCGAATCCCGAATCCCGAAAGAGATTCTTGTTTCGGCTTTCAGCTTTAACGATAGAGAATTTTCTTTCGGCTTTCTACTTTCGGCTATAGCCGAAAATTTTTGGCTTGCACACCCCTAGTGGATACTAGTTCAAATCAAGCCGGAATTCTCCTTAGAAGCTAAAATGACAAGACTAAAGCTATCATACTTTGGTCACATCATGAGAGGACAAGATTCTCTGGAAAAGTCAATAATGCTAGGAAAAGTGGAAGGCAGCAGGAAAAGAGGAAGACCTAAAGCAAGATGGCTTGACTCAATAAAAGAAGCCACGTCCTCCAGTTTGCAGGATCTGAGCAGGTCTGTTAGAGATAGAACGTTTTGGAAGTCTTTCATTCATAGGGTCGCCATAGGTTGGAGACGACTTATCGGCACATAACACACACACATTTGTAATGCAGAAGTCAGTAGGAGTTTCCTGCTAATAATATTTCCTATTATTGATAGTTTCACTCTTTTATTACTCTAGGAACATTTTGACTTAGAATATAATACTATTAAAGAAAAATGGCCATTCTCTCTCCCAATATCAATTATCTGAGACCCACAGCTGAGCTAGAGAACTTGAATTTACCAGCCTGTAATCAGACATGTGACTTTCTAAGAATGCAAAAAAAATAATAATCCTGAAAATAAATGACCTGTGGTGTATGTCTAGATAATTGAGATCAAATTGCATAATAGATCTGTTCTACATCAATAATAGAGAGCCCTCTTGTGGGAAAAAGGGATTATTCCATCAACAAAGAAAATAGTGAAAAAGCATGCACTAATATGACTAGTCAAGCATGATCCCATGGGACAGATTCTCAGATGTCTTAAGCAGTCAGAGCACTCTCACAGTGATCTACTTGGAATGATGTTCTTGAGTAAACTAATTAAATAAGAGAACACTTTTAAATTTCTGCATGTTTCTTTAAATAAAACTTTATAAAATGGCAGTGGTCTTTATTGATGCATATTTGTTTTTCAACCAAAACTGATACTGCTGAGTAGACATGGGCACGGATTGAAATACGAATCAAATTTCATGATGAATCGGGCCGATTCGTGTTTCATGAAATGTGTCTTGTGGGGCTGCAGTTTTCACAAAATTCACGACTTTTTGGCCCGATTTGTTCGATTCATGAATGATTCGTGATGCCAGACAGGCTGGCACCGATCCATTGATTCCCTGGACAACATAGGCCCAGTATGTCCGCAGACTTATTGTTGCCATTGGAAACCTCAATCTTAGCCCACATAACCTTGATAGGCAGCTCTCCTTGCCAACTGGAGAGTATCCATTCTGCCCTATACAATGAGAAGCAGGAGGGTTAATCCCCTAGGCAACTGAAGAGATGGGCCTTCTGTAGCCATGGGAACATCAATCTCATCCCTCCAAACCCTGTTAGGCAGGTCTGTGTGCCAACCACAGACCTCCTGTTCTGCTTTATGTGAGTGTTTGTTATATAAGGCACCTCTCTGTGCCTCATGCTTTTAGTTCCAGTAGACAGAGAGAGGGGGAAGATCAGTTGCCGGGATTTGGAGTGAGAGAGAGTGGAGTTGGGAGCTTTTGGCTGGGTTTGCTGCTGCTTCAAAAGAGACTGAAAAGCCTCTTTCTTATTTTCCTCACTTGTCCTTCCTGGGAAGGTCTTTGGGTGAAGATGCCTTTTTTCCTCCACCCTACTCTACCCTAGTCTAAGGCCTTTGCCTGGCTCTGGGGCCTAGCTTAACTGAGGCCTCTCTTATTTTTTATTTGCTTGTCTTTGTTTCTTCTTATTTCTTTCTCTGCTCTTTTGAGGGCTCACATTCTTGTTGTTTCCATTGATTTTATTTTGTGCACCTCTCCCACCCGGGCAGGTGTCTGTGTGCTGGTTTTGGGGCCTTCCTCCCAAGCCCAGTCTCAGGGCCGCTGCCTGGCTCTGGGGCCCAGCTTTGTGGGTTCCGGTCAATGTTTTGCAATATTGGCCAAACTGGGATGGTGGGTGGAAGACAGCCTGCTGAAGTCTCCCTGCGAGTCTGACATCTTTGGGAATGAAGAGGGCAGTTGAAGTGCCCCGGGTTCTGATGAATCACAAAACTAACAAATCATATCGCGAAACAGGACAATTTCATGGAAGTTCATGTTTCGTGATTTGTGGAATGTGACAAAACACGAAACTCTCGGGGTGTTTTTTTTCTGTTTCATGCCTGTCTCTACTGCTGAGATATTCTTAGCACTGCCCCACAAGGTCTCAGCACCTAGTAGGAAGCAAAGATTATACTCTATACACCCCAAAGGTTTACAAATGCTGGCTGTGTTACTGCTGAGGCACTCCCTATATGCAACAGGGATTTCCTGTTGTCAACTCTGGTAAGGAAAAGGACTCAAGTTTGCTGGCATTGTATTTAAGACAGTTCTGAGCTGTTTTATCCCTCTCTTCTTTTAAGGTGTATGGCTCTCCTTTCCCCCATTTTATCAGCACAACAACCTTGTGAGATATGTCATTATGTGAGGGAGTTATCAGCCCAAGGTCACTCAGTAAACTTCCTGACTGAAAAAAGATTCAACTTGAGTCTCCTAAGTCCTAGTCCAACCAGTATTATATGCGTATATACCACACTTCTGGACAGATTAAGGTCCATTCAGAGTGGTGAACAAAGTCAGTGCTATTATTAGCCCCCACAATGACCACAACTTGTTTAAATATTGTAAAATATTTGTTATGCATTATGTATAGATGCAGGCATGTGCATGCACAAAATATTATACACAGGTTGTTTCATACGTGTGAATTGATTACCAATCCATCCACTGTTGCTGATTTGCGTAGAGGTAATATCAGTCGAGTGTAATAAGAGGAGCAAATTCATAATTTCTATTCAATGAGGAGAGCAACACCTTGATGCAAAACACAGTGTTTTTGCAGCATCTCAAGGCCATTCAACCTTTGCACTGCTACTCATATGGCAATGATAGTGGCTTACTGTCAGCAAATAATGCTCCTCTGGCACCATTTCAGGCAGGAAAAACATATTGGGGGGAGGCAGGAACCTCTCCTCCCCCTGCACCATGGTGGTCTCAACTAAAATTGGAGTCCTGTGGCTCTGCCATCTTGTCTAGTTTGGCCCTAAGTCTGTTTAGGCTGCAGCATGATCAATTTTCTGCCTTGTATTGCATAGTTGTGCATAGTAACAGTATCTTAATTTATGTTCTCTTCAAACATATCTAAGAAATCTAAAAAAGGAGCATTTATGTTTTGTTTTTATTCAATTATTTCTTTGAATTACTCATTAAAAATGATGATACTCTGATTTCAGTTCCCAGTTCCCCCCCAGAGAACGTCCAGGCTGCTGCGACATCCCCAGACACCATCTCAATTACCTGGTCTACTCTTGCCAAAGATGCCCTCAATGGAATTCTGCAGGGTTTCAGGGTTATCTATTGGGCAAACCTTTTAGATGGAGGTGAGTATCCTTTGTATCCAAGTCCTAGAATTTTTCATTGGATGCTGCCTGGGCATCAGAAGTCATTTGACAGTGTATTAAACAGGAAGAGGGTGGGGCTCTAGAGGGTCAGGAGGGATGGTCTTGGAATCTTGTAGTGCTATGCTGTGAACTTTCCTCATGGTTTGTGATGTTGGTTAGATGGGTTTTTATTCTGACCTAGTAAAGCTTTCCATGGCCCTTCAAGAGTGACTAATAGTTTTCATTTACCTATACTATGGTTTCTGAAATAAAAATATCAGTAAACTGTAGCTTGCTAACATTTTCAAATCAAAATAATTTAGCAGCCTATGTTTTTTTTAAATATAATGGACCTAAAATGGTGTGTTAATAACTTTAAAATATTTTGCATGTTTATTTTTCTCTGTAAGACAGATGTAATTTTTATGATTAAATGCACACCCTGGACACTTAACATGTTTATTTAATAATCATAATAACTTTATTCCTGTTAGTTACATATTTTAATCCAACAATTTCTTGCTTATACTCACAGCAATATAATTATCCCTCAGTAGGAGAAGAATAGCACTATCACTAACTCAGTTTAATTTTCTGCTCCCTAGAACTGGGAGAAATTAAAAATGTTACAACTACACAGCCCTCGTTAGAGCTCGATGGCCTGGAAAAGTACACAAACTACAGTATCCAGGTGTTGGCATTCACACGAGCTGGAGACGGAGTCAGGAGTGAGCAGATTTTCACACGGACAAAAGAGGATGGTAAGAACTGAAACATTCTTGGTAGTCATTGAGCCGTGCTGCTGGGTTATATTCAGGTGTCCATAGTTTTGCGTACATAGTGTTATGTACAAAGGACTTCCAAAAGGACTTTGAACTCTAAAATGTAAATATTTTGCATGGTATCTTGCTTGGAGGTCAGCCTAATACTATCACAACTCCAATAGACTATGTAAGAGGACCAGCCAAGAGCGGAAGGGCAAAATGGTTCTATGGTCAGCCATGTCTCAAAAAGCAGCACAAATAACCCAGAGAGAGAGAGAGAGAGAGAGAGAGAGAGAGAGAGAGAGAGAGAGAGAGTATGTTTGGACAAAGTTAACATGGCAATGCTTGGGAGCAGTAAGAGGTCAAATAGAGCCAGGGAGTCATGCTAGATCTGCTGAGGAAAGGGAAAGTAAAGGATCTGGGAGAAATGTAGGAGATGCCTTGTTGGGCAGGAATTATACTTGAGGGGAAAAGGGCAGTGGCCCTTCATTGCAGCCAGCAGCTCTAGCCCAACACACACACACACACACACACTCCAAATAGTCCTGGCTCAGGATTTCCTCCTGCTCCTGAGGCACATGTTAGCTGGCATATGAACCATGCACATGCACATCCTGTGCATTCCAGAGGAATGTTTGTTGCAGTCTTAAAGTGAACACAAATCATTTAATTATTTTCATTTAGATCAACCCATCAAATATTCTGAATATGTTTTTCCAAAATAATGACAGAAGACTGATCTTTTTCAAATCAGATTTGGGATTAAAATAACCACCATACATTTCTATTTCTTTCCATATGAAAAACTATGTTTTTGTTTTGGATGGAGCTGTTCACCCTGACATCTGCATCTTATCTTGTGACTCTGCATCTTATCTTGTGCATTCAGTACCTACTGCTGTACAATGTGATGACAAAAGAGGCTATGAGGTTACTCACAATGTCACAGAAGCTTGCTATGCAGGCGTTGTTTAAAGTAAGTAGGGGTGGTACCAAATTTCAGAAAACTAGCTGGCTTGATTTAAATATCCTCATTTTGAGTTTATTTCTGTTCTGTTCAGATCTAATCTGTAAGTTTTAATTGTTGTGTTACGTTCTTTTTCTTCATGCCAAATGTTTCCCAAGAAATCAGCATTATTCACATACACATATGATAAATACCATATCAACTACATTCAAGCTGCCTTGAATCACATGGAAAGGCACAAATGTTTTAATGAAATACAAATTGTTTAATAAGATATTAATAATTAATTAAAATGTATTGCAGAAGCAAAGAGATTAGCAAAACAGCAGTGAAAATGGATAGATCGAAACCATTCCCAGTGATAATATGACAACAAAAAAGGCATATTTGCTAATCACCAGTTGAAAGAGTTCTCAAAGAATTCTGAAATAAGGGAAATCTGTTTAGATTTTGCAAGTGATATCTTGACAAAAGGACTTTTAAAAAGGCCCACTTGCTAATATGGGTGGCATCCCTAGAGTCTGTTGGCAAAATATTGACAACTGATACTTTCCCCATCCATCTATATTGCTTTTATTAAATCTTCCCTTTGATGTACTGGCTCCTGTAGCACAATTCAAACTGCTCATTTGTGATCTCTGCTTGTGAGTGATAAGGACAATTTGTTCTGGTGGTCTGGAAATCTAAGATGCTGACCTTGTGTAGGCTTGCACCTAGATGAACATTTGACCTCTTCCAGTCTTTTATATTTCAATGCATTCTCTATGAATTTCCTACATGGCTTAAGTTCACTATTAATCTTTGGCATCAATGGAAAATTTAGCTTAGAAAATCAGCAAAATACATGCCTCTCAGGGACATAAACACATATTTCTCTTTAAGCTGCTTAAAAAGCATCTTAGGTGCAGATAGTTTTATGGAAATGTCACATAGATGCAAGAGAGGTATCACAAGCGGGGAAAAAATCCCCCCTCCTTTCATGTATTAGAAGTAATCCCACCAGGCACAGAAAAGATTCCAGAAGCAGTGTGTGTTTTATTATCATGCTCAGTACTTGTTTTTAGACACAAGGGGTCAGGCATGGCCCAGCTTGAATTTATGTAAAAGAAACCACTCTGGCTGTGAATACAAAATTAGGTCTATTTTTAAGGTTTGCATTATTTAGTTTTTTCTCCCCAGAAATCTGCAGGAAAAAATAGCATTCTTGTCTAGGACATTCCTGACACAGTGAAAATTGCAGCAGCCGAAATGTCTGGCTGTTTTGAGAATGTGTTACATTTATCCCCTTTGCTTGGAGTTCCTTCTAAACTATAAATAGATTTACTTATTAACCAAGTGTCCTTCCACTTGAGGATTTATTTCACTGATCGTTAAAATTTAAATAGACATACTCATTTTCTCTCCGCACCCTAGGCTTAAATTGCATTTTCGCAGGGTATTGTATTTGATGGCATGGGATTTGAATGATTGCATTAATTAGAAATGATGCATTATAAAATCTTAATTAAAACAATGAATCTATGTTGCTTATTTGACGGACCCTTTGAGCCATAGTTGGTGCAAGTCAGTGTAGTCTAGTAAATGGCACTAATGTTCACCAATTGGAATCTAGCATAAACTCATTTCTGGCCAAAAGTTGTTGAGCTGACCTGAGAATGCACACAGATTTATAGCAGGAGAGGGTGTCCTTTTCAGTATGTGGATCAGGTTGTGAGGGGCTTTAAAGAAAAAAACAGGCACCTGATTTAAGCCTTCACTGTAATATGGCACATGCTGCGTTCTTCACCAGCTGAAGTTTCCAGGCTGTCTACTGGATTCCAGCCCAGGGCCAAAGTAGATGATACCAGATCCCTGAGCCCACCACAGGGATATCGTGATATCCTAGAAACATTTCTTTTTTACTTTTAAACATATGGTGGGGTTGCAGTTCTGCTGGAGACTGCATTGCAGGGAATGAGAGGCTCCTGTCTCCCACTCATGGCCTAACCTAGGGCCACACTTGACAATATGGGTGTCCCTGAGTTCATCCCAGGGATACACGGCCTTTTAAGTCTCCAACTGGGTGCTTTTTTCAACTGTGCCACAGGGACCTGATTCTGGTCCCCTGTGTCACAGGGGAGGAGGCTGCCTTTCCCCATGCCATTTTTCCACCACAGATTGGTGCTGGGGATGCATATGAGCAAACAACTTTGGATCTAACCCTTTACCTTTTTCACTTTTTCCTAGGGTGACAAGGTCTCTCTCGAGCTATACTGTCCCAGCCCCTGGTCCCCAGTGCAGCAGTGGGAGAAATTTGGGTGAAAAGGCGATGTCATGATGATGATGCATTATCAATTCTGGTCACATAATCCAAGTTTTGGGTATTGCTAGAGCATCCCCGGCAGCACATTATGTCACTTCTGATTATGTGGCCATAAGTGATGTTACAGCCTTGCATGACACTGCTCAATGCCCAGCCCAAAGACACTCCTTGGCTGGCCACTGTACTTCTTCCATGCTTGTTGCTACAGCTTCTGTTCAGAGCATGTCCTCTTAACAAAGTGTTTTTCATCTCTCAAGCACTGACTCACCTTCAGCAATGGTAAATCTTCTATAGAGCTACTGTCAGTTTTCTAATAGCTTGTTCATGCTACTAATTGCAGAAGTATTCTGTTCAAGCAAGTTTGGCCTGGGTCTCATGAAGTGCAGCCCTATGTAGAGTTACTCCAGTGAGTCTACGTAGGACCAGTGTTGTGTAGTGGTTAGAGTGTCGAACTATGATCTGGGAAGCCAATGTCTGAATCCCAGCTCTGCCATGGAAGCTCACTGGGTGATCATATGTGTCATATTTACTCTATTGCACCCTCCAACACTGTTCAGATGTAGGTCTCCATGATTTTCATTTCCAGATGTGGGGCCTAGTACTACATTATATATGAAAATTCTTCCCCTGTCCCAGTAATGAGAACAACAACAACAAAAACCAGTGTATTTCTAGTTAATGGTGGCAGCTGATGATGCTGTGTTGAAAAAGTGCCCATAAACAGTGGAGAAATAGCACAGTTAGGTAGGCAAAGCTTTGAACTGCCAAAGCGACTCCACAATGCACCACTACCCTTTAAAGAGCCCTCTTTCTTGGTTGGTGTCAGGGGCAGACCTGGAGGAGAAAACATCCCTGGAAAAGGGCCCCAGTCCCACTTCCCCAGAAGGAGGAAGGGAGAAAGAGCCTGTCCAGCCAGCCCTACACCTATGAGATTTCTTTGAGAAAGGCTAATAGCCTTACCTCCTCTGTACTGCAGGGTGGTTTAGGGACCATTACAGATGCTGGATTGAGACATGGCCCTGTTCTCTCTGATCTGTGCCACTGCAGATAGGCTAGAGAGAAAGGGTTGCAACAGTGATGGAATTAGGAGAAATATGGCTCATTGTCAATGGGATCCAGAAATATTGTGAACGGAGGATAATCTTGCCTCAAGAGTTCCTTAATAGGATGGCAAAAGCTGCTAATTTGGGTGCATGATGGTTTTCAGGCTAACTAATTAAATAATAACCTAAGCAAATAACTCGTTAAGGTTTCAGTGCCAAGTATCATACAAGAAGATACTGAAAATAAAATGGTCAGTTAAAAATCTCTTTGTGCCTGTCTTGGTTTCAGAAACTTACATCTCTCTGAACAAATTCCAAAGTGTCTGATCTCCATGAGCCACATCCATCAGACCTGTCCTCTATGGCTCCAGCTGTAATTTAATAATCAATTGCTTTTAAAAACCTGTCTAGTGCCAATGATTCTTAACAAACGATGCAGACCATAACATAAATCCCCCATTAGAGCAAGTAATCATTTGGAAAATGCAGGGATTTAAAATAGCACGTATGTAGGATCCCCAGCCTCCAGGTGGGGCCTGGAGATCTCCCAGAATAACAACTGATCATCAGATCAGTTCCCCTGGAGAAAATGACTGATCTGAAGAGTTTCCTGTATGGCATTATATACCACTGAAATCCCTCTCCTCCCCAATCCTGCCCTCCCAAAGCAGCCATTGCCGTTCCAGGTCCTCCTGCTGGAGTCAAAGCAGCTGCAGCTTCAGCCTCCACTGTGTTTGTCTCCTGGCTGCTGCCCATCTAATTGAATGGTGTAATCCGAAAGTATACTGTATTCTGCTTTAGTTCCTGCTTTGGGTTCTAAGTGGACCTGAGAGAATTAATTGTGAAGAACAAAAATGAGGATATTTCTGCTGCCTTCAGGCATCATATCAAAGCTCTGTTTATTCAAGATGGGCATAAATATGACTAATTACCATGCTTGTATGACCTTCCCCCACCCCCTGGCTCGCAGATTCTAAGCCATGGGTTATCTCCTAGTATATGAGGAAGCAAGCTCTAGTATGCCCATGGGGCTGCATATGGACATACAGGTGAAAGGGAATTTCATTGGTAGCTTCTAAAACCAGGGAGCCTTCAGCTGAACTCTTCTGAAGAGGAAAAGATGAAGGGAGGAAGTAAGCACATGAGCATGGCAACAAGCCATGTTTGTGCTCACCAAAGACAAATAAAGGTTTGCTGTGGTATCTGAATGCAGGATTAATCAGAGCTGATTTTTTTGAGAATTGATATTTAGTACTTAGTAGCATTTTTTCATAGTTATTTACCCTTGTTGGTTCAAGAAATGTGTTTAATGGGTTTTTTTAATGAATGAATGAAGGAAGGAAGGAAGGAAGGAAGGAAGGAAGGAAGGAAGGAAGGAAGGAAGGAAGGAAGGAAGGAAGGAAGGAAGGAAGGAAGGAAGGAAGGAAGGAAGGAAGGAATTCTAAACAGAGTGCCAGTGGGGAGAGCATGTTATTTTCACCATTTCAATGATCTTGAGGTATCACCTGTACTGTGATCACCTGACACTGTGCTATTTATTTGTATTTATTTGCACATCCGTTGTGATATTGTGGGATTCTGGAGAGCATCTTTTAAATTGCACATTTCACTGACGTGATGGCACATAACACAGAGAGACGCTCTGCAAAATACAGAGCTTCAAATGGTTCTTCCCTTAGGCAGGCTGTGGCTGTCATGTGAGGTTTGCCATACTGTGCAGGTTGATGTGTATTGACTGTTTTTGCCCACTTTGTTTCTCTTGCAGTTCCAGGTCCTCCTGCTGGAGTCAAAGCAGCTGCAGCTTCAGCCTCCACTGTGTTTGTGTCCTGGCTGCCACCCATCAAATTGAATGGTGTAATCCGAAAGTATACTGTATTCTGCTCTCACCCATACCCCACAGTAAGTTAAACAAAAACCAAACAAAAAGAATCGGAACTTTTAGAGAATCTATTGGGAGAAACCGTGTATATTTACTGATGCTGCTACATTTGTATTCATAAAACAAGCTTCCTCTGATCAAAGGGCAGGATAAGGGGAGGCCAGAAGGTCATTACAATGCTGCTGTAGCAATTCCTTACCCTGCTGCAGCCTTCTTCAGTGCTGCAAGCCGGCTCTGAAAAAGACAGAGGATCTGGCACTGTTCTCTTGACTGCTATATCCAGTGCAAAGGGCACATAAGGGGAAGTTTGGGATGCGTGCAAGAGAACTTGCAGAAACAATTTTCATATGTGCCATTGTGACTTCACTGGAAAATGCTGAGCATCCTAGCATATGGAAAACAAATGAGATTACTCCATATGAGTGAATGAACCTTTCAAAGTGTGGTATTAATTACACCCATATCATGCTAGCATATTCATTTTTTAGACCCTGCTAGAGTTAATTACACATAGTGCAGTATAATAGTATTTGAAGATCTTGGAATACGTGGCAAGTCATTAGCTTGACAACCATGGAACAAGATCAGGCATCTCATTCTTTTTATTCTCCCTGAAACATAAAGGAATGCACATTTTTTCATAAGCTCTAATCTTGTTTCTAAACAATACTTCTCCATCTTGTATTTTATAAAATCTTTAAAATACTTTTATATGCATTCTAACTTCATTTGTCTAGGAATGCTGGAGTGTAATGAGGTAGCCAGCTACTGCAGCAGCTCTCATTCTCTCTCTCACACACACACACACACGTTCAGTGGAACTTTATTTATTTTTTCCTGCACAGAATTGTCTTATGAGGTGCCTTCCAGCATCCCCCTTCCCAGTGCCATAGTTAGTTGAATCATGGCCAGTATCAAGGGAACAGCTTCCTTATGCACCCCCCCACTCCCACCCCCGCTGTACAGCCATTAAACAGCTGCTTTAGACAGACTCCTTTCATCAATAGATGCCTCAAGGCAGCATCGGCTTTTATTAAGATTATTGTGGTGAAAAGTGAACAGAAAAGAAAACTACTTTTTATCTTCCAAACCAATCAAAAGGTGTTACTGAAGGGCTAAGTACGTGTTACAAATGAACATACCTAATGGAAGATCCATATTAAAAGCAAAGCAGATTTAGAAGGAGAAATTTTGGGGAAGTACAAATCTGGCATTCCATCAGAGTTTTCTGAGAAACATCACCACTCTCCATGAGAAGAAAAGCAGCGGAGAGAGAGAGTGTGGGTAGAAAAGTTGCCTATGGGAAAAAGAGCCCACTGCTTCGCTGCTATATATACTCCCTTCTACTGGTATGCACTTTTAAAAAAAATGTTGGAGAATTGTGACATGTGTTAGTGTGTGCCACACAGTTAGCTTCAGAGGGCTGAGAACAGAGGGACAAATTCCTGATGCTACACATATCTATACTACTCATTTACATTAGTTTTATTATATTGTAACTAGCAACCAAGCCCGTTGTATAAACAAAGAGCTCTAAAAAACCTGGTGTCCCAGCTGCATGCTTGGCCCTCCACACCAAGGCTCCCGCTGCCCCTGCCACCACTCAGGCCAGCATCTGCGGCTGAGAGGGTGACAGCGTGGCTCAGCTAGCTATTCCCTCGACCACTGCTGCCCTCAGGGTGGCCTGCGCTATCCCTGGTGCTGCATAGGCTAGCAGCAGAGGCCCAAGAGGGACTGGCACAGCTCCATTGGCTGCTCAGGTGGCGCGTCTCCTCCCTGTGCCCAGGCCGCCCAGGCTGGTGGCTGAGGCCCAGGAGGGACTGACACAGTTCCACTGGCTGCTCTGGTGGGCACTCGGGCAGTGTGTCTCCTCCCTGTGGCTGGGATGACAGCTGAGGCCCAGGAGGGATCGGCACAGCTCCACTGAGTGCTCTAGTGGCTGCTCAGGCCAGCACATTTCCTCCCTGCACCCTGGCTGGCGATTGAAGCCCAGGAGGGGCCGGCAGGTCTTCTGGCTCTCTGGCAGTGGCCTGTGCTTGGATATCTTCCCCCTGCACCCCTGGGAGTGCAGACTCCATCTCTGGGCTCTTGTGGCCAGGTAAGTCCATTGCTGAGACTCATTTTTTTTATCCCTTTGAGTGCACCTGTGCGGGGATAAGAAGTGAGTCACCGGCAACATGGTTTGCCTTGTATGTCTTAGGATGGTTGTTTTGAATGACATTTATTGTAAACTAACTTGGGTCCTGTTCCTCAGGCGAAAGGTAGGGTAAAAGCATTTTGTACAGAAGTACAAAATAAATGCATAAAATCCCCCCCCCCCACCCTCACACACACACAGGACCTTTTAGTGTTCAAATTGTAGCTTGTGCTCTCAGGTCACACAGAACTCAGACTTTTTCAAACTTTTTTTAAAAAGAAAAGAAAACAATGTTTCTGAATTAGATGGCTCATGTTTCTCTCTGGTATGTAATGCCTACATGCTTAGTAATTAACATATTCCCTTGTGTATTTGTAACAACAAGAACCAAGGAACCATGCTGAAGTTGTATACTGTGAAATGCTCTTAATAACTTTCAGGCTAGGCCAAGGCCTTGGATTGCAGGTTCTACCAAGGCTACAAAGTCCAAGCAGTAGTGGGAAAATCTTTCCCTTCTTAAAATATTAGAGTTGCCACTTTACCTTTCAAAATTGGCAGTGAAACTCTGAGGTACTTCCTCATGCAGAACCACAGTATCAAAGGAATGTTAGTTAGATTTACTAGGATTCTTATTGCATTTAGAGTATCCATACAATCAGACACCATGATAAACCCTGGTTTGTTTAACCCTTTTTCTAGTTAGTCTATCAGTCTAAGCAAGAAATTCTAGTTAGCACATAAATTCTGGTTTCTTAGTTTCTTGCCTGTTTCCCATCTTCCATCAGGGAGAACATCTTTATACAACCATTTCTGCATCCAGGCTGCTGTGAGGAACAGTGCTAATCAACAAACTGTGATGTGTGATTTCATATAACAACTGTAGTTAACAAAAACAAATCAGCTACAAATTCTAGTTTTAAGTAGAGGTGTGAACCTGCCCCCTCCCCCAAACCCAGTTGAATCCAAATCAGGGTTTCACAGATGCCATAAAATTCAGAAAACCTGAAATCCAGGTCAGCAAGATCCCAAATTCTCTAAAAATTATCCAGGGGGCTGGGAGGGAGGTATTTTTCAAACAAACTTCTCCAAATTTGCAGGGAACCTATTACTTCCTGTCCACTAAAGAACTCTCAACTTTCAGGAAGATTGGACATAGAGATCCATTTTTTTGGGTCCCTGAACAAGGTGCCCCCAGCTACTCTCTGTTATTTCCAACTCTTTCCAGGCAAAGAGAAACCTTAAGCAAAGGCAACCCCTGGCCAAAAGTTATTCCGAATGCAAGTTCAACTCCCCATGTTAGTTGAACCAACAAAGGCCAACAGAACCAAATTACAGTAAGGGAACAAATGTCAAACCAGAGAACTCCAATGTCAAACCAGAGAATCCCAAACTGAAGCAAGGGAAGGGGGATCACCGGAGCTGGATAAGCCACTGAGTTTAAAAGTCAGTTGGTTATAGTGGCTTACAGGGCTGTTTTGGAGCTCAGAGCCTGGAGATGGAAGCAGGATGGGAATCCCTTGTGGAGAAAAGCTGGCATAGCAACAGAGGTGAAGCAGCAGCAAGATGGCAATGGCATGAGCTGTAAAGGAGCAGCTGGTGGCTCAAAGTACCAAGACAGGAAGAGTGGTGCAAGGTTCAGGCTGGTGGGAGACAAGAGAAAACAGGCGTAGGGGGCAAATCCACACTCGCTTATCTTCCACTTATCTTGCGCTGTCGTGGCAATCACCTTTATTCCGCTACCAGGCTGTGCATCCTCACATCCACCCTTGCGGTGTGTCTTCATGGCGCAATCAGTTCTCCACACGCCACCGAGTAAAGTGTTACCGTGGGTGGTTCCATCCTTTGCCGTCAGAATTGACGGCGCACGTCACTTCCCTTTTTTTAAAAAAAAGGGGTCAATTATCCAGTATACCGATATCTTGAATTTTGAGAAGTGGCAATGTACCCTCCCCCTTATCTTTGATTGGCTCCGGTGACTGTTTCTTTTCCCATGCAAACCGCTGCTCACTATGGTTGGTTTACCAGTATACCGACCATTATGCACTGTTAAAAAAAAAAGGGAAGAAAACGGATTTCTGTGAATATCACGTGGTTTGGAGGGAAGGCGCAATAGTAGTGTGGTGATGGCGGGGAACACGCAGAATGGGAAAGCGTGTGAGTATCTGCATGAATAGCGCTCCAATTGTGAAAAAGCCGCAGAAACAAATAGGTAGTGTGGATTCGGCCAGGGACTGGGAAAGGAGCCTGCTGGAAACATGGTTTCTTGCCTGTTTCCCATCTTCCATCAGGGAGAACATCTTTATACAACCATTTCTGCATCCAGGCTGTTGTGAGGAACAGTGCTAATCAACAAACTGTGATGTGTGATTTCATATAACAACTGTAGTTAACAAAAACAAATCAGCTACAAATTCTAGTTTTAAGTAGAGGTGTGAACCCGCCCCCTCCCCCAAACCCAGTTGAATCCAAATCAGGGTTTCACAGATGCCATAAAATTCAGAAAACCTGAAATCCAGGTCAGCAAGATCCCAAATTCTCTAAAAATTATCCAGGGGGCTGGGAGGGAGGTATTTTTCAAACAAACTTCTCCAAATTTGCAGGGAACCTATTACTTCCTGTCCACTAAAGAACTCTCAACTTTCAGGAAGATTGGACATAGAGATTTCTGTGAATATCACGTGGTTTGGAGGGAAGGCGCAATAGTAGTGTGGTGATGGCGGGGAACACGCGGAATGGGAAAGCGTGTGAGTATCTGCATGAATAGCGCTCCAATTGTGAAAAAGCCGCAGAAACAAATAGGTAGTGTGGATTCGGCCAGGGACTGGGAAAGGAGCCTGCTGGAAACATGGAGAGCCATGAGGCAAACAAGCCAAAGGAGATGGTCTTGCCGCCGTCTCCATGCCTGGAAAGCCCGCAAAATGCTGGAGTGGCAGCTAGTCCACAGCTGCAGTGGTATTTGCTGGATTAAACGGAATAAACATGGTTTAAACTGGCCCATAAGAATCCAGCTTCACGGATCTGATCTGGAATTCTCTAATGTAATCCTAAATAGCCAGATTATGCCATATTGACATAAAACCAGCTATATTAACCAGCTGTGAATCCCAAATTGCACACCCCTAGTTTGAAGTCTCAGTTTGGTGCAAACCAAGTGACCACAGTTTGTTGCACCACCTGCATTCAGGCAGCAAAAGTAACTGAGAATTTAATCAAATCATAGTTTCAACTAGAAATGTGCAATTCAGGTTTGGTATTCAGTACAAATTACCATGCACTGAATTCAGTAATACCAATTTTTTAAGTTTATCAAATTTATTTGGCAAAATTTGGTAAAATTCAGGAAGCGCAGCACCACTGTTCCTTGATTTCTGGCTTTTGAAGTTGGTTGTATTTACTTGTTCATTTTGCTACTTGTTCTTCTGGGGGTGTTTTATCCTGTTTTGGGTAACATGTGTGGAGTTTTATAGTTAATTTTATTTCATTAATTTTATTAATATATTATTAAATCCACTTGTTCTTCTGGGAGGCTGTTTGCCCCTGTTGTTGGGCTTTCTTTACAGAAGTTTGGTTGGTGTTTTTTGTTGGTTTTTTTTTCTGTTGGCATAGAAGTTTGGTTTGGTCACGTGTTCAGTTGTTGTTGGTTGTTCTTCTGGGGGAGGGGTGAGTGTTTGTTGAGGTGCTTGGTTCAGTTTGTTAACTCAACCTACTGGTGTTTTGGTGTACTTTTTTGGTATCCTGAGAGTGTTGTGAAGCGTAAACTTTTAAAAAGTGTTTTTAAGAAAGGCCAGTTGTAGTTTTTTCCTATAGGGAATAATGGAGATTGGAGGTGGCTGGGGAGTATCTTCTTTGGGGGTCCCCCAGGGTCCAATCTTCATGAAACATAGAGGACAGTTAGGAGTAGGTCCCTGTAAATTTGGTGAAATTTGGTCAAAAATGACCCCCCCCCCCAGCCACTGGAAACTTCTGAATTCTATTTCCCATAATGGCCAAATTTTATCAAATTTGCTCTGTATTACCAAACCAAACTGAAGAATGAATTCAGTATTCCCCAAATTCCATTTTTTTTCCAGTTCAGCATTACCAGACTGAATCAACCAATTTTTTTCTGTGCACCCCCCTTCAACGCCAACGTTCATTGTCTGCCCTGATCCTGCCCAGAACCCATGACAAACAGAGCCTTCTATGCTGAAAGTCTTCAAAGGAGACTTTCAATAGGAAGGACAATCTAGAAGGGAGGAAGAAACATCCTTTTGGCAAGAGAGAGAAGAGGGTAGCAATGGGCAGTAGCTGCAACAGACAGCACCTAGTTGGAAGGGTGGAGTGGAAGTTCCTCTTAAGTATTTGTGTTCTGTTAACATTTTGAGAAGACGAGTGTTAGAAATATGAGAGCTCTATATAAGCGGCCTCGTTCCATGTCCTTGGTTCCGATCTCTTAGCCACCATGACACCAGTCCCAATCTCCAGCTCTGTCGATATCTTCCAAGCTGCCCTCTAAGAAAGCAAAGGTGAAACAGAAGCATAAAGTGCATTCTTTGAATTTAAGCAAGCCTTTGTTAGTTCCATTGTGGCACTCTCCACCACCTCAGCTCACTCAACACTAGCCAGAATGGAAGAAGAGATGGCTCCAGTTCCACCATGTACACCTTTTCTGTCGGATGTTCACAAGTTTCACTCAGGGAATGAAAACTCAGCACCGGATCATCCGATGGCCTCTCCATCAGTTCCTGAACAATTCCCACCTGCTTCTTCAGTTCTGAAGTTTCCTTTGCAGGTTGCAGTGAGTTCATCTACTTTGCCATCTCAGTCAGCAACTTCTTCTATTACTCCCACTTTGTATCCACTGATTATTCCCTCCATTCTGCAGCCAGTTCCAGCCTTGGCTCCAGGATCCTCTTTTCTACCAGCTTTAGCAGCATAGAAGGCCCTGTTCGACATGGGTTCTGGACAGGATCAGGTTGCCGGGCACCCACTGGATTTTGATGACACCTTTTTGGCCAAGCTAGGTGTGGTTTTCCCCACTACTAGTTACGTCAAGGAATCAGTTTGTGCATTTTCCAAGGGCCGTCGATCTTCTGCACTGGGGTCCAGTGTTGGACCATAATGTCAACAGGTTCAAACTAACAGTGTGGCTCATTAGCCCCCCCCCCCCCCATTGACTGTCTCTTTGGATGTCATGCTGGTCATTCGAAATGATTGCAAACCCTCCACAAGAGCATCCTATGCTCACAAGTGGGAGCACTTTTCTGCATGGGTTCTGCACAAGGGATTGTCCCCCTTTTCTAGTCCCTTGTCTGTTATTTTTGAGTATTTATTGGCTATTAGGGCCACTGTTCTTTTGTCCACGTCTATTCAGACCCATTCCATGGTCTTGTTGATGAAAAGACTGTTTTTTCCCATGCTCTCTCCAGGAGTTTTCTTAAATGGCTCTTTAACTTATATCCCCCTCAGCCAACTATTGTATCACAGTGGGATTTGTCACACATTCCCTCCCTTCTGCCCTGCAGTGAACTCTCTTCTTATTCTATGTGCTTATGCAGCTCAGGAGAACTAAGGGAAGCAGGCACCTCTCCCTCACTACACATGACCATTTTGTTGGGAAACCGCTTCTCTCCATGTTGGGGAGGCGTGCCCTAGGAGCCTTCTACAGGCTAGAAAGATCCCTCTGCAGCAGGTTTGCACCTGCACAGTCTCAATGTGTGACCTGCACAGAATACGGTGATGAACAACAGTTACAAGTACAAGTCTGTTTTTTAATTCCAGGAGAACTCCAGGCTCCACTTGGAAGTTGACAACCCTAGCCAAGGAGAGACCAAAGATGTACTGTGACTTCTCCTATACAGGCTGCACTGTTGTCAAACATGAACATTCCACTGATTAAGCACAACCCCTTAGCTACTGATCAATCATCCAGGGGAAGGATGGGACATGGGCCATTTCCACACACGTTGAATAATGCACTTTCAATGCACTTTCACAATCCTTTTGAAGTGGATTTTTTGTTCCACACATGGAAAATCAATTTCAAATGTTCACTAAAGAGTATTGAAAGTGGATTATCCAACGTGTGTGGAAGCAGCCATAGACAGCGATATTTTAATCAAACCAGTTCATAGCTTCAGGGAGACTATGATCTTGAGCTTTTTTCCTGGAAGGAGGAGCTGTGCTACACTTCTCTGTTCTGTGCTCCACTGCAGAGATACACTGGACTCTTCCCTATGTAGTTAGCTACATTCATTGCTCATGGTTCAGATGCATTCTGTCTCGTCTGATGTGGTTTGGAGCTCTCACCCCTCTGTTGGGGAAGCCACTTGCTGCACATGCCAGGCAAGCCATGTCCTTATAGAAGAACACTTTACTTCTTAGTGGGGCAAACCCAGTTTTCAGAAGTGAATCTAAGAAAGGCAGATATTTTAAGTGGACACAGAAAACATAAATTAGTACTTCAGAATTATTAGTCCATATTAAAGAGGTCCATGTCAGAAGTCTAGTGGCTAGTTTTGCAAAGAAGAGCCTTTTCACTGGCAGCACCTAGGCTACAGAACTTGCTCCATAGGAAGGCTTGTTTCCCTGTCTCTTAAAGGCTGTTTAGATGACAAATAAATGTGATATTTCAGATAGCTTGATTTTTATTGCTGATTTGCCTGCTGTTCATTAATAGCACCTGTTGTGCAAGGATTAGACTAATTCACAGAGGACAGGATTATCAGCGGCTCTGTGCTGGCTAAATGGAGCTTTCATCTTCAGAAGCAGTATGCTGCTGAACAGCCATTGTTTTTTGGATGGATCCAGCCAGTCTTTTCTTCCTTATACTTTGCAAGACAATTCTCAATATGTGGCAGAGGCTGGTTGAATGTAGTTATTCATAGATGAATGTGCACTCTGCACATGCTACTGTGTGAATGGATGATCCAGCAAATGAACTGGAAGTAAGACAGAAACATATACAAACCTTCAGAAGTTGGCCAAGCCTGCATGAATTTTAAAGAAGTATTCAATATGTTTTTATTATGTCATTTGTATGCCACTTCCTGCCCCCCAAAGGGACTCAGAGCAACTCACAGAAAATTCCTGAAATACAGTTCAGACAAATAATACTATTAAACAACAATAAAAAAGCACATTACAGATGGTCCCAATTGACAGGGCTGCTTAACATGAGCCACAAGCCTCTAGCCTATCCTGGCTTTAAGTACCTGGAAGGAGAGGAAAACAAACTTGGCCCAGATGTATCTCAGCTGCTGCAAACTTAAACACTGTGGCACTCAAAATATGGTGAACACTTAAGGACATTTAGAATTCCCTGGGTCCAAGGCCATTCCTACTTCAATAGGAAATGCAGCATTTCATAATTGTAGTAGAGTGCCAAATAGGTTAGTGTGTGTGTTTTAAAGTGGGATTGAAAAACGTTAACAGCATTCCAGAAAATTAGAACATACCAAAAGCGTTTAATACATTTTAGACTTTTGCTAGCCTGTTTGACTTTAAAATGTTATTAAGCTGTTTTTCTCACTCCTTCCATTCAATCAACAGGAAATTGTTTTTTATTGCTATGAGACTCCAGAGAATAATACAGATCCTGTTCTTGAAGGAGGTGGATTAAGTCAATTTAATAACAGTTGCCATTCAAACCCAAATAATTTGGTGCCTTTTAAATAAAATTTAAAATGTTGGTTTTGCAACATTGACTGCTAGCAGATTGACTGCTAAGCATTGTCCAAAAACTGTTGGTTTCATTTTATTGAACTTCAATGTGTGTTTCTGAGGTCAGAAAAAGGAAGAACAGTGTTTGATCTCAGGAGAGCCACCAGTTGCCCCCCCCCCAGTTGAAATAAAGAGGCAGACACAAGGCTTGGGTAAAGGGGCCACTTGTATTAACGGCAACAACATGAACTTCAACCCATGAAACCTGGCAAGGGTCCTAAAGCGGTACAGGTCAAGCCCTGGGGTCACTGCCCTGGACCCCGCCTTGACCTGTCTGGGCGAGACCCGCTGCCCCGGGTGCGAGCCATCCAACTGCATGGTTTGGATCTGGCCGGCCTGGCGGATGGTTTCCCCCTTAAAGCTCCATGCACCCCCGCTGCAGAGCAAGAAGGCAGGACTTTTCCAGGGGCTCCCACCAGGCAGCCTGCCTTCTCAACTGGCCGCCGCAAAGCATGCCAGCCGATCCTGACAGGCCCCCAATATCCCCACCAATGGGGATATGCCAAGGGTGCTCACCATCCCGCTAGCATCCCCCCAGCTAAATCCTGCCAACGCTAAGGCTGAGCCTCTGCTCAGGCCTTCGCACCCCACAGGTGACTTACAGAGAGTCGCAGCCCTTGCCTCAGGTCATCTAAAAATATGTTGTTGCCAGCCACCGATAGGTGGACCCCATCACCTCTGTAGAGGTCAGCCAAACGGGCCTTAATCCTGGGGTGGGGAAGATAAATACCCAGTCCCTTCCCCAGCACTACCTGAAGGGCCCTATTAGCCCTATGCCTAGCCCCCTCTATCCCTTTGGGGTTCATAGCTTCCCACCACACCCGGCGCTGCAGTATCTCAGACCAAATAATCAAGACACCAGGCCACCGCTTGCTAATCCATTGCAAGTCGGCCTGTGCCTGCAGAATAAGGCCTTGTCCTTTGACAAGCCCAAGGTCATTACCACCCAGGTGAATGACCAATATATCAGGCGGAGGACCGCTCCTCCCCTCGAACAGCAAAGGTAGCAGCCCTGGCCACCTTAGGCTGCGCCGGCCCTGCCACTCAATGGTGGCCCACTCACTTAACCCAAGCTGGGACCCGATGGCTGTCCTCTTGGCTTGGTGGGCTGCCCAAAAAACCATGCTGTGTCCACACACAAGGATCTGCAGCCTTCCACAGTGAAACACAGCACCTAAAGAGAGAACAATTCAGTTGAGTTTCCCTGTGGGCAGAGGACAAATGTAAGACCGGTAAGCCTTGGACTTCCACCTGCCAACCTGCTGTATAATCTGACTGGGATAGCCCATGGCTGCAGCTGTCGAAGCCACCCCAATCTGAAAGGAATGGGTGCCAAATTTAACGTCCTGCAGCCCCAACTGCGTTAGAGCCCGACCAGTAACCGTCCAGAACTGGTACTTAGTCAAGGGGGCTCCGTCCTCATGACAGAATAATAACACCCTGTCATCGCCCCGAAGTGCAATGTATTGCTTCAGAGCAGAGACCGGGCATAAACCAGTGTCTGCACAAGGCCCTAGCTGAATCACAGACCCCCGCTGTAACTGATCAGTCTTGGAGTGCCTAATTCTTAAGGTGACCTTGTCCCCAACAAACTTTACATCAGAAGCCATTAAGGCCTTCCCAGAGCCATCCCTAATGGAGGTGGCTACCAATTCGCTTATCCTCAGGGCCCCAAAAAAGGCTGTGAGTGCAGCTGCATGAAAGAGAGCCGCCTCATACCCTGAGCAGCACACTGAACCCCAGACTACACTAAGACCACTTAAGATGTCTGGGGACATAGCCTCCCTAATGTCCCGTGATCTGACTGCCTCCCTAGACCAACCCTCTAACATTTTCTTGAGACGGAAATCCCCCGTGGCCTCTGAAAAGCCACGGGCTTTGCTAGCAAATGCTAATGCGGCTAGCTGTCCCCTAATGGACTTTACAGCCAAGCCCCTCACCTTATGATGCACACAAAACTGCATAAGGTGCGTCACAGGGATCGGCCATACCTGTCGCAGTCCCTGCTCCGTCCTAAACCCCACAAACTGACTCACCGCACGATCATAGGACCTCTGTGTGCTGGGGGCAATGGCTAGCTGGATGGCCCTGGAGGCTTCAACCTTCCAAGCTGCCAGAGCTCCTGTGGCATCGGGGTGGGCATCAAGTCGGCCTTTGGGGCAAGCTGATGAAATCGCTCCATCGGCAGGCAAGACAGAGTGTCTGCCACCCCATTCTCCAACCCTGGGACATGTTTGGCCAGGAACAGAATATTCAACTTCAAGCATCAAAGGGTAAAAGCTCGGACAAGCCTCATAACCCTCCGCGACTTGGAAGTGAGTGAGTTCACCACATGAACCACTGCCAGATTGTCACACCAGAAGTGCACCGTGTGATTGGCAAGGGCCCGTCCCCACAGGAATACCACAACTAAGATGGGGAAAAATTCAAGGAAGGTAAGGTCCCGACCAAGACCCTGTTCTACCCAATCAGCAGGCCACTGCTCGGCACACCAGTGCCCACGGAAAAACACCCCAAATCCGACCCCGAGGCATCAGAGTGTACCTGCAACTCTGCCTCCAGCATGAGGTTATCTCTCCAGAAAGAGACTCCATTAAATGCATGCAAAAATTCCTCCCAAACAAAAAGGTCCTCCCTAATCCCAGCATCTATCCTGAGCCTATGATGGGGAAGCCTTAACTTACCCATGGCGTCACAGAGCCGCCGCAGGAAAGCCCGGCCAGGAGCCACCACTCTACAAGCAAAGTTTAAGTGGCCTACAAGCTGCTGTAACTCATGCAGCAGTACCCTATGCCGCTCTTTAAATGAGGCTAGCCGCAACCTGAGGTCGGCTAGCTTTTCTAGCGGCAATCTGGAGGTTTGATGGACAGTGTCCATTTCAATGCCCCAAAAGGGGAGGGCTGTGGCAGGGCCCTCAGTTTTCTCATGAGCCAAGGGGACCCCCAGACGTGCAGCCAGATTGATAAAGCCCTCCAAGAGCCTGGCACATTGGCCAGTTCCAGGGGGTCCAACGAAAAGGTAATCATCTAAATAGTGGACGGTGTCCCAACAGCGAAGCCATTGACGCAGCACCCACTCCAGGAAAGAGCTGAAGCATTCAAAGACCGCACAAGAAATAGAGCACCCCATGGGTAATGCTCTGTCCATGTAGAAACGGCCTTCAAAGGAAAAACCCAGCAGCTCAAAATCCTCATGATGAACCGGGAGAAGGTGAAAAGCAGACTTAATGTCGCATTTTGCCAACTCAGCTCCCAGCCCACAACGCCTGACCACCTTGACTGCCTGATCAAAGGATGTGTACCTCACAGAACAAAGGTGGTCAGGAATAGCATCGTTGATGGATCCTCCCCTGGGGTAAGAAAGGTGGTGAATCAGGCGGAACTCACCTGCCACCTTTTTTGGCACCACACCCAAGGGGGAGACCCGCAAACATGGGACAGGGGGGGCCACAAATGGGCCCAGCACCCGGCCCTCAGCGCATTCTTTGGCAATTTTTTCCCTCACGATCCCTTCCATGCCGGCCACTGACCTAAGATTGGCTGCCATGAAAGGGGTCCTGGGACCCTGAAACGGAATCCTGAAACCAAACTTAAACCCAACAAACAAGAATGCTGCGTCCTCCCGCATGGGATAAATATCCAAGAGGAACTTAATTTCATTCAGTTTTATTGGGCTGGGGCCCTTTTCCAGCCTGATACTGGGCATTACCCCCGGCCCCACTGCCACGCTTATTCCAACCTCCCTTATATCGCCTAGGGCAGTAGTTAAAGGAGTGGGAACCACCACAGGTTGGGCATTCATGCTGGTATTTGCACGGTTTCTGCGTGCATGATCCCTGATTCGCGAACTCCCAGCACAACAGCCGTGCTTGAACCGGCTGACCCGCGGGCCCGCGGGAACTGGGAACATTGGATAACCGCTGCACTAAATGGCCACTATCCGAGCGATCAGTGAGATTAGCCTTAGCCGGGGTCATCACCTGCAGCCACAGCTGCTGCAGAATCTTGTCCCACGGCAAGTCAGGGTTCATGGCCGCTCGCATCCTAAACTCTTCGTCGTACTGCATCCAAGCAGCACCGACGAAGCCAGTGTACCCCTTGTATATAATATCAAGGTACTGGAAAAGAGCGGCCGCCCTCCATGGCTGAGCCCGCACAATGACACCTGCGTAGATAAGGAATCCAGGTAGCCAATTGGTCCAGGTCTGATCTACCCTGCACCGTTTCATCCGCTCCTTATCCCTATCATCTAAATCCTCTTTGTCTTTCTTCTCTAACTCCCTGTAGAGAAGGGAGAAGACGTCCACAAACTCACCCCACAAAATCTTATCCCTAGTACCCTGAGTGAGATGGTCCCCCAAGGGGAGGGCAGTGTCTCCAAACAGAAGTGCTCGGTAAGGCACCAGGCCATATGGGGTCATAGTAAAAGTAGCGCCCACTGGGGGGGGCATAGCTGGGCCAAGCAGTGGATGTACTAGGCAGGGACTGGCCCTCAAAACCCTGCCAGCCCAGCATGAACTGCCTGTCAAAACCCTGCCTGTCAAAACCCTGCCTACCCGTCTGCGTTACCGCTCCTGGGATACTCATTGCACCTGGGACAGGCTGCGCATATTGACCCCCAAACACCTGGTTACCCCCCACCGGTCCCGCCCCCAAACCCACCTGACTAAGTGCAGGGCCTTGCTGCATGCCCTGAGAGGCCATCGGACTCAAGGACATTTGGGCAGGGTCCAGTATCCGGGGACCCCAGGGCCATCCATCACCCTGTTGTGTAAGTGCAGACTTACCGTCCCACACTGGGTCAACAGCAACCGCTATGGGTTCAGAGTCAGCCCTCCAGCCAGGATCGATGCTTGAGGGTTCAATGCCCAATGCTCCTTCCTTGTTTTGAGTCTCTACAGCGTCTGCAGAAACAGAAGGCCCCTCAAGGGCAGAAAGTTGTCTGAGTACCTCAGATTGAAAAGCAGCCGCTGACAACTGCTGAACTGGCCGCCGACTAGGCGTTGTCGTGCCTCCCGCCCCCACACCCCGTGATTGCTCCAGTGCTGCAGTCATGGCACTAGCCCCCGCAGCCCGTGATTGCTCTAGGGCTACAATCCGGCTCAGAATGGCCTGGCGACTAGCACTCTCCTCATCATCAGAAGATGACACAGCGGGGGGAGGCCTTTTGGGTGGGGGCTTTTTAGCTGGCTGCTTCCTTTTGAAGGCCCAGACCCCTTTTTTGGCAGCATAGTTATATATGTAATCTGCAAAATTAATAATATCAAGCGTTAAAGTCAGTATACAGCTGGGGCTAAGAGGCCACATACTGAGCTTATGGCAGCAGTGAGATTTGAACCAGAGAAGTGCTGGTTTGCAGCCCAACCACTTAACCACTAGGCTACAGCAGCTACAAGAGCTTGAGCTGCAGTAATGTCAAGTGTTGCCGAGAGCTTGGGCTGCAGTACTGTCAATGCTGCCAATCTCTGCCCAGCAACAGAGCCACTGAAAGTAAAATGGCTGACAATCTCTGCTTGGCAACAGAGCCACAGAAATTAAAATGACTGGCAATTTCTGCCCAGTGACAGAGCCAATGAACTGAACCACCTGCCCCCTATGGGCAAACCAAAACCAGTGCAAGAAGCCACTGACAAACCTGATTGGCTCCTATAGGGCAAAACTTCCCCTACAACAGGGGGGAAATGGCACCACAGCCAAATAGATGAAAGAAAAAGGGGGGGTGAAGGGTGTGTGTGTGTGGTGATAAAACCCCACTAGGAAAAGAGAGGCACCCACCAACCTGACACCAGGCTAGACAAGAAGCACCCACCAGTGCTATGAAAGCCCCTCCGCCCTTGAGATGGCCGCTCAACCGCCTAAACGGCGAACCACCCCCACTCTGAAATTGTAGCCGTTAACACACAGCAAGGAGCCTGGCGCTCCCTGCTCCATTTCCCCACTGCTACCGCCACCTGCAACCCAACTGCCGGCAGCCCGTTGGGCCGAAGGTTGCCTGACTCGGCGCTGCTTGATGCAGCCCAGTGCGGCCGTGCGCTGTTCAGCACGACTCGGCTGCCCTCCGCCGCCCAGCGCCGTCCACCGAGCCATGGCTGCACGGAGGCAGGAGCAGCACCGCTCAACTACCGGCCCATTTGGGGAGCCATGGCTGGCCTCGGTGCTGCTCCGCTCCGCTCCACTCGTCCCCTTTCCGCTCCGCTCGTCCACGGCCCGTCGGAGGAGGGAAAAAACCCTCCACTGCAGCCGAGCACAAGGAGGCGAGTGTGGAGCAGAGGGCGAGGCTGCGCAAAGCTTGCGCCAAGCCCCGCCCCCTCCCAAGAGGCCCTGCGAGGCCGGGGAAGCTGCCGCTTATTCTGCTGCTGCGGCAAATGCAGCCCCCGGCCTCAAGCCCTTGGCTGCCGGCCGGGAGGGGCCAAAATGGCACTACTGGTTCTGGTTTCATCAGACTCACATGTAGCATTTTCTGGTCTGCCGTCTTCACTGGAATGTTTGACATATATCACTGGGAGATTCAATACTCAAAAGGAAATCCAGTAACTGGAATTTGTTTCCAAGGTATTATTCTTGTCACATTTTTCTCTGGTGCTAAGCTCATTTCTATAGTTTGTTTCAGTAACTCCCATATTGGGATCATTTTAAAATTAGCTATCTCTGATGTTTTGTTCTGTATGTGTTGTTTGGTTTTGATGAATTTCATGCATCTCTACAATAGCAAAAGCTGACAGTCATGTAGATATCAAGCTTGTAAATATCCCTGAGTGGGGTTACACATTGCTGCCTTTTCCAAGGAGTCTGGCTTGGGTTATATCAGGAGAGTTAAATTTCACCTATGAAATTGACTGCAACTTTATGGCCTTCTGAAACTTATCCTGAGTAGCCCTTTGCTCATTGTTTTGAGTCAGAGAAGTGTAATTTTGTTAGCAGACCATTAGGGACTGCTATTATGCTGAATTGCACAAGCCTTGTTCTGATGCTCTCTAGAACTTAAGTAGGTCAGGTCAGTTTCCTTCATAGCAGGAGACTGATGCAGGATAAGGACAGCTTTTCTTTTAATTTGCAGAACATCTTCTTGAAGTTTACCCAGATTAAATTGCATGTATTTAAGCCAAATGTAAGAATGGTACATATGGCATTTCTTTGCAATAGATTTTATGTTTCTCATCTTCACATTCATAAAAGCCAAAGGGTATAAACACTCTATTCTAGAGGAAAATAAAATTATAGGTCTCATTTTATGTACTGTCTTCAGTCTTTTTTGATTGTGTAGAGTCACTATCCAGAGGTATATGTATTTCTGAGGCAAAATCTCATGTTGTCAAAGTAGGTGAGGTGCTGGGAGTTCAACGAGCTGCTGTGCATCTCATTTTGTAAACAGCAGCCCTGTGTGGGCATGATTCAAGTGGGGGCCATGGAATGGGGAAAAGGTTTAAGCTTTTTCCTCATATAATTTTCCAGACTTGAAAGAGCCTGGCAGATCTGTATGAACACAAAGGCACTCTGCCCATTGTCCATATCTGTGCCCCACTAGGACAGACTGCTCTGTAATTTCAGATTGTAGAAATGGTGCAAGGGGAAAGGGTGAGGGTTAATCTCTCCTTCCACATGCTGTGATCCTGATCCAAACTGGGACCCTGCACAGCTCCTATGTACAAAGAAAAACTGTGTGGGAGCTCTGACAATCCACATCTGGTCTAGTCTGGTCCTAAAATGGAGGATGGGCTGAGCAGGGTTGTTTTATGCACACATTCACACACCGAGAAGAAGATTATAATTCTGCTTTAGAATAAGAGGCAATAAAAGTATAAGGGAAGCTTGACCAGAGGTTCAAGATCCTTGCAAGTTAAGTGCACAGATAATTTAATGGTACAATTTGGATTCAGATTGTTACTGTGCTTGGGTTTAAATCAACTTCAATAAAACTGCATGTTATGTTCAAATCATTTGGCTTCACTAGTTTTTAAACTGGGTTACCCAGAATTTCGGTGAAGCTGTCACAATGTATTGCATTCCTCAGAAATCTGAAAATTAAACTGGAGATTAACAGTGCAGTCGTAAGAAGAGATATGCCCATCTAATCTATTGAGTCTTTGAATTGCACCAAAAATCTCTTATTTTAGTCATTTCCCCATAAGAATTGGTATTTGAATCAATTCATATATTCACCATGAGAGAGAAACCCTGTTAAATTGAGTCATTCGCTAAGTAGGCCATTTGATCAAAAATAAAACCGCTGTTCATTCTGTCTGGTGGTTGAAGTCTAGAGCCGTAGAAGTGGAGCAGTGCTGTAAATGGATAGCGTGATTAGAGTTTGCTCTCTGAAACTTTCCTTTCAAGGTATTGTTTGTTGATTCTCATCTTCCATTTTACCCTTGTTAAGACGTTGAAGTAAGATGACCTCATTACAATGTTATGTCTTCCTGCTAAGTGAGAGGGAAAATAAGCCCTTAACTGTAGAACTTTGTTTCACAAGAATTAAAACAGATCATGTGCGATCTTTGCTAATCATTTCTAATGGCTGAAAGATTTTAATTGTCTTTTTCCTGCTGTCCTTTTCTGTTTAAAATTCATTTTTTCAGTGACAGGCTTTGTCTATATATATTAATCATAAACATTTTGATTTAAAATGATAGCCTACAAAAGCATCACAAAGGGAAAAGGACGTAGTAACAGGTGATCCCCCCATCCAAAATAAAATCTTGATATTTTTCTAATGCTCAGGAGACTTCTTTATTTCTGTTGTAACAGCGAGGGTACACTTTTTGAAGTACACTGGGCGTATGGGACTTGGGCCGGTTACTACAGAGCCTCGGGCAGTGCTCTGTTCCTAGGAGCTTTGTTTTAATTTATTTTATCTATTCTTAGTTTATTTTATCTAGCTTTAATTAGCTTTATTAGGTATATTGAGGTTTATGTTTGGCTGGATTTGTTAGCCTGCCAGCAGCAACAACCATTTTTTGCCCACTCCCCTCTCCTGTTAAACAGGAAGGGGAGGGCTGTACGTAGAAGCTGGTTAGCTGCTTCTCTCTCTTTCTCTCTCTCTCTCTCTCTCTCTTAATCTCTTAACTCTTTGCCCTTTTTTCTAGCTTTCATGTGCTTATATGTTCTACACATTACATATTGTATGTTAATTTCTATTTTTGATTCTAGCCTTATATGAGTTTATTTTGAGTTTATAGTGTATTGTGTATTTATTAAGTGAGGAACTTTGGCATCATCTCTTTTAAAGTCTCTCCCCTTGATTATCTTTTTCCCTTCCTCTCCTTCTGTTCTGGAAACTCATTGACGAAGTCTCCCTTCACACACACACCCCTGCCCATTAGGTGTGATTGGGATGATGTGCATTTTAGAGAGCTTTGGGAGAGTTTTGGACTCCAGTTCATTATTTTTCAGGCCTTTCATATTTTCTTTTCATTTATTTTGATTTGATTTCTTTCTTTTTTGTCAATGAAAGGCAGATAAGAGTAAATTGTCTATTTTGCAATTAAGTAAGGGCTTCTCTTGATGAAGTTTGTGATGATAGGGTGGCTGCTACATTGTGCCTGTTTCTGCCCTCCCTTACATTGCTTTGTTGCATCCTACTTTACTTACTCCCTGCTCTGTTTTTAATTTGTTCATGATTTGTTTTTAATTCATTTTAACTTGTTTCTAACTTGTTTTTAAACTTGTTTTAAATTTGTTTTAAGGTTGGGACAAGGGTGGGTATTTATTTATTTATTCATTCCTCTCTGGGTAAGGGAGCAGCAAATATTAAAAGCATTTTAAGCATTAAAAGCATTGAAAGATTTTAATACAGATTTTAATATAGAAGAATTTATAGAACAGTATATTATGAACTGTAAGCATAACTGCCCCTTCAAGAACCTTACTCCTCCCACTCCTAAAAAAATAGGGCAGAAGACCTTCTTAGATGCCACTATAATTTTGAAAATAGTTTCGAAGCTTTACAACTGGCTACGGATTACCTTATCTAATTAAATAATATAAATGTGGATAGTGGCCACAATCTTCTGAATGATTCCTCAACTAAAGAGGCAGCTGCAAATTCAGATGATCTGCCAAACAGGTTTTGTCAATCTTAGATACTCAAGAACAGGGACTCAGTATTGAACCTGCTAACATCGCCAACTTTTCTTATTGCAGATACTTTAAATAAAATTTAAGGAAAAAAGATCATCTCTCCATTTAAATTCTAAACAGCAATCCAGAGAAAAATGGGGAGAAAGCACATAATTTTATGGAAGACCCTTCCTGTGCTCCTGAACCCTGTAGAATTGTTGGAGATTCATCACTTTAGAGGGAAAATTAATTGGAGTAATAAATGCCTCATTAAGCAGTATTTAGCATTTCTTCTGAATTTACACCATGTTTCAATTGCTTTAAAATAGTATGACAATTTGTTTAGTAACCTTTGTTCTTACAGATTAATGCTCTTACTTTATTCTTCAAAACTTCCATCCTTAAGGGATGGCATATTTCCTCAACGTCCCCTTAAAACTACTGTAGTAACCCCTCTTTTCCCTTCCATGTTCTATTTGAAATTTCCCACAAAAGAAGCTAATCTATCTAAAAATGGTAGTAGACCCTTAATAGCCAGGAGGCAGGCCCCTAAGCCCCAGAAATTCCATTGATTGATTTAACTGAACCTCCCATCTTACAAGAGGCCAGAAAAGTGCCTGAACCACAAAGGATGAAACTCAAAACTGTAGTTTAGTACCTTCAAAGGAAATTGACAAAAAGTCAACTTTTTGACAACTATTGACAATATGCTTTTAGTAATATTAAAATATTAAGTTGGAATGTGGTCAGCTGGAACACCAAATGTCTCTTTTCAGAACTCTTTTATTTATCTACATTTGATATTATCTTAATACAAGAGACTTGGTTAAGTAATCCTGTAACCTTCCCAGGATATATTACCTTCTCTAAGGAGGCCCCAAAGGGGGAGAAAGGGGGTAGGCTGAGAGGCCTCATTTCATCTGCTCTTAATATTTCTGGATTAGAAGTGGTGGCCTCTTTTGACCTGACTGTGGCTGTTTTGATACTACTGATTGATTTCTCTTTCATAGTAATGTCAACTTACGTCCCTCCAATTCTGACCTCTTACTGATCTTCTTTTTTGGAAATTTATGATCATTTGTTCCATTGGTTTCATAATTACCCAATTCTTATTGCAGGTTACCTCAATGCTAGAATCGGTCAAGACAATGAGTGTCTGATCCAAAAATGGCTAGGTTATGGTAGAAGAAAGCATCTTCTCTTATTTGTATAATAAGTCCTCCAGAGATAAGATAGTTAAGGCTGCAGGTCTTAAATTGTTTGATTTTTCCATTCAAAGATGGTTGGTCATCTTAAATTGACAAAGAGAAATTGATGGAATAGGCAATTTTACTTTCTTTGGTCATAAGGGGGCCAGTTTGATTGATTATTTTATCATCATAGCAGATAATGTCAATCTAGTTGAGAGAGTTAATGTGGAAGAATATGGCAGGGGGGAACTCTCCCAGTTTCACTCAGCCTTTGCACTCCTGTGTATTGTCATTTGTGCTATAAGCGTTTGTTCCATCCAACTACTATGTAGGCATTTACACGCCATGTCCAATGGTCTTCCGTCACTGAGGAGGTAGTAATTAAGATGTTTGATTCTGAAGAATTCCGAGAAGAATTCCGAGAAAACTTCTTTCGAGTAACCTGAAGAATGATTTTATTATTCTTCAATATTCCTTATTCGACATCTTTGAACTTTTATATACCAAGCCATAGCCCGCGGCCTCCTCCCCCTCCTCCAGCAAGGGGTGGGAAGGGCGTTTTTGGCCTCTTCCACCACTGAACGGGTGCCACAGGTTGGTGGAGGAGGCCGCGGCGGCCGTTTGAGGGGTGGGAAGGGCATTTTTGGCCTTTTCCACTACCCTGCAGGCCTGCGTGGGAGCAGAGGAGGCCAAAAATGCTGTTCCCGCCCCTCGCTGGAGGAGGGGGCGGAGGCTGCGGGCCCGCAGGGTAGCAGAGAAGGCCGGAACTGCTGCAGCTGGACCGCAGCATCCACCACCCCAGCAGCAGAGCTCCACATGGGGAGAAATGGCCATTTAAACTGCCACTTTCCCTGCTGCTTTGCAGTGGCATGGAAAGGGGCATTGCCCTTTAAAACAAACCAAATGAACCAGTAGACTAGAGCTCTGGCCACTCCCTCTGGTTCCAGGGCTGCTGCCAGGTCCTGGGGCCAAGCTCAGTGGGCACCTTGGCTGAGGTCTCACCCTGACTATTACTATTATTGGTATCAGTGCCTGATCTGGTCAGGCTTCTGGGTGTGCTAGCTAGAGCTCTAGCCCCAGCCCTCTGGTTCCAGGGCTGTTGCGAAGCTCTGAGGCCAAGCTCTGTGGACACCTCAGCTGAGGGTTCACACTGATTATTTTTATTATCAATATCAGTGCCTGATCTGGTGGTCAGGCTTGTGGGTGTGCTGGGCTGGGGCTCTAGCCTCAGCCTCCGGTTCCAGGGCTGCTGCCAGGCCCTGGGGCCAAGCTCAGTGGCCACCTCGGCTGAGGGCTCACCCTTATTATTAGTGCCTGATCTGGTCAGGACTCTGGGAGTGCTGGGCTAGGGCTCTACCCCCTCCCTCTGGTTCCAGGGCTGCTGCCAGGGGCTGGGGCCAAGCTCAATGGGCACCTTGGCTGAGGGTTCACAGTGTTCTCTCCTTTTCTGTCCTCCTTAATTCTAATTTGGTGGCACAATGAGTCTTCCTGTTGTGGTGGCCGCCACAGATGGTCGTGGGTTGAAGTGCAAAGGCAGTCCTCCTGGTTCACTTGTGGAAAGCAGTACTGGGTGTGGCTCGGGGGCAGCAGAGAGTACTCCTGCTCCGCCAGATTCACCTGTGGGGGCTGTGGAGGAGGCCAAAGAGGTCTTTCCACTGCAGGGGAGAGAGGATCTGTCTCAACATTTTGAGGGGTGGGTGGGTGATGGATCCCTGGAGGAATGGTTTTTGTTTTATGAAAGATCCCTCCTGTCCCCATCCCAAACTCTCGGTGGTGTTCCCACCTGCAGTCCACCTCTCACTCTGTCATCCGTGGCCAGCTCTGCAGCGCAGCCTGTAACCGTTCATCCTCCTTCCCCTGGGACAGTTAGTGGTCCATGTTTCAATGCCTCCATATGGAGGCACTTTCGGGCCCTTCCTAATGACCCCCATGTGGTGCGGTGCCATGCCTGTGATGTCCTGGTGTGCAGGGGCAAAAACCTAAAGCACCTGTTGTCGATGGCCCTGACTCGGCACCTGAAGACGCACCACCCAAGCCTGTGGTCTACATCCTTGCCCAGCGAAACATCCATTGTGGGGAGAAAGGGGACAACAAGCTCTTCTGAGTGGGGGTCAGTGGGAGGGCCACCGGAATCCACCCCAAGCAAGAATCCTTGCCCTGAGGGTGATGCTGGTGGGAGCGGAGCGCTCAGGCAGGCCATGCTCACGGAGGTTGTCTCCTTGGGGTCTGGGACAGCGCCACTTAGAATGGCAAGGTTGAGGGCTCAGGAGGTGGGCCTTTGCGTCTTGGCAGAGACGATTGCCCTACATGGCTTGCCCCTATCCATTGTGGAGGCGTGGGCTTCCGCAGACTACTAAAGCATCTTGCCCCTTGGTTCTCCATGCTGTCGCCATGCACCCTTGCCCGTCAAGTCTGGCGGGTATCTCGAATGAGGGCTCACACGTTTGGGTCAGGTTTAGCCAGGCCCACTCCCACTGCTAACAGGCTTCTGAGGCCTTGCTAGGCCTTCCTGTCACAGCCAGATCATCATGACACCTGCTTTCTGTGAAGGCAGGAAAGTGGGTGATGCTGGCGACAGCCTCCTTTGGGCACATGTGCAACAGCTCAGGAGGTGTTGCACATGTAGTTGAGCCACACAGTGCCCCTTTGCATTGCAAATGCTGTGCCCTCTGAGCAGGGACGAATGGGTCCCTTGACTCCTGTCCTTTCCACAAAGGCAGGAAGGTGGCCGATGTCAGCTGCTGCTGCTGCCCCATTTCTTTCTCTCCCTCTCTGGAACCACTCTGACCCATCCAAGCAACTTCTCCTCTCCCATCCAGCTGCTCCTTTCCGCGAAGGCAGGAAGGCAGTTGGTGTCTGCCGGTGCTGTCCAAACTGTTATGAGTAGTGCCCGTACTGCCTGCACAGGTGAGGTGTCTCGGAGCAGCGTGGAACTGCTCTGGCCCCCCTCATTACTCAGGGCTGCTGGTCCCTCTTTCTACCTCTCCCTCTATGGAACCACTCCAACCTTTATGAACAACCTCTCCTATCCTGCCCATCCCCTTCTTTCCGCGAAGGCAGGACGGTGGGTCATGTCAGCCGTTGCTTCATGAGGGACTATCATGTTACGGTTCCTCCTTGGTCATGACTCTCATGAGGGACAGCTCGGCTGTGATTGTACAGCTGATAGTATCATATAGGGATACAGTACGGTTGCCCAGCATGTTGGCTCCCCTGTCAATGGGACTGACTGGACCCCTTTGAGCCGGGTGGGAATGTGTCCCGCGACTCCGGTCCTTTCCGCAACGGCAGGAAGGTGGGTGATGGCAGCTGCTGCCGCTGCCCTATTTCTTCCTCTTCCTCTCTGGGACAACTCCAACCCCTCCCAACTACCTCTCACTTGGGAGCTTTCCAGTTCCCGGTCCATACCTCTCCCTCCCAGGTACTGACACAAGTTTCTTCCCAACGAATTGCACCACCCCATCCCCTTCTTTCCGTGACGGCAGGGAGGTGGGTGATGCCTGCAGCCGCTGGTTTGGGGTCTTCCAGGCCCTGTTGCAGGAGCTTCCAGGTGTGGCTCATCGCCGCACCTGGAACCCCTTGGTCCCCCTCTCCCACCCTGACCACATTGTGTTCCTTCTTTCCTCCTCTCCCTCTCAGATACTGCCAAAAGTCTCTTCCTCACCACTTGTACCACCCCGTCCCCTGCTTTCCGTGACGGCAGGGAGGTAGGTGATGCCTGCAGCCACTGATTTGGGGTCTTCCAGGCCCTGTCACAGGATTTTCCAGGTGCGGCTTGTTGCCGTGCCCGGAACCTCTTGGTCCCCCTCTCCCACCCTGACCACTTCATGTTCACTCTTTCCTCCTTTTCCTCTTGGGTACTACCACAAGTCCCTTCCCCACCACTTGTACCGCCCTGTCCCCTCCTTTCCGTGAAGGCAGGGAGGTAGTTGATGCCAGCAGCCGCTGATTCAGGGTCTTCCCGTCCCCCTCGCAGGACCTTCCAGGTGCGGCCCATTGCTGCACCCAAAACCCCTTGGTCTCCCTCTCCCTGACCACCCAGCAGCCGCAAGCATTAACCACCTTGCTGCGTAAGTGGAGACTTTGTCCGCCTCCGACCTGGAAGCCTTGCAGGCAGGCACATTGGGGGTGTTTCCAGTGAGCAGCCAAACCCCCCACCCCCAAGAGAGGAGGTGGCCTGCCATCACCTCCCCAAGCCCACCAGGTCCAGCGGCCACACTCCTCACCCACCTTTCTGTGTTAGCAGATAAGTGGCCATCTTCAACTCAGAGGCCTGGCAGGCGGGCACATAGGGAGTGCTGCCAGTGAGCAGCCAGACCCCCCCATCTCCGAGGGAGGAGGCGCCAGGCCCGGCGGTTACAGTCCTCACCCACCTTGCTGCATTAGCAGATAAGTCTCCGCCTCGAACCTGGAGGCCTGGTGGGCGGGCACATGGGGGGTGCCGTTGGCGAGCGGCCAGACCCGCCGCCCCTGAGAGGGGAGGCAGCCTGCCACCACCTCCTTGAGCCTGCCAGGCCCAGCGGCCATAGTCTTTACCCACCTTGCTGCGTTAGCAGATAAGTGTCCACCTCCAACCCAGAGCCCTGGTGGGTGGGTACATGGGTGGTGCCGCTGGCTATTCCCCCCACCCCTGAGAGGGGAGGCAGCCCACCACCACTTCCCTGAGCTCACCAGGCCCAGTGGCTGCAGTCCTCTCCCACCTTGCTACATAAGCGTATAAGTGTCCGCCTCCAACCCTGAGGCCTGGCAGGTGGGCGGGCACATGGGGGGTGCTGCCAGTGATTGGACAGACCCCCTCCCCTGAGAAGGGAGGCAGCCCGCCTTCAGGACCACCGCACAGGGCCAAAGTGAACTGAGGAGGGTGGCTCCATTTGTGTTGAATGGGAGTTTGCTGGGGGTGTCAAATTTGGGAATGTATTACTCCGATATCCATATTGCAATCTTGATCAAACTTGGGTGATGGCTGGAGAAGAGCCTGCTGCACATTCCCTGTGAATATGGGCTCTCTAAGTGCTAAGGGGGCCGCTCTGGCACCAGCGAACACCGGACACCGAACACGTTTGGTAACAGGACATGTTCATTTCCATTCATCTGTTCGTGTTTGTCGTCGGGAACGAACAACAAACAGCCTGTTTGGGTTTTTTTTCCTGTTTGTGCACATGTCTACAGGGAATCTCTCTGTACACTACTAAAGAGAATATTCTGTTATAATTAGATATGTGCGCTTTGGGTTTCCAATTCAGGTTTCTAACCCAAATCGGGCTCAGTTTCAAAAGATTTGGGATTCCGAAATCAGCCCCAGAATGCTGAGCCAATTTGGGAGTCCCGAAGCAAAGCTTTCCAAAGCGATTTGTATTGCTTCAGGAAACTTTGGGCAAAGCAGCAGCAGCCACGCCCACCACACTTTTCTAGCTGTTTGCATTGCAAACAGTAAGAAAAGTGCTGCTTGCTTTCAAACGTCCCACCCCGCTGCTTTTTTCCCTTGATGGGAGGGGGAGGAGGCTTCATTAGGTGAAGAAAGTGGCAAGGCATTTGAAAGCAACCATTTTCTTGCTGCTTGGAAGCGGCGAGAAAAGTGTTGCTTTCAAATGCCCCACCAGTTTCTTTCCCTGATGGGAACCCCCTCCTCCCCCTCCCATCAGGTGAAGAAAGCGGCGGGACATTTGAAAGCAACACTTTTCTCGCCGCTTCCAAGCAGCAAGAAAAGCGTTGCTTTAAACTTCCTACCCCGCCGCTTTTTTCTCTCAATGAGCAAAAAGAGCAAACAAAGAAGGAGCTCAAACACCAAACAAAGAGGCTGAAGCCTCCAGTCTGAGGCTGCTGCCCCTCTGAGAGTGATAAACAGTTTCTTCAGCATGGTTTGTATGGGAGGTTAAAGATGGGTGAAAGGAAGATACAGGAGAGAGGGGTTACAAGTGTGATTCTGAAACTGAGAGAAGTAACCTCAGTGCCAAAGAGATTGAGTGGATAACAGTGTCATTGGAAGCCTTAGCCTTAGCCTTGCCCTCCAAACTAATATGTCATAGAATTTTTTTCCAGATACAGATACTTATAGGTGCACATTTCTGTAAGCCCTGACAGAACTACAGTTCTGCCTTTTTCATTCCTTTCCTTATTTTTTCTATGTTCTTTGATGTTGCTCAGGTGATGGTCATTAACTAAATCTTCCCAAGCAGAAAAATAGCTTGTGGGCTCTGTATACCCCTAAAGTAGCTAACTTGCACAGCCAGTAAAACATGTTATAGTCCTCAGAGATGTGAATAATGTTCTTCAGATCCATAAATCTAACAGTTTTATGGATCATTGTCAAACTTTGTTCAATTTATAATCTTTTTTTCTCTGATTTATTGTATCAGATCACACTGTTTTTCACCTTTTGGGCTCCTAGAACTTTTTGTGGCTCAGAGACTCTCTAATTTTATCATGGGCATTGAAGATAATATGTTTCATGTTATTTATTATTGTAATTACCATCAATGTGGTAATTTTATTGTGGGAATCTGAAATTCAAATCTCTTGGCTTGAACAAATCTCTCTCAGTTTAACCCTCTTCACAAGTATTTTGTGAAAATAAAATGCCACTGAGCTTTGTAGAAGAAGACAGAATATAAATGGGGCTCCACCCAGTTTGTGCGGAGTTTTGGATTTGAGTATCATCAGTATACAGATGACACCCAGTTATATCTGCTGATGGATGGCCAGCCTGGCTCAGCCTCAGATGTCCTGGAGCATGCTTTTGAGGCCATGACTGGATGGTTGAAGCTAAATCCCATGAAGACGGAGATCCTGTACTTGAGTCACAGGATTATGGATCTGGGACCCCGACTTCCTACTCTTGATGGAGTGGTGCTTACACCAACCTTGAGGGTAAAGAGTTTGGTGGTGATCCTGGATGCCTCCCTGAAAACGGAGGCCCAGGTCACTGTGGTTGCCAGGTCCTCGTTTTTCCATCTTCGTCAGACTAGAAAGCTTGCTCCCTACCTGTTGACCTGCGGTTTAACTACAGTGATCCAAGCAAAGGTCACCTCTAGGTTAGACTACTGTAACGTGCTCTACGCAGGGCTTCCCTTGAGTCTGATCCGGTGGTTGCAACTGGTCCAAAATGCAGAAGCGCAGGTCATCACTGGAGTGCACCAGCTGCATTGGTTACCAGTAGAATACCAGATCAGGTTCAAGGTTTTGGTTGTAACCTATAAAGCCTGATGCGGATTGAGACCAGCGGGAGTGCCTCTCCCCATACGAACCCCGGAGAACACTTCATTCTAGTGAAAAACAGCTACTAGTGGTCACTGGCCCCAGAGAGGCCCGCCTAGCGTCGACCAGAGCCAGGGCCTTTTTGGTTCTGGCTCCAACCTGGTGGAATGCTCTGTCTAATGAGACCAGGGCCCGGCAGGACTTGCTATCCTTCCGTCGGGCCTGTAAGACAGAGCTGTTCTGCCAGGCATATGGTTGACGCCGGGCAGGGGCCCCCACTGGTCAAATAGAAGGGACCAACCCTCCCTATCAGGAAATAGCCACCATCCAACCCTTTTGTGATATCTCTTTTAGGGACAGTTGGATGATAGATTATATGAATTGTGTTCTGTGCTGCTGCTTTTTGTACTTTGTATTTTAGATTTTAAATTATTTATTATTGGTTATTGGTTTTAAAGTTGAAATGTCAAAGCCTTTTTATAATGTGTATAATGTAATCCACCCTTGAGTCTGCTGATGTGGGAAGGGTGGAATATAAATTGAATATAAACAAACAAACAAACAAACAAATAAATAAATAAATAAAAGGAAATGGTAATGGAAATTAATGATAAATTAAATTAATCACAGTATTTATAGGAATGTTGGTGTAAAGGGTAGAGTAACATATTCTGGAAAAGTGATTGTATTAAGCACATAAGAAAATCAAACTAAACGTTTACCAATAGAGGTGGGCATGGACTGGGAAAACCCCAGACTGTTGGCCCATGGTCCATTGCGTTTCACAGATCATGGACCACAAAATTTTCACGGACCCGCCCCATTCATGGACCAGTTCATCAGTCTGCGGCCTGTCATTTCTGGGTGCCCTAGGACTGCTCCGTTTGTACTCAGAAATGCCAAACTCACAGCAAGGCATCAGCGACGTCTCCTCCAGCCACCCTCCAAGTTTGGCCAAGATTGCATTTCAGAGGTCCAAGTTACAGACCCCCCCCCCAAAGCGGCCACCCCAAGGAAACATCCAGTAGATACTAGGAGTCACAAATGCCAATTGACTTGCATTGGTTTACAGCACCAAAAAGTTGCAATGAAGCAAAATCAAACAGAAAAGGGTGGGGGAAGAGCCTCCTCACTCACCACACAGACACCTTCCCAGATGTTGCCTAGGGAATTAATTCTTGCTCCTTGCTCACATAGAGAAGAACGGAAGCTCTCTGGTTGGCAGTCAGAGGTGCTTATCAAGTTTTTAAGGGCTAGGATTGGTGTGTTCCCAGGGCTGCAGAACATCCATCCCCTCTGTTACCTAGGGAATTAATTCTTGCTCCTTGCTCACATAGAGAAGAATGTGAGCTCTCTGTTTGGCAGCCAGAACTGCCTGTAAAGGTTTTGAGGGTTAGGATTTGTGTGTCCCAAGGGCTGCAGAAGGGCTGCAGACATTCCCTCCATTGCTTAGGGAACTGATAGATCGGTGCCAGGATGTCTGGACTCACAGACCACAGACCAATGGATCAACCCAAATGGACCAAAGTTTGTGAAAAACATCATCCCACTAACCACAAACCGAGCCAGATTGTGTCAAATTTAGGTCCATTTTCCGGTCTGTGCCCACCTCTGTTTACAAAGTATTTGATTATGTACATGGTTGTGTCAGAATTAGATACTGTAAATTTTATAAAGATAGGTTGATTTTTCAATTGGGGGCTCCTCTTATAAGGTAAAGGTACCTTATAAGAGGAGCCCCCCAAGTTGAAAAATCAGAAAAAATAACCAATCTTTATAAAATTATACTTTTCTTTTTTTCCTCCTTTGCTGTTCTTCTCTTTGCCATTCTAAAACCCTTACCTATGTGTAATTTCATCACATACTATTTTTGTCTAGTGCAAGAGGGAGAAGAGTTTGAAAAGACTGGGCAACATCTGTTTCATTCTCATTCATTGGAGTGACATCTTAGCTTTATTGGCATTGTTGGGCAATGTCACAAGATGAGACATTGTGGAGGTACAGTCAGTACTGTACCCATTCTGCATGCTTATTTTTTCCATTTATGATGTGATTTATTTTCACATGCATAATCTGCGTGATTATCTTAGTGTCACCACAATTACTTTGGTTTTGATATTGTGTGTGTTTCAGTTTGATTCTGAATCAGAAAGTCCCGAGCAAGTGCAAGGCCATAATATATGCTTGCATAATGGGTGAATAATAGAATGTATTGCTAGAATGTAAACTGCCACAGCACAAATTAGCTGACATGCTGTTAGTTTCTCAGCAAAGATTCTAAAAGCATAATGATTACTTGACATGTTATCTTGATTACCTGAAAGTCAGAAATTCTTGTCACAAAGTTGAAATGCGAGGTCATAACCCAATCATGTGGTGTTGTTTAGATGTAGCATCATCTTGTCCTACGATTCTACCCTGAAACACGCTAATAAGAATTAATGGCTAATATTCATGCTCTGGAGTGCTGACTTTGATTTATGAAGATTACCGGGACAGATTTAAACAAAGTTTGCAACAAGATAGATTTCTGCATAGAACAAAGTGAAACTATAAAATAGAGGTACCAAGTGATTTGTGTATTTTCAGCACAGAGACATTAAACATAGTCTTTAACATAAAGAATCTAGGGCTACAATTGTACATAAAAACAGCATACCCTAATTTGTCATGTATAAAGTAGTGGGGAGAGGCTCCAAGTTGAGGACCAAACAAGCCATGCAAGTGAAGACTGCAGAACCATCCCACTGCTCATCACAGTCTCCTCGGTAGGCTGGGCTCGTGTCTAGTATCTGGTATAGGACCTGACTCAGGGAGAAGTGATCTTCAGAGACATAATGTAGGGATCAGAAGGGGCTTATATACCCTTTCTGCTAAAGAAATTAACCCACCCCCTCTGCTTTCTGTAGATTGAAGTAACTTCATGAATCAGCTGCCATCTCCTGTTTTTGAGCCCCAGCAAGCAGACAGTGCCCGGTGATGAAGATCCATAATATAGTCCATGGCCCCATTATCAAAGAATGTATGGTGTATATATAACACCAATACTCAAGAATGTATAGTGTATATATAA
The DNA here is from genome assembly GCF_028583425.1 of Eublepharis macularius. Classification (NCBI taxonomy): domain Eukaryota; kingdom Metazoa; phylum Chordata; class Lepidosauria; order Squamata; family Eublepharidae; genus Eublepharis; species Eublepharis macularius. Next base: position 92,573,798 of record NC_072792.1, read on the forward strand.
CACCAATACTCTGGTGCAGTATGGTCATCATATCCTTCCGCAGATTGCATTTATATGTAAATGAATTTGTGTATATGTGTACCATTTGCAAGCTACAAGAAAGGACTAAATCATTCACATCAGCTAGTTGCAGCTGCAAGCTCTATTACTACCTTTTATCCAATCTGTTTGGGATGGCTGATGTCATTCGCTTAAGGAGGCCAAGTAAAAGGTAAAAAAGACTTCTTCCTTCCTTAGCGCCTTAGAGACCAACTAGATCTCCTGGGTGTAAGCTTTTGGATCAAAGCTCCCTCTCAAAAGCTCACACCCTGAAAATCTAGTTGGTCTCTAAGGTGCTACTAGATCTGAATCTTGCTCTTCTACTACAGACCAACACAGCTACCCACCTGAAACATATCCTACCTCATCTTCTTTCTACTTTATATGTATGCATTCTGCTTACTATAGTTTTGTCTCCCGTCACAGGTAATCAGTGAGTTTGAAGCATCTCCTGACTCATTTTCCTACAGAATCCCCAACCTGAGTCGAAATCGACAGTACAGTGTCTGGGTGGTGGCTGTGACAGCTGCAGGAAGGGGCAACAGCAGCGAAATCATCACTGTGGAACCATTAGCCAAAGGTGAGGAGACTTTCCTTCATAAAACAAGCAACTTAATAGAAGATTGTATTGGAAGGAGCTGAGAGGTCATTTTGTCACCTCTCACGAGGTAGAACGATCAGTTCATCCTATCATTCTGCACATGCTTGACCCCATAGTGTAAGGTTGTCAGATCACAACCCAAAGAACCAGACTATACATTTAGCATTAATGATGCAGCAGTATAGTGTGAGAACTCAACACAACTAAAAAGTTAAATGAGACCCCCTAAATAATAATAATTAGGTAAGTTGGGGCCTATCCTTTAAAATAAATAGATATAAATAAATGGGATATAATAGATATACATAAATGGGAGTTGCTCTGATAGTAAAACAATACCTTTTTATTTGCTGGAATGAATCACCAGATACCCACCTGCACAAAGTTGGGAGGGGGAGCAAAGAGCTACTTTTAGTGTGATGGATGCCTTGGGAAAGCCCAGACCAGTCAGTGGAGAATCTGCTAAACTGTCAGTTTTCCTCTGACTGAAAATCAGCTTCACCAAGTTGGAGGGCAGGGCCAGCAAGCCTCTGATCCATAATTCGCAATATTATTAGTAAATTGGTTTGTGGTAGACACTGGAGAGCCTAGCCCCCAGTTGACATTGGCCCAAACTGGAGGGGACACTGCAGCTCCAGAAATAGATGTGCACAGCAGTGTGCCCCTTTGTTTAGTTGTTATCTTTGTCCAGTCTTGGAACCTCAGAGAGGAATAAGCCTCAGTAAGCTCATTCAAAGTCAGTAGAGATTGCAGTCAAGGATGAAGAGGGATGATCACCAGCATGTAAGTTAACTGTAGCTAGTAATGGTTTGTTTGTTTCTGTAGCCAATCTTGCTATATATTCTTGTGTTGTAGAATCCTTCCTAATTATCTGTGCTTCTTGTTTATTTAGAATTGTAGTGAAATAAAGTTGTTTTTAGAAACCAAAGAGTTTGATCCTTGGGAAAGAGGGACTGCCTTTAATAAAAGACTCCAACCCACATTAGCTGTTTCATTACTTGGAAATCACTCACAGGCATTGATAGACATGGGAGGACAGATCTGTGTCTAGCTGAGAGAGAAAAACCTGGAATGGGTGTATGTGAGAGAGAAACTGGTTAGGGATTAGCTCAAATGTTTCTCCCCTCACACATGCACGCCTAGCTGAGGTGGACCTGGGACTATCTCTTCTGATATTATATTGGGGAAATTCTCTCTTCCTGGGATTTCTAGAGTCATGGTGGCCACTACCTTTCGTCTGATCTAGTATGGCAAGGAGGAGCCTAAATTGGATAAAGTTTTCTTGCTATGACTCCTGCTCTTTAAGACCTTCGTTCAGGCACCAAGCCCAGTGGTGGTAGGTGGACAAGAGTTGTAACAAGGCTTACCCTGAATCCCACCCCTAGATAGAGGCAGAGTTGGTACCCATTCTGATAAAACATGAACTAGATAACATCCTGGCACACTTACAACATTGGGCTGCAAGTCAAGAGCCAGCACTCTGCTAATGTCTTACAGAGCAAAGGTTTCAAACTCAAAAATGCCAAAATTGATGGCAAAGACATCCCAGGGTTTAAAGTCTCAATAATTTAGGCTGTTAAAAAAAACAAAAAAAACAAAGCAGTACATTTCTAGCCCATGTGGTTGCAGAGATACATTTGAGTACTAGTTGGCACCATTTATGGGTGCAAACAGCTGCAATATTGAACCAGCTTCTGTCCTCTGAAACAGAATAAGCTGCTTTCTTTCAATGGTAGTTCAGAATTGTCATAACTCACGACTCGTCGTGATGAGTCCTGTGATTTTCATTCCTCTATTGTCTTTGCTAGCAATATAATGCAATTTCATTAGTTAGGCTTCATTTACTTCTCTTCCCTTTGATCAACAGAACTGATTTGTATGTGCCCGCACATGTGCATACATTAGCGCGATTTAAATTTTTTACTAGAACAATTCTCTGGAGAAGGTGAAGCTTCTTTCTTTGAAAAGAATGTGAGTGCCACAATTTTAGGACGATCATACAGTGCATCAAATCATTTTCTTTCTTTCTTTCTTTTCGATGAATCCCAGAAGTTGTCTGGCAGACTAGTGAAGCAATTTTCCTTTGCTCTTTGGGGACTACTTTGTATGGTTTTCTTTTAAAATATGATTTGTATAGAATAAATACCCACTGAGATTAAACATTCCAGTTATGTTTGATGCTAATGCTTGTTTTCATGTTTGCCTAATTGGTGTAAAATAGATTCTCACCCTGTCATTTGTTCTTCCTTATTAGTTTTTAGTTCTAATCAGCATACTTGACAAATGTGTCATGAATGAAAAGTTGATCCCTGATAGTGTTTTGTTTCAAACATAGCACACACGTACAGATACAGGAATGGAGATTTTTGAAGAAATCCCCAGAAGCATTTGACTGAGCTCTTCCAGCCCTCTGATAGACTGACCAACAGTGTGTTGGATGCATTTCACATGCACACACCCCACCCCCAGCATTGCCACAAATGGGAGGTCCTTTGGTATCTTCTGGCTGTGCATGAAATGAGTCCAGCATAGTGATACCAGAGAAGGGACAGGAAACACTGAGCCTAGAAAGGCTATGGAAATCCTTTTCAGTGCACACACAACTGCTTTTGTGCAACAGAGCACACTCAGGAAATGATAGATCATTCCACAAGTGTTTTAAAACTAAGAAGTACCCCACAGCAAAGTATAGATCCACATTATTCAAATATTGTTTCTGAACATTAGCAAAAGTTTTGCATGTAAACAAAAAGTCTGGCATTTGTCTTTGAATATAGCCTTTTGCAATTCAAATTATCTCCCCCTATTTACTGATGGAAGATATTGGGCATGGCCTCCTATTAAGCCACAGTGAGAAGAGGAGAAAATAGTGCATAATGCACGTGAGTGCACTGAGCACTGCAGAATCTGAGTGCAACTTTCTTGTACCATATAGCTACTTCTAGGCCACTCATGGAGTAGTAGAGCAGAAATTTAAAACGTCCTTAGTATGATGAATGTAGCACATGCCAACCTTTGGGTACCCTAGGGCATTACAGATCTTCTTCTTCTTCACAGTACCCCTATGGCTTGCTTTTCTCCAGCAAGTTCTGTCCCTTATTGGTGATGGTTTTGATGCTGTTGCTTGTGCAGTAAATAAGGACACCACTATAACGAATGTAAATATATTCCTGTCCACATGTAAAAGTGCAAAGTGCGATGTGTTCAAGTATACAATACAGAAATACACAGTATAATCATATACAGCACATATGTTATTCAAACAAGTCTTTACAGTCCGTATAGTTCCTTGCTTTCATTTAAAGTGCAACATGCAAAAATGTTTATATGGAAGCCCATGGAGAGAATCGTGGAAGATGTTATAACATTCCCAGTCCCAAAATTCAAGATTTGTCCAACAACGCCGACGGGGATGTGCAGGCAATTGTCATTAACCCGTTTCGTGAGAGAACTCACTTCATCATGGGCATACAAAAATTCAGACTGGATACAAGAAAATTGCAAGAACCAAACTCATTCTCTGGGGGCTTAAGAAGAAGGTGGTGTTAAGCCCCCAGAGAATGAGTTTGGTTCTTGCAATTTTCTTGTATCCAGTCTGAATTTTTGTATGCCCAAGTTGAAGTGAGTTCTCTCACGAAACGGGTTAATGACAATTGCCTGCACATCCCCGTCGGCGTTGGACAAATCTTGAATTTTGGGACTGGGAATGTTATAACATCTTCCACGATTCTCTCCATGGGCTTCCATATAAACATTTTTTGCATGTTGCACTTTAAATGAAAGCAAGGAACTATACGGACTGTAAAGACTTGTTTGAATAACATATGTGCTGTATATGATTATACTGTGTATTTCTGTATTGTATACTTGAACACATCGCACTTTGCACTTTTACATGTGAACAGGAATATATTTACATTCATTATAGTGGTGTCCTGGTATTGTGTGGTTTCTTCGCAACAATTGTTCCAGGGCCGCCCGTGGTTTTTCCTGTGCAGTAAATAAAGCAGCTTTGGATCATTCATTTAAAAGGGCTGCATTCAAAATTAAGCATTATTTTTTGTAGTTCCTGTCTGCAGACTTCCCCACATTTAATTTTTGCTGGTTTTTCTCTATGGCTTTTTAAAAAATTGACTGAACACTTGTTATCAGCTACATTGGCATCTTGTTCTTAAGTATTCATTGTAACCCACTGGTTCACTTATAGCAAGAGTCCTCCATTTTGCACCATTAGAATCCCGTTTCATAAAACAGTGAAAAGAGATGAATTTTAGGCAAGCACACTTACAATATGTTGATTTCTTATTATTACAGGTGAGCACAAGTCTTTGGGAATAATCTACCAGAAAAATATATGCCAGCAAGTGCTTGTGGTGAGATGGCAGTGTCTGATGCTTAATCATGTCAAAATAACTGAGGAGTGCTCTCTCTGTAAATTAACTGTTCTTGCCACAATTCCTAATGTGCCAGCAATCCTAGATCTATACTGTTGGCACACTCATAAGAGCTGGCACATGCTGTGCTCACCAGATAAAATCAGCAAACACCAACAAAAACTGAGAAAGATCACAATTTAAAAGTTCTTAGCTTGTGCTGCATAAAAGTGATGCACCCTGGTAAGTGCAGCTTACTTATCCATATTCATGATTTCAGACAGAATATCCCCTGGCAAGTGGATGCAATGATTTGTCACGCTATTTATCATGGCACAGCTTGGGATCGGGGATGAATTTTAAAATATTGCCAAGAGATTTGACCATTCAGCTCCCATTAAAAGTAAAGGGTGACAGTTTTTTTAAAAAAAAGATCTGTAAAATCCCTAATGGGGAATTGTATGAACATATGAATGAAATATACAGAACTTCCTTTCCTGGGTCTGCGAGTGAGGTCTTTTACAGACCCCTGAGTTCATTCAAATAAAAATGTCAGAAATTGAACCTGGAACCTTCTTAATAACCTTAATAACCTTCTGGAACCTTCTTAATAACCTTCTTAATAATACATGAAGTTGCTTTCTGAAGATCAGAAGATCTTCAGAATTGATCCACATAGCCCCATATCATTCACTCCGTCTGACAGAAGATAAGGGGTCTTCCCCAGACCCTCCTAGCTGGATATGTCTTTTTTTGAACCTGAGGCCTGTAATAAGCAAAGCATATATTCTACCACTGAACACTCCCATGAAATTAAAGGCTCTAAATGGATGTTCATCTCCCTGGACTATGTTTACCGAAAGAACCAAGTGCTACGAGATTTTTGTAACATTGAACATGAAGAAAGCACATCCACTCTTACCCTGGTGACTAGGACTAATTCCCAAAGCTTATATTTTGGAATATAGTTATATTTTGATTGGGAAGAACTTGCCTAAATGTTCCAAACTCTGACCTAGAAGATGCTTCTTCCATACCCTTGAGCTTCCTTGTCAGATCTCCAGCATCAGTGCTGGATGCACGTACTGATCTTTATCACCTTGTGAATTCTGACAGGCCTCCCCCTTTGACACTTAACTGTAACAAAAGTTCAGAACAGAAGCAAAAAAGCACCCTGCCCTTTTTTTTTTTGGTGAATCAGCTTCACCACCAGCATACTAGTAAATTCCATCGTTATCATCAAATATCTGTTCTTTACTCCCACTGGCCTATATTCTTGGCAGTTCTCAAAACTTTGCATCATTTTAATTTAATGATCACATATTATTAGAGAAGCTGAACTGTAGGCTGACGACTGTCAAAATCTGTCTTGTGTTAGAGGAACTTTTCATCTGAGGAAGAGGAAATGCTGACATCAGCTCTTCCTTTGTCAAAATACAGAGAAGGAAGTTTTTAAGCTAATATATTGGGGATGGGTCCTTACTGGATAACCCAGGCAAGCCCAGTCTTGTCAGATCTCAGAAGCTAAGCAGGGTCGACCTTGGTTTGTAACTGGATGGGAGACCTCCAACAAAGACCAGGGTTGCTGAGGCAGACAATGGCAAACCACCTCCGATAGTCTCTTGCCTTGAAAATCCCAGCAGGGGTTGCTGCCATAAGTCAGCTGTGACTTGATAGTGTAACTTGTCCTTGTATGAGTTCTATGGGGCTTAGGAAGCAAACTTTCACACAAATTTAAGAAGAAACTTTTTAAAAAACCTTTAAACAATTAATACAATACAACTATTTTTTCTTTAACTAAACTCATAAGTGCAACCATACAGAAACTTTAAACCAACAATGTCTTTGAAAAGGCTAAACAGTTCAACCTGTCTGATTCTACTAAATAATAGTCTTTTTCACTATCCTTCCAATTAGAAGCAACTGTAGCCCAGACTTCTGTCCTCTTCTTGGAGAATTAACAGTCCTGCAAAAATAATACAATCCCAGTAACACCAACCTAACACAATACACATACACCACTTTAAGTCATATTGTTCACATACAACATTTGATTACCTTATTCAAGGTGATAAGAGCATATTAATTATTATTCAGCTCCCTAGCACCCAGCCTCCTCCGCAGCAGCCTGCTTGCAGCTACTGACTCCACCTTACTGGGCTAAACCAATTACCTCATAGAGGTTATATTGTCCCCTGCTAAATTACTGTCATCTTGACAGCATTTTTTTCAAAATTAAAGCTTATAAAGTTAACTGAAGATTAGAGCGCACTTCCTTTTGTAATGAACTTTGAGTGAACTCCCCTGCTAAAGGGTTGAGATCTGAAAGAGGTGCAGGTTCACCTGAGCATTCTTCTTCATCCTCTGTTGGGATTGCCACATCAGCAGTTTTCTGTCTAGTCCTGCTGCTGATAGCATCTTCTTGAATCTTCATATCAGACACTTCTTCAGAAGGGGCAATAAAGCCACACAGCCTCAGCATATCTCGGTGTAGAGTTCTTACCATCTTCAGGTTGGACCTGATAAACAGGAAAATTGTCATCCATTTGATTTACAACTATGTGTATAACAGGTTCCTGTCTATCAGCCAATTTTTGTGTTCCACGGGGACTTAAGTTACGCACTAACACTCTGTCTCCTGGTTCAATGGTAGCCCTCACCACTTTAGCATCCCATCTTATTTTGTTGGCTTGATAACAATAACATTAGCAATAACAATAACAATAACGATGTTTGTTGTGGGTTTTCCGGGCTGTATTGCCGTGGTCTTGGCATTGTAGTTCCTGACGTTTCGCCAGCAGCTGTAGCTGGCATCTTCAGAGGTGTAGCACCAAAAGACAGAGATCTCTCAGTGTCACAGTGTGGAAAAGATGTTGGCAGGTCATTTATATCTACTCAGGAGGGGTGGGGTTGAGCTGAGTCATCCTGTAAGAGTTTCCCAGGGTGTGGAATGCTAATGGTGGGAGGCTTCACTGTATCCTGAGGAGGTTCTTTTGCATATGGATTGGTGCTTGATATGCTAATCTTCTCTGCAGGGCTATTGTCGAGTATAGAGTGTTTTGTTAGCCTGGTGTTTTTCAGAACTGGAAACCATGCTCTGTTCATTCTTAAGGTTTCTTCTTTCCTGTTGAAGTTTTTCTTATGCTTGTGAATTTCAGTGGCTTCCCTGTGCAATCTGACAAAGTAGTTGGAAGTGTTGTCCAGTATTTTGGTGTCCTGGAATAAGATACTGTGCCCTGTTTGAGTTAGGCTATGTTCAGCCACTGCTGATTTTTCAGGTTGTCCAAGTCTGCAGTGTCTTTCATGTTCTTTTATTCTTGTCTGGATGCTACGCTTTGTGGTCCCGATGTAAACTTGTCCACAGCTGCAGGGTATACGGTATACTCCTGCAGAGGTGAGGGGGTCTCTACTCTATACTCTTTACTCGACAATAGCCCTTTCCTGGCTTTTAAACCAGGAGGAATGTGCAATAATGTTACAATGTCACTATGTTACAACGTTACAGCCCACAATGCCTTTGGGGGAAAAAAGTGTGTGTGCATACCCCAAAGTTTTTTTTCTCTTTGGCAAAGCCAAACTATCGGTGTACTTGGAACTGCAATGGTGTGTGGAGTGAGGGGAGATGCCAGTGGACATCCATAGAGTCTAGCCCAGGATGAAGAAAGACCGAAACGGGAATTGGAAATAGCAAGCTGTAGCCCGTCGGCTAGGTGTCTCTGGACACGTCCTTTTTCCATTCTTGGACATATGGACATTTCCTGTGTGCATCCTTCCATCTGTCTACACTCTCCCACCACCAGAATATTCATTGTATATAGAAATATATTTATTGTCTACCCGATAGACTACCTCTTCTTGTATATATATGCACTTTAAATCTTGTTTGAGATATATTACACCTCTGCACTGTTGCACTTTGGATTTAATACAAAAATTTATATCAACCTTGCATGATTAATTTTTGTGACCCTGGTTGTTGTACTTGTGTTGTCTGTATAGCCAGGGGGTTCCTTTTGTTGGTTTGCTGTTCAAAGCCAGAAACATGCCTGGGAGGGAGGGGAAAAGCAGCTATTTAACCCTTTCCTGGCTTTTAAAACCAGCAAGGAAGAAGCAGCAACATTAGGAATCGTACCTGGCTTTGAAAGAAAAAAAAGAGAGTGCTTGCATACCCAGGAGGAAGGAAGCCAACGGAGAAGCAGTCTTATGACCCTTACCTCGCTTTAGCTTCTGGGGGAAAGGAGAGCGACAGGCGTTTGAAAGCAGCAATACTTTTCTTGCGCAGCAAGAAAAGTGTTGCTGCTTTCAAATGCTGGGAGCTTTTTCAGCTGATGGGGAATCCCCCTCCTACCAGCTGAAAAGCAGCGGGCATTTGAAAGGGGGAAACTGGAAGTGCACACCCTTATTCTGCAGACCTTCTGCTGCCCCGGAAGCGACATTTTCACGAACCAAACAAACCGGTTCGCAAACCAGGGCAAGTTCATGGTGGTTCATGCAATGCCACGAACCACGTGGTTCGTATTTTTCAAATTCGTGCCCATCTCTAGTTAACAGTGCTTCATGCTAGCATCTTCTGAAGAACTGCTGTACATACAAGTTAAACTCTTCCTCCCTTATACCATTTTCTTCTAAAATTTGCATAGCCAGAACATGCAAATGATTTAGACACTTTGAAGAGGCTTCTTTAGTATGTTGATAAGTCTCATAAAACTTTGCTTTCAGTTCAGAAACAGGGATAATATTGCTATATGGAGTTTCTAATATTGCAAAACATTCTTCTGCAGTACCTTTCCCCCCTGTTCCTAAAGCTGCATGTAATGCTGGTGGAAATAAACTGTCTATAATTTTTCTCCTTTTTATATTTGCAGAAATGTTTTAATATTCTAATAACTCTCTTGCATGTACTCTCCAAACAGAATAATCTATTTCTCCAATAGGTTTAGGTGTAACTCCTGAAAAAGTCTTTAGCTGGCCGCTTAGGTCTGCTGGTACAATCTTAGTTTCACTTCCAACCTGCAACAGCTTGATTAACAATGGTTGCAATTCAGGGGGAAAATTACAACAGGAGTGGTGGTTGTAATTGGAGTTCTTTCCTCCCCAAAACTTCCATTTAACATTCTTTTCCTTTCCTGTACCATATCATTTGCTTCTTCCCTAAGCAATGCGTAAACTTCTGAATCTGCAGGGATTACCTCCCACTTTCCATGCAATCTTTGCTTCCAGCATTCCCTCCCTAATCTCCAAACAGCACTGGGAGTCTGGAATTCACAAAGCAACATTTCTTCGACTTGCCCCTTTAGCCTTTGCATTTTAGCAATTGCACCAAACAGTTCTACAGCATTTTTAATCTCAGTATTTACATCAGTAGACTCTATATCACTTAAGAGAATAGTCCTATGCATGTCAAACCCCAGCTTTTTGCACACGTCCATTAAAGCAATCTCTGTTTGCAAGTTCACTTCCAAGCCTCATGCTAGTTGGGCACCACTTTTGTAACTTCTCCTTGTATGAGTTCTATGGGGCTTAGGAAGCAAACTTTCACACAAATTTAAGAAGAAACTTAAAGAAAAACTTTTTAACAATTAATACAATACCACTTTTTTTTCTTTAACTAAACTCGTAAGTGCAACCATACAGAAACTTTAAACCAACAATGTCTTTGAAAAGGGTAAACAGTTCAACTTGTCTGATTCCACTAAGTGATAGTTATTTTCACTATCTTCCAATTCGAAGCAACTGTAGCCCAGGCTTCTGTCCTCTTCTTGGGGAATTACAGTTTTGCAAAAATAGTATGATCCCAGTAACACCAACCAAGCACATACACCGCTTTAAATCATATTGTTCACATACAACATTTGATTACCTTATTCAAAGTGATAAGAGCATATTATTATTCAGCTCCCCAGCAACAAGCTTATTCCTCAGCTGCCTGGCTCTAGCTACTGAGTCTCCCCTACTAGGCTAAACCAATTACCTCATAGAGGTTACAACAGAACTTTCCACCACTATTGGGGATGGCAAAGGGATGCATGGCTCTGGCACAAGAGCATACAAGGAAATGAAACATTGTGGTGGCAGATATGGAACAGGGGACTTTCTTAGTTCCATGCCTATATGAGAGTTGGACAAGTGGTGCATACCGTTTAAACTGTGGGCAAATGAACATGTGAACCGGTGTGGATATATATGTGAAGGAAGTTTTTTTATATCAAAGTTTTTCATTCTTTTTATTTGTTGAAGCTCTTGTTCCTGGTTGTGCACGGAACATCCTGACACTGCTTCTACAGATGACTGAATTTCCCCAGTTCCATTCCTTTATTGTTCAGAAAGTTTCCTCTGTATTCCATTCCTCCTTAATTCTGGGGCATATAGAAACATTACTTGAAGAACATAAGAAGAGCCCTGCTGGATCAGACCAGCGGTCCACATAGTCCAGCATCTTGTTTCACACAGCAGCCAACCAGTTGCCCTGGAGGGCCAACAAACAGGGCATAGAAGCAAAAGCCCTCCTCTACTGCGGCAATCACAGCACTGGGTTTCAGAATTTTACTGTCTCTGAATACGATGGTTCCCTTTACTTAACATAGCAAAAGAACACAATAAGAGCCCTGCTGGGTTATACTAGTGGTCCATCTAGTCCAGCATCCTATGTCACACAGCAGCCAAACCAGTTGCTCTGGAGGGTCTGTGGATTCTCCAAATCCATTCCTCAGTTCATTCCTGCTGCCCCTCCCATCCCTGTTACCAGTGTGCATTGATAAAGCATTACCCTCAGACAATCTTGATGTGACTAGATACAGTTGTTTTTCATAGTGGTTTACCAGTGTTCACAAGCATTTCTGTGCATTGGTTGGGGTGATAAAGGAATCAAATGTGTGGCCACTTGGAATGTTTTAGAAGGGAATTAAACAATCAGTGTAGCATATCTATGAGCCATAATAGCTAATCAGTTGCTGGGGAGTAGCAGCAGAAGGAAGACTGATGCCTTCATGCCTGCTTGGGACTTTCTAGAAGCATCTGGCTAGCCACTGAGAGAAAAAAAAATGCTGGACTGGAGAGGATCCTTGGTCTGATCTGTCAAGCTCTCCCTATGTATGAAGAAGTTGTGGGAAGAGACCAGATAAGACAAGCAAGAGAACCTTCTATTTCTTGCATGTTCTATCTCCCTTCCTGCCCAACCCCGCCACTTCCAAATGAGGGCAAGAAGGAAGGGACAAACCAGAACTCTGAGCAAGAGGGGAATTTTTTCTTGCCTCATGCATGCTTGTGCCACCGCTTTCTTCATTTCTCTTTCCATCTAACACTACATTTGCCAACCTGCATTTATTTGCATTTTACTCCCCCCACCCCACCCTCCCCAATATACTGGGCTGCATGCCAATGATTTTAACCCTAGAAATGTCAAATGGTCTCAAAAATAGAAAGCTGGGTGGAAGACATGCAAGACCCTAGAAGCCAAAAAGGAAAAGGCCTCTGAGAAATATGATCTAGTTTGGAAGAAATTCCTGGAACTCTTTGAATAAACATCAGATGCTGTTACTACATAGTGTGTCGCCTCCCTCTGCCCTATTCTTTCTTCTCTGTCTCATTTCCCTCCTTTCCATTTCTGGATTTCTGTTGGGAGAATTGGAGGGTGAAAAGAGTCTGACATTGGGGATTAAGAAGTTGAAGTTATGGCTCTTCTATTATGCTGTAAACTGCAAAAGATACATTTGCAAATAGAAAAGAAATAATAGGAAAGAAGGAAGCAGAGAAGGATCCATGAGCATCATCTTTTGATCATGCAATGCTATTATAAGGGAGGGGGAAAGTGCTGGGGTTGGCAGCTGAAGGTCTTGCTTCAGCTTGTGGGCAGAGTTCCACAGTTCCACAGTGTTCCAGTATAAGCTCTAATGGCCAAGAGAAGAGTCTTGCAACAAGTAATCCCAGGCCACCAATAGAATGCAGACTAGTTGCTGACATCCAGTGCAGGCTGAATTCTAACAAACTTGAGGACTCCTTAGCCATCAGAACATGAGCATTGTCCACAGCTTTCCTCCAATACAAGATAGAGGTCAGTGATTAAATGCCATTTGTTTTTATTCCCAGCTGCCTTTAGGCTCCTTTTCCTCCCAATCTTCTTTTCTTCAGATATTGAAATTATATTATTTGTGTTCCAACAGACAGATAATGTAGGTTGTAATTAATTAGTCTCATATAAACATAGCCAGAAGCATCTTAAATGTTGCTTTAAATATTTAATTCCTCCTGTTCTACGCACAGAATGTACACCATACCAATCTCCTAATCTGTTTTCTGTCTCAGCTCCAGCCAGAATTCTGACATTCAGTGGAACAGTAACAACCCCCTGGATGAAAGATATTATCCTCCCTTGCAAGGCTGTTGGGGACCCAGCTCCTACAGTCAAATGGATGAAAGAAAGGTAACCAGCAACTATATGTACATCTTCAAGAAGGACCAGATGATCTCAGCTTCCCAATCCTATGTAAAGTGGAGCCAAGAATTTACTTGCCTCCTTATCCAATAGGGCATTTCCAGCTATTGGCAACCAGAGAGACTAGAGCTAAGCCTTTGTGTATTGTCAGCACTCCAGCTTCAGTTGCTCTGAGTTGTTAGGCTGCTTCCATGTCTGTAGCTGTTAGGGAACAGTGAAGCATCTGTTTCTGTTCAGCATGGGCTTTTTGGAACACTCAACTTATTCCTGATTTTCTTCACAATTGATCTTGAAGCACTGGAATTAGTTTGGCTATGGTTCTTCCACATGCCTGCTCTCCCTTTGCATTTTTACAATTATGTAGTTGGTTTATTTTGTTCTGTATATGCCCTAAATAATTGGGATTTTCAAGGGAGGGTGTTGTTGTCATCAGCGGCATTGGTGACATCACAGCACCCCTCCCCTTTTTATTTTTTGCACATGTTTATATATTAATATAAAGGCTGAATTTAAAAAGATAAAAAATGAACACATGGGGAAGTCTTTGCATAAGGAAGCCTGTAAGAAGAGCACCTCCACCACCCATACCTAGGACTAGAGAGCCCTGGCTGACCCAGAGCCTGGAGGCAGAGGCCAGTACTGGCAGGGCAAACCAACCTCTATTAGGGCAGAGTCCAGAGCAACAGCAGCAGCTATGTGCATTTCAAAATGCACTGCTTTGTCTGCCACCAGAAGTGACTAGCTACCTCTCTCCACGGCACTAGGACTTTTGCAATTTTTTAAAAGAAATCATTATTTTTATATTGCTGTATCAACCTACTGTTGTAATAATAGATGCACCAGATTATCTGAATTAGTAGCTTTCATTTAAGAAAAAGGTAAATCTCTAGCCCCTTCCCATACAGAGAGATAAGGGAAAAGGCATATCTCCACAATGGAATTGGCTTGAGAGTTACTTTTTTTTTCATGGAAGTTGAGAATTCAAGAGAATCTACTACAATGGTAGGTTATTACAATGGTAGGTTGATATGGTTATTTGAAAATGCTAATTTAAAAAGATGGAAAACAAAACAAGGAGAGATGGAAAGGAAGGTGGGGAGGAGGAGTGGTTTGATGATGACAAATGTCTAGTTATCAAAGAGTGGGTTGGAGGAGCATGGGACCAAAAAAAAAAAACCAAAAAGAAACATCATACACGAGGAAAAATTTGACTCAAAATCAGTTTCCAGAAAAAGATTGGGGTAAAAGTGGTCGCAAAAGAACTGGGGAAAAACCCAGGGGAAGCCCCAAAAAACCTGAAGTGAAAACTAAAGGCAAAACTATGTGTGTGGAAATCAGGGGATAAATCAAAGTAGTATGTGGCAAGAATTGATGGAAAACACCCATGCAGAAAACCCCCACATTGTCTGTTTTTCAGTAACTTTCATGGGCATCCACATTTTATAGCACTTTTTACATCCCCTTGCACTGAAAATCAGTGTGATGGCAAGTTTTCAAAGGTGCTGAAAATGTATCATGTTACTAAAAAGTGGGGCAGTCCCCATTTGTGTGGTCAGGTTTTAAGGGGTGGGACGACAGTATCATGTAAGTGAAAAATAAGCCCAGATCACATATCTGAAGCTGTCATTGTTTAGGAATCTGGTCAACTGGGAATGCTCATATTCAATGTGTTAACTATGCAGAGCTATAAGTATTTGGTAATTTTTGTTTTGGTAATTTTTGTTTTATTTTGCAACTAAGGGCCAAAACAGATGTGATGGAGACCACAGATCTCTGTCCATTTTTAAAATGAAAATCATGAAAGGGAGAAGATTTAACTGTTCAGCCCCTACATATTTTCATTAATTGAAACTGCCTACCTTCCTGATACCATTTCTAGCACTTTCAAAGAAAAAAAGACACACTTTTTGACTATCCTGTCTTCTTGACATTAAAATGCTAATGTACACATGAAGCTGCCTTCTACTAAGTCAGACTTTTGGCCCATCAAGATCAGTATTGTCTCCTCAAACTGTCAGTGGCACTCCAGGGTCTAAGGCCATGATCACCTACTACCTCGTTCCTTTAATTGAAGACATTGGGGATTGACCCTAGGACCTTCTGCATACCAATCAGATGCTCTACCACTGAGCCACAGCCCCTCCCTGGTAGTGAAATGATAGTGAAACTATGCTGTGGTTGAAAGACTAAACTGCCTCTGCCCTCCTCCTTTGTAGTCCTGATCTAAATCATGACCGCACATTCTTACAATTGGTCATTTACTGATAAATGGAGATCTGTGGTCTTTGCCATGTCTATTTGGGCCTTAGAAGTGCAGTTTAACCTGAAGGAATATGAAACACAGCAGATAGTCTAATAATACATAAGGCAGCCAGGCCATTGTCCAGAGCTGGACATAGGGATCATATCAACACTATGTTGAAAGAGCTGCACTATCTGCCCATCTGGAAACAAAGTTCTAGTTTCTGCCTTTAAGGCCCTAAAGAACTTGTAGCAAGGGTACTTGAAGGACCACCTGTCAGTTAAGATCCTCTTCTTGAATGCTGCTCTCTGTGTCCCTGGCCTACAGAGGTAATGAGGGTGGCTACCAGAGAGACCTTTTTCAGGGGCAGCACCTTACATTTGTAAGACTCTCCCCATGAAGTTTGCCTGGCACCAGCCTTACTGTCATGAGTCAGCCTCATCCTCGACTGGCCACCTTACCTCTTGCCCCAGAGTCCTCCTCAGAGGACGAGCAGGAAGAGCCAGCAGGGGCTACTCTAGAGCCAGAGCCAGCCATGGAAGAGCCAGCAGGATCTACTCTGGAGCCAGAGCCAACTGTTACAGCTGCTGCTCTGGAGGAAACTCAGCAGGAGCAGCCAAAAACCTCTGCAGAGGCTGTTGGAGACAAAAACTTCCCCAGAGCAAAAGAGAAACCTGAGCTCCCTGGGCCAGCTAAGAAGAGGAAAAATAAAGCAAAGGCAGCTCTGTGGGAGAGGAGAAAAAGTGCTGGTTTGCAGGCACAGCACCGGCTGGGACTATCAGGCAAAGAGACAACATCTGCTCCTCGTTAGGACAGTATAAGAGAGAGAAGCTGAAGAAGCCAAGTGTGGAAGCAGCTTAGCTTGCCACCCCTTGTGACCAGAGCTCTGCGCTTGACCTGCCCTTGCCTTGTGCCCTGCTCTGCTTCTTGATTGATCGGACTCTGACCTCGGCCTGCCTTCTGACTTCCCCTCTGCCTGCTCCTCTGACTGACGTATTGGCTCTGACACTTGGCCTGGCTTCTGGACTCTCATTTGCTGGCTCCTTGGCTACTGACTTCCTGGCAACTAACTTTGGGACCATCTGCAGTACCAGTGAGCCACCTGCCTGTCGTGGCCAGCCCTGAGCGTGACACTTACTTTCTTTTAAGTGCCCGGCCAAAGCATTTCTTTTTACTAGGTCTGCCAGGCCTTTCAAAATAACAGAATACCGCCTAGCTGTCTGGGGTCTACAGCCCAGCCCCCGGACATACCTGGAGGAAAGGACGGGAGACCCCCGGGAGACAGCAGCCCAGGTGCCTCAGCAGGCAGCCAGGCCCAGTACCAGCCAGCCACAGGGGGAAGGGAAGAGACACCCAAGCCCCAGCCAGCCACAGGGGGAAGGGAAGAGACACCCAAGCCCCAGCCAGCCACAGGGGGAAGGGAAGAGACACCCAAGCCCCAGCCAGCCACAGGGGGAAGGGAAGAGACACCCAAGCCTCAGAGGGTTAGAAGGGGCATGTGGAGACCAGCCAGCCCCACCCTCCAGTGGGTGTCCAGGGAGCCAGCAGGGGGCCAAGCTGAAGCCTTACCAGCCAGGGAGGAGAAGCTGCCTCAGCAGCTCAGAGCCACGCCCCAGCCTGCAGCCCTGCTGGAAAGCATTAACCTAGCACAGGGGATGCTAGGAGCTAAGCAGCTTCAGGTAGAGCTGCCTGAGGCATTCTGTGGGAGGAGATGGACAGCTGGCCAGGGAGGCTCAGTTGTGCCTGCCTTCAGCCATCAGATCAGCCAGGGAGGCTGGACAGCCAGCCAACAAGGCACAGGTGGACCAGCTCAGTGCTTCCAGCCAAATGAGCCCAGGTGCAGCTGCCTAGGCCAGCTAGGGCCCTGGGTGGAAGGCAGCAGGAGGGCGTGGTTAGCAGGCGGAGCCTGGCTAGGCTGAAGGGATAAAAGGGAAGCACTCCCACAGGGTGGGGTGGGTTTTGAGTAGGAGTAATGGAGTGGAGTTGGAGCAGAGCCAAGCAAGAGCAAAGGCAAGGAGGAGAGTGGATGAAGGAGGAGGAGATGGCAGAGACCAAGGGGAGTGAGTGGCACAGGTTAAGCGGGCCAGTGAGTGGAGTGAGAGGGAGTCTGGGTGATGTATACCGCCCCTCCATCCACAGAGCAGGGTCCCGCAGAATCCCTGCCCCCCTTTGACGTCAGGAGCAGACCGCCCAGCACCCCACCCAGTGGCGGCCGCAGCAAGCCCTGACACTAGCAGTAGCCCCTGGACCTCCTCCACCACACACACCCTGCTTGATAGGGCAGCAGAAGAAAAAATATACCAAAGATTGCTGCCAGAGCAATGGCATCACTTGCAGGGCAAACCTGAAGGTGACATCACACTGTCACTAAACAGCGCCCTGCCCTACAGTCTCCTGCCAGGAGCTAGCCACTGACTGAGAATCCTATTTTAATCCAGACTTTTCAGTGAAGAATTCCACCTGTATGGACTGCATCTAGTCTCTGGACAGCTTTGTAAATATCCTTATTTCAGGTTGCGTTTTACATTGTTATACCCTGGCTTGTTTTTAATGACATGTTTTATGGTTGTTCATTACTGATAATATTTGTGCTGTTTTATGGTTTTATTGTACTTTGTGAGCCTCATCACACAGGTCTCTGGAGAAGTGGCATATATGATGATGATGATGTATGGGAGCAATGTATAATGGTTATTCCAGTAGTGATAGGAGAACTAGTTGCAATTCCAAAAGGACTAACTAAACATATAGGCAATATTGGTATAGACAGGATAAAACTGATCAGTTGCAAACAACCACGCTACTTGGAACATGCCACATACAAAAGTTATACTTTACCGACTCCTAGATTCTTGAATAAAATCCGAGTCAATGGGGGACCAAAAGATTCCAGCCCAAACATCTGGTGGACTGTGATATCATCATAAATTAAGTCCTCTCTTCAAATCATACTGAGGTCAGTTACTGATTTCTTTAACAATGCAGTACCAAAAAAATACTCTCGGCATCCTGGTTTCTACCATTTTTTCTGTGCTGTAAAAAATAGTCCCAGTCTTGAGTAACATTGATTTTAACCTCTTTAATATATGATATTTGTTTCCTGTGAGGTAGTAACGGGACACCCAGTCTAGTGATGATTGATGGGCGAAGAAGCATCTTTAGCAATGGCAGCTTTGTCATCCGTACTGTGAAAGCTGAGGATTCGGGATATTACAGCTGTGTGGCCACTAACAGCTGGGGATCAGATGAAATTATTTTGAATTTACAGGTACAGGGTAAGTAATAAAAATCTTCCTTTATGTGCTTCAATGTGACTAATATGATGGCTTTAGCATTTATGTGAGAGCCAAGCTACAAGTGATGCCTGACACAGGTTGGACACTTGTCAGCTTACCTCAAGTTTTGATGGGAAATGTAGGCATCCTGGTTTTTACAGCTTGGCTCTCCATTACAGCTGCAAGACCAGGACACCTACATTTCCCATCAAAACTTGAGGGAAGCTGACAAGTGTCCAACCTGTGTAAGGCATCACTTGTAGCTTGGCTCTCAGTGACAGTATATAGAAAGTAATTTGAGGATTTAATTTTATGTCAGAAAAGCATATACAGTTTTGATTTCATAATTGATTCATCAGTTTCCATTGGAATTCAGAATTGCACTATTCAGCAGTTGGGGAGCCAAAGTCTCAAGTGTCCAAAGCATCTAATAATGAGTTATGCATGTAGCTGCTGGTTTTCAGTAACACTGACTGATCTCTGTGACTTTATGAAGGTTGGGTCATTCTGGTTCATTTAATAGCCATTCATTCATTCAGATCTCCCCCCAAAGAGTCTGAGCATAACCCAGGATATGTGACAGGCATGTCACAGTTCTGCCTAAACTCACCTTGCTGTTTGTTTTCTGAACCCTTTGAAATTGATCCTACAGGGATTGTAATGATGGGAAAGAAAACATGTCAAATACGATTATATAGAATTAAAATATCTACTTTAAATTAAAGAGAACTTTTTTTTTGCATCCCCAAACAATTCTTTTAAAATGGTTTTAAGAATAATTTGAATGCATAATAATTTGATTTTGATCACTCTTTTTAATGGCCACTTATCCAGTTCCACCAGACCAGCCTAGGCTTACAGTATCCAAAACCACATCTTCCTCAATCACTCTTTCCTGGATACCTGGAGACAACGGTGGCAGCTCTATTCGAGGTAACACTCTTTGCAAAGAAGAGATTTACAAATTTGGGGCTGAATACTACTCTTAAGCCTTGTTAGCCCCAAGTTTTGTTAGCCTTAAGAAAAAGACATGATAGTTTATCTAGGCTACTTGCTCGCTGATAGTCTGTATTAATAGTATGATAGTATGTATTGGGACAGTGCTGCTCCATATGAATCAGAGATGGCATACTTGATTTGCAAGTTAATTGTGGACTTGCAAGTAATGTAGGGTCATGGCACATTACACAACAACTGGCGCACTCCATGAACATATAATCTGTGGAATTGGAAAATAGTTACAGACATTTCAAACAAGCACCATTTTTGCTCATGAGAAATCAGATTTAAGAGTAAATGGTTTTGAATAGAGATGGTCACAAACAGAAAAAAACGAACATGATGTTCGTTGTTCGTTGCCATCTATGAACAGGGACTCATGAGCAACCACGAACATGACCCTGTTCACGAACATGTTCATGGTTGGCTGTTCGTAGGAGCCAGCAGGCTCTTCTCCAGCCATCATCCAAGTTTGGTCAAGATCCCTACTGCACCACTCCAAGAAACTTGACCTGAGCAGGCACCAGGAAAGGTACCAATAATAAATAATAGCTTGGCCCCAGAGCCTGGCAGCAGCCCTGGAACCTGAGGGTGGGTAGATCCCTACTGCGCCACTCCCAGAAACCCTACCTGAGCAGGCAGCAGGAAAGGTACCAATAGTAAATAATAGGTTGGCCCCAGAACCTGGCAGCAGCCTTGGAACCTGAAGGGGTAGATCCATATCCCACCACACACAAAGAAAATTCAAGCTCCAATGCACTCTATCAAAATGCCAACAGCAGCCGTCTCTCCCTCTCCACTGTCTGCAAAGACTAGCCAGAGCTGGGAGCCCTCCCTCCCCCCTGGTCTTTGCTCCCTTGTAACAAATTTGGAGCTCCACACTTGGAAGGAAGACCTGTCTATCAAGCTAAATTGGGCTTAGATTGGGGTTTCCAGGGCAACAGCAGGAGTTTAGACAAAGTTCAGACAACCCCTGCCTAAGTTGCCAAGGGAATTGATCGCAGGTGCCAGACTGTCTGGCTTGATGAACAGCAACAAACAAGGCTTGCAACAACCACCTGTTTGTTTAGAATGGGGCCTCACGAACAGCTTGTTCTCGAACAGCAGATTGGGCTGTTCGTGGCTTTTTTTTTTGTTCATATTGCTGTTCGTGCCCATCCCTAGTTTTGAATGTGTAATACTGGGAAGGTAAAGACAAAATTGGCTGATTATCTTACTAGAAGGTTAGGAAGCTGTGCTTCATAGAAGGTTCATAGAAGCCAAATCAAATTGACTCTCCTTTCATAGTTGTTTTGATCTTGTGAGGCTACCTGTTACCTAGCAATAATAAAAAAACAAAAGATCACAATGCATGAGAGAATGTCCACATGGACATGCTGCCCACCTTATTTCAATATCAGAAGTTCCATGCACATGAGAAACTGCTGGATCAGGGTGATCCAACAGTTTGCTGTTGCCAAATTATTTGGTGCTGCCAAATTACTGTGTTCATTGAGGAGCTGAATGGTACAAATGTTATCTCTTGCAATGGTTATACTGACATACATTATTAAAAGGAGCATTTATTTTCATATAAACATTCCAGCTTTTTAAGTTTTAAGGTTCTTTCCAAGGCAGATGGTAAATGAGGACATGGTCTTCTTCTTTTTTTCTTTTTTTGATGGCCCTGTTGTGGAATACTGTACTCTGTCTAAAACAGCTTAAATTCTTTTAGATACTATTTTAATTCTCTTAAACTTTTAATTTGTTATATTTTAGTGCACTGTGCGTCTCACTTGAACTTTTCCTGCTGTTTTATTTTCTATTTACTTTTTAATGTGTTTTTATGTTTGCCTATATGCCTGTCTTTCTTCTTGATTGTTTAATTTCCATAAGGTACTGGATAACTTTTTCAAAGTGGAAAGGAAGAATATATAACTGAAATCAACAGATACATTTGGTAATCACCCTGCCATAAACCAGTTGTTGGCCAATGCTGCTCTGAAGTATCATATTCATAATGAACTATTATGCTGTATAGTATTTTATGGCCTATTTTAAAGGATAGTTCTTTCTCTTGAGCAGTGTCATTGACTCAAAAGACAGTGGAAATATATTATTCTCCTCCCTACTTAAAGCTACATGCTGATTATATTGAATAGGGGAATAAAACATTACACCACATCTGTTCAAATTAATTGAGTTAAAATATAGTACTTCATTATATCTTTTTGGTATTCTACAAAATTTTCTACAAAAATCTTATGATATTCTACAAAAATATTGATTCATATTTCTTCTAAACACAGTCAATAATGTTATCTTCACTTTTATGGCAGGTTATATACTGCAGTACTCAGAAGACAACAGTGAACAGTGGGGAAGTTTTCCCATTAGCCCTAGTGAACGTTCCTATCGTTTGGAGACTTTGAAGTGTGGTACCTGGTACAAGTTCACACTAACTGCTCAGAATGGAGTGGGACCAGGACGCATCAGTGAGATCATAGAAGCGAAAACTCTTGGAAAAGGTACTTAAAATAACTTTTCTGTTGTTATTTGAACACCAGACTATTGTAGTCTCACGAAGATGCAAATAAACAGCCATATTGTCTTTTTAAGACATTGTAGTTGGTTTATTGCAGTGGTCAAGGACTGGGCTGTGAGAAGACTTTCTCCAAAATTTCACAGCATCTGCAAGAGCTTCCCAGGCCTCTTTGCAGATGTGTAGAACTTATCTTCAGTATATCATCACCACATAGACTTCCTAATAATTCTAAAATTCTGTTTTTGTTATTCTTGTGTTTACTGGAGTTAGTGTTGGCATTGATGTTTTAGGTACAAATATCTGTGTTTGATTATCTACCTGTTTGCTTATATAAGCCATATTCACTATTCATATATTTATATTTCAGAACTAGCTAAAATTAATTAAAGTGAGGGTAAGAAGAGTTTTAGGTATAAGTGGGACAGAGGGGGAGTAGGGGGAATACAGATAAAGTTGAGTTGACAAGAGTGTAAAGTATTTGTAAAGTTTGGGAAAAAACTGTAAGAAACAATAGTTTCTAGCAATAATAAAAATACAAGAGATTTTAAGGTTCCAGTTCAAATCTCATTTTAGCAATGACTATCCAAGCCACATACTTTCCATCTGCAACTTGAGGGTAATAATTTTGGCCTACCTTATAGAATTGATATAACAATACCGGTAGTACTTGAACACTCAAAAATGCTTTATAAATGCTAAGTATTATCATTTTTACTATTATCCTGAAAGCCTGCCTGTGTCTATAAACACAATTTCTCTGGGCTGCTGCTTTTAAGAAAGAAAAGCTGTCCTTTCATTCTCTAGATATGTGGTATGCAACAACTAGTGCTGAGCCAGAATGGTAGACACTATTAATCAAATCTTCCCTTTATGAAAAGGGCCCCCATCATTTCTGCTATCTTTCTAGACATGTGTGCACAGGTGCTCAAACAAGGACCTGCAGCACATGAATGCACATAGTGTTTGCCATGAGTTGAGATTATGCTGCATTGCTCAGGGCAAAATGATGGCTGGTTTGTCTTCTGGCAGGAGCTTTCACCCCCTCTGAAAGGGCAACTTCCATGCCAGAAACTGAACACCATAGACATGTGGTACATTGCTAGCACAGACCTTTACAGAAGTAGAAATGGGCTTTAACATTTCCTGTATTGCATTGTCTTGCTGTACTAATACACTCTCAGGCTTTAAAAATATATAATGTGAAGCAGCCAAGAAATAGTGAAAATAGGAAACATATTTGTGAACTATTTTTATTTCATGAGACTAATTTAACAATGTGATGAAGTGGCTAGAGTAACAGACTAAGATCTAGGAGACCCAAGTTCAATTCCTCACTCTGGGCCAGTCACACTCTCTCAGCCTAACCTATCTCAATGGGCTGTTGAGAGGATAAAATGGAGGAGAGGAGAATGATTGAAACCACTTTGAGTCCCTTTTTGGAGAATAAAGGGGGTATAAATAAAGTATGAAATAAATAAATAAAATTAACAGAAGCTTGGAATTTGCATGCAGTTTTGACACTATCATGCTTGAACACAACTGTGTGTGGTTAAGCTCTTTACAAAAGGTAATTGTTCCACTTTTGAAGTGTATGTAAGCTATTCCCGTTGCCTGATCAGTTTCTCCTGCTTTATTGGATTGTTTAATCTTTTTATTGGATCTTGTTTTCTATATGGTAATGTAACAAACATATTTATCTTGGATCTCTGGGTCTTCTGGCTCTCTTTTGTAATCTCTATTATTTATATTTTTTATAGTATGCCTTTCTCACTGAGTCTCAACGCAGATTACATAGTGTGGATCAGTGCAATCAATTTCAGACATTTCAATACACATGTAATAGGGTATTAGACCTGTAAATTTGCAAAGATTTAAAACCAGCAGAAATCCAATACAGAGTTGAAGAAATGTTGAAACAGAGCAAAAATAATTCTAAAATTAACATATTAAACAGCACAAAATCTAGCCAGTAGGGTTATACTTTCAGCAATGGTAGTAAAATCTACAGTCTATCATATTTACAGCAATAGTAATATAAAGTCTATAGTCAGTCCGTATCCCTTTACTGATACATCTCTTTGAGACAGTTTCCATATATTACAGTCATCCTATCTGAATAAAAAAGTCCTCTTGAATAATTCTTCTGTTTGTATTAATATATTATTTCTAACAACTGAGGGTAACTGTCCATGGACCTGATGAAATGGGTTCTGACCCAGAAAAGCTTACATCACAATAAACTGTTAATCTGTAATTTGCCATAAGCATATTTGTTGTAATACGTAAGAACACTGGAGCACAGATGATATTGGAAGCAGTGCATAGTCTGGCCATTGTGCCCCAGTGTTCTCTTCATTATCACAAAGATGCGGGATGCATCCCTGGGATTTCATACTGAATTTAGTGCCACTCCGCCACCCCACCCCCCAAATCTCCAAAGGGAACATCTCTGTCAGATCTTGCCAGGTGAATCCCCAAGCACTTCACTGCATCACTCAGGTGTACGAGTTAAAGTTACTTTATTGAAGAGAAATACCAGTATCAAGATAGTCAGACAGAATCATTGGCTGAAGTGATGCAAGGTAGCAAAGCAAAGTTAATTATAGGGCACAGTCCCTGCCTGCCCCAATCGGAAAGAAGGTCCGTTAGGATTTTGGCAAGCTGAGTCAAGGAGCCTGGAGAGAGGGGAGGAGGGAAAGGATGAACTCTGTTCAGTCTCTTAGAAGGTCAGTGTGGTCTTGGCTGGAACTTGAGAGCCAGATTGGTGTAGTGGTTAAGAGCGCAGGACTCTAATCTGGAGAGCTGAGTTTGATTCCCCACTCCTCCACTTGAAGCCAGCTGGGTGACCTTGGGCTAGTCACAGCTCTCTGGAGCTCTCTCAGCCCCACCCACCTCACAGGATGTACGTTGCGGGGATAATAATGACATACTTTGTAAACTGCTCTGAGTAGGCATTAAGTTGTCCTGAAGGGCGGTATATAAATTGAATGTTGTTGTTGTTGTTGTTATTAACTTCAAGGCCACGTTCTCAGACCAGCCTGGAAATGGTAACCAAAACACCTGCAAGATAAGCAGCTAGCAACCAGGCAGCAAAACAGGTTCCCTCTGCATGTTCTCAGAGGTACTCTATACACTGCAGCCCGAAATTCATAACACATGGCAGATATGCTGGAGGTGTATCTGACAATCTCTAGGTTTGCCTACTGCAGCAATTTGCTGATGCATCGTCCCATCCCCTTCTTCTCCATTCTATCATCCCCACTTCAGAAAATGCAAGATGGCATGGAAAAGCAAGAAATGGAGAAATATGGAAGGAAAAGAGAAAAGGATACATTTAAAAAGAGGCTATTTTAAATTATATCTAAGGGTGAAGATTTTAAAAAGGTCCCATGTTGCAAATTGGGGTCCAAGTTAGATCCCTCAATTGAGATCTTTGGACATCATTATGTTATGCCATCTATTTATTCTAATTCTTTAAATTCAAATATATATTTTCTTGTAGAACCACAGTTTTCTAAAGAACAAGAGCTTTTTGCCAGTATTAACACCACGCGAGTAAGATTAAATCTTATTGGCTGGAATGATGGCGGTTGTCCAATCACCTCCTTTACCCTGGAATACAGGCCATTTGGGACCACTGTATGGACAACAGCTCAACGGACATCTCTTACTAAATCATACATCGTGTATGACCTGCAGGAGGCAACCTGGTACGAGCTACAGATGAGGGTCTGTAATAGTGCCGGCTGTGCAGAGAAACAGGCCAAATTTGCAACGCTCAACTATGATGGGAGTAAGTACTTTCATTTGTGTTTAATGAAGAATGATCATAAATAATTTAATTTCATATAATGTACTCTAAGTACAATTTAATTGACTGTGTGACAATACGGCATCTGTAACAACTAGATGATAAAACAGTAAAGGCATTTACAATCTGAAGTTCCATCTGCCTCTGGCCACATGGAAAATTTCACAAGGGGCTGTAGAAATTTATGACACACTTTCTTATGGTCAGGATTTGCAATGAAGTTTTATAGCTTGTTTTGTGTAATGGGTGGCTCTCATGTCACAGGAGGATGTATTTCCATTCACTAGGCACCTCTCTATGTACCAGCATAAGAGGTGTGAGTATTGTGTGTGCAGACAAACACACACTCAGAGATCCTTGTCACCAGTGTAAATATTCATTTTGAGGACTGAGAGTGTTAGGAAAGAAAGGGTGCTCTGGAGAATGAACAGGCATTGGAGACTGGTAATGTGAGTCTGCATATGCTGCTGTAAATCCCTGCTTCTCTTTTTTCAGGTGTTTCATATTTATTTATTTCACTTTCAAAAGTAACTGCAGAATCCCAGTCACTTCCTACTTCCCATCTTTTGTTGAAATCTAGATCACTGAGAAGATTAAGGCTATTTCCACATGCTCTTAAAGGGATGGCCCACTCCCTGAATGCTGGCAGCTTTCCCCCAGGAATCTACACAACTCCATTTGCAAAATGGCTGTAGGTCATTTGGCTTCCATTTGGCTTCCATGTTTTTGGTGCCTTTTCTGGGAGCACTTTCTGCATGGAAGCAAAACAGCCCACAGCCATTTTGCAAATGGAGCCATGTGGATTCCTGGGAAAAGTCACAAGCATTCAGTGAGTGAGCTGTCCCTTTAAGAGCATGAAGAAACAGTCTAATACTAGAACTTTTGCTTTGCATTAATATTTTCAAAGAAGGGCAGACTGGGAGCTAAAAACAGCCCTGGAAAGGGCTCTGCCCCCAATCTGCCTTGGTGCCTTGACCCCAATCTGCAACCTTGGTGCCTTGACAGGGAGTGGGAGGGAAGGAGCAGGTTAACTACAGTCCAGTCAGCTTGCAGCTACTCACATTATGTGCAACAGGGGCCACCAACTTGTGGCTGTGGTGGCTTCTGTCCACATCATATCTATCTGCATTGTGCAGGGTGGGGACCACCAAACCACAGCTATGGCAACGTCCACTCCCGCACACAGGAGGTGCCTTGGGGTTGGGGTCACACTGGCAGAGGCAGCCCCCCCCCCCCATTGACTCACTGAGACTTGCCCAGTGGCTAATCCACCCTTGTTTGTAGGATTTCAAATTCATCAATATATCTAATTCTCAACATGGCCAAATCTGTGTGTACTTAAATCTAGAAACTGAAACCATGAACAAAATAAGACAGAGCCTTCTGTGAACCTGAAAGAAGCCCTGGTTTTGCAGAAAAATTTGTAATTTTATTTTTAAAATTCATTGGTAAGTTACCTCTCCTCCCCCCCCCCCACAATAGAAGCAGCATCTGGAGCTCTAAGAAACTAATGCCTTCTGCAGTGCCCTTTATGGGGGCTTATAGGTAACCACAACAGTATTGCTGGCCTTCAAGCTTTGGTTTCTGTCATTAAAAGGCAAGGAGAGAGCCCTTTCAAGGGTTACTTTGTCCTTTGAGGGAAGACTCATTGAGGTCAGGCCTGGCAACAACCTCTGAGTGACTTGCTTGCTACCACGTGATTAGTATGACCAAGACTGGAGGCTTGCTACTATTCAACAGTGTCCACCCATTGAAAGTTTCAGATTTGGATCCATTCACACACTCTCAGCCTAACCTAACTTGGCCAGAGTTTTCCTGGGCAGAGAGAGGAAAGGAAGGAAAGCTGAAGATGGGCTGGGGGGGCACAGATAAGAGTAGACCAGCTGGAGGATAGGGAGAAGGGAAGGAGGCAGAAGAAGAGGGGAGTCTGCAGGGGCTTTCAGGGAAGGAAAAGAGAAAATAGTGGGGGAGGGAGAAATGAGATGCCTTTTGCCAGTCGTGAGAGTCTTCTGGTTGTTTCTCTTTCTGTTTGGCTTAAGATAGTTTCAGGTAGGGTAGCCATGCTGGACTGAGGTAGAACAGCAGGAACTTTGACTCTCAAAAATTTATACTCAAATGCTTACATGCTAAAAATCTTGTTGGTCTCTAACGTGTCATTAGACCCTAATCCTCTGGTTTAAGACAGACATTGTTTTTACATGCCTTTCTAGAGTCAGCACTGGAAAAAGCAATACTAAATAAATAATCTCGGTCTTATGTAACTAACCATGTCACTCCTTCCTCAAACATTTCAGCCTGCTTCTCAGTTTTGTGAGCTAATAATACTTGATGTTCTGTTTGAGATCAAACACATATTCAAGGTATTCTTTGTTATAAAACAGTTGACTTAGTAGCTATGCAAAACAGAAATCCTTTAGTATTTTCCAACTGGAAACTGTGATTTGTTCACTCCATTTGTTTATGCCCCATCAGTTATGAGTTTACCTATTAATACCCCGAGAAATAAAAGAGGCCATTTTTACGATGGATTCCAGTTTGGGGTTCTTAGTCAAGTACCTGAAGCTTTTTAGCTGGCACCTGGCTAATCTACCAACTTTTTCAAAGATATGATAAAATGCTTGCCCATAGCTTAATTCATAAAGAAAAGAGAAGAAGTTAGAGGTGTAAGAGAGGGAGCTTATTTTCATTTATATCTCTTTGTGTGATTTTTGAATCAGTGTCAGAGCTATGGCTAACACATGGTCATTACTGCTTGGTGCCATTCGCTTTATTATGGAGCTTCACCACTCACAAGGGGTTAGTTTGCTTGGCCCTGGACCAATTCCAGTCTCTGGAGAGTACAGCTGCCTCTGAGAACACACTAGATTCTTGATTATTACCTCTGGGATGATGTTAGTTCCAGTTCCCAAGTGTGTTTAAGAACATAAGAATTGTCCTACTGGACCAGATCAAAGTTCTGTTTAATCCATCCATTTGAGTGTTTGAAGCATTGGCCAGTTTGATGCCCAAAGATTCATTCATGAGCAGTTCATTCATGAAGAGCAAGATTTGAGTCCAGTGACACCTTAAAGACCAATAAGATTTTCAAGATATAAGCTTTTGCAGTGCTGCAATATCTGAAGAATGAAGCTTCGATTCTTGAAAGCTTATACCCTGAAAATCTTGTTGGTCTTTAAGGTGCTGCTGGACTCAGGTCTTACTGTTCTACTGCATTTGACAAAGAGAACTGTGGTTCTCGAAAGCTTATGCTACAGTAAGTTGGTTAGTCTTAAAGGTGCTACTGGACTCTTTACTATTCTACTGCAGACCAACATGGCTACCCACCTGCAACTATCATTTATGAAGGTTATGGCTAACCGAACCGAAATACGAACCAAAATGAAGCATGAACCAGGCTGGTTCGTGGTTTGTGAACCATGGTTCGTCAGATCCCATTTCTGACAAACTGCCATGAACTTTTAGGCTGGTTCGTTTGGTTCATTTTTGGTTCGTCACTGCAGACAGCCTGGTGCCAATCAATCAGTTTCCTAGGCAACAGGGGATGGACTTCCTGCAGACATTCTGCTGACCCGGAAGTGACCTTCTGCTGACCCGGAAGTGACAATTTTTGGACCTGGATGTGACATTTTCACGAACCAGTTCGCAAACCAGGAGCAGGTTCGTGAAAGTTCATGGTTCGTGGTTCATGAAATTTGATGAACCACAAACCACATGGTTCGATTTTTTTCCAGTTTATGCCCATCTCTAGTTATGACCACTGTGTAGTTTGAGGGTGGTATCTGGTATTCAGAGTTACCTTTCCTCTGTACATGGAGGTTCCATTTTCTTCAGCACTCACATGGTAGAGTCAGCTCTACTGCTAATTGAACTTAACAGAACTGATTTTTTGCAACTTGAGTTCTATATCTGCTTTTTGCATGCCTGTTATTTTGATCAATGTGTCTTGCAAAGTCCATTCCCCTGATCTCACAAGCTCAGTTCTCAGAAAGCTGGTTTTATTTGCATTATTAACATTGTTTTGAAAAATGAAAGTGAAATGTACATGAATAAAGGAAA
The DNA here is from genome assembly GCF_028583425.1 of Eublepharis macularius. Taxonomy (NCBI): domain Eukaryota; kingdom Metazoa; phylum Chordata; class Lepidosauria; order Squamata; family Eublepharidae; genus Eublepharis; species Eublepharis macularius. The sequence goes on from NC_072792.1 coordinate 92,604,149, forward strand.
TGTCAGACGTTAAAATAAGTGAATCAGAATAAAAATAGTTGATTGTGTAGAATCACATTCAAACAAACAAAACAGCACCAGAACATGAGGATAAAACATAAATAGTTTAGCCTTGAACTCAAACTGGTAAAGTTAGCAGGGCTGCCTTAAAATACTCCCATTCAACTTTAGTATGACTGATGAAGCTTCACTAACTAATGCAATCTTAAGCCAAATTACATCCTTCTGAGGTCATTGAAGTCAATGGACTTGGAAGGGTGTAATTCTGCTTAGGATATCACCTTAAATGAACCTCTTAGGGACATACAGGTGAGCTTCTGGACACTGTAGTCACTTAAAAACCAACCTTTTCTCTTCATTGATAGGCATCTAATGTCATGACACTGTTTCCAGGTACAATCCCTCCACTCATTAAGTCAGTTGTCCAAAGTGAGGAAGGTCTGGCAACCAATGAAGGGCTAAAGATGCTGGTGACCATTTCCTGTATCTTGGTTGGGGTCTTGCTGCTTTTTGTGCTTCTACTGGTTGTGAGGAGGAGGAGGAGGGAACAGAGACTGAAAAGACTCAGAGGTAAGAGTGGATTACTAATATTTGTTTTCATGTATGAAAATTACCATACCAAGAACATGTACCTTGTGAGAAGGGCCAGTTCTTATTTACAGGAGCAGTATGCCCCATACCAATATGCTAACATTAATGTTGTTAATAGGAGGGTTTATTAACTGTGATAGACTCATGTTTTGAGAAGTTTCCAGATTGTTGCCCCAGCTGCACCCAGGAAGAATGCTGAGGACAGAGCTTTTTTTTAAGCAATAACCAGACCACACTTGTAATGCAGTAACTGGCCTTAGATAACCACTTTCTGAAAAAGCTTATCCAATGGAAAAAGTTATTAAAAGCACCAGATATTGTGGTACTTTACAGTAATTCTTAGTCATTTCAATAGGACTTGAAAGATGAATTCCACTTGCTTATTTACCATGATATTGTCATCTTAAAGACATGTGCAAGACAATGGCATTTTCTGGAAAACACATGATTGGAAAATTTTCTGAAGTCCATGATGACTTGAACTCTTCGGTACCAGAAACTTTGATTTAAAATGACCTGCACATTTCTCATGGAACCAGATAATGTCACAGCTTGGATTCTTTGGTCTGGCCATATTTGTTGAGAGAACTGGCCATATTGCTAAAGTAAATTTTCATAGGAACAAGATTTTTGTTTCCAAAGAGAGAAATTGAGGCACATATTGCTCAGTATTATTTTATTGCAGTATCAAATACTTTAAAATGTGGAGATGTATTTTGTTTGTTTTACCCAACCAAGAAAACTTGGATAGCTTTATGGGTTATGTTTCAGCTTCTGCATTATCTTGCTTTCCACCCTGTTTTTGCTGCTGAATTGACCATGGTGGTCCAACTGACTACAAAACATGGCACAATAAAAAGCCTGGATGTAGTGATTTGTGCTGTCCAGAAGAGGGCTCCCCTCAATCGCTATGTTTGGAGAATGTTGAAATACTGCAGTGTTATAGATCTGAACCATCTGGTGGGTTTGCCATGCTTCAGCCTTCACAACAGGAGTTTACTAAATTGAATAAATAAATAAATAAATAAATAAATAAATAAATAAATAAATACTATATTTCAGCACTCCCCACAGTGATTGGGGAGGTAGGGTAGATTAGAAGCCCACTCCTAGATGCTAATGGCCACCAATCAGTCTGTATTAGCAGCACCTTTGTGTATGCACAGTTTCGTGAAAACCCAATGCCAATGTATAAGGAACCTGCTAATGTCTTTTTTTGATGTAGCATAGGGGCCAACTCAGGTAGAAACAGTATTTTCCTTGAACATAAATTCAGTTCACTTTAAACCAAGCAGCTGCTCCAAAACTAAATTTTGAAATGCAACTGAATGTAACTGAAAGCTTCAGAGTGGCTGCTGATTTCCCAAGAGTCAATCCAAAAAGGTTAAGAATTATAGCTGGCAAGATTATAACAAAAGAAAGTGAGGGGTGACAGCTGGGGTTTCCATTTTTCACATCTCTTGTGTAGTGATGTTCGGCCTTATAATTGGGCAAGACACTCATTTTATAATTAAATGTAATATTCCACAAAGACTAACCACTTGGTTATTCTAATTTTTTGAACATGTTGTTATTGGAGTTGGCAATCCCCTGGTCAAAATGTGTCATTCCTGATAATATTGCTGTGCATTTATTTTATTTATTTATTTATTTATTTCAATTTATATATCGCCCATCCCCAGGGGCTCTGGGCGGTGAACAGTTAAAATCGATAAAAACAAAAACTAAAATCAATATACAAATAATAAAACAAATTAACAAGGTGCAGTGGTGGGGAGAACCCCAACATCTTCATGATGTTGCAAAAACAAATGTGTGCAGAAAATTGCTGGCATGTATTATCTTGGTACAGTTGGTTTGGTTGGCCAGAGAAAGGCATAAATTTTAGGTAGAGATAAGGAGTGTTTGAACAGCTACCAGTTTAGCTTGCATCCCATGCAATGAACTTGCACCTCATGCACCCCTTATAATGAGCAATGACCTGGTTTTTCAATGATCAGTTTGATAGAATGTCACGTCTGTTCATTGGTCTTTGACAGGTTGCTTCATTTTATTCCTTTTTAACCATACAGTGCAATTGGCTTTTCATGCATGTGCATTCTCAGCATGTGAATACTTGCTGAACAGAGACATTGAATGTCTTCACTTTGTTGTGTTTCAGCCTTCCCCAAATATAGCAAGGGGGTATTCGAAAGCAGCTCAGTTACACAAAAAGTAACCAAAATTTTGCTAAAAACAAATACAAGTAACAGAACATACTGACAAAAAAGAAAAAGACAAAAAAAAGAAAGAACTATAGAAGGCTTCTGATTTTCTCCTCGACAAAAATTTTCGATTTTTCTCTTAGGTACATTTCGCACTCGGTTTTTAGAGCGCATTTGTACCTGTTCCACATCCCATGTTTGCAAGGTTTTCACACTTAAAAGCAGTCATGGGATGCAGTCCCGCTTTTTGTCTGCTGTATCCCCAATTTTTCCCCCTGTGGACATACCCCGATGTTTTTTTAAGTTCGCTGCCGACTGGCAGCTGGCCCGCATTTTGCTAATGTGAACACTTTTGCCCCCTTTTTGCTTCTCTCCCCCCCCTCTCCTTTTCCCTGGGAGCTGATTGGTTTGTGCAGAATTAACCACTCCCACCCTCCTCAGCTCTCTGAACTCCTTGTCCACCATTTTTTTTTAGTAAAGCAAGCTGAGGGTCATAAGGCTGCTTCTTCATTGGTTTCCATCCTCCTGTTGTGCATGCTGTTTTATTTTTTTTCAAAAGCCAGAAATGATTCCTAAGCTAGCTTTAAAATCAAGGAAAGTGTTAAGTAGCTGCTTTCTCCTTCCTCCCTTAGGGTATGCACACACATTCTTTTTTTTAAAAAAGACAAGAATGGGTTGCAACGTTGTAATGTTCCTGCACTTTCTTCCTGGCTTCAAAATCAAGGAAAGTGTTAAATAGCTGCTTTCTCCTTCCTCCCTTAGGGTATGCACACACATTCTTTTTTTTTTAAAGACAAGAATGGGTTGCAATGTTGTAATGTTCCTGCACTTTCTTCCTGGCTTTAAAATCAAGGAAAGTGTTAAATAGCTGCTTTCTCCTTCCTCCCTTAGGGTATACACACACTTTCTTTTTTTTTTAAGACAAGAATGTATTGCAACTTCCTGCACTTCCTGCACTTTCTTCCTGGCTTTAAAAGCCAGGAAAGGATTAAATGGCTGCTTTTCCCTCCCTCACAGGCATGTTTCAGACTTTGCCAAAGAGGGGGAAAAAACCCAAGCACTTTGCACAGCCCTTTGGAAACAAGCCTCTGCTTCCTGGGAGGAGATGAATCGGCAGCATTTTAACCCTTTCCTGGCTTGATTTAAAAAAATGAGAGTGGTACATGTTTTCCCCCAGAACTCTGCCACCAGTTGCCTCTCCAGTGGGCAGGGGACAGCCCAATCAGCAAAAAGGGGGGAAGGGTTCCAACATTGCAACATTACTACACATGCTCAATTTTTTTTAAAAAAGTGTGACATGAATTGCAAGGCCCCAAAAGCCCAAAATTGCACCAAGGTTTTGAAATGAAGCACAGACACCAAATCGAAATTTCAGTGGACAGTGTGAAATGAACAGGTGCAATGCCGAAGCCACTGCGATCGGGACGAATGCTCATAAATCGCGGTTTAAACCATAAGTGCGAAAAGGGCCTTAGTCTATGTTGAAGATAAAGGCTCTCTTTTCTAATGTCCAAATTCCTTAGTCCATAAATCCACAAATCATCAAATCACTATTGTCTATATCAAGTATAAAGTCTAAAAAGGGTTTCCATTCAACAATAAACAATACACAAACTTATTGTCTTCTTTTTAATCAATGAAGTTTTGCCATCATTGCAAATTCCTTTATCCACCATTCCTCTATTGCAGGCGGTGTTGGACTCTTCCAATTTTGTGCATGTAATAGTCTCTCTGCTGTAATCATATCTAAAAACAAAATTCCACAACTTCTTTCCAATTGAATATCCATTAATATGTCGTATCCAAAAATTTTGCCCCATTTAATCATACGTGCCTTCACTTGCTCTTACTCTGTCTCAAATTTCAACAAGAGTTTATACATTTTAGCAATAATATGTTCATCGTTTCTATATAAAGCCATCTCAAATTCAGTCTTACGTTGCTCAGAATCATACTGTCTATTTTAAGCCTTTCCAAAATGTACATATAAGAAAACCATTGACAAGTGTGTCCCTCTGTTAATAAATATTTTCTTGATTTTATTTTAACTTCACTTTGTGGAAATTCTAACGTATCTCAATATGTTAACCATTTAAATATACTTGCCATTTCCCTTCTAAAATGAGCTTCTTGTGGTAATAGCCACAAGAGTATTTTCAGGCAGACCCTACGTTTATATTTATTCCATATTCTCAGAATGGCATGTCTAATGTAGTGGTTATTGAATTCTGCATTAACCTTAGCTTTATCATACCACAGATAACCATGCCATCCAAATCTGAAGTCACGTACTTCTAAATCCAGTAATCTTTTGTTTTTTAACAAGATCCATTCTTTCATCCATACAAAGCAACTGGCAGCAAAATATAATTTCAAATCTGGTAGTTTCAAATCCTCTTCTTTTGCATCCAGCAATATCTTAAATTTAACCCTTGTTTTTTCCCCTTGCCATATAAATCTAGATATATCTTTCTGCCATTGTCTGAATGCTGCTCCCATTGTCAAAACTGGAATAGTCTGAAATAAGAATAACATTCAGGGAAAAACATTCATCTTAATTGTAGGTATTCTTCCCAAAAGCGATAATTGAATTTTGTCCCATCTTACCAAATCTATTTTAATTTCATTCCAGATCTTAATATAATTATTTTGAAATAACATATAATTCATATTTGTCAAAGTAATACCCAAGTATTTTACCTTTTCTTAATTTTAAAACCAGTTTTGTTTTCCAATTTCATTTGGTCCTATATTTTCTTATTTTTGGTTAACATCTTAGACTTCCATTTATTAACCTTAAAACTTGTTACTGCACCAAATTCTTTCAATTTCACTATTAAGTTTTCAGTACCTTTTAGATCTTCCAAAACCAGCACAAAGCATCAGCAAAAGCCCATAATGTATAATGCTCCTTTTTATCCTTCAGGCAGCCCTCCAGGTCTTTCATCTTGTCTTATATCCCTATCCAATACTACAAGAACAAGAATAAAGAAAAGAGGTAACAGTGGGCGACCTTATCTTGTACCTCTTTGTATTCCACATGGTTTAGTCAGCTCTCCATTAACAATTATTTATGATGTCTGAGATGTATACATCGATTTAACCCATTTTATCAATTTTTCTCCAAAATCCATATATTCCCAAGACTTTAGACAAAAATTTCCAGTTTAAATTATCAAAAGCCTTCTCTGCATCTAAAAATATCAATGTGGCTTGTTTTTCATTATGTTTTTCCAAATATTCCAAAATATCAGATACTGTTCTGACATTGTTATAGGGCCATTTATAATTTGTCTTTGTTGTTCTTTAATCCTGGGTAAATTCTGCTTTCTAATATATTTATCTATTTTTCCACTGGTATATCACAACTCTTATATAAATTAGAATAGTACTGATAACATTCTTTTTGTATAGCCATCATATCTGTTAATACAATCTCTCTCTCTTGTATTTTCAATATCATTTTCTTTTCTCTCTGCTTTCTCACTTTATATGCCAACCATTTCTCTAGTTTATTTGCAAACTCAAAAGTTCTTTGGTTAACATAATTCAATTTTATTTCAATTTCTATTAACGTTAACATGGATAATTGTTGCTGTAAAATCTTAATTTGTTGAGAAATATTTATATTTCCTGGAGATTTCTTTCATTCTTTTTATCTCATCCAAAATATTTTGTTTTTTCTCCTGATCCTTTCTCTTAAGTTGAGCATTGTGTTCTATCAAATAACCTCTAATAAACACTTTACTTGCATCTCAAACCACTCTCATATCCGTGCCTTATTTAAATTAATTTCTCCAGGACCACTACCCTTTCACTAATTTGGCTTACTTCTCCAGATACTTGCATCATAGAATTTTCTAATCTTTAAACTTGATCTGTCATTTCATCTCTAACTTTTATAATCCTTTGATCCATATTTTTTTCAAAATCTTCCATTTTCCCCCTAGATCCTTCCCCAAATTTTCCATCGTATCCTCCATTTGCTGAAACAATTTCTGAATCAAATCCATTGAAACTATTTTCTCTACAATTACATCAAAATGATCCCCTTCAACCTGAGCTCTTTCTTGTATTAGCCATTATCAGGTAGAAGAGCCTCCAAGTTTAAAATATTACAGTCCAGCTAGTTTTATTTTTAACTTTCTCCAGCTTCATATCTCATCATTGTAACTACTGAATTCTCAGTCTCATAGTTTCTCTTTTGTTGTGCAGAATCCTCCAATTAACAGCAGTCCTTTAGAATAAACAAAAAACTATTTACACTGCAGTCTGTTCTTTTAAACTGGCAAATTTATCACAGGCACACTTTTGTCACAAATAAAATTAGAAATAAAAAATCTTTGCAAGTTTATTGTCCCCCTTTCCAACTCAAAAATTTAAGCTTTTTGCTATTTTTCAAATAGCTTTTTATAATTCCAGAAAAAAGGCTTCTCTGACTCAAGGAGACCCATCATTATCTTGGAGAAAATCTGTTTTAACCCAAAAGATAATTATGCCCGTAAATCTTAAAGAAATGAGTGGTGGTTAAACTTAGTGTCCTTTTAATAGCTTCATTCACAGCTCTGAGCACAGAGACGGCCCCAGGATTTCAGGCTGCTCAGCTCAGGAGTTGCCACCTAGGGGCTATGTCGGACTGCATTGCAGCTTCAATAAACACACCAGACACTTGTGTGGGTTAGAAATGGCCACAACTTTATTGATTACAGCTATATGGAGCATTGGCCTGGCATCTGGGCTGGATCCCCTTTGGCATTGTAGGCCTCACTGCTGAACCGATGCATCACCCGCCAGCCTCCCGCTGGCACCTTGGTACATGCCGTCCCTCATCGGCTCTGCCTGGTGACCCTTGCCTCCAGATCTGTCAGGGTGAGCAGCTCGCAGGCCTGCTCACCCTGTTGGGATCCAGCCCAATGCCTCAAAAACCACCAACCCATAAAGTTGTGACAGAGCCCCCTCAAAAGCTCTGAAAATGCAGAGGGTGGGAGGGTGCATGTTGATCCTGCAGATGCTCGAGCAGCAATGGCGCTGACCATGCGGTTGGACCCTCGCGGGATGGACACTCCGCCTCCATTCTTCATCCTGCCTCCACTCTGTCCGGCCTCAGGTGGCAACCCAGCTTGCTGGTGAGTCAGCCGCTTCCTTTTGCCACCTAGGGGCTATCTCGGATTGTGTTGCAGATTCAATAAACACACCAGACACTTGTGTGGGTTAGAAATGGCTGCAACTTTATTGATTACAGTTATATGGAGCATTGGCCTGGCATCTGGGCTGGATCCCCGTTGGCATCGTAGGCCTCACTGCCGAACCGATGCATCACCCACCAGCCTCCCGCTGGCACCTCGACACATGCCGTCCCGTCGCCGGCTCCGCCTGGCGACCCTTGCCTCCACTTCCATCGGGGTGAGCAGCTCACAGGCCCGCTCACCCTGTTGGGATCCAGCCCAATGCCTCAAAAACCGCCACTGGAGGCAGGCCAGGGGCCCGCCTCCCCACCAACGCTCCAGCTGCTGTAACCAGAAAGATGGAGCCACCACTTACCCCCAGGGGGCCCCGACTTCGATGACCAGAGGGAGGCGAAAACCCCAAGTGGCCTCGGCCAATCTGGCCCCTTGCGAGAAAAATTCCTCCCTGGCCCCCAAAGGCGACTGGCACAACGGCCCTGGTGATCTCCGCCAGGGCCCTCCAGGGGGCCCACTCTCATCCCCCCGCCTGCGCTGCTCTCGCTGTCACTCCAGTCATCCAGCATTCAAGCAGCCTCTTCGCGGTAGGGGTGCCATGCCTGCAACTGAATCACATAACGTTAGAACTCTCTTTCCTGCCATCACCCAGATAGACTGTGGCCAGCCACCTGCCCTCACGCCTTATTATGCCAGAGGACAGGCCCACCTCAGCTGCCATGGTTGCCGCTCCTGTGCGATATGCATGGGACCTGTATGCACCCGGCTGGAAGCCCGCCTCTCGTATTCTGGCTCGCATGACGCTGCGAATTGGACCTCGTGACTGGCCGGCTGGCCTGTGATGGCTGGGCGCCTGTCCAGGTAAGCCCGGACCGCCCGCACTGGCAAGGGCCCCCCCTGCCCCACTGCATGGGGGCGCCATCGCTCCGCGCCCCAGCTGATTGGACTTGGACTGCCGGACCCTGCTTTGTAGTGTGCCCTAGATCAAGATATCCGCCCGCGCAGATGCCCTGGTGGACTGATCCCCAAATGCAGTTGCTGCCCCTTCGCTAACGCGGAAGGCCCCGTAGGGCGTGAGGCTGAAGGCCGCCTCAACAATGTGCCTTTCAAGGGGGAATGGCATATCCCATTCACCTGCGAGATGCAAGCTGTGATGGGCCACTGGGTGTCCTTGCGAGGTGGCTCCTGGTGGGCCCTACCCACCATGGCCCTGCGGGCCAGGAACTGCCTGTCAGGTCTGCCTTCCCCATTGCCTTGCAAAAGAACTAGATAGCTGCCGGGTGCAACTTGATGGTCTTGGGTGCATATCTGGCCTCACCATCGGCGCCAGATATTCCCACGGAGCCTCTGCCAGCACATCCCCTCCTGCCCAGCCGGGCCCATCCAAGCGGAGTGTCGTGAGAGCTGCGATCGCAGCCCCGCAAGCCCGCCTGGCCGTAGGCGCCAGTGAATTCTGCCCTTCCTGCCATATCCGGTGCTTCCAGGCTTCAAGCTCCACCAGGCAGGGATCTGGATGTCGCTCTGCGCCTGGTGCCTTCCCTAGAAACCTGTCCTCCTGAGAGCGAGAAAGGGCGTCCATTATGTTGTTGTCTATTCCGGGTATATGACGAGCTCCAGCACGATGTTGTTCCGCAAACACCGACGGACCAACCTGCACACCAGGCGCAAAACTTGCTCTTAGTGTGACGTCTGCCTGCTCACGACTCGCGCCACTGCTTGACTGCCGCCACCAAAGGAGGACCTTCTTGCTGTTGAACTGCTCCGCCCAGAGCTCCATTGCCACCACGATGGGAAAGACCTCCAGGAACACAAAGCACCAGGGGATGCCATCTCCCCGCCAGGCCGCGGGCCCCCCGTTGCGTCTGAGTGCACCCGCAGGGATGCCCCCGTATCGGGGGGGGGGTCCTGCCACCCAGCCACCGTTGTATTCTTGCAAGAAGGTGTCCCAGGCCCGCAGGTCCGTCTACAGGTGCTTTGTTATCCTAATGTGGTACTGTGGTGCTGTTACTCCGACTGTTGCTCTGGCCAGCCGGGCGCATGTTGTCCTCCTGGCTTGGAGCACCGATCCGACCTTGACTTGCAGGCCATTCTGATATTCGGGGGGGGCAGCCTGCAGGTTACTGGCCCCGAGTCAATTTCCATCCCCCAAAGAGGACAAGCCAGTAGTAGGGGCTTCAGTCTTCACTTGGGCCCGTGGTATGCCTCCCTCCCTGGCCAACCCGAGTGACTGCCCCAGGCCCTTGGCCATGATGGCTGAACGGGGGGCGGGGCATGCCAGGTCTATCTGCACCCCCCTCGAGGAATGTGCTGACGGTCTCTAAGGCCGTGCAGGCCCCGCACAGCTCATAGTATAACGCACTTGGCCATCTGTGGCCCCAGCCGCAAGCCCGCCCCAGGTTCACAGCGTGGTCCAATGATGCATAGCGTACTGTGCCAAGTTCTGGTGGCACTGCTTCATTCCCGATGCTCCTGTCGGGTACGACGGGTGGTGAATCACCCAGAATTAACCCAGTGTCTTATCCGGGACCACCCCCAGCGGGGTCACTCTCCGGTTGTTCACGGGGGGCATGCCAAATGGGCCCGCCATGCACACTGCCTGCTCCTCCTTTTCGCTCTTCGCTGCCGCCACGCCCGGCATGTCCCACGTGGACTTGAGATTGGGCGCCTCTCTGGTGACCCAAGGGCCCATGTACGGGATCCTGAAGCCCTCGGTGACCCCCCCCAGAGCAAGGTGGTGGCCACCCGGTTGGTGTAACGCTGCAGCCCAGGCTGCAGCACCGTCGGGGAGACTGGTGTCCGGGCGACCAAACGCCAGTCCCCCGTGCCGATCGTCTCACTTTCTTCCTGGGCCTGGTGGCGCCCTGCCCCCCCTGCTGGTGATCTGTCCCCCTCACCCCCTGGCTCTGCTCCCACCAGCTCCTCCCCGAAAGGGCCGCTGAGTTCTGGGGCCTCTGAGGCAGTCCTGCCGTGGGTGGTGGCCCGGGCAAACCTTCCACACATGGTCAATGTGGCACCTAGTCTTGTGGCGACCCCCTGCGGCGGTGGCACTTGGCAGTGTGGCAGACAGGTGAAAAGCCACATGGAACCCGTCTGAGATTGGCTCCCTCGTGGGCCAGCAGATGGTACCCGCTTGGGCCTCCCCTGGCCCCAGGCTCAGCTCTCTGCCTGTACCCAATTCCTGATCCCACCGCTCTGGGCCTGGCCTCACTGCCCATGAGACATGAGTCCATCTTGTATGTCTGTTCCTAAGGATAAGATCTCAGTTCATTTTGCTATGAACTTATCTGATCTAGCATGTCCTCCGCTGTAGCCCTTTTTCCGTAAGAGACTTCGCTAAGCTGGAGCCACTTTTTGGCAGTGAGTCTGAGACTGGAGCGATTTCCGAATCTGCTTCTAGAATCTGCCCAACCGCAGCTAGTTAATCCATTTGATACAGCCGAGCTTCAATCTGAGTATACGCCTCTCCCTACTGTTCCATTTTGTTCAACAAAGGTCTCTGAACAAAGCCATCTGTAGGAGTTGGTCTGACATTCCCAAGTAACTTAGAGGTACTTTCCTAGAAAATGTGCGTTCCTTCTATACTTCTGGTTACTCGTGTACTAGGATCTATTGGCCCAACTGCAAAGGAGGTCTTCTCTGCTGTTCCGTGCACATTCTCAGGGCAGGAAAAACGCTGTTGAGACTTTGCTTAATCTCTTTCTTTGTTCCTTGCGAGGTTGCCTGTGAATGCATTCACCTGCTACTTGAATCCTTGTTCCCCCTGGCTGTTAGACCAGCAGTCAAGGAAAAACTCCGCAGTTAACCCTTTTCTTCTAGATATGGCTGCTTCTCGTTTCTTGGATTCAACTGCGGGCTTTGCATGGCCCTGAGGAACTGATTCAAGACTGGGCCACCCAGAGGCCTTGAACACTGCCTCACCCTCGCGCTAGCACCCAGACACGTCATGCCTGCGCAAGCTAAAAAACCCCGCCCTGCGAGGCGGTCTGCTGGTCGACCTGCTCGCGGGCAGAGGGAAGAACTGGGCAGAGAGGGGGGGAGAACTGGGCAGAGAGGTCCCTGAGGTCCCTGTTGTTACAGATCTGCAACAGGAGTTTATCATGTTTCAGCATTCCCCAAATACACCTATTAAGGAGGTACAGTAGATTAGAAGCCCACTTCTAGATGCTAATGGCTACCAATCAGTTTAAATTGGCAGCATCTTTGTGTATACACAGTTTCATGAAAACCTGATGCCAACCTGTTCAGCAAATGTTTTTGGCTGTTTGATACGAACTGATTGACTTGCATCTGATTGAGACCTTCGAATACAGTAAGTTTGGCTGTCAGACATCTTTGGGGTATAAATCACAGCATCTCTCTACTAAAGACTGATTCAGTGTCTAAATGGGATGGTTATCTAGTTCAGTTGGGGAATTATGAAGCAAAAAAATCATTTGTCCTCCTGCCCTCATTAGAGATGAGAAAGCATTTCCATTTTGTTTCTTTTTTTAAAAGAAGTTTGCAGACTCACCTGTGGGCTGTATTGGCACTGGGTACAAGGAGGAGGGGGACGCATAGCTAAGACATAAGAGACTGGAGAGTCAATGTCCTCTTCCTGGCTAGCACCATTATTGAAGAGTTATCAGCAGAAGCAGGCATTCTCCCACCCACCCACCACTCTTTCTGGGCATCAGGGGTGTCATCACAACTTTATAGGTTCAGTGGTTTTGAGGCATTGGGACCAATCCAAAAAGGGTGAGCAGGGCATGGGGCCAGCTCACGACAGCGGATTGGGAGACAAGGGCTGACCAACATGGTTGGCAGCAGAACAATGCTTGTGATGGCAGACCAGCAAAGAGGGCTGGTGAGGGGGGGCATGGCGTCGGAGCCTTCAGGTATGGACGCACATTGAACGATCTCCGTCTCCTTCCTCCCTGTAAACCCCGGAAAACAGATGATATTGCTTACCCTGCATTATATATTTGAGAAAGCAGACGCAGAGGGAAAAGAAGATCTATCCAAAATTGACAAGAAATTAGCAGCAGCTCTTTTACAGCACAACTCAAACTATGCCTCAGGAACGCAGCAAGACTGAGCTATCCAAAATGGCCGACGGGAAACTTGTAAAAACAAACGCAGCGGCAAAAATTAATAATCACTCCCTCGAGGCACAGTTTGCAAAATTTGAAGAAAACCTGCTCAAGCAAATGACGCTGCTCATCCAACCGCTATCTACACAATTAACAGAAATCAAATTAGAACTTCAAAAGACAAATCAAACAGCTGAAAGTGCTATGGAACTTAGTATCATGTCTCAAAGAGACGTAAGAGAAATATATAATAAACTAGAAGAGCAGGAGGAAAGAATTCTTCACCTGGAAGTGTCAGCTCATTACAGAAATCTCAAGCTCCATGGGATTGAAGAGTCTCTTATAGAAAATGAAAATATAATCAGAACATTAACACCTTGGCTATCTAAGCTGCTGGGCATTAAGGAAGGCACAAACCAACTCATAACAAAAGCTTATCACATCGGATCTTTAAGCCAGCAGAAAAAAAGAAATATGCCAAGAGATATCATTATTGAAGTACCAGATACTAACATCAGGAAGAAAATAATCAACGAAGCAAAATCCAAAGGCTTTCTATTATTCAATAACACCCAGATACAAGTATACAGCGACCTGCCTAATGAAGTTCTCTTAAAGAGAAAAGAACTTAAACCCACAACCAAGACTTTGAGGAGAGCGAAAGTACAATACAAATGGTGGAATTACACGAAACTACTGGTCTATCACAAAGGACATCGTCTTATTGCTTCGGACTACGACTCTGCAGCATCAATGTTAAATGAACTGAACCTAGAAGAACCGATGGAAACAAGCAAACCAAGTCAAAAAAGAAAATTTTCTCAGTCAACATCTTCATCCCCTCAGAAGGGAAGTAAAATTCCAATAAGAGACAATTGATTTAGACACTTAGCCACAATGCTAAAATGTAAGGGAAGCGTTATCATAATACTCTTTATTGAAGATTCAAAACGGGGTAAGAAAGGGAGGGGGGAGTTCGGTCCTTTCAATGTAACTCCTTTTTTAGTTAAGCCCGGTAAGTTTTGGTATATACCAAACTAGTGTGTGAATAGAACACACTAGCTAAAAGGGCTTTGGGGAACAAATCTATTATTTTTGTGCAGTTTGTAACAACTGGCCAGGGGATTTGTGGGAGGGAAAGGATTTGAAATAGATCTCCCATTATTGTGATCTTAGAGCTAATCAACCAAGAGTTCCGTGGGAGGGAAAGATAAGATAACTAGGGAAAGGGGAAAGGGAAACATCAAGGGAGGGGGAGAAATTTCCAAAGCTCATTTGTATTGCTAATTCAGACTTAAAGGGCAAAGTTGGGTGGGTTAGGGAGGAGGAGGGAATAGAAAGGAAAAGAGAGGTGGGAAAGGAGGGGGGAAAGGGGGGAAATTAAACGAAATGTTGATTTATCTAAACAAAGGATATAAGAAAATAGAACAGGGTAAGGAGTTAGAGAAAAGGAGTGGACAGCTAGGGAAAATCAAATAAATCCTTCTATATTACATTCAAACTACTTAGTGTGAAACTACAACACTGCAAAAAAGAGGGAAAGAAAAGGGTAAGAGGTCAGTGGAAAGGAAATCAAGCAATTTATTTTCAATAACTATTTGAAGTGTGAATAAAACACGTCACTAATAGAATCATTTCTCTTATTTTATTTTGGCCTATTTTTGTCTTAAAATAAACAAAAGAGAGAAAAGAGAAAAAGAGGCAAAGCTTAGAAACATTCAAGGGTAACTGCTAAGTTATATAAAGCTGAATTCATTGTTCAAGTTAATAAAAATCTCCATAAGTTATAAACACAGAAAGTCATTTAACTTTTACTTGTTTAAATTTACTTGATACCTGTACCAAAGAACACTCTAAAGATTATTTATAGATCCTATTGATATAGTTACTACTGCAGCAATCTGTGATCTCTTCAGACAAGGTTAGAAGGGAAAGTATATACACCAAGCTTAACAAGTCAAAATAAAACTTTTCAAGTGAACAGGAATTTACTAATCTATTAAAACCTTTAATACTAAGTATCCACAATTCATCTTAGCTGCTAAAGATCCTTCATATAAAGCTAGCAAGTTCTTCTATAAATTGAATCCTACCAAACAGTACAAAACTACCACCTATAAATTAATTGCCATAATTGGAAGAAAATTGATTGGGGGGAGAAATACCACATCATCAATTAATTAAACCCTTATTCTCGATTTTATCAATCCACCTTGAGATAGTGCTATTACCAAATAATTAATTAAAATACATTTTAAAAAGGGGGGGGGGAATTCATCTGCACAATTCATTAGATTCAATATGTCATCAAATATTAAAATCACCTCTTTTAATGTTCGTGGTCTAGGTAACCCCATTAAAAGAAAACGCATTTTGGCAAACTTAGCTAAAACAAGGTCAGACATCATCTTTCTTCAAGAGAAACATCTCCACCCCATAAATAGTCAAAATCTAAAAGCAAGCTGGATACACCTTCAATACCATGCAAAAGGCACTTCTAAGGCGAGGGGAGTAGCTATCCTAATCTCGAGAACCATTTCTTTTCAACATCAAAGCACATTAAGTGATCCCAAAGGGAGATTTATTTTTGTAAAGGGCAAAATAGGATCACAAACTTACACCCTAGCTTCAATTTACGCCCCAAATTCAAATCAAATTGCGTTCTTGGAAGACAGTTTAAACAAATTGACTTCTTTTCAGGAAGGTGAACTGATCTTGGGAGGAGACCTGAACTACATAGTAAACCCAAAATTAGACAGACCCAAACCTAAAAACAAAAAATGTAAAAAAGAAACTTCAAATACTAATTTAGCAAAGCTTCTAGACAATAACTTTCTAATAGACGTATGGAGACATTTACATGGTATAGAAAAAGATTTCACATACTATTCATCTAAATATAACATCTATACTAGAATAGATTACATTCTAATTTCCAATACAGCAATAAATAGGCTACTTTCCTCTGAAATAGGTAATATCACCATGTCAGACCATACCTGGACTAGTTGTACACTGATGGCCACCCAAGACACATTGAAACAAAGGCATTGGTCATTCAATAAATTACTCATTAACAACCAAAATGCTATCAAAGAAATTAGCAACAACATTGAGCTGGTTATAAAAGAAAACGCAACAGATTATGTTAATTCATGCATCGTGTGGGATACAATTAAAGCAGTTACTAGGGGCCATATCATTTCTTTATCATCACAACTAAATAAGAAGAGAAATGTCATGAGACAGGAATTAATAGAAAACATCAAAGCACTAGAACTCGAGCACAAAAAAAACTGGTAGCAAACAGACATATAAAAAGTTATTGATTCAGCGTAAATTATTAGAAACCTTAGAAACGAACAAAATTTTGAAAAATCTCCAATATGTTAAGCAAAACTACTGGTATAACAATCTGAAATCATTGAGGTTACTATCATATAAAATAAAAAAAAAATCATCCAATATCATTAAACAGATATATGATAAAAATGGGAAACTACAATTCAAAACAAAAGAAATTCTTGATACTTTTGTCAATTATTATAAACAACTTTATTCATCTAAAATACCAATGAAGAGAAAATTACACATTTCTTAAAATCACTTAAGAATTTAAAACAATTGGATGACGAACACCGTTTACTCTTAAACAGCCCCATCACACATCAAGAAATACTTGATGTTATTAAATCACTCAAAAATAACAAAACTCCAGGACCTGATGGCTACCCATCAGAATTTTATAAAAAGTTTGCCACACTAATTGCTACTCCACTAATGCATGCTTGCAACACAGTTTTAAATACCGGACAAATACCCCCATCATGGCTCACTGCAATGATCATAGTAATCCCTAAACCAGGTAAAGACTCAACTAAAACAACTTCTTACAGACCTATTTCATTACTAAATCAAGATTATAAAATTTTCACAGCTATACTAACTAAAAGGTTGAATTCATTTATTACACATTACATACACCAAGATCAATCAGGTTTCATTCCAAACAGAGATTTAACTAATAACATCTATAAGACACTCAACTTAATTTCACACAGTCAAAAAAAAAACAATTAGAATCAATATTTCTATCTTTGGACATAGAGAAAGCGTTCGATTCTTTAGAAATATCGTACTTAAAACAAGTTTTACACTGCATGGGATTTGGAGAGACATTCCTCAAAATAATAAATGCTATATACTCACAAGCAACTGCCCAAATAACAATTAACAATCATCTATCCCACAAAATATTAATCCAAAGAGGCACGAGACAAGGGTGTCCTCTCTCACCAATCTTATTTGCGTTGGCTATCGAACTGTTAGCTATAGCTATTAGGGAAGACCCCAAAATACAAGGAATTAACATAGAGAACAATCAATATAAATTAAGCCTTTTTGCCAATGACATGGTTGTATATATTACAAATCCCATAGATTCTCTATACCCACTCCAAAATAAACTACTGGAATTCGGCTCAATTTCGGGCCTTACAGTCAATCAATCCAAGTCACAGCTCTTTCCAATATTTCTCCATGCAAACACTGTTACACATATCAAACAATCTAGTCAATACCACTGGAACCATAAGCAAATGTCATATTTAGGCATAACCATCCCTAATAACCTTAACCAATTGATGGAACTAAACCACATCAAAACAATCAACCAAATTAAAGCAGATCTACATAAATGGGGAAGGATTACTCCCTCATGGTTAGAATGATACCACCTAATTAAGTCATTTGTACTTCCAAAATTACTCTTTTTTTTTAGGGCAATACCGTTAACAATTCCACAAAAGAAAATTAAATCATGGCAACAATTATTAAACCAATTCTTATGGGGGAAGAAACATCCAAGAATAGCCTTTAAAACTCTTAAGCTAAAAAAACAGCAAGGGGGCTTTAAATACCCTGATCTAGAACTCTATCAGACAGCCACCAGACTATTCAATACGTTACAAATTTTAATTACAGCTAATAAGACTGACTGGATCGCAATCTTGGAGTCAGAACTTAAACATTGCAATATACAAAATATGTTTTGGAACACAAAAAAAGATCGACCCCACAAAATAAATAACCCTTTTCTAGAATCAATAATCAATACCTGGGATCGTACAAGATTCAAACTTATACCACAATTCTCAAGATTCTCTTCTTTTATAGAACAGCATTGGTTCCCTCCAGGGCAAATTAAAGCCTTTAAAAATATATGGCTCCAAGCAAATATGATCCGCATAATTGATATAACAACAAAAAAGGGAATCATAAACAAAATAGAATTAGAACAAAAAATAAAACACAAGATTCACTGGTTTGCCTATTTTCAACTCTCAAACATGCTACAACAAATAAAAATACAAGAATTACTTAAAAAGAACGCAACCGATTTTGAACTCCTACTTGATACCAAATCACTCAAACAAAAGGGATTAATTTCTAAACTATACAACATCCTTTTATCTCTCAACCAAATTAAAACTCTAAAATGCCAAACAAATTGGCACTTAGATTGCAACATAGAGCTAACACCTGAACAATGGAGAGAAATATGGACTGCAAACATTCTAAAACCGAAGACAGTTACCTCCCAAATCCAAAATTACAAAATCATTCACAGATGGCACATAACACCAAGAAAACTCTCACTAATAACTAAAACAAATCCTCCGCTCTGCTGGAAAGAGTGTGGAAATATAGGAACATTTAAACATTGCTGGTGGGAATGCCCCCGAATAGAACCTTTTTGGAATGATATATTATGTTATATAAAAGAAATAACGGGCTACAAAATCCCACTTGATCTAAAGATCATATTCTTGAATGTATGGGATACTTTTGAAATTCCACAAACAAGAAAAGATCTAATTAGCAACCTTTTGGTTGTAGCTAAGAACTTGCTAGCTTTACATTGGAAATCAAAGACGGTTCCCACAGCAGAAAAAATGGTTAGAAAAAATATGGGACCACTATATACAAGAAAAAATACATGACGAATTATACCAGAATGAACACTATTTGAAAGAAACTGATTTTATTGCAAAATGGTTACCATTCATTGAATTCATTTCCAATACAAATCACTCTCCACCTAAGCATTTACTTTTTGTTACTCAGATTTGAAGCAACGACTATCAAATAATTGGAAAAAAATGCTAGTTGTCTTTGTTTTAACTCTATTGGCATGACGTTTATTATCTAATTTCCTTATTCCTGTATAAAAACTAAAGCATTTCACAAATTTCACATCTATGCATATAATTGTATATAGTTCACTAAGACTTTGTTGTTGTTCTATTTTACTTCTGTATACTGTTTTTGGTTGGTTGGTTGTTTTAAAAAATAAAAAAATGGGGGAAAAAAAGAAGGCTGGTGAATGTAGCAGACCAGCAAAGTGGGCTGGTGAGTGATGCATCAGACAGCACGTGGGCCTGCCGATGCCAATGGGATCCGTTGCCCGTATACATGGCCAATGCTCCATCTAGCTGTAATCAATAAAGTTGTGGCCATTCCAACCAAGAGATGGTGTCTGTGTGTTATTTGCTGAACCCTCAGACTGCACGTAGCACATAGGTGACAATTGTTTTATTTTGTCAGTGATTTTGATTCTTTACTTTTCACTGTTAGTTTTGCACATTTGTGTTGTGTACACATGTATATTTTTATGCAAAATGTATATTGTAGTTATATGTACAATATGTGGCACAAACACGGTGCAATCCTAAACTGAGTTACTTCAGTCTAAACCCATTGACTTCAATGGGCTTAGACTGGGGTATCTCTGTATGGGATTGCACTGGTAATGTGGAAAATGTGCTTGTTTTGTGGGGAAATGGTGTAAAAATAAAGAATATCAAGTTTGATTCATAAAAAGGAAGTGAGATCAAAACAAGGATTGGCAATTCAAAAAGCTGTAATAAGAAATTTGAAACCATCTCTATCATCCACTTCCACTACAATGCAAGGAAAATTGGGATCCAATGGCAATAGCATCTCAGTGATAAAGTCTCCACCACCCAACTGCAATGCTTGTTGCATAGACTGAGCCAGATCAGCAGCATTGGCTGTCAGAAAGAGTCTTAGGAATATGCCAGCCCTCCATATGATAGAAGGCCATGAATGCAGAAAGCCATTTTTTAAGTGTTATTGGTGGTAGTGGACAGAGTGCTGTTTCTGTGATACGTCTGTGCTAATATTAGGATAATGTGCACTTTCAGAAGCATAGGAGCTACTTCAGAATGGTGAAACCCATGCTGTAGAAATAAAAGTAAATAAAATAATCACATGGGCAGTCACATGCTTCCCCTCCCCCCCCTGTATTTAGCAATTACCCATCAGGTAGGGGGGGAAATCCTCATTATTAACCCCACTCACATGGACACATTATTTATTTACTTAAAACATTTCTGTGCTTCCTTTCCACTCAAATAGGGTCTCCAAGGTGGTGGACATTAAGACATTAAAACATCAAGACATTAAAACAACATTTGAAATACAAGTGTGTATGTAAAATATTCAATAGAACATAAACACACATGACAACAACCCGGGAGGAGGGAAAATAACAGCTAGTAGAGGGAAGCCAAACGGAACAAAAAAGTCTTCATCTGCTGGAAGATGACCATTGTCATAGACGGAGACAGCGGAATCTCCCTAGGAAGGAGTTCTAAGTTTTTGGGTGCCACAGCCATGGAGGCCCTTTATTGGGTTGTCCCCTATCTAGCCTCAGAGAGCAAGGCACCCAAGCAGAGCCTCCAAAGATGACTAGGGTATGTTCATATGGACCTATGGTTCATATTAATCATGCATGACCTTGCAGAATGGGCATGAACTAGGCAGAAACTGTTTCCATGCTGTTTGGAGAGGATACAAAGTGGACCTTAAAGGTAGGAGAATAAATTGTAGAAACTGCATTCTTACCAGGAAATGAACAACACCAATTTGGTTAGGATCCTTTGGGAGGCTGAGGCCACTACATTAGTAATCAAATTAGTCCAAGATAATTGAAAATCAAGAGGGCAAGACTGAGGAATGATGCTTGTCATACAGTGAGCAGGTAAGAAGGGCATTCAGATATTGCTGTGTGGGAGATGATATAAAATTATGGCTTCATAAAGTTGTTTAAAATCAGAAGAAAATGAATTCTGGGAAGTGGTGGAAGATTTTCAGCATGTTCAGTTGTGAAATTATTTCATAACTTCTACCAAGGAATAGCAAAAAGGTCAAACAGCCCATTGATATCATTCATGACATCATAGTATTTAAGATTTTCAGAGATTTGTAATATTGTACTAAGATGATGAAATAGCTAAGATTTCATTTAAACCTAAGCATGCAGCCATCAGTCAAATATGCAGACTACAGCCATTTCTGAAGCCCTTTTTAAACTCTGAACACTTCTTGTTTGTGACCCCTAATTTTTCAAGATAATAAAAAAAAATCGATGTTGAAATACCCAGCTTTACACTGCTGTTATTTTAAATAGAACTAAAATAATTTCTTTACTGTATTCCAATTTTCTGACTTGGGGTGGGGGATACATATGGAATTGTATGCATTTTTCAAAAAGTGTCTATGATTTTACAAATAACAACAGATAGAGATAAATTCATCAATTGATGTGTGATAAATAAAGCCATTATGTAAAGGACTGGAACTAGAATATGTTTTCTTGTCAGAGTAGTTCTACTCAATTTCACAGGCACGCTGCTATGTTGCCATGAGATTGTTCATGGAGTCTGTATATTTTTTACTTATTTTTCATTGTTTCTCTTTGTTATTTACTCTCATAAATGTTATGTTGATTTGCTGATGTTATGCATCCTAGGCGTTTATAGTGACCCTTTAGGTGCACCTCTGCTATCTAGCATTAGTAGCCAAGGATCAGAATGCCATGCTCCATACAAACAATGGCAGCACCTGGTCCAGAGCAGTTGGACATCCAAGATTGACTGGTGGTAATTTTTTTAAGCAATAGAAGCACTTTTCTTCACCACAGGACCTCTTCTTCTCAAGTACATGCCCTTTTTCTTTAAAAAATAGTTCATGTGCGCACAAGTAAATAAAGGAAAATGATATAGGTTGGACTCTAAAGAGCTCTTTTAGGGGCACATAGCATTGTATGTGCCAAGCACATTTTTTTTAAAAAGTAGATTCCCATTACGTGCTGTTGGAATTCCTTCACTTCTTCTGTAGCAATTGTAGATATAGTTAAGGCTGTGAGAAAGTAACCACTATTTGGTGATGGAGAGTGCCATCAAGTTATAGCTGACTTATGGCAACTCCTACTGGGGTTTTCAAGGCAAGAAATTAACAGCAGTGATTTACTCCTGCCTACTTCAGCATAACAATCCTGGTCTTCTTAAGAGGTCTCCCATTCAATGACTAACCAAAGTCAACCATGCTAAGTTTCTGAGATCTGATGAGATTGGCTTTGCCAATTCCTGGGCTATCCAGGATCATTTATACCTAATGCCTCAAGAGCCTTCCCTCTTTTCTGTAGAGGGCTGTACAGCTCCTCAGAAAACAGCCAAAGTGTTGTACTTTATTTAAGGTAAAAATGTATTATTAATATAAAGCCATGATTACTGACCTCAGAAAAATTAATCTTTAATAAATAGCATAAAGCTGTTTGGTTTTTAACTTACATTTATGTTTTATAAGCTGTTTATGTATTGCTAATGTTTTTCCTTTTTTCTTCTAGATGCAAAGAGTCTGGCTGAGATGCTTATGAGGTAAGTATAATTTGTAGAATGTGCTAGATTGCTGATAAGGCAAAGGAGTGTTCCTGAGAACAGGGCTGGGCCCTCTCCAAATTGCACAGCAACTTCTTTGGAAAATATTCCATTTAGCATTTGTTTAGAAGTTCTGAAGCAGCAACTGGGTATTGTACCTTCCAGTTCACTGATATTTCAGTAGCAAGGGCACGGGCACTATGAGAGCCCAACCCTGGTAAGATGTCATGTTACACCTTCTCCTATCCCATTGTGTGTCCCATTATGAAGACTCCTGAGGTAAGTCACATGAGGTCATTCTCATGATGAGAACAGGAGTACAGCTGAAACAATTAACAGGTTTATTAAACAATTGTGGAGTGAGTTCTAACAGCGTTGCAGAAGAACAGAATTGCCAGATTTTGAGTTTTATAACATTTCAACATGCAGTCTCTGATATTTACAGCACAAGTAGAGGAGTAAGAGGTGTAGCTTTTACCATCACTGCCTCTGATGGGTATGATACTTGTGCTGTCAAGCAATTCATAGTGGCACTGGGGCCCAGGGAGTTTTTTTTTAAGGTGACCCCTACATAAGGACAGCTGACCTATGAGTAGTTGCTGTGACTCTAGTTCTTGCTAGGGTCTTTCTGGCACAAGATGGAGGGGGGAGTCACCTTCCTTCTGTGCATGCAGAACGGCTGCCTGGTTGCCTATGTTCACCAACTCATAGGTCAGGGCAGCTGACCTATGAGTAGTTGCTGTGACTAGGGTCTTTCTGGCACAAGATGGGGGTGGGGGGTCACCTTCCTTCTGTGCATGCAGAACGGCTGCCTGGTTGCCTATGGAAAGAAAAGAAAGACTCGGGGATAGTAACGAATCATTATAACAGCAGCTGCAGCATTTATGTCCTGTGATTAGATGCTCATTAGGGGTTGCTAAGTGGAGTGAGAGAAGTTGCTGGTTTTTAATCTGTTTGTCTCAGGCTAGCTGCCCACTCTGACTGGTAGTGCTCTGGATGGCCCCATCACCAACACAATATTTTCCCATCCTCCTTAGGATGCTGCTGTAGAACTCTCTTTCCCAATTCTGTTTATTCTGTCCCTCATACTCTAGCTCTGATCTTGCAGAAAAACCTAGCAGCACATGTAGGTGGAATATCCTTGCTGGGTGTTCAATCAACTGAGGTGGATGTACTGCCCTTTGTCTTCAGGGGGTGCATGGTGGAGCTTAGCTGCATTTAGTAGCTTGTCAGCAACAGAAAGTTAATGTGTCCTCTGAGTCAGGGATAAGGCTAAATAAGGGAGGATTGTTTAACAAGTACACAGTTTCCCATCGCTGTAGGGGACAGAGGAGGGAAACGTGTGTTTCAGAGAGAGAGAGAGAGAGAGAGAGAGAGCAAGCACTCTGCTGTCTTCATGGGGAGCTTTGACTGGTTAGCCACCAGTTACTTAAAGTTGGCAAAAGGCACTCCTGGCCACCACCACCACATGCTTATCCATCCATAGATGTGGGGCTAAGAGTATACCTAGTTTATGGTAGGTTTGCCAACTTCCAGGTAGGGCCTTGAGATTTCCTGAAATTACAACTGAACTCCAGCCTACAGAAATCTGTTCCCCTGGAGAAAATAGCTGTGTTGGAGGGTATACTCTATGGCATTATACCTGGCTGAATTTCTTCCCCTCCTCAAATCCTGCCATCCCTAGGTTCCACCTCCCAAATCTCCAGGAATTTCCCAACACAGGGTTGGCACCCCTAAGTATCATTCCTACCAGTGCCACAGTTATGTTTGCAGTAACTTCTAGCAGGCGCATGAATGCTAGTGTCTTTTTTATTTATTAGAATGGCTTCATTGGGGTCTGGCAGCAATGCTATCCTATCCAGTGAATGTTAGGACTGGGTAAAATCGAAAAGAGTCCAGTAGCACCTTTAAGACTAACCAACTTTACTGTAGCATAAGCTTTCAAGAAACACAGTTCTCTTCGTCACATGCGTCAGAGAGAAGAGAACTGTGTTTCTCGAAAGCTTATGCTACAGTAAAGTTGGTTAGTCTTAAAGGTGTTACTGGACTCTTTTTGATTTTGCTACTACAGACTGACATGGCTAACTCCTCTAGAGGACTGGGTTGCAGTATTAAACTGGGGGATAAAGATTAAGGAGCTGATCTAAAGGTCTTGTGAGAAAGATGGAGCTTGTGGAAAGATTTAAAGGAATCTATATCGAGAGAGTTCTTTGCATAATGGACAGCATCATATGAGAGGGCAGGAGGCCTTTAGGTAGCATTGGGGTGGTAGAGTTGGTGGAACAAAGGTCATGATCAAAGATATAACCAGGACAACCGCTGAATGATTCCCAACTTATCCTTCAAGTAGAAAATAAATATTGGGAACCACAGTCCTATGATTACATTGCCTGTTAGTTCAGTGGTAACTCTATAATGTAAATCTTGGCAACATTGTCAAAAGTTCTTCCTACACCCTCATCTTGAATTTTATCTGTACAAGTGATTTTTACCAGCATGAACAGTCCTAAAACATTATGGAGATAATATACCTTGTGCTCTGTATCTGATATGAATTTGCTATAAATTTTAGTACTTACATACTCACACAAACTTGTGATTCATAGCTCATCTCAAGTGTAATTTTCCAATACACAAATTTTAAAATGAGAATATAATAGCTTCAGTGATAGCATACTAATTGTTTCTGATGTCAGTTTCTTCTGCCAAAATGCTACATCAATTGCAAGGAGTTAGCACAGGAAAGGTGACTGGATTGCTAATTTTTTGCCATTTTAGAGTCCACCAAACAAAAAACAGATTATAATGAAATTATTGCTAAGTGTATAAAAGCTTGAATAAGCAGTCACTCATAAAATATCCAGTTTCTAGACTGATCAATATTTGTCAATACTAAGGCATCATCATGAGCATACAATGCCACAGTAGCAGCCTTCTCTCCATGCTAGCTGAAGGATTCATTTGTTCTGTCTTTGAGAAATGGAAGCAGAGACGGAGAACTAACAACTTTATAAATTGCCTCTGCAAGGGGGCCTTCAAACGCAATCTTAAGGGAGGTCCCTCATTGTGCTCATCTTTTATTTTTCTAATCTTCCTGGCGTTAAATTAATTGTTTGTGTGTGTGAAAGAACTAATAAGAAGAATCGCTTTGAGCATCCTGATGGCTTCCACTGATTTTTTACCTAGTGCATCGACTAAAATTAATCTCCAGCTTAAAAATAGAAAACATGACTACCCCCTCTCACGCACACACACACCACATTCTGTGCTCTCAACATTTTAATGAAGGGATTTAGTATTAAAAAGACATTTGATTGACTATTTTTAAAATATATTTTCAATTGGAAACTGCCATTCTTCCTTCCTTTTCCAGAAGGCCCAAGGACCTACCTGATTCCAGTGCCACCTAGCACCTTTTAATGTAGTTACATCTGCTTGGAATTCTGTACAGGAAGCAGATAAGAGCCATTAAGATTAGGGCTCAAACATTTTCTCTCCCCCCTCACCTTCTATTTTTTTTTAAAATCCAGCCTAATTAAGAGTTCTGTAGAACTCCTGCTTGCACAACTTCTTGTGTTATTTTGGTTGGTTCTAATAAAAGACTTTTGTTTTTAAAATAACCTTGAATTCTTTTGAAATAGTATTTAGCTTGTTTCTTTGCTTGGTTGTTAATTTTAATAGATGTATTCCCTTTTTTGTTTGTTTTTGGGTGGGTTTAAATTCCTAGTAAGAATACAAGGACTTCGGATACACTTAACAAGCAACAGCAGACATTGAGAATGCACATAGACATTCCCAGAGCTCAGCTTCTGATTGAAGAGAGGGATACAATGGAGACCATTGGTAAGCAGTCTTGTTCAGGGGCTTTGTATTGCTCCTTTTACAGAATATTTTTTTGAACTGAAGAAGGAATTAAAGATTACTTTGTATTTGAATGCTTGACTAATGACATTCGGTAAACCTTACAACAGAATACAAAAGAATGCATAAGTTAGGGGGGAAACTAAGTATGTATTAAACATCTGTAAAGGCTTAGAAACCTCCTGGATTTCCTTTCCCCCCTTTTAATATTTAGAAAATTGAAATGCACCTAACATTTAAAGAATGGAAAGTATCCAATCACTTACAGTTTTGCTTTAATAATGAAATACTGACATGTTTTCACTCTTGTTGTCCAAGTTAAGAAATGGCTGCATTATAGGTGAGGCTGAGATCTGTAGCTCAGGTTGCAAAGAAAATGACTGTGGTTTGAACACACAGAAAGAATGAGGAAATCAACTGGGCTAGCAAGCTTAAAGCTTGGCTCAGTCTATGAATCAGCTAGCTTGCATGGCTGCTGCCTCCCCTTGACTGCATCCCACACTGTTTCAAAAGAAATTATGAAAAACATGTTGTGGGACAGACCTAAAGTGAAGTTCCAGTGCCTGTCTGAGGCTCAGCAGCACTGACAGAGAAATTAATCATCATTGAGTATCTTAGACCATTTGCACATGCCCTTAAAGGGACGGCCCACTCACTGAACGCTGGTGGCTTCTCCTCGTGAATCCAGATGTTTCTGTTTGCAAAACACGGGCCATTTGACTTCCATTTTTTTGACACGTTTTTTGGAAACATACTTTCCATGGTCCCAGAGAAGGCGCCAAAAAAACAGAAGCCAAATGGCCTACATCCGTTTTGCAAAAGGAGACATTGCCCGTGTTCGGTTGTGTATCATCCCTTTAGGGACATGTGAAAATGGCCTTAGACTTGGGCCACCATCTCCATCTGTGCCACTTTTATTCCACCTTTCCTCCAGGGAGTTCAGTGCAGTGTATATGGTTCACCCTGCCTTTCTTTGGTCCTCATAACAGCCCCGTAAAGTAGGTTAGGCTGAGAAAGAGAAAGCTTTGTGTCCAAGTGCATCTCCTCAAGTCTTATTCCAACATTCTTACTTTTAATGCCATGTTGGCTTCCAGCATGTATCCCTTAGCTGACTTTTGAGTCTGACCCATCATTGTCCCTTCTGTTTGTTTTGTGTCTTTCACACAGTTTACCTTGCTGCCAGAATATTCCTCCACATCTCTGTCAAAGAGCCAGAATGCTGAAAATGTTGACAGCAACTCTTATGTAGATAAGATTTTAGAAAAATTGAGCCCATTTATCTAGCGTGAGCAGAGAACTCTTAATAGCCAGCACACACCCAGCACATACACTTAATACAAGCTCACCCAAGGCAGGGTTCGCTTTAGTAAGAGCTAAAGATGAACATAGGTTCTGGTGTTTCTTTAGTTTGCTTCTCTGCTGCTTTGTTTTCTGCCAAGGTTTATTCCCTGCTTCCCTTTTACTCTTGACTTATCACCCCTGGACTCTGACTTTGTAGTAAAGATGCAATTCACTTTTTAACTACTGCAGCCTTGATAAGTGCTTCTATAAGAAACTGTCTAGCATGAAGTGGTAAGCAGTCAGCCAGGCCTCTGGGAAGCTGCCACGTGGCTTGTTGCCAAAATGTTTTATTCCCAACCTGAACTGTAGCAACTCTTTTTAGCAGGGACAGAGCAATTTATTCATCCCACTAAACATTTTTGGGGTACAAAAAAAATGTGCCTCTAGTGGGTTATCACACATAGCCATTCATATGAACAGTCTTCTGTCAATGAACAAGAACTGCTGAGAAGCACTTGGATCATCTTCTCACCCAAGTAAACTTGGAGGAACCCCGCCATTGGCATTGAAATTGAAAATATATTTAAATATATTTAAATATATTTAAAAGCAATATAATATATGATATTAATATAAATAAATTTATGTTATGTTATGTTATGTTATGTTATGTTATGTTATGTTATGTTATGTTATGTTATGTTATGTTATGTTATGTTATGTTATGTTAGCTTAGTTTAGCTTAGCTTAGCTTAGCTTATGTTTCAGTACAGGCATTCCTCAAGGCTTACACTACTATTGACGATTTCCAGAACTACAAAAATGTATGGAAAAGTTTGATGTATTGTATGATTGTACTGAGCATATAAATGTATGGTTTGTTCAAACTATGTGTCACTGGATGACCTTGGCCATTTCCACATGACTTACCTGCCTACGGAACATCGCACGAAAGACCCAGAAGACAGCATCTTCTCGCGCAAAATCGCACCAGGAAGATGCTGTTATCTGGGAGTTTTGCTTGAAATCGTGTCTTCCTGGCGTGATTTCACACGAGAAGATTCTGTCTTCCGGGTCTTTTGCATGATGTTCCACAGGCAGGTAAGTCATGTGGAAATGGCTCTTCTGTTGATTTAATAGAGACTCATCCTAATCATTTTATCTTCTTTACCTCCTATATTTTCCTTACATCCTCCATGGGTCCATCCTGGATCCAGTCAGTTTGATGTCTGCTGCACATTCCCTGCTTGGAGCTCAATTCCCAGGCATGGCATGCAGGAGGAGGAGCTTAAGCTTGCCCCCCCCTGCAAATTGGTGACCTAAAACAGTCCTGGTAGCTGCTGTTTGTCTTCATTGGGAAAACTAGTGTGTAATGATGGACAACATCCAAGTACCCCAGCATTCAGGTAGTGACACCCCAGAGCTATTTGAGGTTGGGAAGATGGCCCATGGGGGAGATCCTGATCTGAATCACACCCAGTACCTCTGGTAATTAAGTTCCAAGCATGGAACTTCCAGCACACTTCTGGTTAACAGGACCAGGACATGAATTTCACTCTTTCATCCTTAGTGAGTCTTGAGGGCCTGATTACACATGTGCTAAACACATATTTAATGGGGGGAATCCAAACTGAACTTGCATTTTACATGTGGCCTCACTCACCTTCAAAATAGTTTGAAGTGAAGAATGGGCTCGTGAGCACATGTGCGAAGGAAGGAGAGGCTTCATTGGTCCCTCCTTTATAGAAGATTCCTGCAGCTTACTCGGACAGTGTTTGAGACTACCTGTTATAAATTATGAGAATTGGAAAAAGTAAAATTCTGAATAATGTCACCAGATGAGATGGTGCCATTTAATATATTTTTTTTAAAAGTTGAGTGCTATTTTAAGTACTAGACATAGTTATTAACATTTTGGTTAAACTTGGATCTAGTAGCACCTTAAAGACAACTAGATTTCCAGGGTATGAGCTTTCAAGAGTCAGAGCTCTCTTTGACTCTTGAAAGCTCATACTCTGGAAATCTAGTTGGTCTTTAAGGTGCTACTGGACCTGAGTCTTGCTCTTCTACTACAGACCAATATGGCTCCAAACTAATATTTGAGTTTGCTCCATTGCAATAAGGATAATGTGTATGCTTTTCTTTTTATCTTTATGGAAGAGATTTTTAATATCTGTACATCTTAGAAAATGTATTTCATCTAAAAAAGTCTTCTCCCTTTTCAACAAGATCTGGGTGTTCATCAACATCTGAAAAAGAGTCATATGCTGATTTTTAAGGCCCAGTGCTGAACGACATACAAAATGAGACACCCTAGCAGACATTTTCCTTTTATCATTTCCTTTCCCACAGATGATAGATCTACAGTCTTGTTAACGGATGCTGATTTTGGAGAGACATCAAAACAGAAATCGTTGACTGTCACTCACACAGTACATTACCAGTCTGTCTCACAAGCCACTGGACCACTCGTAGACGTTTCTGATGCACGGCCGGGAACAAGTAAGAAAAATAATTTGTTGTAATGATAATACTGAAAATACTTTCTGAATTTAAAGCACTTCACATACATTAACTTGATGTAACAACAGCCATGTAAGGAAGGCCCATGTTACTATCCCCACAATGTAGAATGATATGGGTAGAGGACTGAGGCTGAGATGGAGTGACCTGCCTGATTCCAGTTAGTGAATTCATAGCAGAAATGAGGTTTGAAAGTATCGCCCTTGATCACAGCTCATTCTCATAGCCTCTGTGCTACATCAGCTCATATTTAAAATCAAATTTAATATCATACTGCAGAGTTCATATTATGATAAAATTTGGAGGAAGATTCTGTATCAATTATAAATGAGCCACTCATTTCCATACAAGAGAGAGAGAGAGAGCACAGTTCAAAAGTGTGTTGAAGCCACAAATTTGCACAAGATGACAATTGCTCTTCTGTGACTGGAACAGTTGCAACTGGGCAACTTTCAAATTCATAGAAGGAAAGGAGGATGGGTTTTTTGATGATCAGCTTGCTGATCTGCCCCTTGTGATAAAATCATTGTGTTTTCCAGGACAGTCCTTGGGACAGGTTTATATGTTTGCAATGGGCATGATTGCATGACTTTCAATTTGTCATGTTTTGCTGATGGTTAAGCTGGTTGTTTATGCCTCCCTTTGTATCTCTGTTGTGATCTTCAAATGTCTTATTTCTCTAAAGTAATTTGTTCTTTTCTTTCTGGCTGACCCATATCCCAGACTTCCTTGTTCAGGAAGCAAAAATTTTGTAAGGTTCAGGGCTTCTCTTTCTTGGTCTTCCTCTTTTGCCATCCCCTGCTCTTTCCATTCATCACGCTCCATTACCATAGCATAGCAGTATATTACATTGTCTGAGCTACCCGAGACAATCCTCAGTAAGTGCCTTTATTGTATTAGTGAATGCTTTGTGAACTGTGTTCGCATGAGATTTCACAAGCAGAGACAGTACACATTTATAAAGACTGGATATCCTTTTCAAAAATATATTTCATTGTAAGTCAAGCATTCCCACTGTACTATTCAATCATAACCTTCCCTGTGGATTCCCCTGTCCACTCCCTTTTTCCACTGCTCAGACACACACCTCACCTGACAGCTTGAACTACCTGGGCACAAGTCACTGCGCTTCTGCCAGGTCATCACTCCTTATTACCTACTGCTGCTCCCTATGCATAATATGCAGGCGGGATACAGCCACAATGGTGCTGCATGAGTGCTAGTGCCATCTTAGTGCTAATGCCTAATCAAAATGCCTTGTTTTGGTTCTTTAGGAAAGGCTGTGATATTTTAGAGAAAATGTCACATTTGGGCTTTTTGTTCCTACAGATTCCTTTCCTTCCCCAGTCTTCTATGCTGCTACTTATATCAATTTTCTCTGGAGGGATTTGTAGGACAATTCAAAATCCTGTTCAGCCAGCAGACCACCTTGCTAAAGTTTTTAATTTTGAGAAAATGCAATTCAGTCCTTTTAATGTTTGGAATGTTTCCTAGCACTTTGGCACTGAGTATGTGTTGTTTACAAAGCACATTGCACAATCAATATATAAAGTAGCAGCGGTCTCTCCAGCTGGGGGGTGGCTTTGTTTTGCTCTGGCAGCTTCTCTTCTTAGAATTGTCTTTGCTCAACAAAAAAGCTGGGGCATCATGTTTATTGCTGAATGTCTCTTTATGTTTTGTGCTGATGACTACCCTAATCTCAAAAAGTGAATAACTCAAGGACAGTTTGCATTTTTAAACAACTTTGCAAGTAAAAAGCTGTATGTGTCTATGTGAAGGGATGAGTAACCATTAATTATATTAATGTCTGTGCATCCTTACCTCATTTCCTATAAAATCCCCCTACTCAAAGTAATATAAAGGAACAGCCTTGCTATTTTAATCAGAAAGAGACCAAACAAACGGAATCAATCACATGGGGGGAAAAACCCAGAAAGAGACCAATCAAATAGCTTTTAAATAAGATTGAACTTATATTTTAATTCTGTTGTTCCCCATTTTAATAATAATGCTTCAAAAGAGAAATATCTCCCTTCTGCTTTTATGTTCCATTCTGTTACCACTATATTCACACCCACCCCTCAGAAATGAATAAATGAGGATTACAGGCATTAAGGTTGTGGCACAATCTCTTCTCTATTGATTTCTACATAATGGTTCTGCTTTTTTAAAAAAATCCACAAAGCACATTTTATGCACAGACATCAATATAATTAATGGTTACTCATGATTAGAGATGGGCACGAACTTCAAAAACCCATGAAATTGGCGATTGCACGATCGCGACCCGGCAGTTTGTGATTGTCCACAGCCAACGAACCAGCATTCAGAAGAAGCCTGGTTTGGTGCATTTGGCCACGGTTCGGGAAGCCAGACAGTCAGGCGCCATCAATCAATTCCCCTGGAAATGGAGCCGGGGGAATGCCTGAACTCTGTCTGCGCTCCTTCTGTCGCTCTGGAAACCCGAATGGAAGCCCCGCTTACCTTGATCGGCAGGTCTTCCTTCCAACCATGGAGCTGCAAAGCGGTTACAAGTTGGGAGAGGACACCCGGGGGAGGGAGGGGGAGGGGTATTCTGTAGTCACGGGCACTCCAATCTCATCCCCGCAAACCCTGATAGGCAGCTCTGACGGCCAAACACAGACTTCCTGCATTGTTCTATGAGACCTCAGCTTATAAAAAGCACTGCGCTCCCAGGTTGGGTTTCACTCTCAGCAAGCAGTGGAGTGCGACAGAGCTGCTGCTAGCTACTTGCTAGCCTTTGGGGAGAGAGACAGAGTATAATCGAGCTTGGATTTTGGGGATAGGGATCTATCTCCTCTGGTTCCAGGGCTGCTGCCAAGCCCTGGGGCCAAGCTCAGTGGGCACCTCAGCTGAGGGCTCACAGTATTATTACTAGTGCCTGATCTGGTCAGGCCTCTGGGAGTGGTGGGCTATGGCTCTAGTCCCTCCCTCAGTCTGGTTCCAGGGCTGCTGCCAGGCCCTGGGGCCAAGCTCAGTGGGCACCTTAGCTGAGGGCTCACAGTATTATTACTAGTGCCACTTTGGCCTGGCAGGTGGGCACATGGAGGTGCCGCCAGCGAGCAGCCAGACCCCTGGCCCCCTAAAGGGGAGGTGGCTTGTTGCTGCCTCCCAGTGCCCACCAGGCCCAGCGGCCACCGTCAAAACCCACCTTCTGTACACTGGACCAACGTCAACCGGTGGCTCTAATTGTATCGAGTGGGAGTTCCCTGGGGGGCCTTGGATTGGAGAGGCTATAACTCCAAGATCCCTTTTGCAATCTTGTCCAAACTTGGGTGATGGCTGTAGGAGAGCCTGCAAAACACTCCCCAGGAATATGGGCTCTCTAAGTGCAATGGGGGGCATTCTGCACCCCATGAACCATGAATCATGAACCGGTTCAGCAACGGAAAATGTTTGTTGTGGTTCGCTACCTCGGGATGATCGTCGGCACCAAGCCACAAACTGTAGAGTCGTTAAATTTTTTTGGTTCATACCCATGTCTACTCATGATCATTGGCTCAACAATCGAATTAAAAGTGAATAATAATATATTTGAATTAGGGTTGCCAGCCTCCAGGTGGCGGCAGGAGATCACCCAGAATTACAACAGGTGGCAAAGATCTTTTCCCCTGGAGAAAATGGCTGCTTTGGCAGCTGGAGTCTATGGAATTATACCCCACTATGATCCCTTCCTTTCCCAAACCCCACCATCTCCAGCCTCTACCCACCAAATCTCTAGGAATTTCCCAACCTGGACCTGGCAACGCTAATTTGAATTTAATCATGTATTTGAATTCAATTCATATTTATTAAGCCTATATGCTGACCTTCTATCCAAATGGAACTACAGATAGGCTTACAAGTATAAAACATCATGCAGAATATAACAGTCCCAAAAGCCAGCTTTACAATCAGCCAACAGATACAGTGGAATACAGAGATTAATTTAAATTTTATTTATTTACTTAAAATATTTATATGCTTGGCTTTCTCTTGAGGATCTCGGGACTCAAGGTGGGTAACAACAACATCAAGTAATCTAAACAATCTTGAAACATTACTAATGCAATCCTAAATAGAGATGCATTCTTCTAATTCCATTGAAGTCAATGGGCTTAGAAGGGCATAATTCTGCCTAGGATGGCACAGTAAAGTTCTTCCATACAATTCTAAACTCATACCAGAAAACTATCAGTGAGGGGAAAGGAGACTACTTTGGCAGAGTTCCACAGTCCTCAGATCAGCCATTCAATTATCTAACTAATGAGTTGGGCCTTATTATATATGCAGACAGAGACACATGAGTAATCTCAATGTATGTTAGTGTGAACATGGCCCACTTTCCTGTTTGGCACAAATCCACACTAAAATAACAAGAAAGAAACTTTCATTCTGCCTCCTCTCAGTCTAGTGCTAAAGGAGCTGCTCGCTTAGCTTCAACACATGGCTTAAAGAATGCCCTCAGCTGGCAGGGACCTAAATGGTTATAAGGTGAAGCTTCTCCACAATCTTGGAAAGAATATTGAGCATCTAATAGAATGGAACCAGAAACAAATGTTGTTGAGGGAAGTCATACAAGAAATTGGGTGGGGGGCAAATTCAAGTAGTCACTAATAGTAGGTATTCAGCAGTAGTTCTCAACTTTTAAATGGCTACCTTAAGAGTCAGATATTTCAAGTATGCACACACATGCACACTGTGCAGCATATTTCACTGGTGGGGTGGGAGAGAGACCAAAGAAGTAGCCTGCAGGAGTGAACCACAGACTATAGCTACGTGTCCGTGCAAGTCCAGTAAAGGTCCAATTCCTTAGGAAGGAGTCCAGGCATCCAAGTGGTAAAAAACCCAAAGCAATCCAAGAAAAAGGGCAGGACTTTGCTACTCACTAAACTGGGCTAGGCCTAGGCAAACCCATGATCAATTTGGAGTCAGATTCTGGACTCATTCAAAGAGAAAGAGTCTTGAATTCAAAACAAAACATTTTCTTTCCCAATAAGGAAAGGAAGGTTAAAATGAGGTATCTAGACAGGGACATGCAGTCTGGTTTTCCTCATGGGACTGAGGTTTCAAGGGGTTTCATTGGGCAATTCAAAACTGTTCAAATTACATTAAAGAGACTGTTCTACTTGAATGTGAGAAATGCTTCTGTGGGCATTTCTTTGGCAGAGTGTCAAAATGGCAGGATCCTTTTATAGCTAATGGAAGACTGATTAATCACTTGAGAGGCTGTGATTAATAGTCAGATTACTCAATACCAGACAAGTCTTGTAATGTTATATGTGAAGACATCACTCCTATTGGTGAATCCAATTTCATGCTGAGACTCAAACCGATTCCATTTTTGATTACTTTTATTAGTCGTTTAAGATATTTAGATTCCACTTTTCCAAAACTCAAAGTGGTCACCATTAAAATGGGGAGAATATCTCAGAACAGACAACTGGCTTTGATCCAGTGTATTTCAGAAAGTGGGCATTGCCATTGAAAATTATGGAAAGTAGGGCAAGAAGACACGTAAGCTGTTTTTGTGGGGGGGAAAATTTAGGTTGTTATGGCAATCAAACTTTACTCAAAGTTGTGTGTGTGTGTGTGTGTGTGTGTGTGTGTGTGAGAGAGAGAGAGAGAGAGAGAGAGAGAGAGAGAGAGAGATCTGTGCATGTACACTGTTATTCTTTGAGGGGCTTAGCCTCTAGTTTTTTTTGTTAAAAAAAAGATTTTCCAAGATTTTTTTACAAACCTAGGATTCCTCTGGATTTTTATAAATCTATACCCTAGCTTTGCATGGCCCTTTTGTGCAGATTTTTTAATCAATCTGGGGGCCATCCATGGATATCAGTTTTCATCAACAACACTCCACTACAGGACCATAATGCCCACTCAGTTTTGCATTGGGCACCTGCAAGAAAGAGGCTTCACGTTCTCTTCAAAAAGACAGGTACCTGCTTGGAACCTAATCAGAGAGGTAATTCCACATATGCAGTGCAGTTCTAATAGACACTCTCCTTACTGCTTTCATTTACTAATCAAGTTCCTACCACCCACAACAGAAAGCATTGTGGTGTATCTGTCAAGCACATATTTTGCATTCAGCAGGTCCAGGTTCAATCTCTGTCAAATCCAGTTAAATGATACCAAATCAGAGGTGTTGGTAAAGATTCTTCTTTGCCTACTTGCCTGAAGAACCACTGCCAGCCACAACAGACGATCTGAGCCAAATAGACCAATAGCCTGACTCAGTATGAGGCAGCTTCTTATGTTCAACTATTATCTCTGTGTTTTAATTGCAGATCCTACAACACGAAGGAATGCAAAAACGGGGCCCACAGCTCGCAACAGATATGCTAGCCAGTGGACTCTCAACAGACCCCATCCCACTATATCAGCCCACACCTTAACAACAGATTGGAGGCTACCAACCCCCAGGGCTGCAGGGTCTGTGGATAAAGAGAGCGACAGTTACAGTGTCAGTCCATCTCAAGACACAGGTAGAAACTTTGTTTCTAGACTTCTGAATAAAGAAGAAATTATCATCAGGTCAGATATAATTTGTTGCACATAATTTAGTATATCTAACAATTCTGAACCCTAGATTCAAGATGAGACTTTACAGCCACCAGCAATTTATATCAACC
Source organism: Eublepharis macularius (assembly GCF_028583425.1). NCBI lineage: Eukaryota > Metazoa > Chordata > Lepidosauria > Squamata > Eublepharidae > Eublepharis > Eublepharis macularius. Next base: position 92,641,236 of record NC_072792.1, read on the forward strand.
AAAAAATGCATGAGGAGTAAGAACTCACTGCTATTTTTTTCTTTTTTGCTGGTGTGTGTCTTATGGAGAAAGAGAGAAAGTATACCTTGTGTTCAGAAAAAAGCCTCCTTGTCCTTAGTCTCAGGAGTTTAAATGAAGCCCAACACAGGGACTTAAGATAAACTTTTTTTAATATAGTGACACTCTACATGATAATTAGACCACAACACCATTCTTTATGACTAGGGCCCAACTAATAGAAGACTTTGTATACTGTGAATATGGTCCTGGATCTATTTGTTATAAATAGGAACTTCACTGAGCATTGTTTTATTTGAGAGAAAACATTATTTATGTGTCGAATTCCAATGTCATTCACTTTCTGTCCAGACTAGAGATGGGCACGAACCAGGAAAAAACCGAACCATGCGGTTCGTGCTTTGTCAAATTTCACGAATCACAAACTTTCACGAACCTGCCCCTGGTTCGTGAACTGGTTCATTTGGTTCGTGACAACAGCACGTCCAGGTCAGATAATAATCACTTCCGGGTCAGCAGAAGGCCACTTCCGGGCCAGTAGAAGTCCCCTTCCAGGTAGGCAGAAGGTCTGCAGGAAGTCCATCCCCTGTTGCCTAGGAAACTGATTGATTGGCACCAGGCTGTCTGCAGTGACGAACCAAAAAATGAACCAAACAAACCATCCTAAAAGTTCATGGCGGTTCATCAGAAATGGGAACTGACAAACCGTGGTTCACGAACCACGAACCGGCCTGGTTCATGCTTAATTTTGGTTCATATTTCAGTTCGTGCCCATTTCTAGTCCAGACATTCATTTTAAAAGCTCTGAAGCCATTTTATTTCAAAGTTGTGCAGAACCATACAACTTTGAAGGAAACATATATGTAGGCTGATGAGGATGGAGGAAGCAGTAAATCCTGGAAAAGGCAGTTCTGAGCATCCATATAGAGGTGCAGACATGCACACAACTATCAAGACACAAGAAAGACCCACTTATTTCAGTCTGCCCAAGTTTGAATTCTCTTTTAATCCTGCTAAAGTATGGCAAGTCATGGAGATGAATAGAGTGCCTGAGTGCTCGCTTTCTGACCAGACTCTATAAGAAGTAAAAATGCAGATACAAATATTTATCTTAAAACACAACTCACTTCTGAATGGAAAGTCATTCCTGCATGATTAAATGAGAGAGCACTTGAAATCTTGCAGTGCCTAAGTTGAGTTACGCCCTTCCACATCTACTGAAGTAAGGATGATCTTGTTAGTGTCTTTATGTTCAAATATAAAAGCAGAGCATTGTGGAAGAAAACAGGCAGCAGATCCCCTGAGAACAAATTGTATATCCTGTCCACCCTCCTGCCCTGTGATGTGTGCATGCATGCAGTGTTTTAAGTGAGCTGCAAGGGCTAGTTTCTGTTCCTCCCTCAAGGCCTTTTGTGTTGTATTTGAGTAGGGGCTGTGGTTTCTCACTGTGTGTTGTAGTTCCCATTATTAAGTGTCCTCCCCCAGCTGGAAGCAATAGAGACCTGTTGTTGAGTCTTCTGGGGATTGGCTAACTCTGGCATGGGAAATTTCTAAAGATTGGTAGGAGGGCAGTGCCTGGGGAAGGTAGAATTTGGGGAGGAAATTACAGAAAGCTGTTAATTCTTATTTCATTTTCATGCAAGAATATAAATACATTTTAAAAATCTCTTCTGTATAACCTCTCTCCAGAGCCAATGTCTATGCAGGAAGAAGTGAAATATATGCATGTGCACACACACACACAATCCCTCACTCTGGAAGGGTCAAAGGGAGAGGAGCTGTTTCTGAGATAGCTCCACACTGGGCTCCCCTTATAACCTGGCCTCCTTTGTGCCTGTGCCACTAGCATCGTTGGCTCACTTTGCTAGCCTCCCACAAAGGCAGAGGCCAGCAAGACTGCAAGCTGCTTCCCATATCCCACAGGTAGCAGCATAGCTGGGCCATATCAGCCCTCCCTTCCCAAGAAGCACACCTCTATACTCTGGCTGGCTGCCCTTCTAATCTCTAGCAAATAGCTGGATCCTTAGCAGGGAACTTAACAGGGTGTCCTCCCCTCTTCTCTTTGTTTTGGGTCTTTTGTTAGGGGAAAAACATGACAAGATGATTTTAAATAGATGTATGTGAACTGAATACTTCCCCCTCCTAATTCTATTTACACAACTTAGTCTCCTGGCACCTCATTCTTCAATGAAAATTATGTTACCCACTATTGCATTTACAGTTAGGGCGGGGTTTAGTGGTTTTAATAGAAATATAGCACTATATCGCTTGCCATGTAGAAACAGAATTATAACTGTTTCAGGCTGATAGTGGACAAATAATGACAGAGCAACAAAAGAAGGCTATAGTGCAGAAATGGCCAATATTCTGCTTCAGCTCAGATAAAATAAGATCAATTTAACATTTTCCATTATTTACTGATGGACAAAATATTTGAATTACCTTGATTACTGACACCAGCCATTTACAAATGTTATAGATCTAAATTTAGAGTCTAGATTTTATCAGAACTCCATGCCAGATAGTCACCTTGCACGGAACTTACAGTCAGAATTGTCTTTGGTCAACATTGACTGTTCAGTTGTTCATGTATGCTTTCCCATGATTTTTGCTAAAATATACATCCATCTCATCTGTGTGGATGTTTAGAAATAAACAATTTACCAAAATTATTCCATATGAATGAAGAAACGGGTTAGTTTGCTCTACAGGAGTTCAGAGTTAGTTTGCAGGACCTTCTGGAAGCAGAACCAGGGATGGCCACTTGCTTGAAGTAATAATGAGTGCTCACTTAAAGTGGCAATGCAAAATGCCAATCAAAGTAACCAACTGAAGCCAATTGAGAAGCAGTGTCCAAATAGCATGAGCTAGAAGAGATGAAAAGTTCACTCCAGTAGGTGGCATAGATATGCCTTCAGAACATTTTCCCAGCAAGCCTTAATACATACACAGTAGGTAGGGTCAAGCCAGGCAGTCTTGGGGAAGAGGAGGAACAGTGTAATGGGAGCTAATCTGTAAGACATATTATGGCATTTTTCATTACTGAGCTGTTCAGGTAATAGGTTGGTAATAACTTCAGTGCATGGCATTTTCTTTTTTTTTTATTCAAAGATTTGTCCCACCTTTCTCCTAAGAATGGAGGCAGCTTGAAGTATGCCAAGACAAAGGCACAGTAAAGTATATTGTACATCAACCAGCCAACTAAGGCTATCAAAATGTCAATCAGCAAAACTCTATACAAGCACTATGAAAACTATATAAAATAAAGCCCTAACAATGGTTGCCAGTTAAATAGGCCATACAAAAAGCAGTATCAAGTCCTAATAAAACTAACAACCCCCCCCCCCCATCACTTCCTCAGTAAAGATATTCCACAAAGTTGATCCAGAAACTGGAAAAGATTGATCAGCAGTGGGCAAACTGTGCTGTGATCATATGTAATAGAAAGGAGCTGCCAAGATGAATGAAATTGGTGCATGGGTTCATTTGCAGTGATGTTATGTAATTGCATCAAAATTTATAGTAACAATTTATCCAATGATATACACTGAAGTTTACTCGTACACGTGAATAAGGTTAATCCATCTCTGCTGATACCATTAGATCTAGCAGCATTTGAGATCATTGACATGATGTTTTGGTGGATCAACTGCAAGCAGTGTTTGGGGGGGGGGGAGGAGATTACTGTCTTGTTTCCTGTTGGCAGGAAACAAAGAGTTACCATAGGAGAGGCAGAATAAGCTAGCTGAGGCCTGATATGCAGGGTACCCCAAGGGTCCATTTTGAAATCATCAGGAGCTTTGGAGTGAGTAGTCTTTTATATACTGATGACACCCAGCACTGTCCAAGCCTCCAGAAGCCAGTGTCTTGAGCCTGTGTTCAGATGGTTGAGGGTAAACAATCTGAAAATTAATCTAGACAAGATGGAAATGAGGCTGGCAAAAAGTTTGGGTAGTGTTGATTTACTTGTTCAAAATGCTAGATATTTCCTTTAATGGCCTAGAGAGGTAGGCTAGGTCTCCTGATTCCCTTTCTGTTGCCTACCAGCCCACTGAGGGTTGACAAAGGGAATTGTTTTTAAAAGCAATGCCACGCCAACACAGGGTTGTCAGGGTCCTGGTGGGAGTGGAGACCTCCTGGAATTACAACTGATCTCCAGAACACACGAGACCAGTTCCTCTAGAGAAAAAGGCTGCTTTGGAGGGTGGAGTCTATGGCATTATGCTAGGGTTGCCAGCCAGTGGCTGGTAAACATTGGGAGTCTTGGGTGGTGGTCACATGGGGCATGTCTTCACCAATGACATCTGTTCTAGCAACTGATGGAATGAGGCCTCTTGTACTTACCAGGCTTCATCCTCCTGTACACAGTCCAGCTGAGGTGCGATAACATCACTTCTGGTAGTCATGTCATTGTGCTGGCTGAGGGAGGGCTCCTGCAGTCCAAGTAGGGCTGATTCTTTAAGAATCTACCTCTTTGGGGCCAATGGCCCTGTGTGAAATGCTGGAGCTCTTCCATACCTAGCATGATGACATCACTTCTGGAAGTGACGCAAATGCACCTGCTGGGAGTGTGTGCCCCGCCCATTTGCCCGGGTTGCCTGCCAGTGGTGGGTAATCACTGAGTGGTTTGCCACCTACTGCAGATTGACAGGCAGAGGGACAAACCACCGGAAGTTTGCCTGCCATCAGAGAGCACCTGGAACACCTATCCAGTGTGTACCTGAAAGCCTTCCATTATACCCTGCTGGGCCCCCTCTGTTCCCCACACCCTACCTTCCCCAGGTTCCACCCCTCAAATTTCTAGGAATTTCCCAACCCTAAGTTGGCAACCTACTAGGGTTGCCAGGTCCCTCAAAGGAAAAAGTGGGAGGGATGGGGGGGGTTGATAGGTTCTTATGTGTGTATACACACAAAGTGTGTAGCCGTGGCACTGATCTATATTGTCATTGCCAGAGTAATCTAGAATTGACGGGTTGCACCAGGGCCAGTTCTTTAAAAAGTGCCCACAAACATAGCATTTTCCCTCCCAGGTGCACTCCAGGGGCAGTGTCTTCCCAAGTGTGCACCACCCCAAGAGTGCTTCTGCGCTTCACCATGGGCTGATTTTGGCCCCCAGCAGGCCTGTTTGAGGCCAAAATTGGCCCATGGCGAAGTGTGTGCATGCCCCCACACCTGCATGATTATGTCACTTCCCAGAAGTGACATCATTGCACTGTTGTGGGGGTACATGCACATGAGGATGGTTATGGGAAGGCTGGAAAGGTAAGCACTGGTCTTCCACCTCCCACTGAGAGGCTTGGGGGACCTGGTAACTCTATTCAATCTCTGCATATTTTCCATGGCCAAGCAAGGGCTTTGCCTGGGCAGTCCCATATTATCACCATGGTGACCTTTCCATTTGTCAGCTATTAATTTTGGAAAAAAAATAGTTGAACATGAAATTCAGGAGAGAAAGGCCTTACTGGGCTGCATGTATCTCATGCACTTCAAGCACAATGCATGCTTAGTTTGACCCAGAGCAATTCTCTCATATTTGCTTTTGCTGTGGAGACTTTGTTTTGGTAGAAATTTCTGAAGTTCTGCCTTCTAGTTTTTTCGCAAAGAATATCTAGAAACTGGATTTTTCAAAAGAGGAATAGCAGATCTTGGCAAGCATTTTAATGCCATTTGGTTTAATGTGGAGTTTGCTACCACAAGACACAGTGACCACTTCCAAGGATGGATTTTAAAAGGGGGTTACACAGATTTTGTAGAGGATAGATCAGTGACTATTAGCCATTTTGGCTAAATGAAATCTCCTGGTTTAGAGGTAGTATAGTAGTTTAGAAGATTGCATGCTCTTTTTCTCTCTTCTGTGATCTTATCCTGAACTCAGATCTTGATAATGTTGCATCTGTCTCCTAAAATCCCCAAACAGCCATCAGTTGCAAAAAGCCACAAAAGATAGCAATTGCAGAAATTTTCACAAATAATTTCTCCATTATAAACCACAAAATCATTTCTTTCTAAACCATTTCTGAAGGTTGGAAGACCTTCAGGAACAGTGTAGAGTAAGGTCCATGGAACGGCAGTGGAAAGGAGAAAAGGGTCTGGAAATCATCACACTCACTCTCGTATAAACTCCAGCTAGGGTTACCAGTTCCCTGGTGGGAGCAGGGGATCCCCTGCTCCCACCAGTGGTGGCAGGGGGCAGGGGGTCCTCTGCTCCCAGCTTCCACCCCCTGCCACCACTCACTTGTCCAGCAAGAGGAGGAGTGCAGGGAATGGGCCCAGGAGCTCCAGAATGACGTTAAATCTGGGGGGGGGGGCTTCCCTTCCTTGTCACCCCAGGAACTGAAGTGCTATTGGGAGTGGAATGGGGAGAACAATTAATATGAGCATACTTTATTTTTACTTACTTTATAGTCTATTCTTTCTTACTCCAGGTCGAGTACAAAATTTAGCAATGCATGAACTGTATAAGCCATATAATAAACATTGTAATACAAAGTGGGGAAATAATGCAATAAAAAGATAAGAAATGGAAAAACTGGATTACTGGTACATGCACCCCACTCCTTTAAGCAACTTGAACTTCAAAGAGCTAGAGGGTACCTCATTCATTTCCGTGGTGGATTAGTACACTTTGAGAGTATTTTTGTAGTATTTGTTCTGTTTGCAGTTTGCAAGAGGAGCACAGTGGGAAGCACAAGGATACTCCTACAGAGAACCAGATCTGCTATCCCACATCAGATCCCCAGAGAGAGATGAGTGCACGTCAAAAGTTTTTCAAGCCCAGGGTGCACACACGCTCTCTCATTCTCTCTCTGCCAGCAGCCACATCTACTGTGCTTTTCTTCTTCATCCCCACGGCCATGTTTTCAAAATTACTCTGACAAAGAGCAGAGATTTTCCTTGAAGTCCTCTCAGACCTATCCCATGTTTCCTCATGTAAAATCACTAGCAAAAATACCAAATGCTCCCTGAAACTTCATTGACTATCTGCAGCTTAGGTGATACAAGAAAAGTTCTTTTGCTCTGTTGAATGTTTCACACTAACACATACAATGCCCCCCCTCCCTCCTACACACATTCTGAAGGCTAGAAAAGATGATCTGGAATTTTGGTCTGCCTAGGAAGATAATTTTAAGCTCTGAACATTCACAGAGTAGAAAGTAAACATTAATCCCAAATCTGCATCTCTCTTTGATGCACACCTTAATTTGATGAGGGAATCTGAGTGTCAGTGAAGCTGAGAACAATAGTGTCAGGACTAGGGGTGTGCAAGCCAAAAATTTTCGGCTATAGCCGAAAGTAGAAAGCCGAAAGAAAATTCTCTATCGTTAAAGCTGAAAGCCGAAACAAGAATCTCTTTCGGGATTCGGGATTCTGGATTCTTTCGGCATTATTTCGGCATTCTTTCGGCTTTTTTCTATGGGAAAATGCCTCCGTCTTCCAGGACGCCTGGAGGAGGCATTTTCCCACCGAATAAGCCCAAAATTGGTGGGGACCTTCCTCTAACCCTTCTCTAACAACCACCCAAGTTTCAGACAGATTGGACTTTGGGGGGCCATGTTATGGCCCCCCAAAGCAGGTCCCCCCATCCTCCCATAAAGGAGCATCTTCTTCATTATTTCCTATGGGGAAAAAATGAAGAAGCAGGCTTCCTTTGCCAGGGGTGGCATTTTGCATGCAAAATGCCCCCTTACCCTCAGGGGCCCTTCTCCCACCCCTCCTCCCACCCCCCACCAAGGCTCAGCCTGCTCCCACTTGGGGGGGCCATTTCATGGCCTCCCCAAGTAGGTGCTCTAATCTCTACCACTGACAGCTGGGGGAGGCTTGTGTTGCCAGGGGTGGCATTTTGCATGCAAAATGCCCCCCAACCCTCTGGGGCCCTTCTCCCACCCCTCCTCCCACCCCCCACCAAGGCTCAGCCTGCTCCCACTTGGGGGGGCCATTTCATGGCCTCCCCAAGTAGGTGCTCTAATCTCTACCACTGACAGCTGGGGGAGGCTTGTGTTGCCAGGGGTGGCATTTTGCATGCAAAATGCCCCCCAGCCCTCTGGGGCCCTTCTCCCACCCTTCCTCCCACCCCACACCAAGGCTCAGACTGCTCCCACTTGGGGGGGCCATTTCATGGCCTCCCCAAGTAGGTCCTCTCAGCCCCTAAAGTCCACCCCTTACAGCCCCACACAAACCCAATTCCCCCCCAGCTGCCGCACACAGACCCAAATCCCCACATTAGCCCCTCACAGACCCAAATCCACCCCCACCTGCCCCACACCCATAACCCCAGGAACAGGCTGGCAAAGGCCAGCCCTCTCCCTTTGTTCCCTATGCTGGGAACTTCTAAACTCTCTTTCCCTGGGCAATTCTGCACAGCCCAGGGGTGCCACAATGGTGGGCACACTTCTGAGTGCCAGCTGGTCCCTGTGAAAGAACACCTGAACCACAGACACCCTCCCTCAAATTCCCCCACCACCTACAGAGATAGCTGGCCAGCCAGCCCCATTGTTCCCTATGATGGGAACCAACTGCACAACAAAGAATAAAACAAGAACAACACAAAATAAAGTTTTTAAAAAATTATTTTCTCCCTTCCAAAGTACAAGTAGGCAAAGCATTATGACACATTACACCAGCAGTCCCCCACACAGAAAAATAACACAACTCACTTAACATCAGAGAATCACAAAGCACGATTCCTGTCAAAAACACTTTATTTCTTGAACAGCTTTAGGTTACACAGCAGGGGGGAACACCAAAGGGCTTGGCAGCAGTATCTTACACAAAAATAACACAACTCACTTAACATCAGAGAATCACAAAAGCACAATTCCTGTCAAAAACACTTTATTTCTTGAACAGCTTTAGGCTACACAGCAGGGGGGGGACACCAAAGGGCATGGAAGCAGTATCTTACACAAAAATAACACAACTCACTTCACATTAAAGAATCACCCCAAAAAATTGCTGTCAAAAGCACTTTATTTCTGTAACTGCTTTAGGTTACACAGTAGGAAGGCACCACAGAGCAGGAAAGCAGTGTACTACACAAAAATAACACAACTCACTTCACATCAGAGAATCACACAAACACAATTGCTGTCAAAAACGGTGAAGTGGGTTGTATTATTTTTTGTAGTACATTGCTATCATGCCCTTTTGTGCCCTCCTACTGTGTAACCTAAAGCTGTTCAAGAAATAAAGTGTTTTTGCCAGGAATTGTGTTTTTGTGATTCTCTGATGTTAAGTGAGTTGTGTTATTTTTGTGTAAGATACTGCTTCCATGCCCTTTGGTGTTCCCCCCCTGCTGTGTAGCCTAAAGCTGTTCAAGAAATAAAGTGTTTTTGCCAGGAATTGTGTTTTTGTGATTCTCTGATGTTAAGTGAGTTGTGTTATTTTTGTGTAAGATACTGCTTCCATGCCCTTTGGTGTTCCCCCCCTGCTGTGTAGCCTAAAGCTGTTCAAGAAATAAAGTGTTTTTGACAGGAATTGTGCTTTTGTGATTCTCTGATGTTAAGTGAGTTGTGTTATTTTTGTGTAAGATACTGCTTCCATGCCCTTTGGTGTTCCCCCCCTGCTGTGTAGCCTAAAGCTGTTCAAGAAATAAAGTGTTTTTGCCAGGAATTGTGTTTTTGTGATTCTCTGATGTTAAGTGAGTTGTGTTATTTTTGTGTAAGATACTGCTGCCATGCCCTTTGGTGTTCCCCCCCTGCTGTGTAGCCTAAAGCTGTTCAAGAAATAAAGTGTTTTTGACAGGAATCGTGCTTTGTGATTCTCTGATGTTAAGTGAGTTGTGTTATTTTTCTGTGTGGGGGACTGCTGGTGTTATGTGTCATAATGCTTTGCCTACTTGTACTTTGGAAGGGAGAAAATAATTTTTAAAAAACTTTATTTTGTGTTGTTCTTGTTTTATTCTTTGTTGTGCAGTTGGTTCCCATCATAGGGAACAATGGGGCTGGCTGGCCAGCCATCTCTGTAGGTGGTGGGGGAATTTGAGGGAGGGTGTCTGTGGTTCAGGTGCTCTTTCACAGGGACCAGCTGGCACTCAGAAGTGTGCCCACCATTGTGGCACCCCTGGGCTGTGCAGAATTGCCCAGGGAAAGAGAGTTTAGAAGTTCCCAGCATAGGGAACAAAGGGAGAGGGCTGGCCTTTGCCAGCCTGTTCCTGGGGTTATGGGTGTGGGGCAGGTGGGGGTGGATTTGGGTCTGTGAGGGGCTAATGTGGGGATTTGGGTCTGTGTGTGGCAGCTGGGGGGAATTGGGTTTGTGTGGAGCTGTAAGGGGTGGAATTTAGGGGCTGAGAGGACCTACTTGGGGAGGCCATGAAATGGCCCCCCCAAGTGGGAGCAGGCTGAGCCTTGGTGGGGGGTGGGAGGAGGGGTGGGAGAAGGGCCCCAGAGGGTTGGGGGGCATTTTGCATGCAAAATGCCACCCCTGGCAACACAAGCCTCCCCCAGCTGTCAGTGGTAGAGATTAGAGCACCTACTTGGGGAGGCCATGAAATGGCCCCCCCCAAGTGGGAGCAGGCTGAGCCTTGGTGGGGGGTGGGAGGAGGGGTGGGAGAAGGGCCCCTGAGGGTAAGGGGGCATTTTGCATGCAAAATGCCACCCCTGGCAAAGGAAGCCTGCTTCTTCATTTTTTCCCCATAGGAAATAATGAAGAAGATGCTCCTTTATGGGAGGATGGGGGGACCTGCTTTGGGGGGCCATAACATGGCCCCCCAAAGTCCAATCTGTCTGAAACTTGGGTGGTTGTTAGAGAAGGGTTAGAGGAAGGTCCCCACCAATTTTGGGCTTATTCGGTGGGAAGATGCCTCCCCCAGACGTCCGGGAAGACGGAGGCATTTTCCCATTGAAAAGCCGAATGAAAGACGAAAGAATCCCGAAACGTTTCGGCTTTTTTCTTTCGGCTACCCGAAACGTTTCGGGATTCCCCGAAACGTTTCGGCATTCCCTGAAAGAAGCCGAAACACTTTTGTTTCGGCATTCTTTCGGCATTCTGAATGCCGAAACGCACATCCCTAGTCAGGACTTGATCAAGAGTCTAAACTCCTACAAGAGTCATTCAAAGTGGAATGGTCAAACCTGAGACACCAGATTAAGATGCATCCACTTCCTTCAGGAAACAATGGTTACATCAGCAAAAGAGAAGGTGACACTGGCAGCAGATATTTCATAGATAATGGCAGTGACACTTCAGTTAACCCTGGTTAGTACTATGTGAAAGACAAATGTGTGTATGTGGTATATTATATGCCGTCAAGTCACTTCTGACTTGCAGCAACCCTATGAATAAATAACCTTCAAAACATCCTGTCATTGACATTCTGGAGGTCTTTAATTTATGTGAATGCTGTAATTCAGAAGCAACTTGGCAGCGCGTAACATAATGGTTAAGTGATAGGGCTGCAAATCAGCACTCTGCTGGTTTGAATCCCACTACTGCCATGAGCTCAGCAGATGGTCTTGGATAAGCCACTCCTCTCAGCCCCAGCCCAGCCCACCAGCTGTATTGTGGGGATAGTCATTGGAAGAGGAGGATTCAACACTGTCCCTCTCCTCAGGTTTCAGAGGGGGACAGACCTAAGAGTTAGAAAGATAGAGAGTTCAGGGCAGTCTTACTGTTTACTGCTCTGACTGTCCTTTGATATGTAGATTGCTATTCTCAGGATTTCTTCCTCCTGACTTCCGCCTTCTCACTTCTTCTCTTCCTGGCATTGCTCCAGGCAACACCTTTCTCCTCCTTCCTCCATCTTGGCAGCATGGATGCAGGCCCTGTCCTGGCATCCATGTCCATCCTTAGACTAGATAGGTAGTTAGGATCTGTCTCTCCTCCTTTCTTATCAGAGTATGGACTTCCTACAATAAAGAACTCATTTCTTTTCTAAATATAATCCAAGTGTATGCTTTTGTTATTTTCATTCCTGCGCACACACCAGCCAGCAGAACCAGCTCACAACCACCTATAATCACTCTTCCTATGCCAAATGATAGACTCTGCTAACAGCCCAAACATGGATGCAGAGAAGTTAGCCGTGTTAGTCTGTGGTAGCAAAATCAAAAAGAGTCCAGTAGCACCTTTAAGACTAACAAATTTTATTTTAGCATAAGCTTTCGAGAACCAAGTTCTCTTCGTCAGATGCCTGATACAGAGACTGGTCAAACACAGAAGAGCAGAGGGAAGAGGCAATTAGGGGGGGGAGGGGGAGGGAGCAACCAAAACATTCCTTTGCTAGTATATGTAAACATCTCCTTTTGGTGTGTGTATCAGTTGGCTTCAAAGGAGTTTGCCCTGTTAGTTTGTAGAAGCCAAACAGCTAGACCATCCAATTCCAATGCAGTATGGAATCCTTTAATTAGGTTTCTGGGGCCTACGTAACAATTGATTTATTAATAATAATAACTGACTATTCACTGCTCTGAGTGGGCACTAATCTGTCTAGAAGAATGGTATATAAGCATACTTTTGTGTTGTTATAATATATACACACTGTTACATTTGAAAGCTGCCTTATACTGAATCAAGCTACAAGTCATCTAGCTCAGTATGTCTACCCAGACCGGCAATTGATCTCCAGAATGTCAGGCAGAAAAGGTACAAAATCCTTCAAACAGATGGGTCCAGAACTGAATTGGGGAAATTGAGCAATGTCCCACTCTGCTTGCTTGAATTCAATTTATATTTTGAGCAATGCATTTATTATATGATATCCTGTATAACTACTGATAGTGTATTCCAAACTGTAATACTTTTACACATTAAATAAGAAGTAAGGCTACCGTTAACTTGATAGTTTCTGATCAAAGGTAGGTTGCATGCAGACTGGTGGAAACCATAAGGTTCAAAGACTGTCTTCCTTCTGTCAAATGGAGTGCTGGCTTTTGATTAGACATCGGCACGAACCAAAAAAAACCCTGAACCATGAGGTTCGTGGTTCATGGATTTTCACAAACCAGGAACCACAAACTGGCACGGAACTAGGGCCAGTTACAAACCAGTTCGTGGTTCGTGGGATTTAATACCCCTTTCCGGCTGCTTAGCAGCGGCAGGAAAAGGGGCATTTAACAGGGCCCTTTCCTGCCTTGCAAGCGGCAGGTCCCTTTAAACTATCAGCTGGCAGGCAGCAGGGGGGGATCCCCCCTTGCCACCTGCCAGCTGATAGTTTAAAGGGACCTGCTTCTTGCAAGCTGCACGGAAAAGTTTAAATGGCCATTTCCTTGGGGAAATGGCCATTTAAACTGTCCCGTTCCCAATACAACCCAAATGAACCCAAACCAGTAACCAGTTCGTGGAAGTTCATAGAAAGGAGCTTCCACAAACCATGGTTCGCGAACCATGAACCAGCCTGGTTCATGTGTTTTTTTGGGTTGTAATTGGATTCATGCCCATCTCTACTTTTGATTAATTAAAAAAGATGCCCAAATAGCAGAAGCATTTGCACTAGCATGTTGTATCTTCAGAAAACTAAAGAGCCCAAAATAACACTTTATCCTTAAAGTTTCTTTGAGTGAAATGAGTGTTGAAGAAAGAGACAATAGGTTGGCTCCAACCCCGCTCCCCACTCCTGCAAGAGGAGAAAAGAAATTAGACTCCGCAGTGCTTCTGAAGCTTCCCCCCCCTCCCTTGAATTTGGGGAGGCATAGGGGTCTGCATCAGGAAGGAGAGAGGATCCATGTGAGTATTCTCTGCTTGTGGTTCTTTGGGAGGAATCCAAATGTCCCTTGCAATCCTATTGTTCTTTATATAGTGCCCATTTTCTTTGAGCTCTGGCCACCTATTGCAAACACCAAATTTGCTCCAAAAGTAAAATCCCTGCCAGCTCAAAGTATTATTTAAGAAACTAATGGTGAATTATGAACTTTCCCCTCTAATGCTTGAACTTCGTTTATCAAAAAACTAGCAGAGAGTTTCCCCTTGAAATTTCCTCTTTCTTTTTGGTCTTTAGATCGAGCTCGAAGCAGCATGGTCTCCACAGAAAGTGCCTCCTCTACATATGAAGAGCTAGCAAGAGCATATGAACATGCCAAGATGGAAGAGCAGCTGCGACACGCCAAGTTTACCATCACAGAATGCTTCATATCAGACACCTCCTCAGAGCAGCTAACGGCAGGGACTAATGATTATACAGACAGCCTGACCTCAAGCACCCCATCAGAATCGGGGATTTGCAGGTTTACTGCATCACCTCCCAAACCTCAGGATGGAGGACGCGTGACAAACATGGCTGTTCCAAAGGCACATCGGCCAGGTAAGTGCCACAGTCTGCTGTCTTAACTCCATCTGTTCTGAATTCCACCCTGCATGTGTTATGTTTTGAAAGCGACTTCATGCCATCCCCAAAGAAGTAAAAGGTATTTAATATTTCTGCTCTAACCACCAAAACCCCATGATTAAGCTATGCTGTGACTCCATGAAATATCTGATCCAGCTCTAGGTTTTTTCTTTTAAACCTAAAAAATCTGGAAATGGCTGTTTTAGAATGAAGATGAAAAGGGTTTTTTGTAAACATTTTGAGCAGTACCCCCCATCCCTTTTTTGATGATCATTTTTTCTGCTGGCAATCTTTGCAGAAATGTGTTTTTTTAATTGGTCATGGTGCTGCTGTCCCTTGCGCTTATCAATGTCTTTATATAGCCAAATCTGATGGGCTATCTTGCTCTATGACGTTATCCCACTTACTGTACAGTCCTGGTTATACAAGGTCGCCCAAGTGTCTAATTCAGGACGGGAGGAAGGAGCACTGTTCAGGAAGAGGGAAAGCATCAGCGCAGAAGCAGCCAAGGAAAAGTGACAACCCTGAAAAGGACATTTTTTAACTGGGGAGGGGAGTCATTACACCATCCAATTTTTCTGGAAGAAAACAGCCCACTGAAATCATTGTTTTCTACCCAAATGTCAAAGCTATAGAGTATTTGGCCTTTTAACAACATCTCAGTCTTATATTGTTCCACTGCTCCTTTTCTGAAGACTGGCTTGGCAAGTTTTGTCTTTTCCCATCATACCAGGGACTGTGGCTCACGACGGCTCCAGTTCACAATTGTGCCCTGCAGATAAAGGTTGAGGCGTCAATATATCAGGAACACAGTCAAGGCCTGGCAGCAATCTATTTGAGAGGGGACAGTTCCAGATTTTGGAAAGGAATGTATTCTCCTTCTCCTGCCTCCCATATTACATTCTTGATACTCACTGCAGAATTGTATGTCATAAATTGATTTTTAAAAAACACAATATTGCTACTCTTTTTCACTGACCTCAAGAAAATGCTGAAAAAAATTCACTGATACCAACTGCAAATAGATACAATACATTTTCCTGTCACTGTTGTTGTCTTTCTTTTCCATCCATCAATACAAAATTATTATAGGAATCTGACGTATAGAAAAATGAAAGTATGAAAAAAGCCAGGAGAACTGAATGTCTTGGGGGAATGAATAAGGAAATAACATATGAATCCCTTCATGTTCACATCATTTTTGGCCCAACTTATAATTCACTGTATGATGGAATTAAGTGATTCCTTCTGCTTGTTTCAGTCTGATTCCTAATAGAGCAAAATTGCTGTTATTAGTTTCTCCTTTCATTACTTATTTGTAACGGCAAAACAGATATATAATGCTGTTCAGGTAAGTCCTCCTAGTTTCAGCTTCCTACTGTGTATGGATAGTATATGTACAACATTTCAAATCAGAGAAGAGACAAGTACAAACTTGGGACCTTGAGGTTTTTCTACTGTGATACACAATATGGCTTTAATAAATTTGTGTCACACAATAAGCCAATTGGATCTCTGCAGGATTTTAAAGAGGATGTAAAATGTTTTATGTATCGTATTTCGTTGTATCTGTGATAGCAAATTATCCTTCATGCTTCATCCAGCAGTGATACTCTACTGATAGGAGAAGGGGGGGGGAGGGAGCAGCTTTGTTCCCTTCTCCCTCTTCAATGTAGCCTACAAGCTTACATGGTTTTAACTAGAGATGGGCACAAACAGAAAAAAAAGAACATGATGTTGATTGTTCGTTGCCATCCACGAACAGGGATTCACGAACAACCACAAACATGGCCCTGCTCACAAACATGTTCATGATTGACTGTTTGTGGGGACCAGCAGGCTCTCCTCCAGCCATCGTCCAAGTCAAGATCCCTACTCCCAGAAACCTGACCTGAGCAGGCACCAGGAAAGGTACCAATAATAAATAATACCTTGGCCCCAGAGCATGGCCGCAGCCCTGGAACTTGTAGGGGTAGATCCTTACTGCACCACTCCCAGAAAGCTTACCTGAGCAGACAGCAGGAAAGGTACCAGTAATAAATAATAGCTTGGCCCAGAGCCTGGCAGCAGCCCTGGAACTTGAAGAGGTAGATCCCTATCCCACCACACACAAAGAAAATTCAAGCTCCAATGCACTCTCTCTATCAAAATGCCAACAGGAACTGTCTCTCTCCCTCTCTACTGTCTGCAAAGTCAGAGCTGGGAGACCCCCTCCCCCCTGCTCTTTGCTCCCTTGTTGTAACAAATTTGGAGCTCCACACTGGAAAGGAAAACCTGCCTATCAAGCAAAATTGGACTTAGATTGGGGTTTCCAGGACAACAGTAGGAGTTCAGACAGAGTTCAGACAATCCCTGCCTAAGTTGCCAAGGGAATTGATTGCAGGTGCCAGACTGTCTGGCTTGACGAACAGCAGGGCTCATTTTGAGGGGGAATGCACAGGAACGCAGTTCCAGTAGTTCCCCAAAGAGGTCACATGTCAGGTGGCCCCGCCCACCTGACTCTCAGCCATTTTGTTCCCGTTTCGGCATGGTTTGGGGCCAAAATGGCCCAATTCGGGCCTCTGATGGGTGGTAGATCACTCTCCCACTCAGCAGCGACCCAATCCTGACCATTTTGGGCCCCCTTTCAGCCATTTTCAGCCCTTTTTTGCCATTTTGGGCCCAATTTTGGTCCTGAATGGCCAGGATTCGGTCCAAAACAGCCAGGATACGTGATGCCAGGGGGTGTAGCACATGCAAATCAGTTATGCTAATTACACACTTCCGGTGATGGCAAGGAGCATGGCATATGCTAATGAGTTATGCTAATGAGTTTTTCCAGCTCTTTTTCTACGAAATGACCCCTGACGAACAGCAATGAACAGCAATGAATGAGGCTTGCAACGACCACGGTTCTTTTAGAATGGGGCCTCACGAACAGCTTGTTCACGAACAGCAGATTGGGTTGTTCATGGCTTTTTTTTGTTTGTATTGCTGTTCGTGCCCATCTCTAGTTTTAACTCCATCTGGGTTCTGTGACCTCAGAAATCAATTTTCCCAGGGTTGGAATAAACTACTTGGGAAAAGAGAAAGCATGTGAGCAGATCACTGAACCCAAGCCACGTCTAGTTCAATGATAAAATAAGGCCAAATAATATGTAATTATTTTATAGCACTGTTCAGTTCCTTGGCCAGATTGTATTCCACACTACTGTAGAATGTGTAAGCTGAATATATGGGCATTTTTAGGAGACTCCATTTCTTCTCTTTTCATCCTCCCTTCGAGTACATTCTTTTTGCCTATCAAGTCAGTAATTTCATGGTATTTGACACTTCTAAATATTTTAATTAATTCTAAGTGATACAGATGGAGCACTGCAGCAGCAATGGAGAATTAGATGAACTCATTTCTATCTCCCTCTTCTACTACCTGCTTGCATCAGCAGAGGAGAGAGGAGGAGGTCATTTTGCCTGATTCCCCCTCCTTGCTGCAACACCCTATGTACTGTGAAGCATTTTGTTTGCAAGACTCTCCTGACCTGTTAGGATTTTCAGAGCAAACAGCAGGGAATGGTGGGTGAAAGAATGGCTTCTCCAACTTCTACCAAGAACTTTTCTACTGGATCCAACCCCAGTACTCCTAAGTACTGCCTTGCACTAGAATGTGATATGAAGGATTTTTTTTTGCCATTTTCTATATGCTCCATTAGCACTTGATATACATGTTTATGTCATAGCATGTTGAAGTTGTGTCTAACTTTTGCCCATTTACTTTGGCATTGTGGAGTTAAAAGAAAATGCAAATATGTGTGTTTTACTCAATGAACAGGGACTAGTGAAATATTTAACTTTGCTCTTTTTGCGTGCTAGATAAATAATTTAATGAGGTTTTATATTTGCAAGAGTTTAGTCCAGTGGCACCTTCAAGACCAACAAGATTTTCAGGGTATTATCTTTCAAGAGTCAAGTTTCTTTCTTTTGATACCAGAAAAAGGGAGCTTTTACTCTTGAAAACATATAGCCTGAAAACCTTGTTGGCCTTTAAGGTGCCTCTGGAGTCGGACTCAAATCCTGCTGTTTTACTGCAAGCCAACACAGCTACCCCCTGAAATTATATTTGTGAATATTTTAATGCATTCTAAATGGTGCAGTTGACCACTAAAGAGCCTACAAATTAAAATTTCAATCTTGTTTCCTGCTGAAATTTTCACACTGTGAAATGTCAGCAGAATCACTAATGGGATGTACAAATTTGTAGTCAGCCTCCAGGTCTTTTGTTAAATAATTTGTATTCAGCTCTGCCTTTTGATAGCTGTAATATAGGTTCCTTTTAGTTGCTGCCTAGTGGCCAAGTGCCAGATGCTGGACTGGGTCCAGTATCTGTGTTTTATTGTTAATGATATTAATGATGGAGATAAAAAGGATGCAATTTTACTGAATATTGTTGCAGCAAAGATTTACAGCTTACTTAGAACCTTGGCAGTGCCTGAAAAGTACAGTTCTAAATACTCAGAGGAGGTGATGGGCATTGACTCCAATTATTACAGCCCAAAGACAGAAATTATGCATATGAGTGTGTGTGTCATCAAGCTGCAATTGGGTGGTATGCCAGTGCCTGTCTCTGCAGAGACTTCTTTGGTGGTTTCTTACATCCATCTGGAATGCCAGTAGCTGTTTTTGTAGCAGAACTATGCCACCTCTCAGATCATGGTAATTTGAAGATACTTGGAATATTGTGCTGAGACACAGGCTGGTCTCTGATGAGAGGGTTCAGCACTTACTGGAAGAATCCAACCTAGCATTTGGACATTGCACAAAGCAGAGAGATAGCAGCCCAGCACACATTAGACTGCAGTGATGTCCAGGTACTCATAGCTACTATGCTTAAGTTGTCCCATGTCTCAATAGCTGAAAAGGAGCTGGCAGGGGTAAAGAGATCACCCTCCAAAGGCGTAACTTTCTATAATTGTTGCAGAGGGAAACATGATGGTCAGTCATGCCCCCATAGAAATAGCAACAATCTGATTACTCAAGATGTGCCCTAGAATAAATATACAGAGAAAAGGAAGGAAAGGCCCAAGACAGAGGTTCACCAAGCTGCAGGTGAGTAATATAATCCTAAAGGTAGAGATGAAGCATACACTATATTTAATGTTGTTTCAAAAAAAAAAACAAGGCAAAATCAATGCAAGTGGAGGTTATGGACAAAGCCGTACTCAGCAAGGAGGACAGCCTTTTTAAAAGTTTCTATTGCAGCAGGTGTGATGGAAATGGGGTGAAATTGACTGGCCTCCTCTACTTAGTCCATAGGTGAAATTGATGAAGATGAGTTAATTTCAGTTGTACCATCTCTCTGCAAAGGGAAGTTCCCTCTCTGTGCTTTCAAACCAACAATTTATCGATCCTGCATTAGACTTAAAATATTTTTTTTAAAAGAGGGAAGATGTCTGTTCTGAAGGGAGATGGATCTTGTATAAAGCATTTTGTCTGACTGCCTACAAGCAAATGCAAGATCTAAATGCCCAAGGGTTTGAACAAGTTAGCAAAATTTAAATAGCATGCTCTAGGACAAAAAAGCAAAATCCAAAATTTCTTTTGGTCTACTTATGTTCCACTTCTCACCCAGGCCAATGATGGCATCCTGGTCTTCCGCTACCGTGGGTACCTCTAAGGAGGAAATGGTTCTGGGCATGGCATAAAGGATGTGCTTGATGTGTCAATGCTGGGATATGTTTGATCCACCAAAGGCTTGTTTTCACAGAGTAGCTCATAAGATTAGAGAGGATTGCCTTGGCATATATTATGGTAGCCTCATTTTCCCAGTAATTTTTTTAAAAATCCAAGTCTAGAATATATGACACATCATTAATTCTTGCTCCAAAAATAGAAAGTATGCTTTAAAAAAATGTGCCTATGAGCCTGGAAATAATTATAATGACTTTCATTTTTTTTCCCATTACATCATCATTAGTGCTATTTTATTTTCTGTTTGTAAGAATTATTACATGCATTAGAACATTTATCAGAATAATCTTAAAAGACTGAATCAAAAAGCGTTTGAGGGCGCTAATAAACCTGGGAAGTACCTGGCATGGCAATTGAAGAAGAAAAGGGAAAAGAAAATAATAAATAAAATTTGTGAAGACAACAAAACGTATTTGGAGCAGACTTCCATTAGTAGAGCCTTTTATAAATTCTACGCTAAGCTGTATAATAAAAAAGAAGTAAACAAAGAATCAATAGCGTCATATTTGGAGAAAACCAAACTTCCAGAAATCTCGGAAGCTTGGAGAAATAAGTTGAACAGTGAAGTAACTGACGAGGAAATAAGTAAGGCAATACAATCTGCAAATCTAGGAAAGGTGCCAGGGCCAGATGGACTTACGGCTAAATTTTATAAGACAATGGCTAATGAACTGGCACCGTTCCTAAAAGAGGTGATGAATGGGGTTTTAAGGGATCAAAGGATTCCAGACACTTGGAGTGAAGCGAATATATCATTGATCCCAAAAGAGGGCCAAGACCTGACTAACGTGAAAAATTATAGACCTATATCGCTACTCAATAATGACTATAAAATTTTTGCGAAGATATTGGTGGAGAGATTGAAGGGGTGGCTCTCGGAAGTTATAGAGGAGGAACAAGCAGGCTTTTTGCCAGACAGACAAATAAGAGACAATTTAAGGACAGTGATCAATGCTATTGAATATTATGACAAGCGTTGTGACAAAGAGGTTGGTTTCTTCTTTGTAGACGCTGAAAAAGCGTTTGACAATTTAAACTGGGACTTTATGTTTGCCACTATGGAAAAGCTACAATTGGGAGAAAGATTCATCAGAGCAATTAAGGAAATTTACAGAGACCAGACTGCAGCAATCGTGGTGAATGATGAATTGACCAAGAAATTGACGATAAGTAAAGGAACAAGACAAGGTTGCCCGTTATCTCCATTGTTGTTCATTCTAGTATTGGAGATTCTGATGATACAAATACGTCAAGATGAGGAAATTCGTGGAATAAAAATAAAGGACTATTCATATAAGGTCAGAGCATTTGCGGATGACATAATGTTAATTGTAGAGGACCCATTGGAGAACATGCCAAGAGTGATAGATAAGATCAAGGAGTTTGGAGACTTGGCAGGTTTTTATATTAACAAAAAGAAGTCAAAGATATTATGTAAAAATATGACTAAGCAGAAACAACAATTATTAACGGAAACAACGGACTGTGAAGTAACAAGTAAAGTGAAATATTTGGGAGTCGAATTAACTGCAAAGAACATAGATCTATTCAAAAACAATTATGAAAAACTATGGACTCAGATAGAGAGAGACTTGATTAAATGGAATAGACTGAATTTGTCATGGTTGGGCAGGATTGCAGCAGTTAAGATGAATGTGTTACCAAGAGTAATGTTTTTGCTACAGACAATACCAATCATCAGAGACTCTAAACAATTTGAAAAATGGCAGAGGAAAATATCAGATTTTGTTTGGGCAGGCAAGAAGCCTCGAGTGAAAGTGAAAGTTTTACAAGATGCAAAGGAAAGAGGCGGAATGCAACTGCCCAATCTGAGACTTTATCATGATGCAATCTGCCTAGTTTGGTTGAAAGAATGGATGACATTAAAGAACAAGAAACTACTAGCCCTAGAGGGATATAAAAAAATATTTGGATGGCACGCATATTTATGGCATGACAAAGTAAAGGTCAACTCGATGTTCCTGCATCACTTTGTACGGAGAAGTCTATACATAATCTGGAAGAAGTACAGAATTTATCTACAAGAAGGAACTCCCTTGTGGGTGGTTCCGTATGAGGTGATAGACCCGAGAGCTGTTGATAATGAACAACAATGTTTAACGTACAAAGAAATAACTAAAACTGAAGCATCCAAACTCAGAATAAAGACACAAGAGGAACTATCACCTAACTACGACTGGTTCCAGTATAGACAGATCAGAGACTTATATAATTCGGACTCTGTAAAGGGAGGTATACGAATAGAGAATTCGGAACTAGAGCAGACCCTTCTTAAAGAAGATAAGAAAAGAATATCCAAGGTATACCAAGTACTGCTGAAGTGGTATACCGAGGATGAGATAGTTAAAACACAAATGGTGAAATGGGCTATAAACTTTAATAAAGAAATAACAATGGAGGCATGGGAATACTTGTGGAAAACTACAATGAAGACAACGACATGTACTAATATCAAAGAGAACATCTACAAAATGATCTATCGTTGGTACATGACACCAAAGAAGATTGCGCTAGGGAATTCGAATACTTCTAATAAATGCTGGAAATGTAGGAAGCATGAGGGCTCCCTCTATCATATGTGGTGGTCGTGTGAGGTAGCTAGGCAGTACTGGGGGGAAATAATAAGAGAAATGAGTGAAATTTTACAATTTCAAATTAATAAGAACCCAGAACTCCTGCTACTGAACTTGGGAATGGAGGGAATTCCAGCCCAATACAGGACGTTGATATTTTATATGACAGCAGCAGCTAGACTTTTGTATGCGCAAAAATGGAAAGTACAAGAAGTGCCAACTATTGAAGATTGGATTTACAAATTGCTGTACATGGCTGAAATGGATAAGATGACAAGAAAACTGAGAGATCTGGACTCAGGGCAGTTCAACACAGACTGGGAGAAGCTGAAACAACACCTGGAGAAGAAATGGGAGGTGGAAGGAAAACTGTGGCAGTTTGAGAACTACTGAAGTACTGAAGTAGAGGGGGGAGACTTTACCGGGGGGAGAAGAGATAAATGTGAATTAATAAGCAGTCAGATTAATAGATTGATATATATATAGATATATATAGGTTAACAAACAGAACATAGATAGAAAATAATTAACTATAAGGATTAAATATAAGGATTGATTAACTAACAATATTTTCTTTTTTTTTGGTAAGTTTTGTACCAAACTGAATGTCTGAAGATATAGATGAGTCAAATTGATTGACTACGTGATGAGAGATATATAGAATTATTACAAAAAGATAGAATGAGTAATATATAGAGAATAAGTCAAATTGTTTGATATAAATGAATGTATGATCTATATGGTTTATGATATATAGAAATATTTGAAATTGAAAAATGGGATAAATTGTTTATCTAAGATGGAAACAAAGACTTACAGTTTGGGCATATAATGTTAAAAATAGTTAAGGATGTACTGCTTAGAATAATGGAGAATATATATTTGTTTTAGATAGAGGAAGCTAATAAAAGTAAGGGAAAGGGGACAAAGGGTTGGAAAGCTGTTGGAAGTCAACAAAAAGGGGGGGGAAAGGGAGGGGGTTACAGATGAAAAAATTGGGGAAAATTGAATGTAAATGTAAAAATAATGGATTCTAACCCAATAAAAAAAATTTTCAAAAAAAAAGAACATTTATCAGAATAAAACTGCTGGGCAATGCTCGCCTGTCTTCAGGACTGGAAAATGCAGAGACATGGCTTCTAATTCAGTTATCCAACCTGGGGCTAATACTGAGGTTAATAGCATTGTCTTATTATTAATCATTTCATTAGGACACCTTCAGGTTTTGCAGAATTGCATGAATATAATGCTACAGACCCTACAGGCCTTGAAGACTCAGTGTACAATCCCAGCTGGCTTTTGTTTCTATAAATTTGGAAGGAAATTCTCATGCAGTTTTTCCTAACTTGAATTTCTCATTCAGATTCCCCTGATGTGACTAAACAAAACATTTCTAATTCACGTCAGACAGAATAAGCAAGGTGTAAAATTGTTTACTTTGGGAAGGTGATAACTTAAATGTGATATAACTTCTGTCAACATGAAATAAGATTTAGGTTTTAATACCCTCCAAAGCAGCATTTCAAAAGACAATTTTAATTTTTTTTTTAATTAAATTCTGAAATGGTACTAAATTTTACAATTCTACAAAATGTAATTTAATTTTGTTAGTTGTTGTAGATTTTCCGGGCTGTATGGCCGTGGTCTTGGACAATATACATATGTATATGTATGTCCTGTTATGCCAATAACGGTATTTGGTTAAAAAAAAAGTTTATAGTAGTCTTACAATGCAATCCTATACAGAGTTACTCCATTCTAAGCCCATTGAAACCAATGGGCTTAGACTGGAGTAACTGTTCATAGGATTGCACCATTAATCTGTCAGAAGAACAGCATATGGTACATTTAACATTCTCCTCTTCCAAATTTATGCCCAAATTTTTGAGTTCCAGTTTATCTTGTCTTATATTTGAAGAGCATCATATATTCTTCATTTTCCTGTTTTTAAAATCTACAGTTTTAATACAGGGCATGTGTGGCATACCATTGTTTTCAGAGCTTTCATGTATTTTCCTTCCTCCTGTATGCTTGTTGCACATGTGTCTATTAATCATACACAATTGCATTTTGTGTGTATTTATATGCATTGGTAAAAGACTGTCTTAAAAGCTATCTTGGTGTGGTTGTATGATAGATTACATCATGTTTTTTATTGTGTGTTTTTTTCACCCTCGCATCAATTCACATTTATTAAAACACCACACAGAAAGAATCTTAATGTGAATCGTTTATATGATCACAGCAGGCTGGCTTTTTTTGCTTTCGTGCATCTGTAACACATTGAGGGAAACAATACAAATATACGGGAAGAGCTTAAAAACAGTAGCAAAGTATGCATGCTCATTTTTTAATTTCTTAAAAAACATTATCCTACCAAAGTTAAACTGGATTTCAGGAAGAATGGAGTTAAAGTTATCAATCTCAAGGGAGGTCCTGGAGTATTCCTGAATTATAAGTAATCTCCATACTGCAAGGATCAGTCCCTTTGGAGGTAATAACCATTTTGGAACACAATGGTAAATTATAGGATTTAGGAGAAACTGAAGTCCTAGAGTGGCATCACTTTCCCACTGAGCTCCCTCATCTCCTCAAACTCTACCCTCCTCAGTAGGGTTGTCAGGTCCCCTTACCCTCCCGGTGGGAGGGGGGACCAGGCACTCACCTTCTTTCTGCTCTTTGTGTGCTCTTCATGCAAAGTGTACACATGTGCCTCTGCGATAACATCACTTCCAGGAAGTAACGTCATCTTACAGGCACAAGGGCATACGTGCACTTCTCAGTGAGCCAATTTGGGCCCCAAATGGGCTTGATTTTTCCCCTTTGGGGCCCAAATCAGCCTGCTGTGAAGCATGGGAGCATTCTCAGAATGGTGCAATGACATCATTCCTGAGTGTAATATTATCACACCGCCCTGTGAATGTGCCCAGGAGGCCCGTTTCCCCACCTTTCCCCCCACCAGCTTGGTGAGTGGTGGCGGGGGCAGGGGGTGGGAGTGGGGGAGCCTCCACGCCCACTAGGGGACCTGAGATCCCTACTCCTCAGGCACTGTCCCTAAATGTCCAGAATTGGCAACCCAAGTGGACTGCAGGACAAGGATAATCCCTAGGCTCTTAACTGAGTCTGCAAGGGTTAACTCCATTGAAAGTGGAGAGTACAATGTCCTTCAAGATGTCTGCCTTTCCAACAAGCATCACTTCAGTCTTGTGTGTGTTCAATTTCAATTTATTATTTTTCAGCCATTTCACCACAGCTGTCAGGCAGTGATCCACAATTTCTACTGTGTCCTGTGGGAAAATGGATAGTGAGATATAGAGCTGGGTGTCATCTGCATATTCCATAGCTGCGAATGAGTTCTCCTAAAGGGTTTACGTAGAGGTTGAATAACATGGGAGATAAGGTTGCACCCTGAGGAACCCCACAAGATAGCTCCCATTCTGGAGATAGCTGATCTCTTACAGCAACCCTTTGAGTCTGTCCCATGATAAACTATTTAAACCAGTCTAAGGCACATCCTTTGATGCCCACTTCTGTCTCAAAACACCTCAACAGGATGGCATGGTGTACTGTGACAAGGGTTCCAGATAAATCCAGGAGGAGCAATAAGGAGGTATGACTTTGGCTATATTCAGACAGAGATCATCCACTAACACTACTAGTGCTGTCTCTGTCCCAGGCCCTGGTGTGAATCCAGACTGGAAACGGTCTAGAGTGCTAGAGTTTTCCAAGAAGTTCTGGCATTGGTCTTGACTCCTCAGGAGAAGAGGAGCGTGTTGCCAGCCCTGACTCAGCTGAAACCACTGATCAGGAAGAACAGCTGCTGGTTAATCAGAGTCCACTGCCAGCAGCTGAGGCAGAGCCACCAGCATCCCCCAGCACCAACACCACAGAGGAAGCCCAGCCAGGGGCTTCCACCACCACTCTGGTTCACCCACACCCAAAGAGCACCACAGACAAAGGCAGAGAGTGGAGCTGCAGGAGGGACGGCACAGGGCTTAACTCCTGAGCCAACGCCAGCTGCTTGTGGATAGCAATGATGAGTAGCATCAAGATAGAGTCCAAGCAGCTGGCTGCAAACCACACCTGGCTATAAAAGACAGTCTAGAGAAACTGCCAGGCATGGAAGCAATGTGTTGGATTCCTGCTACTGCTGGGACCATTCCCTTGAACCTTGCCTTGCTCCTGTAGCTTTTGAACCATGCCCTGTCTCTGCCTGCATCTAGACCTGACCTTACTGGTAACTGACCTACAGATGCCCTGACTTGGCTTTTGGCTTTTGGACTCACCTCTGGCTTTGAACTCGTTCTCTGACTTTGGACTGGACTTGGATTACTCTGCTTGGGTTGGCCCAGCCCATGACACTAGGTGATAATTGGCCACATCATTTTTGTCTAGGGATGTTTTTTAAATTAGCAAATGGATAACCACCTGTTTGAGCAGCCGGGGGAAGATGCCCTGAGTTAGCGATTGATTTACAATAGACCTCAATGATTCACTTATGTGGTCCTTATTTGATTTTAGCAGCCAAGATGGGCAAGGATCAAGCACACAAGTAGTGGCTTTCATAGATGTCAGGATCCTGTTAAGATTGGTCATTGTAATTGATTCAAGGCAGTTCAGATGAAAGCCAGATGGTGCATTAAGCATTTCATCCATCTCATCTGCCTTGTAGCTAGTATCTAGATCAGAGCATATTTGTGATAGATTATCAGTGAAAAACTTAGCAAAGGTCTCACAGCTGATTGTCTGTTCTTGGGACTGTAAAGGTTCAGATTCAGGGGTTAGGAGGTGTCTTGAATAATTGGGATGGTCATAAACTAGCCAACGCAATGGTTGCCGAGAAATAATGTTTCTTTGCCACTTTCATTTCCACTTTATAGGTCCTCCAGTGCATTCTGTAGCATGCTCTATCTGCTTCCATGTGTGTTTTTCACCAGCAACTTTCTAGATATCTTCCAACCCTCTTAAAGTCAGCCAGCTCCATGGTAAAACATGGAGCTGGCTTCCATCCCAAAGGCCAGAAGGGTCAACAAGGAGCAATGGTGTCAATAGCTTCAACAAAGTACGCACTCTACACTCCTACAGCAGCTACCGTGGAGCATGTGTCTGAAATTCTAAAATCCCCTAAGGCATTTTGAAATCTAGAAGGGTCCATGAACCTTCATGGGTGAATCATTTTAACCAGACCCCCTATTTTGTGGGGTGTTGAGACCATAATCACTTTTGCCTTCAGCAGATGATGGTCTGACCACAGTTCAGACCGAATCTCCAATGTTGAAGCAAGACTTTCCCTCAAAGGCTCAGTGCAAAATATTAAGCTCAGCACAAGAGAAAGAAAATGTGTTAATATTAATGGATCTTTGTTTCCAAATATTAATACTGCAAATCAAGCACAAAAGCAATAGGAGGTTTTTTCCCCCACTGATAATGTGAATTTAAAGATGCTGAATCTGACATTTCACTTTTCTGTCTGATTCAGATCAAAACAGTAACATGAAGCAGAAATCTGTTGGAGGTGTTCAGGATATATGCATGGAACAGGCTGGCTGTTTGCCTTCGCCATATGGAGAGATTTATGCTTCATGTAGTTTTGTGAGGAAAAGACGGTAAGCATTTTTATTTAAGGTTTCCAATCTCCAGGTGAGGCCTGGGTATCTCCTGGAATTACAGGTGATCTCCAGATTACAGAGATGAGTTCCCCTCGCTGCTTTGGAGGTTATACTGTATGACATACCACACTGAGATCACTCCCCACTCCCCACCCCCACACCTCCAAGAATTTCTCAACCCAGACTTGGTAACCTTACATTCTTCTATCACCTGGTTAAAAATGGTATTTTTGCAGGTGTAAAGGAAGGCTTTGTTACCAGGTTAACTGTTGTAGATTATTCTACTGCCTCTTTTTCTCCTTAAGAAAAGGAGACTCTCAACTGATATTCCTACAGCTTAGCTACCCCCCCATTCCTGCCCCCAGACTGGCCCCTCTGCCTTCCTTTCTCCCCCTACCTCCTCATCATGTTCTCTGCCTGACCCTATTTTTCTTTCTTGTTTTGGCTCTTTCTCATTGGTCTCTTGCCTGTCCCCTCACCCCTCACTTCTTCACTCTCCTTTTACACCTCAGGCCCTAATATGATCCCTACTTGCTGATGGACCAGGCCACCCACAGATTTCCTGACCCACCCAATCCGGTTGCACTGCAACAGCCACTAAC
The DNA here is from genome assembly GCF_028583425.1 of Eublepharis macularius. Classification (NCBI taxonomy): domain Eukaryota; kingdom Metazoa; phylum Chordata; class Lepidosauria; order Squamata; family Eublepharidae; genus Eublepharis; species Eublepharis macularius. Next base: position 92,670,040 of record NC_072792.1, read on the forward strand.
AGAGGTCACTCACTACCATTTTGGCTAGATTTGTCCTGACCAGGTGAAGAAGCTAGTAGTAGATGCACTCCATCTACTGCATGGGTACTCCATCCTCATGAGAATCCCACACACTTGAAAAAGGCCAGCCATCTGGGCCCTTGGGTCTCTGAGAAGAGAGATGCCCCATTGCAGAGGCAGCTGGTGAGGATCCAGCTGAGTCTCATAGTTCATTATATGAAAGGCCAGCCTCCCACCATCAGAAATGTTAATCCTATAGCTCCAAGCTGCAAGCTAGTATCAAAGTCTGACTGAAGTGTTCAGGGAGTGCTATTTTTCCTTAGCATCATCTGCGCTGCATCACTTTATGCAAAATATATATTCATATATTTTGATGGTTTTTCAGTGTAGCTGTTTGGCTACATTATCTAATACTCAGTGCAGCTTGAATATAAACATCTAATTAAATCTGTGCCACAGATATCAGAAAATTTAGCTCAGTGACTATAACAAAATTGTAGATGTTACTTGTGAATTAATTCATTTAGTGCAGGAAAGTATATATTTTGCTTACTATTTTGATAGAAGAAAATAGTTTGTAATTACATTAAAAGAAGCTCCTGAAATTACAGGAGAAATTACAGAAATGTGTTCAATTCATTTTCACAGAATGTATCCTTTTCATCCTTTCCCAGTGTTGAATATGGAATATAAAGCATTTCAAGCACATTGCATCAACATTTTTTTTGTTCACAAGTGGTCTGCATTTAGGGTTCTGTCAAGCATCGGAAAGCTCTTAAAGAAAGTCCTCCAAGCGAGGCATTGAACCCCAATGTCTTGAGCCACAGAGGCCAGGGATAATCTCTCCTGCAAAGAACAATGGTAGTGTGACTGCAGGAATGTGCAGCAAGCAACTGATCCCCTCTATCCACCTGTGGAATTCTGTACCATGAGGGCTCTGCCTTTGGGGCTCGGGATAGACCTCGGGGTTTTATGGCAGGGGAAATGTGGGCCCATGGAGGTCACTTGATGGACCAGCCTTTTTTCAAGTAGCAGGTTGTCTCTGCCATGTGGGGGTGGCTCTCCTTCTGAGGGCAACCTGTGCTGCCTGGAGGTTGGCTAACCAGGTGGCAGGTAGGTCCCTGAGAGGGAGGCACAGTAATTTCCCTGGAGGGTATATAAGTGTTTATGTTGGTGGTCATCTGGGTGGGCCCCAGGGGTGGCGCCCCCAGGGGTCTGTGGTTGGCAACAGCTTGCCAGTGGCAGAATGCTGTGCTGTTGCCTGCCCCAGGTCCATCTGCTGCAGCTGCATGGGTTCAGCCACAGCCTCTGGCTGGAAGAGGCACCTTGCCAAAGGGGTTTGGGGGCATTGCAACTTACCTTGCTCTGTGCAGAGACATCCATGCCATGGCCACTGGTCCAGGAGTCCAAGGTAGGGCAGTATGCCTGCCTGTGGGAGGGAACCTCTGCATCCATTTCCCCCAACCATCTGCCCTGTCAATGAGTTGTGCTCTTGCATGCTGCACCCATTGCTTGAGTGTATGTGTCACCAGTGTGGTGTGAGATGTTAAGTCCTGCAGTTGCAGGGCCAACCATCTAGCCCCATGCCAAATGACTTGGAATCTGGCCTGCTCGCACATAGACCGGGATTTATATTGCCTGCTGGGTGATGCCATTGGCTGGGCCAAGGAGGCAAGGGATCAGCTAGGGGCCACTGAGTGCTGGGAATGTTTCTTATCAGCAAGATGTGGTACCCAAGGCACAAGGGGCATGGTGGCTGTGTATGTGTGTGGGGGAGGGGTCTGGACTCCATGGACACCTGTGCCACAGGTTTTGCTGACAAAATTTTTTCCCAGTGGTAGGAGACATTCCTGAGCTGAAGTGACTTAGGAAGTTAACTAACTTCCATCATGTCCCTGGGCCCAGGCACACCAGCACAGGGGGTTGTTCCAGGGGCACCATGGCACTGTGCCAGCGTATCTCCAGCTAATGCCAGCATATCTCTGGGATGCACTGGCATAGCAGCCAGTCAGCTTCCTGAATGCTTCACCTGCTCCTGGATTGCATTGTGAGTGTTCCATCTCAAAACACAGGTTCTCACAGTGATGCTCGTAGCGACAGGAATTCTTTTAATTCAGGTTCACTAAAGCCATGCGGGCCTTGCCTCTGACCTATTTTCACATCCTTTATCTGTGTGTGCTTGTGCGCCATTAAAACTATGTTCTTATGACCTAGAAAAAGGGAAGTAAATAAAAGAACTGTTGACACTAGAATGTCCATAACTGTTCATTTAGTTCATTCTTTCCTTACTACAGAGATGATGCACAAGGATCCAGTTCTGAGTTTCTTCCTGCTATTTCACTCCAGGACCTGCTGCATTCCTTCAGTCTACACAACATCTCCGGGAGGAGAAATGGGGCTGGTCTTCTTGCCTTCTGCTCTTGTCCTCCTTATTGGCTCACTGGGCTGCCTAGGCCAGTTGTACAGTCAGCCAGACCTGTATACAGTCACAGGAACTGTGGTCCAAACTCCAGCTTAGTGCTCAGGCTGAAGTTTCTATATTTTCTCTGTTTCTGGCCCTCTGTGGCTTTGCCAGCCTCTAGGCTCCGACCTTCCTAGTACTCAATATTGTGTTAGGCTGGTGATGTTTATCTTGGGTTTGAGTTTGTTTTATGTTTTCTTGCTCTATTTGAAGTTCAGTATCCATGACAGTCAGTGGCTAATGTAAAGCATACATACATTCAAATAAATTGTAGTATGCAAGTAAACAATGCTGTTCTTTCCTGTAGGAAATAATGGAACATGAATACATAATTCAAGACACTTTAAAGTGTTGATTATTTTTCAGCCTTATCAATGGGATTAAATTTGATCATCTTCTTCTGTTTTATTGTTCACAGAGCCATGATCTGTATAATTAATGTAAAGAATCACTTTATATTCTGTTTTCTTTCCATCTATCACTTCTAAAACAATTTGTGTTCTAAATTTATGCTAAAAAGGTAAAGGTAGTCCCCTGTGCAGGCACCGAGTCATTACTGACCCACGGGGGGACGTCGCATCACGACGTTTTCTTGGCAGACTTTTTTTTTTTAACAGGGTGGTTCTATTCTTACAATCAGTAAGACATTCTACTCCTGAGTAATCTTACGAAAGGCAAAGATGCAGCTAGGAAGTAGTTTGACTACCACAGTCAATTTCAATTGAAATATAAATCTGAATATATTTCAAATATACTGTCTTTTAAATGTCTGCAGAAGCCTGAATTTAGAGCTTAAACTGAACTGACAGATCCTTTTGTTAAACTGTGACAATGAATGAAGCATGTGATCTTTCTTTAGTGAGGTATGGCTTGTAATTGACTTTAGAAGGTAGTTATTGGATATGTAACCAAAAACTATTGTTGCCTCAGCAACAGTAACTGCTGCACTGGCACCCGGCACATGTACCCTTCACAAGATCCATGGGTCAGACACAGGTCTTACTGCAATACTCCAGTTTCAGCTACGTTTTATTATGCCCAGCACCTCCATGAAATGCTCTAGAGCAACATAAAACTCCATAAGTATGGGTAAGTTCTGGGCTTGCAGGCATCTGAATAATAATGTGACACCCTAAACAAATGTGCTAGTTCAGATCATTCTGAAAGCAGTTGCCTACTTTGGATCCCTTTAAATGTCAGTTGAAGCAGCATATTTACTGCTATGCCATGTCAATTGGCATCTAGAGCTAGATGCTATCTGCAGTTTGCATGGTTGGGTGCCACTATATAAAATGCCTATTGTGAGAAATGGGCTATTCTAGAAATACCCATCCCAGTAAAGGACATAGAGTGGTGTGAGTCAATAAAATGAGCATGAACTACAGCTGAATACAGACTGCTGTTGTATGACACATCTACTTACGAGGCATTGTAAAATTTTGCTTACCACTTTGCAGGATGTTTCAGATGAGCAGAACAAATGGCTAAGTGAAAACCCTGTATATAAATGGCTGTCTGTATTCAAACAGCCTATTGTATGCTTATTGTAGCATACACTTTCAAGAGCCACAGTTCTCTTCATCAGATGCATCTGATGAAGAGAGCTATGGCTCTCAAAAGCTTATGCTACAATAAAGTTGGTTATTCTTAAAGGTGCTACTGGGCTCTGCTATTTTACTTTAGATTCAGAAATTGCTACCAGCTGCATCCATGTATGCCAGCTCCTGTGTTGTATGTGACTATGGATGATACACAAGCATGATCAGAATTGTATAGACAGAAAAATCTGATGTGAACCAAACTTTAACTGGCTGTTCCTAGACATGCTTGAGTATCCGCAAGCTCATATCATTATTACATGTCACAGTCATGGGAATTGACTGTTCACTGGGCTGTTTGGATCACCTGCAAACACTTCAAACTTGGGTGGTGGGGAATTGTTTATACATGTTCAAAAATGCAATAATCCCTGTCCTTCACCATACACTACTACAATTTGATTAAAATAATAATTTCACAGGAGGGGAGCCTTTTCAACTTGCTGGCATTGTCTTTTTGGTTAGAGTGTCAGACCTGGGAGACCCAGGTTCAAATCCTAACTCTGTAAGGGAAACTAACTTGGTTACCACAGGCCAGTCACACATACTCAGCCTACCCTATCTCATATGGTTGCTGTGAGGATAAAATGGAGGAGATGAGCCATTTCGGGTCCCCATTGGAGAGAAAGTTGAGGTATAAAAGAAATAAATAAACCAAAGCTATTGAACTGGCTAGATCCTGAACAGTCATTCTTACATATTCTTTCACAGCCCTGCAGCAATTGTAGTTTATCCCTACTCAGAATAAGTTTTAGAAGAGCTTTTAAACTCTAAACATAAAAAGGATTCCTTGTGCATAGAGCCCACATTGATGTTCCATTCCTAACTGTTCCATTCAAAAACTTAATCCTTCTAAAAATCTTGCTGCTTGGGGCAAGATTTGACACAGGAATTGGAGTATCTCCTGTTCTGAGTGGTGTGGAACCACCTCTAAAAGAGCAGGTTCATAGCCTGAGAGTGCTGTTGGACCCAGGCCTCCCTTTGGATAAACAGGTGGCAGCAGTGGCCAGGGGTACCTTTCACCAGTTTAGGCTGGTAAGTCAGCTGCAGCCCTTCCTGGTCAAAAAAGATCTAGAAACTGTGGTGCATGCCCTGGTAGTATTTAGTTTAGACTACTGCATCATACTCTGTATGGAGCTGCCCTTGATGACTATCCAGAAGCTACCTTCGGTACAGAATGCTGGGGCCAGATTGGAGTAGGTGATAAGGCCCCTATCATTCCATTGTCTCTGGCTTCCACTTTGCTTCTGGGCCCAAATCAAGGTGCTGGCATTGATCTTTAAAGCCCTATATGTCCTGAGGAGGAATAACTTATGGACTGCCTACTTCCAGATGAACCTTCCTAACCACTTTGGTTATCTACAGAGGCCCTGCTTTCAGTATCCCCACCATCTGAGGCTAGAGGGGTAGCAACCAGAAAGAACCTTCTCAGTTGTGGCACCAAAACTTTGATACTCGCTCCCCAGAGATACTCATTTGTCTACCACTATTGTTGTCTTCTGCCAGTGTGTGAACTGAAGACATTCTTTTCCTTTACATTCCTTTACTAACTCTTATTAGCCTCATTTGTGTGTCTAGGTGTTTGTATTTTAACTGCTGATTTGATATTTGAAATGTTCTGCTTTGAGTACTCTGAATTGGGTGGAAAGGCAGCACAGACATGTTTTAAATAAATAAAGTGAGAGAGAAATTCTCCCACAATAACTGACTTAAGTGAGAAAGGAAATCTGTCTATAAAGGCTACTGCACAGCTGCACAGCGGCTCAGCTCAGGCAGCAAACATTGACATTAGGATGTACAAATCCAAGGCTCAGCTCCAGTGTAGGTTGCAGAGTTCAAATGGAAGGAGGGGAGTAACTTCAACTGGTGAGTGTATTTTCAATGAAGTTCTGAGCATGCCTAGATCGTCCCCATTTGCCAAGTAGAATTTGTGTCCAGTAGCACCTTAGAGACCAACAAGATTTTCTGAAAAGAAGGGAGCTTTGACTCTCAAAAGCTTATACCTTTGTTAGTCTCTAAGGTGCCACTGGACTCAAACCCTACTGTTCTACTGCAGACCAGCAAGGCTACCCATCTGAAATTCATTTACCAAGAAAACTTGGGCCCTCCGTGAAGCTGTCCCAGATTTCTACCAGTTATTTTGGTTGTAGGTGCTCAGAAAGACTCATAAAATGTTGCATATTTTATCCATAAATGAATCTGTCCCTACTGAAGCAGTACCATTGTCATTTTGCAACTTGGCTGTGATATGGTAAGAGCAATAATAATTGTTTCAGTGCTGACTGTTGGGATTTGGAGGAAGGATTGGGGTTAAGTTCTAGTACAGAACTTCAATCTCGTGTAGTTGAAGTTTTAGCACAAAACTTGCCCCCAGGAAAATATACTACAAAGTTCCCTCTTTTTTCAAATTAACTCTAGTGGTACATAAGCACCTTTTGACATTGTGCATTATTAAAGAATTTCCATTCAATATATGCAGTGATCAGCAAGCTGGTAAAATGCAAGATACCTGAATGATAAGTTTAATATGTTTTATCTCCTTTATCAAGTGACTGGAAGATCAGTTGCTGCATGTCCTTTTAAAAATAGATGAACCAGCTTGCATGATGAGCCAAGAATGGGCACAGAGCCTGTAGTATACTATGCCTCTTCTATCATTCCTTCATGATTTATTTAGAATTATCCAAGATTCAAATGTGAAGTTTATATTGATTTTACACAGCAAGGTACATTTCAAAGTTTCTGTAACTTTGCTGCTGCACTAGTTGAACTTAGAAATTTCCATTTGATCCGTAGCAGTGGTGGGAATGACTGACTTGCAGTCCCATCCTAAATAGAGATAACTTTCAAGTCCCTTGAAGTCAATAGAATTAAAAAGGATGTTGCTCTGCTTAGTTAGGACTGCATTGTTGGCCTCCCACTGAAAAGTGTATAGGTTCCTTAATCCTGTTACAAACTTTTGAATCTTTTTGTAGTGATAGAGCAGTTGCTTCAAAAACAGCTGCCATTTCAGTGTGTTGCCTGAGATAATGAAACAAAATTTTCTTTAAACTATCTTTAATTTTAAATCCCTCTTGGATACACACCTTGATGTGGTGAAGGGCTTTGAGTGTGTCAGTAAAGCTGAGAGCAACACCGTCAGGAGTGCAGGATTGGTCAATAGTCTCAAGCCCTGGAAGAGTCACTCAAGGCAGAATGGTCAAAGCTGAGACACAGACTAAGATGCATTCATCCCCTTCAGGAATCAATGGTCACATCCAATGTTGAAGGGAGTGGAGGAATTCTTGAAGGTTAGCTACTGGGCAGCAGGAGGAGTGAAAGGTAACACTGGTGGAGGATCTTTCACAGACAATTGCAATGTCATCTCAGCTAACCCTGGTTATTACAGCACAGAAGGTGGCAATAGTAAACCACTTTTTGCTAACCACTTACCCTGAAAATGCTATGATGAGACAATCCAAAATTAAAGAAATTATAGTCTGGAAGACAGGGCCCCCAGGTCAGATGGCACTCAATTGGCTACTCAGGAAGAGCCAAGGACAAGTATGAATAGCACTATTCGTAATGATAGGACTGGATTAGGGATGTTCAGTTGCAGATATGAATAGATGCAAAAGGAACATCCAAAGCTATGCAACACACATAATAGGAACATAGAATGTGAGAAGTATGAAGCAGGTAAGCTAGAAATCATAAAACAAGAAATGAAACATTTAAACATTGCAATCCTGGGTGTAAGTGAACTAATGTGGACTGACTCAGGAAATTTTCAGTCAGAAAACCACAGTGTTTTACTGCAGAAATGACAAACTCATTCCATATTTATTGTGGCTAATGGAACATACTGGGGAATTTCAGAAATAAATCAGCCTATGTTTTATAGATTACAGCAAAACTTTTGACTGTGTGGACCATGAAAAGCTATGGATAGTGTTAAAAAAGAAATAGGAGTGCCACAACATCTGATTGTTTTGTTGTGCAATCTGTACTCTGGACAAGAGACTACTGTTAGGACAGAATATGGGGAAATGGAATGGTTTCCAGTTGGCAAAGGTGTCAGACGAGGATGCATATTATCTCCAAATCTGTTCAACCTCTATGCAGAGCATATCATAAGGAAAGCTGGATTAGATCTAGAAGACCATGGAGTGAAAATTGGTGGAAGGAATATTAACAACTTGAGATATGCAGATGATACCACATTACTGGCAGAAAATAGTGAAGTCTTGAAACAAGTATAGATTAAGGTTAAAGGAAAAAGCACCAAAACAGGATTACAGCTGAAAATCAAGAAGACAAAAGTAATGACTTCTGAGGAATTACACAATTTTAAAGCTGACAATGAGGAAATTGAAATTGTTCAATATTTTCTATTCCTTTGCTCCATCATCAACCAAAAGGGAGACTGCAACCAAGAAATTAGAAGAAGATTGAGACTTGGAAGAGTAGTTGTGAGGGAACTAGAAAAGGTCCTTAAAGGTCTCTCTGGGGACCAAGATCAAGATAATCCAAATGATGGTATTCCTCATTACTATGAACAGATGTGAAAGTTGGACAATGAAGAAAACTGACAGGAAAAAAAATTGATTCATTTGAAACGTGTTGCTGGAGGAGAGTTTAGTAGATACCATGGACAGCCCAAAGTGGGTTCTAGATCAAATAAAGCCCGAATTCTCCCTAGAAGCTAAAATGAAAAAATGAAGCCTATTGTACTTTGGTTGCATCATGAGAAGACAAGATTCTCTGGAAAAACCAATAATGCTGGGAAAGTGGAAGGCAGTAGGAAAAGAAGACCCAAAACATGATGGCTTGATTCAGTAAAAGAAGCAATGTCCTCGAGTTTGGAAGATCTGAACAAGTCTGTTAACAATAGTACGTTTGGGAGGTCTTTTATTCATAAGGTCACCATAGGTCAGAGGCAACTTGACGGCATATAACACACACATCTTTAAATAATTTTTCTGTTATTTTTTATTGAGGAAAAAACATCAAGATTTTGAAGCAAAAAATTAAGATTATGTTAGTGACTGAACTGGATAGTCTTCTTATGATAGAGTGGTGAGAAGCAGCAGATCTCAGCAAGAGTGGGGATGGGAATTTTGAGACATGCCACTAGCAGCACATTGAAAACAATGTGTCCTGCTCAGTAAGCATCCCAAACCAGAAAGTTGCTTAACTTCATGCACAAATCCATCCCTTTCCAACATACAATCATACACAATCTGTCTATAGAAAGCTGAAATCAGAAAGCAAGAAAGAGAAATGGAGTAGGGCTGGGAACATAACATCACCAGGTAGGTCAGAAATAAAGTAAGAGATGAAACCCGCAGAGGAACTGTGGAGAATTAAATAGCAAAAGCATGAAGCATTTGTCAAGAGCAGACAAGCTTTTGAAGCCCATGGAGGAAACCAGGGACTAATAGGAAGGTTGAATCAAGGCAAGCACAGAGAATATAGGCTAGTCTTAATTCCTTCAACAATCAAATGCCTCTATTTGTAGTAGACAAAAGTGGATATGTCAGGCATGAGGGACTGGCTGATCCTAGCAGATGATTATTTGAAGCTTTGCATACCACATCTTAGTTATCCAAGAAAGGTACTACAAACTAGAAGACAAATCCAAGTTTCCCTTCCCCACATTTGCATTTTAATACAAATGCCCCCCAAATGAAGCAGCCCCCCCCACAACTACCAGTAATCTCCTACCAATTTCCCCTGCCCCACAGCCACATTACCAAATAACCCACAGATTTAAAAATTTGCCAAGGAAACATGTTCTCTTAAATAATTTAGAGCATTATCCCTGAAGAATGACCCTTTAATTTTATAATATACACTCTCAATACAATTCAATTTAGTACAATTGTACTAAAGGAACAAAATTGTTGAGATACTGGGAATTCTGTGACTGGATCTTCCCAGACTCTTGTAAAGCTTATGTTCAAGGCCCCAATTCCAGTCAGAATCATGCAGAAAAGGTCTTTACCTTTGCATGGTTTCACCAGTCTTCCCATTATTCTGCCTTTAGCTTGGTAAGGGGAGGGGGAGAGAAGGACACACCCACAAGTTGAAAGTTAGTATGAAAGGGTGCTGTCAAGATCCAGTTACAGATATCTTGTATATTTTGATCATAGTATACCTATTGCCACCCTAGTTGGAATAATGAGACAGACACAAGGCTTGGAACTAAAGGGCCACTTTATTAAACATAACATCAACCATTAATACAGCAAGGGCCAACTAGTGGTACAGGTCAAGCCACGGGGTCACCCCTGGACCTCCGCCTTGACCTGTCTGGGCGAGCCCCAAAGCCCCGGGTGTGAGCCATCCTATGGATGGCTAAGACCCAGCCAGCTGGCAAAATGGATCCCCCCCAGCTCAAGCTCCTAAGCCTCAGCTGTACAGCAGTAAGGGAAGGACTTGCACATGGGGTTCCCCAAGGCAGTCTGCTCACGCAGCATGGCAGCCGTCACAAGCAGTACCATCCGCTCCTGGCAGACCCCTCTTCCCCATCAGTGGAGAAGCGCCTAGGGTACTCATCGGCCCACTCCCTATTCCCAAACTGTATCCTGCCAGTGACCATTATAAGGTGGCCCCACCTTGTCAATTACCTCAACCTCCACAAGCAGTACAAGGTAGGCAAAAAACCCACCTCTTTCCCATGCCAATTAGGGAAAAGGGGAAAAAAATTCCTACCTGGCTCTAGCAACAGCAGCCGGCTAGTCCTGCACTACTACAGGGTGAGGTGGGTAGGCCGAGCATACAGAGCAACTGCCAGCTGGCTGGGTGGAGTTGCCTCATAAGACTCCTTTCTCCGCCCCTCCAGCCTGAGACCCAGATACCATGGAAATGCTCTGTCTCCTTCTCCTTCCAGGGAGCCAAAGAGCGGCCCCCAGCCTTATCAGTGGAAGCTGCTGGCTGGGAGGGCTGTATTCTTTAGTTAACTATTTCAGAAGTTATTTGAATTACATGGCACACAACCAGATGTGCATGCATGCACCAATAGTTTTCCACATGTGCAGTTCTATCAAACAATTAGAAATTGGTGCCATCACTGATACTTTACAACATGGATGTAGTCAAACCACCTGGACTGCATGAGGAATTATACAGTGGCCTGTGTGCATGTAGTTCTTCATCAAATTAGGGATATGAACAAAAGCTTTCTTCCTGAGAGATGTACTCCTCTAGCTGTATTAGGACCCATTTGTTGATTTTGTTTCTAGTTTAATGAATATTCTCATTTTTCATATGGTCACAATGAAGCGTAGACTGTTGATAATTGGTAATAAGAGAATTCATTGGCAATGCTCATTGAAAACAAGTATTAACTTGAAGGTAGAACTAGTGCCTATGTATACTACAAAATGTATATTTGAATAGATCTTCTCATGATGCAATCAAAGTATGATAGCGTTTTTTTCATTTTAGCTTCTAGGGAGAATTCGGGCTTTATTTGATTACCAGTGAACACTCTTTTTCATCTCCAAATAAAAAGGCTGTTTAACTGTATTAGAAAACCATCATGTCTGAATGGCTTTAGCAGTAATTAAGCCTCAGTTTATCAATTATTAAGCATACTAATTTTCAGTTCTCTTGAACTGAACGGTTTGGTTTCATTGCCAATAAAACACACACCACTGTAAAGAAGCAATTAGTGCATCAAAGGCAGTAGAGTATCTTATTTCGTAGAGCTTTGCCTGGAAATGTTATTAGTTGGCTATATGGTCCTTTGGCAAGGTGTGACAAACCTTAAAAAGAAAGAGGAAGCTGTTCAGTTATGAGAATTTAAACTTTGCCATGTGTCTGCCATAGGTATACCTATAATCCCCAGTTTTTACTAATGTTCATGAAGAAAATATCCAAATTCATTTTTAAGTACCATATAGAATTTTTTATTGTCATGTTTTTCATTCAGAACCACCAACTATGCCATCAAATCAGAGTCATTTTAATTCCACAGAATGGCTTTAATCAACAAAAGATTAAAACAAGATGTCTGAAGTTGTCCTTTCTGAATAATTTTGTATATCAGCTCTTTGAAGTATTGCTTTATCTTTAAAACGCTGTTGGGTTTGCAGTAATGACTGATACACTAGTATATCAACACACTGATGTGATACTTGGGCCTTGCAAACTGGTCTTGAGAATTGCAATGGTACAGCTGGGCAGAGTTCTCAAACCAGCAGTAGTCACTTTTGCTGGACATGGCAGGTTGGACAAAAGCTGATTGGGCTGTTTGTGGCTTTTTTAGATCATATTGCTGTTCATGCCCATCTCTAGTCCTTACACACATGAACTGCGGCAGATACCTATTATGGTAGGATTGCAGCTCTTGTCCCATCTGTCTCAAATCTTCAGCAGAATGTAGTCTGCATATTTTCTATCATAGACATGCATAGGATTTGATTGATTCATTAGTTAAAATATTTGATAACTAAAGGCCATATAGCTTACTTACAGTTACTGAGAAGTGTGTTTATTTCACTTCAAAACAAATCTTGTGTTTTGCTTCAAAGATTTTACTGTGCATGAAATAATTATAAATGATAAATGGAAAAAGCATGTGAATAGTGTTAGTCATACCTGATAAACTATTCCTGCAACATTATATACCATTCAAGAGGCTGGAACAAAAGTATAGTATATATTGTAATAAATGGGACTATCTTTATAATGAAATCTCTGTAGCCGTGAAGTCCTTTTTCAACCAGTTTGAAAAGCAAATATTTGCAATTTTGCATCTATAAGTCTCTCAAAGTAGCTGAAAACCAAGGTCTAGCAGGATTAGTGCAGCTGTCCAAAACAGCAATTGCAGAGCAAAATCCCACACTAGATGGGATCTCTTCATTGAGGTAGCTGCTACAGCAATTACAGTGGCATCCTAAATGGAGTTACACCCTACTAAGTCCATTGATGGCTTATAAGTAGACATGGGCACGAACAGCATTACGAACATAAAAAACCCAAGAACAGCCTAATCTGCTGTTCTCGAACAAGCTGTTCATGAGACCCCATCCTAAACGAACAGGTGGTCGTTGCAAGCCTCGTTCATTGCCTTTGGCAGCCATTCATCAAGCCAGACAGTCTGGCACCTACAATCAATCCCCTTGGCAACTGGAGGCAGGGAGGGACTGAACTCTGTCTGAACTCCTTCTGGCTTTCCTTCTGGCTTTAATCCTTCAAAGTACTTCCAGCAGAGAGTCCCCTTTTTGCCACTGTGAAGAGAAAATAACAGCCAATGGGGAGACCCGTGGATCATTCCTTTCCCAGGGTGCAATCTCTCTGAAACTTGAGGGGTCTTCAGAGGACAGTGAGGACTATGTCCCCTGCAAATTTGGTGGGTATTGGACATTGGGAAGGTCACTTTTGTAACCCCTCAAACTAATTGCCAGCAGACACTGCTGTTTTTGCCAGGACAGGGCCCTCTAAACTATCAGCTGGCAGGTGGCAGGGGGGAATTCCCGCCCTGCTGCCTGCCAGCTGATAGTTTAAAGGGATCTTTAAAGGGCAAGGTAAGTGGGTTTGAGGGGAGGGGGGCTAAGTGGGGGGTTGGGGATGGGGGGATTCTGGCCCCCACAAACAACGAACATGTCCAGGAACAGTTCATGTTCGTCCATGTTCGTTGTTCATGGATGGCAACAAACGACGAACAGGGTGTTCAGGGTTTTTTTTCCCGTTCGTGCCCATGTCTACTTATAAGGATGTAACTGGTTGGGTTGGCTCTGCAAATCTCCTGTGGGAGAATCTGGGCATATCTCTGAGGGTGAATTTATGCTGAATGCTTATGTCAGATTCTCATTCTAGCTGTTGTATCTTTACCCTAAGAAAACTGGAATACTGGAGTTTTGTGAAGGTACTCTGTTAAAGATCCCTTGTTCACCTCCTAGAACTCTAGCTCCCAAGATTCCTTGGGGACAGCATATGATTACTAAATTACTTTAAGTCTGTGGAGTAGGTAAGCCTTGTCCACTTTTAGGACCTCAGTTCTATTTAAATGAAAGAGTTTTCTATTTACGCAACTGTGTTTATGATTGGAGCATGAGTATAGTTGCGGCATACTGTTTAGAAGAGGCAATCCAAGAAGTAGTAGTTGTGGTTATTCCACTATATTCTGGTAGGAAACCTTTTAATGAGATCATGCATTTGTTTCCCTACAATATTATGTAATATTATAAAAATCATTTGCATTATAAAAACATAAGTCCATACCTATTTCTGTTTCAGACAGTATGTTTTAGACAGCTGTTTTACAGGGTCACTTTGAATTTTCATCCTATATTTTAGTATATTATTCCAGACAGCACTTCTTAAGGCTTTTTCCAGGTAATACATGACTATACGATCCAAACACATATTTTTTAAAGAAAAAGGTAACTATCCACAAAACATCTGGCTATGAAGCAAGGGAAGGGATACTCTTGAAGATGATACCTGCATCTATTTTCAGTCTAAATGAGTATTCCCAAGCAGAAAGGCTACATAGAGGAGCACTAAGTCTCTAATAATACTTTTAAAATTAACAAAATGCCACCATAATGGTACTTATCACCATTTACATTTCAACCAAAATCTATATGAACCTTTCCAACCACTGAAGTCATCTTCAGAAGCCCTGCTTTGAGTGCCCCATCAGGTTCCACAGGCTCTCTGCAGGGGGGGGTGTCCTTGCCCTTACCAGTTGTAGGCTCTTTGTATGCACACACTCCTGGGCTTGGCACAATGACATCACTTCCAGAAGTGATGTCATCACACTAGCCTCGAGACTGAAGTGCAGGAGCACTCTCGCGCAGCTTTGGTCATGTATATACGTATATATTGGATATGTATTTTTGATATGTATTTCTTAGATTTTTGACTGAGCATTTTGGATATGTATTTCTTATACGTACCAAAAATACATATCCAAAAATACATGACCAAAGCTGCATAAAAAACACAAGAGCATGCTGATTGACAGAAGATTTGGGGGCACTCTGAGCATGCATGCACTTTGTGTGAAAGAGTTAAGTTCCCCCCTGTGCAACTCCCCCATACCCCCATTCCCCGGATTTGGTCCCCCGGGGATATAGCAATTCTAAGCTGAAGAATTTTCTGTCTCATTTAGTGTGCCCTTAATGACCTCTCCTTCCAGCCCTATGCTTTGTTTGCTGGTTTTATACATGCTTTATTTGGGATTTTAATTTTATCATGAGATTTATAATGTTCTGTTTTTAATTGTTAGTTGCCTTAGTGGCCCTCTTTGAGCCAAAAGGCAGAATATACATTTTGTAAATTAATTAATTAAATTACTAAAGCTCATTCCATACATCATATGCAATTAATGTGCTCCCTTGTAGAAGCATATCACTTTCCATATCCAAAGTATAATATTTTTAGTGCTGGCAGAAGTCTTTGGTGGGAGCAAAAACCATTTTGGAACATTAGTAAAGCAGGGAGGTTGCATAAAAAAGGTCATTTCAGAGCCTTATAGCAAGGTGCTATTACAGAAGTTACAATATACAGGTCATGTAAAGGGGACAAAACATCACAGGTGGTGGTAGTGGTGGGATTCAAACTCCAAAGGGAGGGTGTTCTTTAGGTTAAAAGCCTAGGTAAAGAACACCTGTAGCTCTGTGTGTGTGGTAAAAAAGGAGTGTTGGTTGTGACCGGAGCCCTCCTGCAGCAAAAAATTTAAGATAATGTAAGAAGAAGCTGTAATAAAGCTCTTAGGTAGTTTAAAAGATGCACCACAGTTCAACTATATTCAGCAATCATATTACAATTATAATCATTTACATAACTCCACTTATATATTTAAATATATATACATTTAAATCTGTGGCATTTTTTTTCTGTTTTGTTGCTTTCTGCATATATTTCCTCCAGTTTTACATCCAGTCCAGACATATATTTACTACTTGGAAGTTAAGGTATGCTAATGCAATCTTTTTCTGTGGATGCAGCATCAGAATATATGGACATTCTGGTCCCCTCATTAAAAGTAATTCATTTATTACATTACTTTTGTTTCACCCAAGACATATCACCTCAGTAGACAAATAACGTCACGATGTCCATAGATTTCAAAGAGAAATGTTTCTTCAAAAAAAATGTTATGAGCCAGGCAGGATTTATTTTCATATAGCTTATGACCAAATGAGTGAAAGATCCATTTCAGCACTGAACATATTCCCTTTCCAATCTCAAACTGGTTTAGAGTTTTGCATGATGTTAACTAAGAATATATTGTTTCCTTTCTCTCCCTTTTGTTAACAGGTGACCTCATGCATTTGCCACCGTATCTTCGAATGGACTTTTTGTTAAACCGAGGAGTTCCAGGCACTAGCAGAGACCTGGGTTTAGGACAAGCCTGTCTGGAACCTCAGAAAAGTCGAACCTTGAAGCGCCCAACAGTCTTGGAGCCAATACCTATGGAAACATCATCAACAAGAGAAGTACAGTCATGGCAACCTGGTGCCGTAGCAACATTACCTCAGCGAGAAGGAGCTGAGCTAGGACAGGCAGCTAAAATGAGCAGCTCCCAAGAATCCCTGCTGGACTCCCGAGGCCACTTGAAAGGAAACAATCCCTACGCAAAATCTTATACCTTGGTATAACGAAAAGAGTATGGTTGGACAGTGGCTGTAAATACTTAACAATTATTTAAAAATCAATCAAAGCTACCTTTTTTATTGAATTCCAATATTTATAATTAAAGAAGAAGATTGCCAAAATGTTTGGGATGAAAAATGCAACCTACAGACAGTGCAAAGACTCTTTTGCTTTTTTTCTGTCTGAGTATGAGCTTCATCTGACTGGACCTCTGAATTTTTTGGGAAAAGGAAGTCCAGTTTTTCTGATATCCACAAAGCTTTTGTGTTTTTACTGATTTTCTATGAAGTGCATGGGAATTAAAATATTTTAAACTGGGGATTCCGTTACACACAAGGAAGAAGGAGGAAAATAATAAAATCACCCTCTTTGTGAATTTCACAGGGATATTTTATTTGAGAAGGCAAAAAGTCTTTTTGTCATGTTTTGCACATTTTTTTAAACTAGAAAATGGATCCTTGGTCATCCCCCCCCTTTTATTGTTAATTAGGATGAGTGCTGTCAGTCAGTGAAGTGGGGAAGGGAGGGGGATTCAGTTTGTTTTTGGCATTTTCTTTTCTTTTTTATCTTAATTTAATGAGACACTTTGCATTTTGTCTATGCGAAATAAAAGGGTCTTCTGCCTTTAGCTCCGTCTCTGCTTTACTTTGCCTTGTTATTGTATCTTCTATTTATTTAGCATTGGAATCCTTTAGGTTTTATAGAATTATAATCTCCATAGACTTGACTGGAAAAAGCTTTTTATAACCATTGGAAAGGTAAAAAATCTCTAAGGGACTTTCAGTGAGGGAAGGAAGCTGTTTACATTAAAATGACAAATAGAGCGCCTGATGAGAATGGATGAATATTCATGGTATGATGATTTTGAAACTGATGCTAATGGTGTTAATATTTTCTTCTGGATATTCAGAACATTTTTCATTTCTCCTCAGTTATCAGGGATGGACACAAGACAGAGTCACTTGTTACTAATATGCAGTGTGGTGGTGATGTTGACTTGTATGTTTTCCATTGTTACTCAGAGCCCAGTGGATTGCTGCATCATAGGAGGCAGGAAGGCATTCTCCCCTGGGTTAGATTGGTGAAGGACTGGGAGGAAAAAGGTTTAGTTTTCTCTTCCAGCAATTAGTATGGACATTCACATGGATTGTATTGTCGAAGGCTTTCACGGCCGGAGAATGATGGTTGTTGTGGATTTTCCGGGCTGTATAGCTGTGGTCTTGGCATTGTAGTTCCTGACGTTTTGCCAGCAGCTGTGACTGGCATCTTCAGAGGTTTAGCACCAAAAGAGAGAGATCTCTCAGTGTCACAGTCACATTCACATGAATAGGTGGTGGAGTCTTTGTGTTGTCTCCAGATTTCTACTGCACTGAAATCTTTCTGCCAAACCACAGGAGCAGGATGCCCACTTCAGCATTAGCTGAACTGCCTCCACACTAACAGGTCTTTGGCTGATGTGCCTAAATTTAAGTCCTAGCTACATTATACAGTCCAATCAAGATGAATGTAAATTTCCTCTGCTTGCAATTTCATGTGTTTGTTTAATTTGAACTATCTTTAAAGGTAAAGGTAGTCCCTTGTGCAAGCACCGAGTCATTACTGACCCATGGAGGGATGTCGCATCACAACGTTTTCTTGGCAGACATTTGGTTAGGGGGTGAATATCATCCTCAGGTGGTATCAGATGTACCAAACAGCCTTCAGTACAACTTCCAGTGTAGGGTTTCTCGAGTAGCTATAGCTGAACATTGACCATGTATTCCCAGAGTTCATAAATCCAGTCACACATATCTACTTCTGAGCATTGATTGGTCTCCCTCCCTAAATCTTGGCAGTTCCCATATACCAAATCATTTTGCAACCACAGATTTGATTCCTGCTTCATCATTATCTTGCTTCTGTGCAATAGTCAATCTTTATTACGGTCATAGACCACACAATAATAGCATACAACCCAGTCATGGTAAGTCATATTATTTACAAATCTATTCACTACTAAAATTTCAGGGTACAGAGTCTTAAATATTTAAAACCTTAAAACCTGAGTGCCTAAGACCAAATTATTAAATATTAAAATCCTTAACATTATAAAATATTTAAATATTTCCCCCTGTAAAATACTTCCTAATCCGTATGGCTTGCACAGCTTCTATGCATTTTTATCCTGCAATGCCTAACTGATCCAGATGTCACAAGCAATGTCTATGAATACAATCTTGTGCTTGCATCTGTGGTCTGGCAAGAGTTCTGATTCTCATCCTGTCCAACACCATTTCCTTAACAATCATGTTAAATTTTTAATAGTCCAACGATATAGAGCAACACGGTAATAGCAATATCAAACAAGAAAAAGATCCCCGTGTGGTAATAATGTCTCCACAGTTAACAATAAAGCATATATTATTTAATATATTGTTTCCAAAACTATTTATTTACCAGTACATAAGGGATGTAATAAACAATTTCATATTCCAATTTATTTCTCCTAACACATTCAAGAACTGTACCACATATTGCAATTTCCCTCGACCTCAATCATATAGGCATTCCATGTATCCTGTAATTAATCAATTAAAGTGTCTCGTGCTCAAAGTGCTACAATTATTACAATTAAAGTGCAATTGCTTTCTGGCATCCTATGACACTATTTCTTATATACAGAATCCAATTTGCCTTATAATCAGTTACAATGTAGGTACAGTCCAAGAGTGGTTCCAGACACTGTGAGTGTCACAGATCGTGAGTAGACCTATGTTCTTTTGGTGTAAGTTGTTAATTCTGTGACAGGATTCTCTAACGGACGGTCCAGATCCTCATAGGGTCCGTTTCCAAGATTTCAGAGATTCTTAAGATCAACCTTCCAGATCCCTTTCCAATATTCACAATTACTTCCATCTTTATTCAGCCCATCCTTCCATCCCTGACACCAGTATTTGCCAGATTTTTTTAAAAAAACAAAACTATATTTTACTTTAAAATATTAGAAAATAATTCTAGGTAATTCCATGTTATAAGTCGATTTCCCACACTACTGGAAGAATGTTGCTGTGAACACAGACAGGAAGCTGCCTTGTACCAAGTCAAACCACTGGTTTATCAAGGTCAGTATTATCTACTCAGACTGGCAGCAGCTCTCCAGGGTCTCAGGTGGAGGTCTTTCACACAACCTATCACCTAATTCCTTTAACTGGAGGTGCTGGGGATAGACCCGGGGAGACCCTCTGCATGCCAAACAGATGGTCTAACACTGCTCCATAGTCCCTCCTTATCTATAATATCACTAACCTTAAAATGAAATATTCAGTGATTGAACTGGGGGTTGTGTGCAAAAAAATATCTCTTTGTTGCATTATTGTGAAGTTGCTGAGGAAAGCAAAATGAATACACAACAATTTAACAAAAAATGGTTCCAGGTATGTGGGTGGAAGGATAATAAAGAAATGTAAAATATTTTACTTTGCTAAAGAAGCTTTATGCTACCCTTTCCATACAGTGCAACAAAAGTAGTATCTTATGTATATGTTGAACAAAAAACTTTTGATTTTTACTCTTTACATTTTTCTTTCATTTGTTTCTTAACAACAAAACAATTAAAGAAACTTTAAAAAGCTTATTACATAATGCAATTTATTTCACTTTCATTAAGCAATAATTCCCAAGTCTGAGGATGGCTTTATGCTAGAGGGGTGTAGTGAAATTACTGTAATTTGTACAGGCAGTTATAAACAGTGATTCCAGATGATATTATCAGTCCACTGCTCTCCCATTCTTTACACATTGTGGTGTGTGGGTTTTTTTCTAGATGCTGTTTAGGTGGTTTGGTTTTATTTTGTGACTTTGGATTTTTTTTTCATTTTGTTTTGCTTTTGTGTAGAATAGAAGCTCAATCTCTGTGTTGATGGTCCTTGTACAACTATTTCACCATCTTCTCAGGATATGTCTTTTGGTGTGCATTGGAAAGCAAAGTTCCAGTTCTCAGCTTCTTAATTGTTATTGCAAGGACAGTTTTTTAAAAAACTGATGTTATTACAGGATTGTGAATTGGTTCCATTTCTGTTTTTACCATTAGGCATTATTCCTGGTGTTGTGATCTAATAACACTAATAAGTGCAAATTGAATGAATAATTATGCAAGTATACTTCTGCTAATGTCAGTAATCCACTCACCTGCCCACCCCTGCAGGAAGCAGATTCATGATAAAAATGGAATAGACACCCTGAGTGGATGGGAAAATCCATAAGGGACATGATTTCAAAAGCGTGGTATCTACTCCACCCACATGTGTATTCTCTATTTTAATTCTACATGCAGCCAATGCTGCAATTGCAACAACTTGCTTCTGGGGAATGTCCCCATTGCGGAATCATAAACAATCTATATTCCAAAAATTTTAAAATCAGTTTCTCTTGAAAACTTCCTTCCGTTCTCTCCCTCCCTGTAATTATTTGTAGGAGTCAGTTCTGTCATTTCCTAATCAAGATTTCTGTTGACCAATTGTTTGATTTCCCGTTATATGCTAGCATTTATATGCTAACTCTATCTTGTAAGTTTCAAGATTTGTTATCTGCTTTAGGTCTTATTAGGCAACAATGCCGTTTACAGAACTCAACCAAATAATGAAATTATCCAATGGTAAAATTTTAACCAGAAATATGTTTAATTACACTCCTCTCCAAAACTTCATAACTATATTGCAGCCTGCTATGTGTGAAAATTATTTACACAATCATTTCTACATTTCCAGCAATTATCACTATGTATCAAATGCATTTTTCTTTATTTTTGTTGAAGTCCTAGTGATTTTCCTTTTTGGATTAAATTTCAGTTTTTTCACCTTCCTCTAGTCCTTCACTGTTTCCAAACACTGGGTTGGTATTTCCACCACCTGGCTGGAAAGGAGATAGCATAATCAAATTTGGAAATTGTAATCTTGTAACACAGTTCATTCAAGCACTTTTATGCATTCTTAGCAATAAGATTTTCCCCTGATATGTTAGATGACTTTTTAAAACATTTCCTCAACATATGATGCCATTTTCTTAAAATTATTACAGGGTTATAGAAAATATAGTAAAAGAAATAAATACCCTTAGAATAATACTCATTTATACTATAGCAAGTAGACTCTCCCATTCCATTCAAATTTTTTGTCTTGATTTCTGTACTCACAGGCAAATAATTGAAAGTACTCGTGTAAATTAGCAGAGAAATTCCTCCCCATATATTAAGCAGATATTCTCCTACACAACATACTATGGATTTTGTCACCTTGACTGTTAATATCCTCTCCAATATTAACATGCAGCAATGGTTCTCTTAGGGAAAAGATTCTGATCATTTGATCCCCACTCTATTACCTGCTGTGTTTGTGCAGAACCACAGAAGCCAAAAAGCTATTTGTTTATTTTTTCATCACCAGGTGAATGTAGCTAAAGGAGAAGCTTATGGGCTTTGTGAAAAAAGTTTTCCTTCAAGAAAGATGCAAAGAATTACATTGCTTTCGTAACCAATTACTGTATTTAAGGTCTTGAAGAAATTTTCCATGGATTAGCTAGTGACCAGACCATCCCTTCCTCTGAAGGCACTGCCTGGCTCCCTTGCTTGTTGGCCTTTTTTATACACGAAGCTCTTGTTTCAACTGCAAACCTAAAGCTTACTTTAGTGAGAATCCTCAATGGCTTCAAAAATCCTCTCCTCACTTTTCTGCTCCATATGTACAATGATCAGATATTTCTTTAAAGGATCAAAAGCTTCACTCAGGAAAATGCCCAGGGAAATCTGCAGCTACCTTGATTAGCAAACTCCTCAGCATGGTCCATGCTGTTCATTACAGTGTCTGGTATGCTGTGGTCCAACTGGCATCTTTTAACTGATAAGAGCCTGAAGGAAGGAAGATCTGGATTTATGCAGCAGGGCATTTGACACCTACCTAGACCTTACTAGCCTTATGGCTCCTGAAACAGATAACTATAAATATATTTTCTAAGATGGACGGAATATAGTATAGACAAAAACAAAGTATAAAGGAACAGTATGACTTCAGATGCAGGTTTATAATTCCATGATTTAATCTCACTCCCAGGTCATGGAAAACAAGTGTGTTAAGGGGAAAGATTCTAACAGATGTGCTAGTTTTCTATATTCACCCAGCCTATTTCCACCTGCATGTTGAAGTGACATTGTATTACATTTTTTGAACATAGATAGCCTTAAAGTCCCATTGAATCCGACAGGTGTGACTTCTGAGCAGGCATACTTAGTATCATATAAAAAAATAGAGAAACCATTCAGAAAAGAATGGTATGTGTCTAGGTGGTTTTAGTGTTCTACTAATGCTGCTATTATGTGGAAAGAAAACTAAATAGAATTGTTTTACGGCAGTGAGTTGTTTCCATATGTGTTCAAATTCTGTGGAAGCACTTGACATACCTGGACAGATATCACTGTAGTATTTTAAAGGCTTTCTTTCAGATATTTTAAGTAAGAAAAACAGGCTTAATTCATGGTTTTAAAACATAACACAAAAGGGTGAATGTTCTATGTATTAACAGAATGCTGCTCAAGAACATGTAATTATTTCTCGGTGGCAGTATTGTTGCCAAGTAGGCCCCCTCTCCTGCTTTAAAGCCTGCCATGAACTGTGTTAAAGTTTCCTGCATTGCTGTCTCACTGCTGCACCAAAGACTGCCCTGCACGTGTGTGTTCTGTTACACGTGTCAGTTTCCTGCCTGCTTGTTAATTACCTTGCTGCTGCAATAGACTGTGTAGTTCACTGGCTCCATGTTTGGTTAACTGCACAAAGGACTCTCTTTCTGGGCAGCCCTGCCCTGACCTATATCTGGATTTCCCAGTGTGCTTGGACTTTATTACAAGTGTGCCCCGTGCCTGTATAGCCATCTGCCACGGACCGTGCCTGTTCCCTGCTTTGGACTGTGTTTTTGTGTGTTGTCTCCCTTGCCTCCATGGAAGCCTGCCTCATATGGGCCCAAGCCACTGCTAGCAGCCGGGCGCCTGCCGGGGAAACCTCCAGCGAGCCTGGCTAGGCGCTCCCTGGTCAGTTCCCGCCTGGAGCCTCCCGCGGGCCGATCGCCGAGCTTGCCCTTGCTACCGGGCAGCCTGCTATCCAGCCCCAGCTATGCCCAGCCGGCATCCATGTTCTTAGGCAGCCAGAAGACCCAGAGGAAGAGACTGCTTTGAGAAGCCATTTCGGCGAAGCGGGCACACCACGTCCGCAGCGAGAGTACCTCGCCCCGCTCTGCATATCTTAGGAGCCGCCCAGGAGAAGGAACTAAGTGCCGACCATCCCAAGCACTTAGAGAATGCATCTCAAAGAAACCTCCGCATTCCAGAGCTGATGACATCAGGACAAGCCCTGTCCGCTGGAACATCCTTTCAGCCCACTTGGATTTCCCCCTCCCTCTTTTGTCCCCTCTTCCTGAGGTGTCACTTATCACAATCTGATTACCAAAGTGGCCCATCTAAGCCATTCAGTAGCCCATTAGAACCTTTGTCTTAAACTGTGAGAACCACCAAGTACAGCACCAGCCCCAGGGTACGTTTTGGGGTATTTAAGCTGGTCCCTCAGACCACTCGGTGCGCGTGCCATCCTATCCAGAACCCCTCGCTGTCCGTCTGTGGTCCCAGTGCTGGCATTGGGCCACCCCTCGCTGTCGTGTCTCTGCTTCGCTCCAGGATAAGTGAGTATTCCCCCTATCATCGTTGGGAACCAGCTAATGCGAACGTCTCTGTATTTCATACTCTGTGTTTCCTAGATCTTGTGTGTTTCTTGTATGCTTGTGCAAGTTCAGGCTTACGCCACATTGTTAGACAATACACGTGTTTGGAACCTATTTTGTAGTCTGCCTCTTATTCACTAGAGTGTCTGGAATCGGGACCTCCGTAGACATAGGTTAAGATCCGCGCTAATTTTAAAGTTACAGACTGCTACAGCTAATTCCCCATTGTAATAAAGAGCAGTTCTGGTAACAGTATGTATTTATATGATAATGTTATATACAAGGGTGATGGAGAATGCCTCCCTATTGAAAAACAATATATCATGGTCAAACTCAAGCCCAATGAATTTGCCGCAGATGAAGCAAATACATGCTAAGATGTGTGGCAAAGGTACAGGAGGGAACAGTCATAAATAAGTTTTACAATGTGAACTACCTTTGATCTCTTATTTATTTATTTATGTCATTTGTAGTTGGTCTTTCTCACTGAGACTCAAGGCGGATTATGCAGTATGAGATTAGTACAATCAGTAACAAGTAAATTTCAATACAGTATCATCTCCATCTCCATAAACAATGCCATAGGGCATATAGATACAAGTTTAAAAGACATAGTATTATCAAGAATCCAATACAGAGTAGAAAAAATACTGAAGCAGAACAGAATTCTAGGACTAACATTAGACAGCATGGAGCACTGGTGGTACATAGGAGTATATCAATAGTGTTGGCTAAATAGTCCAAAAAGTAGAGTTGGACTGGGAGGAAAAAATGGCCACGGACAAGGACCCTAACCCTGGTCCACCTAGACCATGTCCTCACAAAGGAGGGGGAAGGAGGGAAAATGAAAGAGCCAGCCTGCCATGTTTGTGCAACTCAGTTGGGTGCCTGACAGATCTGCGGTGTGCCTCTTGCAAGTCTGTCAGGCCTGGACATGGCCATCTGCACACGAGACCCATCTTTGCTGGGCTGGGTGCATGTGTGTATATGGTACTCCTGAGCTGGGACCTGCCAACCCCAGGCTTGGAATGGCTTGCTCAGGCTAGAAGCTGCCTTTCCTGGGCTGTGTGTAGCCCTTATACCTTCAGCTGAACTGGACTGGGGTGTGGGGAGGGGAGAGGCCATTGGCTCACTAGTAAATTCCCTGGTGTATATAATGGCCAGTCTGCCCCTGCCACAAAGGAGCCTATTCTATTTCAAGCTCTAGAGATGAATTTGGCTTCATGTAAAGGTAATTATTATCAGAAGCTGCATTTGAAGCTGTATTCAAAGAAACTACCAGAAACACAGGTATTGGCAAGTTGGGTGGAAAACCACACATGGAGGAAAAAACAAATTTATGCAAATAAAGTATTTTTTTTAAAAAAAAATTATTGGTGAGTACATAAAATATTACACAAATTCCCCATCTTACCTAAATTATATCAACCCCCACCCTTTCCCCCCTCCTTATAGACTTCCAACAGCTTTCCAACCCTTAGCCCATCTTATTATTTAAATTACTCTTTAACTATATTTTTTCTAAATCTTATGTATATTGTATCACTTATTCTAAGCATATTCAAATTCTTCTATATCTCCAATTTACTAATATATCCAATCTACGTCTCCCTGATTAACCTATCTATTTTTAGTACATTCTTCTTAATACTAATATTAGCTTAGATTGATTAATAACTAAATTTCCCCATTAATGGTAAAGTTACTTCTCTCTCCCCTTTATAAAATCACGCCCCCCTCCTTTCACATCCCATTTTTTTTCTAGATACTGTTTCAATTTCCCCCAGTCTGCAATATATTCTCCTGGATCAAGATCTTTCAGTTTTCTTGTCATTTTGTCCATTTCTGCCATGTACAACAATTTGTAAATCCAATCTTCTATAGTTGGTATTTCTTGCACTTTCCATTTCTGCGCGTACAAAAGTCTTGCTGCTGTAATCATGTAAAATAGCAATGTTCTATACTGCTTTGGAACCTCTTCCATTCCCAAGTTCAGTAGCAGCAATTCTGGGTTCTTATTTATTTGGGTTTGCAAAACCTCATTAATTATTTCTATTATGTCTCCCCAGTATTGCTTAGCTACCTCACAAGTCCACCACATGTGATAAAATGATCCTTCATGCTTTTTACATTTCCAGCATTTGTCTGACATATTTGCATTTCCAAGCGCAGTCTTATGCAGATAAAGTATTGTGTGCAATTTACTCTTTGTAAATATAATAAAGTAACAAAGTCATCCGACGAAACATCAAGTTTCCTTTGCCAGCCCTGCATGTTAGGCAGGCGGGCAAGAGCTCTCTGATGTCCCGACTTGAAAAGCACCACCTACAAAGACAAACAAAAGAGAACAACTTTAATCAACTCACCTTTAACTGCAGAAACATACCTTTTGGACGTTTCCCCTACTTTTGATTCTTCTCCTGCACCTGTTGGATTATCAAGATTACATGGTTGATTTCTAAGTAATTGAAGATGTATAGGGTATTGGCGGCTTGTATTGTTGTTTAATATGCAATTTATCTTCATGTTTTCATTTAGTGGAATGTCTTTCATATACATGTCTGCTGTGTTTGTTTAAGGATTTTGTTTAGAGCACTTTGTTACTTTATTATATTTGTAAAGAGTAAATTGTACACTATTACTTTCTTTGCATACATTTGCTTTTTCCTCCATGTGTGGTTTTCCACCTGACTTGCCAGTCTGATCAGCTTGGAGGAACCTCTCTTTTTGTTTTTGCTTAGAAACACAAGTATGACTGTACTATTGGGTTTTAGTCTAAAGAAATATATTTACATAAGTTTAGTGGAGAGATAGAACTAGTAACTGATCTAACTAGCTAGGATGGCTTTAGATTGAAAGTAGGCCATCTCTCTCAGGAGGAGACACCATGCTGCCTCTGCTGGTGCATGCAGGGAAGAAGAGAGAGAGGAGAGGGAGAGAAGTTCCCCTGGCAGGAATGAGACTGATAGCAGCCTATCTATCTAATTGACTCTATGGTTGTTGCCTTCCTTCTTCTCCGCTGGCTGTCCTAAAGGCCTAAGCAAGAGACATCGCCAGTCCCTTCTTCTAACATGTACCACTGATGTCCTCATAAAGCTAAATTGCTATCTCCTAAATGACATCAGAACATGTTTTATTCATGGGAGAATGTGAATGAAGCTGCAGTCCTAAGGACACTTTACTCAGTGTGAGGCCCAATAAATGGGACTTACTTCTGAGTAGATCTGCTTCCTGAGTCACCTAGTGCAGCTGTCATTTCCTACTCACTTCCTTACTTCCATGAAATGTATTGCCTCCCTTGCAACCAAAACTTCAGATACTAAAAGGACATAGCCTGCTCTCTAATTATCATCAGAACTAGAAAAAGCTTTCTTACTTTTTCAGACAAAAAGGGTGTTCTCTCCACCATCTTTGAATAATGTATGGGGAGACACTATCAACTTGGGCCTAAGCAACCTAAATTAAATTAATTATCAAGAATTGCAAATACATGTTACTGTGTTCCAAAAACATCCCCTCCCATCTCGATGGGACTTCTAAACCAAATGAGAGTTTAAATTTGGTCAATAGTAGAGAACACTTGCAAAAATATAGTAATAGACTGTATAAAGGATTTGTACTTTATTCTCTGCAAAATAATGTGACTCCAGGGTTTTTCCCCCCCAATCTGTACTTTCATTTCCAGTCTACAAAACAGATGAACAAGTGCTTTTATGGACTGTTCCAAAGAAGGCTAAAACTGTTTATTCATTAAACTTTCATTTGCTGGTAAACAACTCAAAGTAAATAACTTGTGAAGGCAAAATCTTTCTACTATTGATAGGCAGAATAATACAATCAGATTTGAAATACAGCTTCTACTTAGTAATGGTTGTTTTCTCCCCATGGAGCATGGTGAGACCCTTGCCTCAAAATGAAATTTAGTATCTGGGGAGAGTCAAGACTCTTAAAAAGAGAGAATAAAGTCAATGGTGGCTCTTAAGTGGTAAAAAGAATTTTCCTCACGGTATTTATTCCCAAATCACATTGTATTTATACTGAAGGAAAGTATTAAAAGCTTTTAAAATAGCTGTTTTGTAATATAATATTTCCTAGCTGAATAAGAAAGCAAGTAGTTGCCAGTATCTGCCATACAGGTTACGGTTAGGGTAAGGGTAAGGGGGAGGTCAAATGTTGATTGGCAGATTAGATTTGCTACTTAGTCAGCATTCACAATTGTATTTTTTGTGCTAACTTTTGTATCATGATATTCTTTGTTTTGTGCATTTGATTGTTATATAACAGCTGATGTTGAATTTTGAGGTCAGATTATAACCAAAAACATCTGAAATACTGAAAAAGTGTATTAATTTGAGCATGTTTGCAGTGTCATAAATTTAATTTCAGAAAGTGATTAGCATCTTTTAATTGTGACCCTCAAGTCAACTGTATCACTGAAGTACTATTGATTTCATTGGGACTAGTCAATTAAGGCACATAATAAAGGCATACACAACCTGTGACCAGCCACAGTCCAAGGATCATGTAGTGTCTGATAAACAACTAGTCTTTACTGTCTGCATGGGACTGTAAAAACAGGAGGTGGGATTGTCAAATAATGGGTAGAGGGTGCACAGTGAGTCACAAGTTGTGTAGTCTAATTTAAAAAGTTGCATGCATTCAGTTAAATGTAAGCCTTTTAATGTGTCTGAACAGATTCTATACTTTTCTTGCTTTTGAGTTCAGTCTTCAAGGACAGATAATGTGCAAGGAGGACTCATTCCCATTTAATGAAACTCATTTTTTTAATTGAAGATTTAATACAAGAAATGATAAAACCATAAAATACAAACAAGAAAAGAATTAAAATTAAACCATAAAAGAAATGATCAAAACAACTCTTGGCAACTTGTTAAAAACCCAAGAATTACAATAAACAGGCATTTAAACTTTGTTGCATTGAGGAGATTACATCTTTGGCGTTTAAAACATGTAAAACTGGTTTCCATATTTCATCATATTCAAATATGCCATATGCAAGTTCCCCAAAAACGGATTATGCATAATCCTATCCATCAAATATTGATCCCAGATTTTCTGATACCATTTTTTTAGCAATGGGCCTACGAGGGATTTCCAATTCCTAGCAATAACCAGACGCGCAGAGGCAACTAACGTCGAAACAAGAGATCTGGTATTCATATCTAGCATAGAGTTGGGCGAAAAATCCAATAGGAGAAATTCTGGGGAGTGTGGCAACGAAAGACCCACCATGTTTAATATCTCTTTGTGAACCACTCTCCAAAATTCCTGAACAAAATGGCATTCCCACCACATATGTGAATGAAACTCATGACAGACATATGAGCTGAAATAGACTTTTTCTGAAAAAGCAAGCAAGTTCCAAGTCGTTCACATTGCCAATTTTGTTGGTTTAAATTTATAAATCAGAGGCTAAGAATAATTCAATTAACTGTTCATGTCCTCGGCTTTTTCTCTCATTTTGTATCTTAGTGACCTTTGTGGAATTCATGTGTCTGCTCAAATTTTCCACTGAAAGCTGAATCACCTCAACCAACCTTCTCTCCATTTGTCTTGTGACAGATGCACTCTGCCTATCTTCTCCTTGACAGATATAAGTATCTTCTGAAAGTAGATATGGCCGGGTGAAGTGAAAACGAATCCTAAGTTGAATATAAACATGCTTTTGAAGTGCTTTTGAGGCTTTCTTCTGCTGTTTGGTGCATGGATGAAAAACAGAAGTGTGCTTGTACCAGGGTTGTGAATCAACTGATGTCCATGTACCATAATTTGACTCGTCACTCCATGTACATGCTGCCAACACCCAGGTCAGCCTTCATAGCTCTAGTTGAGAAGCTACAGCCCGCTGACTTACCAGTGGGCTAGTTTGCAGGGCCACAGAGTGAGGGTGGTCAGTGGAGGCTCCTTGCTGTGGCTCAACCTGGGCAGCCAAGTAGGAGCAAAGGGGGCAGGACATGAGCACACTCAGTGTGCAGCTGCCTGGACTCCTTTGCAGTTGCTGCATGCTCACAATACCATCCAGTCCTCCCTCATCACTCTCGTTTCAGGGAATTGCCCTTTCCCTGTGTAGTTTCAATGGGCACATTCTTCATTTTTGGTTGTTATCTCTTGTCACAACTTTGTGGGCAGTTTGGGCATTGGGCATGGATCCATTTGGGGTTAACATAGCCTGGATCCTCTGTTTCCCCATAGCAGGAGTTCCCCTTATGGGATCTTGGGAGCCATGCAGGGTAGTAACAAGCCCAGCTCAGGGCTGTTGGGTCATGCTTGCTTCCTGGCAACAGGGGAACAATGCAGAGGTGTGTGCCCAGGTGCGTTCCTGATTACTAAACAGAACAATTATGAATATCATAAATATTTTTTAGTATTTTTCTAAAGATATATATCTAATAAGTGATTCAAAGTGACTTAGTGCATCTAGTAACCAAATACATATACAATAGTAATGCATATTGTCCAGGGTCTGCAGCCCAGCCCCCGGACTTACCTGGAGAAGAGGATGGGATACCCCCGGGAGGAGACCGCCCCGCAGCAGCAACAGGCAGTTGTACGGGGTGGAGCAGTCAAGGCTCCACAGCCAGAGGTCCAGGGTGCCCAGAGGCTCCCGAAAGGGGAGCACAGCCAGCCACAAGTGCCAAAGGAGGGGGGCCAGGGGGGAAGCCAGCTGGAGGGGAAGCCACCCCCCACCCCAATGGGCAGACAGCTCAGACACCGGCAGGGGCAGCGCCTTGCGAGCCAGGCCAGGGAAGCGCCACCGCATCCAGCCCCAATGGGCAGGCTGTTCCGATGCTGACCGGGGCAGCACCTTGTGAGCAAGGCCAGGGAAGTGCAGCCACCCCCAGCCCCAATGGACAGGCAGCTCCAACGCTGGCCAGGGTGGCACCTCACGAGGAAGGCCAGGGAAGTGCAGCTACACCCAGCCCCAATGGACAGGCAGCTCCAACACCAACTGGGGTGGCGCCTTGCAAACAGAGGCAGAGACGGCTAAGGTGCATCACTTGGAAAGGCCTACCAGCCCCATCCTGCAAGAAAGATCAAGGGAGGAGGGAAGGAAAGGGAAAGTAGACACACCTGGGAGGAAGCCTCAGCTGGGGATCATTTGCATTTGACCCCACCCTGCTGGAGAGGCAAGGAAGGCCAGGAGGGATTAGTGAAAGGAGAGGAACACCTGAGGGCAGGCACACCTGGGCCACATCAGGAGAGGGAAGGAGCCTGGAAGGAAGGGTGGAGGCAGGGAGAGGAAGCCCTGTAAAGGCTGGCTCAGGAGAGCATTCGGGGTGGGTTGAGTAGGAGTGATGGAGTGGAGTTGGAGCGGAGTAGAGTGTGAGAGGAGGTGAGGAGGAAAGTTAATGGAGGAGGAGATGGCGGAGATCAAAGGGGATGAGTGGAGCAGGTTGAGCGGGCCAGCGAGTGGACTGAGAGGGAATCTGGGTGAGGTATACCACCCCTCCTTCCACAGAGCAGGGTCCTGCAGCATCCCTGACACCCCTTTGAGGTCAGGGCTGGACATAGCGGTGCCCTGCCCAGCGGCGGCTGCCGTCGCAAGCCCTGACACATACAAAAATAGTTCATACAATATCAGTGACAGGGAAATTACATTCAAATAGAACGGCCAATGAATAAATAAATAGTAGTCAAAGAATTTTCTTAAAATCCCAAAACAGAGATGCAATAAAAGTCTCTTGAAGAATAGTGGTGGACCTTTTTTCCAAGGAAATGTTTATAATGATGCTCTCATCTTATTTTAATATCCTTTGGACAGAACAAGGAAAGATGGCAGACATCAAGGACCGAAGACCCAGCAAGGAACCAGTCTTCAAAACGTTTCCAAACTGCACTCACAGCCTCCGAAGTCTCAGAGAGGCAGCTCCATAGAGTCAAGCAGGGGCAGGTCCTGAAATGAATTATGGGAAGGCCCATTGGATGTGATGGATGCCACAAACACATCACTGCATCGAAAAGATGTGAGAACGCGGGGTGGACCTTAAGAGGCAGATTCTGGTCCTGAAATAACAGCCTCCAGAATGGAATGATGGTCTGCAGGTCCAGAGAAACTGCTCTGGGGGCCATCATCCCATCTTTTAGCACAAGATTCCTGAAGTCCATCTTTGCCTCCACAATGGCAAAAGGGAGAGTGGTTTGGCCTTGCAGGGGAGGAGCCCCAGAGATCCCAAGACATTGCTTTGCCCCCCAGATACACACTGGCAACACGCCAAGTCCCACCCTGCTGCCTACAGTGACTTTGAGGGGGGGAAGGGAGGAGAGAAGCTGGGCAGGCCTGGAGCCTCCAAGGTGCCACCCGACACCTGCTACTTTTGGCAGCAGAGCCACACAAAGGCATGGAGGCACCTGAAGGCTCTTTGGGGCCACCCTATCCATCCCAACCCAGAGCTAGAGACCATTCACTGGGATGTGTGAAAAGGCAGACCTATGGGGAGGTCGATGAGGGGCTACTGTCAGGCACAAGCAAGCAAACAGAAAGGGAGGGAGTCAGCATTTGACACAGACTTTATTGAACTGCCAAAAATTAAGAGGATGGGTGACCATGTGTTGCCAACTTCCCTCGCCTGGGAAGAAAGCTGTGTCTGATTGTGTGACAGTCTGGGCCAGGAGAAGCATGGTGCTTTCACAAAAGTCGGATTGCGTCGCAGGCTGGCCAAGGAATGGCTCCATTAGCAGA
Organism: Eublepharis macularius; assembly: GCF_028583425.1. NCBI lineage: Eukaryota > Metazoa > Chordata > Lepidosauria > Squamata > Eublepharidae > Eublepharis > Eublepharis macularius. Next base: position 92,703,131 of record NC_072792.1, read on the forward strand.
GCAGGGCTCAGAGGGCAGCCAGGGAGGATCATCAGGGGCTGGAACAGCCACACTCCCTGCCTCCCTGATTGGTCACTACCTGCCTGAAAGAGAAACAGACACATATGTGGCAAGGGGCCGGGCCTCGTGCAGGCCATGGCAGGGTCTGCCATATCCAGAGAGGGTGTCCATGGCGGGTGGCAGCAGCACTGGCTCTGTCATCGCAGGTGCTGCCAGAAACCGGAAAAGGGATATTCCTCCTGCAGCTCAGTGCTCCTTGTCCACATCTGGCTGTCTTGCTCCTGTGGCTGCTTGGAGCTCTGAACCTGTGAAGGGAAACACTCATGGAGTTGTGCACCCACCAACGCAGGGAAGTTATGAGAACAAGCACCCAGTCACCCCAATCTGCAGCTGCACTCCCTCCTCTGCCTGAAAGGAAAGCCCAGACAAACGTGTCTGAACAGAGCCCTGTCATGGGCTGCTGGAAGCCCCTCCTTAAACAGTTGTGTTACATATTGGCAACTGGGGAAGGGTGGTTGATGTGAACAAGCAAGCCAGGGCAGCTGGACCCCCAACTTCTTATCTTCCAGTGCATCCTTGCCTCTCCCATAGCCAGGACTCAGGAGTCAGGTAACCTGCAAGGAAACTTGGGTGATAGTTGTTAATGAGACATTTTGGACTTAACTCTCCTCCCGAGTGACTGCAAAGTACTCCTGAAATTTTGCAAAGTGTCCCTTGCACACTCTTGCAATGCTTCTGGGAGCACCCTCTCATGCCTCATGCTCTAAGTCCCCACATCAGGGGGCTCACAGGCAGAGCCTCTGGCCACCTCCTGGCTTACATGGGGTCATGGGTGCCCTGGCTGGAGGTTATGTAGAGTGCGCGGAGCATGAGGAAGGAGGCTCAGATTAGGCGTGAGGCAGGAGGCTCGGCTGCCTTGGTAGCATGAGTGGATTGGTCCCCATGGTAGTGGAATCCTATGCTCCACCAGGTTACTTGGGCAGGGCCAGAAGTGTGTGGAGGGTGAGTTTTTGCATAGAATGACTGCCTATGGACTACACCATTATTTTTTGTGGTGTAATTTTCCACCCCTGCTGGGGGCGTGCCTCGTCCCAAAATGGCTTAAGGAGCTGACTAAGTCACACTCCACTCCCCTGGCATGCCCCCCTGAGTGCAGGGACTTATGCTACAGTTACACTGGTGCCAAGAGGGCTGTGGCAGAGCCATGCCACTGCACTGGCATCAGGGGAGGGTTACACCAGCATAAGTCCAAGATACACCTGCGTGACTCTTAGCTCCCTGAGCACTTTCGCGCCCTCCTCCCCGCAAGATTGCACTATTTGAAGCTTGACTCTGCTTAGTATTGCACTGTAAATCCTTCCCCTTTTGTCCAGGTTCCAGACCTGTGTTTGTGATGGAAACTTGCATTTAAAATATAACCCACAGAAAAACAGCTGGTAGAGAGGAATTGTGGGGATAAGAACCAACAGATGGCGAAAGGGCTAAATATTGCCAATGTTTCTGTGTTTTGTCCAAACTATAGTCCTTCCAAAGATTGTGTAATGCAAATTATGCCCTTCCATACACAAATTGAACTGGGTCAGTCTTCAAGCTGAATATCTCAGTACTCTGCATCCAATTGCGCAGAAGCTGTGGCCAGGCTTTCAAGATCTGATTGAGAGAGAATGTGTCCTTCCACCCTCAACCTAACAGCATGCCCAAATGTAACGACTTCTACTCCATCCCTCACATGTCCCATGGCATGGTCAGAAGGTACGTAACATAGCATTCTATTGCTTGTGTAGAAAAATACCTAGGAAAGATATAAATGCCATCCTGAATTCTGTAGTCAAAAGGTGAGGTTTTAAAAAATGAAATAAATTCTGGCCCTCCCAGCCAGTGGCAACAACCACTTAGGCTGGGGGCCACATTTTGCCTCCTTGGATGGAGGAAGGCAGATGGTGCTCACCCGGTTATCCGGGGCTTTAGCTGGGAGAAGCGGAGCCAGGAGCTTTCTTAGGCTTATTCCGCCCTCTTGGCTCCTCAGTTGCACCTCATGCTCAGGTGAGGCAGGCACTTTTGATTGCTCTCCCAGCACGAGGAATAGGCAGCAGCGAGGAATTCGGCCCATCGTTTGCGCGGGCGAGTCAACGGCCTTTGGGAGGAGTGGAAGATCGCGTCTCGTCAGATCGCCGGGTTGCGGCGACTTGAGAAGCATTGGAGTCAGGTGCACGTCAGCAAGGCTGCTCTGTGCCACACTTTGTGGGCTTGGGGGGAGGCTGGGCTCCAGTGCGCGCTTCGGTACTGGGAAAGGGAGAGCACCGGCAATTTAATCTGTGCCTTGGCGCGGTTCCTTTGTGCCGTGTTTTGCAAGCTGCACTGTATTGCAGCACTCGGAGGCTTAGCTTGGCACTTGGTACTGTGCTTTATAGTGGGCTCTTAACCCCCCCTGACACCCCCCTATAGAGCAGGGTAGGCTTACCTTTGTTCGAGTGTGGAGCTTCTATCTTCTTTCTCCTTGGTAGCTCCCCCCCTGTAGTAAAAGCCAGTTTGGTATAGTGGTTAAGAGCACGGGAGTCTAATCTGGAGAGCCGGGTTTGATTCCCCACTCCTCCACGAAGCCAGCTGGGTGACCTTGGGCGAGTCACAGTTCTCTGGAGCTCTCTCAGCCCCACCCACCTCATAAGGTGATTGTTGTGGGGTAATAATAACACTTTGTAAACCGCTCTGAGTGGGCATTAAGTTGTCCTGAAGGGCGGTGTATAAATCGAATGTTTATTATTATTATTATTATTATTATTATTATTATTATTATTATTATTATTATTATTATTATTATTATTATAGTTATCCTGTCTTGTTGGTCAGTTGGCAGCCATTTTGAGGACCTAGGTGGCGAGGGCCATTTTGTTCAGGCTATTTTCCTGTAGTCACTTGGTGGATTGCTCATCCACAATCTGCTCATTTCTGCCTTCAATAAACTCATTGGGTGAGGTATGGGCCCTAAGAAGGGTGTGGGTTCTTCTAAGGGCAAGCAGCCTGCTCGGCGCCCGCCCAAGAGGCCAGCCGTGGCCTTGTCTTCCTCTGATGATGAGGATGGGGGTCCCACGAGACAGGAAATTCTAGCCAGGTTAGCCACTTTAGAGCAGGCATGGGGGGCCACTAGCAAAAGGCCTGTTAGGGCTGCCTCCAAGTCTGCCTCCCTTAATGATATTCCCTCTTGTTTGGCTGCTTTGGAAGGCACATTGCGCACTGGAACCATGGCAGGAGTGGCTTCAGTGGCACCAGTGGCTCCAGGCAGCATTCACACTGCGGAGGAGGCATCTGAAGATGCAGGACCACCGGTGCTGGAAGGGAACTGGGTGGCTGAGGCTGGTCAAGTTGCTCTGGTAGTGCAACTACCAGAGACCAGTGGTAAATTTTCTTGGCCGCATCAAGGGTGCATGTGGCCATGGTTGCAAGGGGGTCAGGTCCCTACCCCTGCACCCTCAGCCACGCCCCAATCTGCCTACACTCAGGTAGGCTCAACCGGAGCAGCTCAGACCAGTGGTGTAGCTAGTGGCTGGCCTCAATGGGGCCAGACTTCCCTTACTGGGCAGATGCCCGGGCATCTGGGTTGGCAGCCTTTGGCTGCCCAGTCCCAAACCGGGATGGTTTTAGTTCCACCTTGGGGCTCTTATTGTGGAGTGCCATGGACCAATTATGGGGTCATGCCTTTTAGGGTACTGCCATTTGGTGATACGGCCATGCCTTTAGGCAATCACCTTATCCCTGCAATGAGGGAAAAAAATTTAAGAGGAGAATACGTGGATGTCTTTACCCTTCTCTTCAGGGAACTGGAAAAGAAGGATAAGGAGGACCTAGACGAGAGGGACAAGGAGCGCCTTAAGCGCTGCAAGATCGATAGGACGTGGGCCAATTGGTTATCAGGTGTGCTTGCACGTGCCCAACCTTGGAGGGCGACTCCCCTATTTCTGTATATGGATATCATATACAGGGGGTACACTGACTTTGCCGGTGCTGCTTGGCTGCAATACGATGAAGAATTTAGGATGAGGGCAGCCCTTAATCCTTCACTGCTGTGGGACCAAGTGTACCAGCACTTGTGGCTGCAACAGATGACCCCAGCTAAGTCAAACCTTGGAGATCAATCTGACAGTGGGCACATCATGCAGAAATCCTCTTCAGGTGCTTCCAGTTCTTCTGGTTACCACACCCCTGTGGGGCAGTCAGTTCAGCCACAGCTGCTTTGCTTTGAGTTTACCTCACAGGGGGGTTGTAGCCAGAAGAATTGCAGGTTTGGCCATGAGTGCCCAATCTGCAGGGGTCCACACCCCTTCACAGCCGGCAAGTGGCAAAAGTTGTTTACCAAGAGAGGGGGTGGTCCCGGTGGGCAGCAGGGTGCTGGGAAAGGACCCCAGCCCCATAAAGGTGAGAGTACTTGAAGCCATGTTGGCTGAGTACCCTAGGCGGGCAGATGGCCAGTTTTTGTTGCAGGATTTTCTATTCAGTTTTCGGATCCCATATCAGGGTCCAAGAAGTTCATTCATGTCACACAACTTACGTTCAGTGGTTGGCATGGAGGATATTGTTAGGGCTAAGATAAATAAGGAATGTGCCAAGGGTAGGGTTTTGGGTCCTTTTCCCTCCCCTCCCGTTACTCATTTGAGGGTTCCCCCCCTCGGCGTTGTACTCCAAAAGGCAGCTGGTGAATTTAGACTGATTCACCATTTGTCCTACCCTCAAGGGGGGGTTCTGTTAACGATGAAATACCTGAGCACTTGTGCTCAGTACATTATACATCCTTTGACCAAGATGTCAAAGTGGTGAGGCATTGTGGCTGAGGAGTGGAGATGGCAAAATGTGACATTAAGTCGGTGTTTTGCCTTCTCCCGGTCCACCCAGAAGTTTTTGAGCTTCTGGGGTTTGCCTTTGAGGGTCAATTCTATGTGGACAGGGCCCTACCCATGGGGTGTTCTATATTGTGTGCGGTTTTTGAGCATTTTAGTACATTCTTGGAGTGGGCATTATGTCACAGGCAAGGTTGCCATGACACCGCCTACTATTTAGATGATTTTCTCCTGGTGGGGCCCCCGCAGTCTGGGCAATGTGCTTGCCTTTTGGGCAACTTTATCCGCCTTGCAGACGAGCTGGGGGTTCCCCTTGCACATGAAAAAACAGAGGGCCCAGCAACAGTCCTGACCTTCTTGGGTATTGAGCTGGACACAATGCAGCAAACCTCCAGGCTGCCTGCTGAAAAGCTCCAAGACTTGAGGGCATGCCTGCAGGCAGTCATAAGCAGGCGTAAGGTATCATTATTGGAGCTCCAGCAGATTGTAGGTCACCTTAATTTTGCGTGCAGAGTAGTAGCACCTGGAAGAGCCTTTTTAAGGCGACTCTGTGATGCTATGGGGTCCCTTGGACTTCCCCAGCATAGGTTGCACATCTCTGCTGGCATGAGGGAGGATCTGGAGGTTTGGCTCCAGTTTTTGGACAGCTTTAATGGTGTCTCCTTTTGGAGGCAGGAGCTGTTATTTGAGGGGGAACTTCAGGTTTCTGCCTTTCATTCCGACTGGGGGGGGCAATCATATCATTGTATTCTCAAGTAGACCTGCAGCTAAACTTTTACTAGTGATAATACATGGATTTGGCCACATTGAGGGGCTCAAAAACAATTCGGCTCTACCTTGCAAATCCAGCTGTAGCCTTGGATGTATGGAAGGGTTCAACTCAGCCCCTACTGTGTGATGAACCCTGACGCATCCTAGTAGGTAAGTGTTCCAAGAGGTTATAGCCTGAAGGGGAAAAGAATGAAAGCTACTGACACTAACTACTGACACCCTACTTTTTGGATGTGCAATAGTAATAACCTTGAAGAATGCCAACTTGGACTTAAGGGGTACGTAAAGAAAATAACAGTACATTTGATGAGGAAGTTATATTTATGCTAGAAAGTAATTTATGCTAGAAAAGTTATTTGGTGCCCATGAGGATAAGAAATGCTACTGTATTAAGTTGGTTGCAAATGATTGGATGATGAAGAAGATGACTATAGTGACAAAGAGAGGTTATATATTCAGGTGTGTCTAGAGAAATGTTGCTACCATTTTGCTAAACTTGATCCTGTTAGGTTTTGCTAAGTGCTGACCAATGACGCATCCTTGCTAATAAAGACACATCTTCAATATTATTCTGCCTCTTCATTTGGACTCCTTCCCAAGAACTCTTGGTTGAATAAAAGAAATTTCTTCGTCAACCTGCATACATGTAAACAGGTATTTTAAAGTATATATGATGTTTCAGTGTATTGATTTATCTTTCTGCTGTAAGCCTCCTATGATATATTTATAGGGGGAGTGTGGGATAGAAATACATTAAGTAAATAAAGTATACATTTGTACACACAAATATGGCCTGTGTAATATATGGAGCCTCACTGAACATGTTTGGTAACTCTGGATAGCATAACTTGTAGCACAATATTGTTCATCAGCTCAGATAACATATTCTTAGACTCAACATGCACGGGAAACTATAAGGAACAGCAGGTATTACGCATTCTCCAATTTTTCAGTTGCCCCCTCCAAGGCTGTCAGGGCCTTAGGCTGAGATGGGGAAGAGGCCATGCTCTGCTCCTGTTCCCAGAATTCCTGTGCCCTGCCTAGGGCTGGCATCACAAGGGGAGGAGGAGCAGCTGGATTCCATGCTTCATCTAGGGCTAGTGCACAGGTCAGCTCTGACACGACCTTCCTGGCTGTCAGCTGGCTATATGGAAGGACTGTGAGGCTGCTGCATGATTAGGCAGCATGGCTACCTCATGCCAGGGCTGTTTGCCTGCCATGCAGCTCAGACAGGCAGATTGTGACTGCTCAACTGTCAGCTGCTCATCACACCATATTGCCTCCTTGACAGAGCCTGGTAAGTCAGGGCACTGCAGGAGTGACCTTGGGTGACTAGTATTCCAGATAGGAGAACAGAGGGCCCAAGTCTGGGGTTCAAGCACCACTCCCAGCCACCAGCTTTCATGCCTTTCTCCTTATATCTTTGCAGCCTGGGGTTGCCAAGTCCCCCGATCCCCAGGCAGGAGGTGGAGGCTTACCACTTACCTTTCAGGTCCCCTCTTGCACATGCACTCCCGGCCTGCATGATGACATCCGGGAAGTGACATTATCGCATGGGCCACATGCTGCCCTGGGAGCACTTTCGCACACTGCAGTGACCCGAATCAGACCAGATCCAGCCGAATCCAGAACCATCACTTTGGAGCTAATTGGTAAGGCAGTGCACTTGCTGCAAAATAGGTTGACTGACTTCTCTTTTCTCAACCTCTACCAAAAGGTGCACTAATTGAAGCTTCTGAACCTTCACTGGCACTTCAACATAGCATAGTGATGTTCCCACATCAAGGGAAGGAGATTGCATCTAGCTTTTGACAGTTGTATATAAGCTAGTATTTAGGGAATTTTAATCTCAGCTGGACTCAGTAGGAGGCTGCAAGGTATCAGAGCTGAGAGGGAAGGGGATTTCTCTTCCTTCTTCCTTCTCAGTCTCTGTGCCCATTGCCCTTTGTGTTCCTGCACTGGGACACTCTTGTCTACTTTGGCTGTTTTAGCCCTCCTCACATCCTACCCTGCCCTATCACCAATCATCCTGCCTCCCTCCAATTCCCCACTCATCTGAGGGCTTCCTCAGTGAGTGACAGGACAGGCAGCCTGCCAGGTCACCTTCTATCTAGCCCATCACTGCCCGGGCCAGCCAGCTGCCAGGCTAAGGCAGGGCCAACTGTTTACTTTGCTGCAGCTCTTATTGTGTCAGCCAAGTGGATCTTGCATGGCCAGGTTGGGGCTATGCCCTGCCCTTGACTGCTCTTGCCGATGACAACACTAGCTGGTGCTGGCCCAGGGGCTCAGGCAGTGCTGGTTTGGTTGTGGTCATGGGTGCTGCTGTTGCTGTGACTTGCTCCTTGATGTTCTGTTGTGCTGCTGAGAAGTCTTGGGAGCACCATTGAACACAAATCCAATGGTTCAAAATGCTGAAGTATAAAAAAGGGCAGGGATGCCCTTATTTCCTGTCCTATAATATGAATACATTCCACTTCCAAATAATGTCCATTGTCAACATCTTGCCCCTTCCAGCTGTAGGCATAGTGCAGTATAATTCTAGTCAAATCCGGTGGCATCTTTGTTGTATCAAACCATATTGAGACAAACCATGAAGCCACAAGACACATAGCTGTAGGCAGAAGAGCATTCCATCTCTGAAGCACCACACACAAACAAGAACAGCACAATAATCTCCTGGGCTAAAGCCCTTGCCTTTAGAGTGTGAGGCAACTGAGCCACCAAAAGCCTGGGTAAGTCCTGGCCTCATATACCTTGACACCAAGATTATTTTCCTCTGCAATTAGGTCATAGCTAAAACACTGAATCTCATCTCCAACTGCAAAATAAAAGCCCATGTGACCATTTCCCTATCTAAGGGTACAGGTCATGGTCTAAGGTGATTTCCACTCAGGTGTTTTGCACCTAAGGACAGGCTTATGTGGTTGGAACTTCTACGAGGCAAGTTTCCCCATATTTTCCCTGCCTCAGTCCCTCAGATCTGCACCCCCCCCCAAGCAACCTGCTGTAACAGATTTTTTAATTTAAAAAAGTAATTAACATGTTGTTATATTGTTAGCCTCTCTGAATAATCAGCTTTCATTTATGAAAAGTCGCTAGCCCCTTTAGCTGCAGAGACACAATGGAGAAAGCATATTTCTGCAATAAAGGGGGCTAGAGACTTACTTTTTTAAAAAATCAAAGATGGTAATTCACAGAACCTTATAGACAAATTGTTATAACAATATGTCAACTGCTGCTCTCCAGTAACTGGGGAGGGGGTATGTTTGCTTCATGGGAATGGGGCAGGGGAAATGGCACGATGTGGGTAAGACCATCTGGGCTTTCCCATCCACATAGGTGCCACCCTGGTTTTGCTGCAGTCTTTCTTTCTCAAAGCATCACAGAAAATCAAATTTGAAAAAGCTATCAAGAAGGGAGGGAGGGAATCAAGAGGTTCATGGAAGCACCAGAGTGCTGTGAGGAAGTGGGATGGGGGGGGAAACATTTCCCAAGAGCAACCAAACCAGTGAAACAACCCAAGTGAAAGTGACACAAAGCAAACCTAACATACAGATGTGGGAAATGGTGTAAGCAATAACTTTAGGCTATTATACATTGATGCAGATATTTCCCCCATTCCTGGCAGTAATGCATTCTGCACTAAACCTGAACCTGTGCAGTCATTATCTCAGTCTTCTCTGGGTGATATATTTATCATATGAAAATAATCACAGCACATCTCGGAGAAAAGGCAAGTAGGTAATCTTGAGGTTGCATCTCACCTAGAGGATATCTCCCATAGAGAACAGCATGAGATAATGATTCCCAGGGAAAGTAGTACATGCAACAAGCAAGGGTAAACCTTTCAAAGATGCTTCCTGTGTAAAAATAAATACTTTGAAACCAGGAACAGACAATTTTAATTACACCTTAGAGGATAACACAGTTTTTGGTCTGATGCTATATTATTGGTCAGGGGAGCCAAGTTAAAGAACAAAACAAATGAGGATGAGAAAATTACATTGCTAGAAAAAAAATGTGTCAATTCAAATCAACACTGGCCATTAGAGTTATAGCAGCTGGGGGACCTTCTGGAAATCTTTTCTGGGCATGTTAACTTTGCCATTAAGTTTACTCCCCACTCCGTGGTGTATCAGGGGGATTTATTTTCTGTCTTACAAGTGATAGCTTTTTTAAAATGAAGAACTGTAAATCACAAATCTATAGCCGCATCATCTGATCTCTTATCACATGATGATTCACAGTTGATTATTATTTATTTACTTACTTTATTTATGCCACATCTTTGTCCCTAATGGGGATTCAAAGCTGCTTATGTCATTCTACTCTCCATTTTTTCTTCACAAAACCCTATGAGGTAGATTAGATTGAGACTGTATGACTGGTCCAAGGTCACACAGCAAGATTCGATGGCAGAGTGTCTCGGATCCTACCTAGTCTGACACTTGAGCGGTTACACCACATGGGCTTTCATGTGAATCAGGGTGTCAGATAAGCCTCCAGCATATCTGCCGTGCCCTTGGTGTATTGTGGTTGTGAAAGTATTGTGTCTCTGAGTACATGCAGCGTAAAACCAGTATTCTGTTGCTTTGTTGCTAACTGCCTATCTTCCAGGCAAAGTGTTTTGATTACCAGTTCCTTCTGAAGCCTGGGAACCCAACCTTGGACCTAATACAGAGACTGAGCAAAGCTCCTTTCTCCCCCCTCCCCCTCTTCCCAGGCAATGCATGCCAAAACCTCCAACGGCCTCTCCTTCCCACTTCCTGGCAGATGCCTTCTTGCGCCTCCCCCAACATGACAGTCAAAAAGAGGAGGTAATGGACATTATGTGTTTTCACCTGCGCAGCTGGGAGGTGCTGTTGTTACTAGGCAGCAGGCTAAAGCGAAAGCCAAAGTGGAGCAGCCTGACCTCACGGAGTGGGAGGAAAAAGTGAAAGTGGAGGTGGAAAAGGAGCGGGAGGAGATGCCCAGAGATGAACAAGAGCAGGGTGAACATGGGGCCTGTTACAGGCAAGGGAAATTGTACATACCTGCCAGCCTGAGAGGGGAGGTCCTAAAGTCTTGTCATGGTGCGAAATTAGCTGGGCATTTTGGATATCTTAAAACCTTGCACCTGGCGCAGAGACAATTTTGGTGGCCTAAAATGAGGCGTGATGTGTCACAGTATGTTTCTACTTGCCAAGTATGCTTAATGGGGAAGAAAGGGGGAGGGAAGCCTCCTGGCTTGTTGTGCCCCTTGAGACTCTGGCTCGACCGTGGGCCATGATATCCATGGGTTTCATTACAGCCCTCCCCCACCAAGGGGAAAACTGTGATTTTAGTGGTGGTGGATTTATTTTCAAAACAAGCCCACTTCATACCCTGTTCCAAGTTACTAACAGTAAAAAAGCTGGCTGCTTTGTTCATGCAGCATGTGGTACGTTTACATTCTTTTCCTGATAAGATAATCTTCGACTGAGGATCACAGTTCATGGCCAAGTTCTGGAAGGAACTGTTGCAAGTGGTGGGGATTGAGTAAGGATTAAGTTCAGCCTACCATCCCAAGACCGAGGGGGCAAACTGAAAGAGTTAATCAGGTGTTGGAGCAATTTTTGAGATGTTACATTAATTATCAGCAGAATGATTGGGCTGATTTTTTGGTTTTTACAGAATATTGTTACAATAACAGTGTCCACAACTCCACAGGAGCATCCCCCCTCAAAATTGCATAGGAGTTGGAAGGCAAAGCAATGCCCTTTATAAGTAACCCGACCCCAACCAACAGGGGGGACCTGACTGAATGGTAGATTAATCTAACCGACCAGTGGTAGGTGATTAAGCAAACGTTGAACAAAGCTAAAGAGGGTGACAAAAAACAAGCTGATCGAAAGCACTCCCCCACCGGGAACTGAAAGTAGGGGCCAAGGTCTACGTTTCTAAAAAAATCTGCGGGGGGAGCAACCAAGTAAATAACTAGGGTGGAAGTACCTGAGGCCATTTGAAATCCTCTGAGTGATAAATGAAGTGACTGTGGAACTTAAATTGCCAAAGAACTTTAAACATATCCATCACGTATTCCATTCCAGCTTCTTAAAGAAAGCACCACTACCTGATGTGTGGCACCCAGAGGGGGTGGAATCCCACCCCCTCTCATCATGAACCGGTAACCTCACCATGAACTGGAGGCTATCCTGGATTCTAAAGTGAAACATGGAGAGCTGTACTACTTAATTGAATGGACTCATTTTGGTGATGGACTCATTTTGATAAGAGTAACATGGAATGGGTTAAGTCCTCTGATGTTAATGCCCCTAGATTAGTGTGCCAGTTCCACAGGAATTAACCAGAGAAACCAAGGGCTGGATAGTTTGGGGGGGCAGTTCTTTGGGGGGGGGCAGAATGTCAGATAAGCCTCCAGCATATCTGCCATGCCCTCAGTGTACTGTGGTTGTGAAAGTATTGTGTCTCTGAATACATGCAGAGTAAAACTAGTATTCTGTTGCTTTGTTGCTAACTGCCTATCTTCCAGGCAAAGTGTTTTGGTTGCCAGTTCCTGCTGAAGCCTGGGAACCCGGCCTTGGACTTAATACAGAGACTGAGCAGAGTTCCTTTCTCCCCCCCTGTCCCTCTTATCAGCCTCTCCTTTCCACTGGTGTGTGTATGTGTGCGCGTGCGCACACGCGCGTGCGTATGCGTGCGCGTGCGTGTGCGTGTGCGTGCGTGCGTGTGTGTGTGTGGACAGTGTCCTATAATTGACCCTGCTTTACTACCTTTAGGCATTCTGGTCAATTCCATTGTTACAGGTTCTTGAACTGATATTTTTCCTAATAAAATCATCTTTAACTCATACACAAGAGTGATGCAGTGAAGTGATTGGGGAAGTATCTGGCAAGACCTGACACAGGGTTTCTTTTGGAAAGCATTGGGTAGAATTCAGGCTAAATTTTCTATTAACACATGAGAAGATATAGTTTCTACAAATTCCCCCTTCTTGCTGCAGACTCCTAATTTGCCTTTGTACTGTTCTTCCGTACTGTGCTTTTAGTACACCAACAGCATGTAGATAGAGAAGCATGTCCAGTCACTGTTGCACAAGCATGTTAGAATAATTCTTAAAAACACCTTGATGTTGTACAATACAAAATGTTACCTTCTTAACAAAGATGCACCTTCTCATGAAGTAGCATGAGGCAACCACCTCATATTGGAGGAAACTAACATGCCAGATATTTAGTTTTTAAAAGCCAAGGCAGCATAATTTAGTTTTTCTTCCTCAGGTGCTAAAATATCTTTTGGCTGCTCTCCAGTGCAACTTCTGTCCTTTGCTTTTAATCACTAGGGGGTTACATCGGCAATATACTGCTCAGAAGGGCTGAGCATCAGTGTTATGCAGAACACTCATCACTGCATTGTACCAGGCAGTACTGCTGAGTCTTTTTTGTACATTTGCCTCAGCTGCACATTCACACTATCCACAAAAGAGGAAGAGCTCTCAGTTGACTGTATATTGACATTGTGGGAACAGATTGTCAGTGAAAAAATGGGAGTTTTTTTGACATTTATTGCTTGTTTCATCACGGAAATGTTCCAACTGTCTATCTTGGTAATGAAGTGTCCCCTGGAGAACTTCCCTATTGCCAGTAACTGGACAGTTACCAAATATTTTCTTCCCTCCTCCCCCAATCTCCTCCCTATTCCTCCTCCCTTTTTACTTGTTTAGGCTATCTATATTTACCCCAGAACAGTGTGCTGCAAAGAAGCAGAGCCCTGGCTTTTAATTCAGATATGGGTCTTGGCTGATTTATATATGTATGAGTGGAGTACTTCTGAATGCACTGCTAATGGTGAGGAAAATATAGAGAAGTGGGCAATTGCTTTTCTTTGAGTATTGAGAAAGACCACTTACTTTTTCTCCTCTATGGGAGTGTAATGAATAGGAATGCATAATGTATATTTTTGTTGTACCCACATCAGCCCAGATGCTGGAAATGTGCAGAAATAGCCTGAGAGAGAATCAATCTTGTGCAAGGCTACAAAAAGTTCTAACTAGCAGTTTTCCATTCTATTACACCTCTAATGTACTGGCAACATCTCATTTCTCCTCCAACAACCTAGGGAGAAATAAACTATTGCTTGTTACCAAAGATTCTAGATATAAACACTATTTATGTTGAACTATTTATTATATATACAGAGTTCCAATAGGTAACGGATTAATGAAAAATCTAGAAGAACAATTAATTCTCCTGTAAAGCATATCTATAATCATTTGATGTGTGATGCATTTCAATACACTTTTAGCTTAGTAGTGCATTATAATCAAATCCCCCAGTGCCCTCCATAGGTCAAAGAAACATCTAGATTGAGTGATTGATTGCTAACTGGCTTTTTAAAAAGAATGCAAAACCTAGGCATGTACTTGGAGTCCTTTAAAAAGCACCAGATGTTTGAAGCAGTTCCATGCAGTCTTTAAGTAGTGGATATGCTGAGAAGCAATACACCATATTTTGTTCATGTTTATATTCTTCTCTTCAGGATTGAACTTGGAGGAACAGGATCAGTAAGTAGTTGGCTGTGCGGGCTTAATCTCTACCAAACAAAAGCTAAATTTGGTAACACTACAAGTCAAAATCCTCAACCCTCTGCCAGTTTGTCTTGCATTGTTTGCCAGATGTAGGCAGGGAGCTGAATTTTCTATGGACAGTTCATACATTTGTCTGCCCATTCATTACTATTTGGCAACTTGCTTCAACTATTATTTCTCCATTGTGCAATATAGTGCAATTTACTTTTCACACATGTGAATTCTTTCTCATACAGCCTGACAGAGTTTTACTTACCCCCCTCACCTTGTTGTGCCACTGTTCAGTGGCAATTGTTTAAAAAGTGAAATCAGTTACATCATATAAATCAGACACAGACAAAAACTGTGTTATGAAAAATATTCTACCATTTTGTGTTTGTCTAAGCCATTGTTAGTGAAATTAACAAGTGCTGGTCTGTTTGGATTGGCAGCTTTTTCATGCATGCACAGTGTTACAGAAACTCAGTGTAAACCTTCAAGTTGCTGAAACATACAGATTCAGTGATGCCTAATTGCCATAGTGGAATGGAGTAAGTTTGACTGTTGAACAAATTTGTCATGAAATCTAGTCACAATAGGTGCTTTAAGAAATAACTACGTTAGCCTGACTGAAACATGGTAGGAAATTGCAAGACATATAACGGCCATTTCCACACAGCCGGTTGTTCCCAACCTTTGCCTGCTTTTTGTGTGCATTTTGCTGAGTTGCTCTGAAAACTTAGCCTCCACACACAGTCCCCAAAAGCACTTACCTTGCACTTTGAGGTCACAGGACAGCCTCCACAGTTCTTAGAAAAAACAGTTTGGGAAGGGAGGTCGGACACTTTCGTCATCATCGCCAGCCTCCCTTTCAAATATTCTTTTTACTCTGCAGATTTGCAATTGCATGAGCTAGCATTTCCAGGCCGTCCCTATAAGGTCATGTGGAAGTGGCCAATATCAGCATTCAATGGTTTATAATAAGTACATTTATCAAAAGCATCACAAGGATTGGAGGGAAACTGGGCTCAATCTATGGGAGGGGGAAATGCAGGAAATATTTTTAAGGTCCATCTGAAAGCAAAATGGTATAACCTACAAATATTACAACACTGCAATGATTGCAGAGTACTAAGGATTCTGTGTAATCATTATACAGCTCCACATTGAGGAAATATGGACAACTATTAAAATATGGAAATATTTTATTATATCATTCCCAAAATTATTTAACTGTCTATGGTTTCTTCCTTCACCTTGCCTGAAAAATGAGTCTTGCTGGTTCAGGTGGAGTTTTCACTAATCTTATATACTAATAGCCATGTGACCCTGATCTGTGGATTCTTAAATCTGGAGATTGGAGCCATGAATGGACAAGACAGACTTGGAAAATGCCCAGGTTTGAATAAAAATATGAAATCTAAAAATGATAGATTCCCAACGAGGAGGACTACAACTGCCTAACCTGCGACTTTACTACGAAGCAATTTGCTTAGTGTGGCTGAAAGACTGGATGTTGTTAAAGAATCATAAGTTACTAGCCTTGGAAGGACACAATAAAATATTTGGATGGCATGCATACCTATGGTACAATAAGGTCAAAGCAGATGCTATGTTTTTACATCACTATGTAAGACGGAGTTTATTTATGGTTTGGCAAAAATATAAGAGATACTTGGATGAAGAAACCCCATTGTGGATTGTACCGGCGGAAGTTGTAAATCCTAAAACGGAATATAATGGCGAGGAGTGGATGACATACAAAGAAATTTTGAGAATGGAACAAAAAACAGTTACAATTAAAGCAAATGAAGAACTACCATTTCAATATGGGTGGTTCCAGTACAGACAAATTAAAGATTTGTATGATTCAGATCGTAGGAAAATAGGATTTCGATTAAAAAAATCAGAATTGGAAGAATGCTTATTACAAGAAGGGAGAAAAATGATATCTAAAATATATAAGATTTTGTTAAAATGATTTACAGAAGATGAAGTAGTAAAAGTGCAAATGGTAAAGTGGGCAACAAATTGTAACAAAGATATTACAATGGAAGCATGGGAACATTTGTGAAGAAATACATTAAAGATATCAACATGTACTAATATAAGGGAGAATGTTTATAAAATGATGTATAGATGGTATTTAACACCAAAGAAATTAGCCTTTGGGAATAGCCAAATGTCAGATCAATGTTGGAAATGTAAAAATCACAAAGGGTCGTTATATCAAATGTGGTGGTCTTGTGAAAAAGCTAAACAATTTTGGGGGAACATTGTTGATGTTATGTCAGATATATTACAGAAAAAGTGGGTAAAAACCCAGAGTTGTTATTGCTATGTATAGGTTTAGAAGATTTTGCGACCCAAGATAGAACGTTAATGTTTTATATGACAACTGCAGCAAGGATGTTATATGAACAATTACGGAAGACACAAGAGATACCGACAATGGAAGATTGGATACAGAAATTGCTGTACATGGCAGAGATGGACAAATTGACAAGGAAAATAAGAGAACAAGACTCAGAAGAATTTGTTATGGACTGGGGGAAATTTAAAAGTTATTTGGAAAAGAAATGGGATGTAAGGGGGAAAGTGTGGTCACTGGACAACTATTAAAGGGGCAGGTAGATTGTCTTTACCGATGGAAACAATATTTAGAAAGTTAAAGTAAGTTAATAGTATAAAATAATTTTCTTTTTTAGACAATGTATTGGTTAAAATAATAGATATAATTAGATAATGGGTTGGAAAGCTGTTGGAAGTCTAACAAGAAAAGGGGGGAGGGAGTGGGTGGGGGAAACAGGAATAGGTGGGGTAATAGAATGTATATTAATTAATTGATATGTTAAATCACCCAATAAAAATTATTTTTAAAAAGTGATAGATTCCCCATTATTTATTAAGCATCTGAACTTTAGATTTCAATGAAATTTCTTGATTTCAATAAAACCTATCTCCAAGTAAGTGTGCTTACAGTCACTATTTCCTCATGTTATTTATTTTGGGACTGGAGGCGTATCTGATTTAAATTTCTTTATCCCATGCTTCAATGTGATTATAGTGTTGTCTCATCTTATGTAACTAGTTGGTGTATATTTAGTACTACTATTTAGTGACTTAATTATAGCAAATCTATAGCATTTTGAATTTGCTAAAAGTGCATTTTGATTGTATACACTCTAGTTTAAAAAAGAGTCTTTGAAACAGTTGTAACTCTAAAAGGACTTGCATTTAAAACTATATAATTCCTGAGAAAACTTAGTCCTTCTGCATAGGAATTTATGCTCTAACCCTTTGATCATTTTGGTTATTCTTTTCTAGCTCCTTTTTGAGATGCAGGGAGCAACCAGGGCTTTTTTCCAGCCGGAACACAGTGGAATGGAGTTCCGGCACCTCTTGAAAATGGTCACATGGCTGTTTAGAGGGAGTTTAGATCGCCCTCCACACCACAGGCCCAAAATGGCTGAGTCAAGTGGGTGGGGCCACCTGACATGTGACCTCTTTGGGGAACTGCCGGAACTGTGTTCTTGTGCGTTTCCCCTCGAAATGAGCCCTGAAAATAATAATCATAAAATGAAATTTAATCGTTTAAAAGCATAGTTTAAGACTGCCAGTAAACAAAGAAATAAAGTTAATTAAAAGCAGTTCTCAATAAAAATGTCTTAACCTGCCTCCTGAAGATCAGCAAGTGAGGGGTCCAAGCACAATGGACAGAATCACAATGGAGTTCTAGCATATTTGGATATTACGGTAAAGTAAACTGTATAACATTGAAAATGCAGAACTCTTTGATAATGTATTATAATTAAACACATTATAAAAATTAATTGTTGCCAACATTATTTACATTAAAACAAAAGAATGTTGAAGATATTGTCTGTGTGTACAGTATAAGAGGCCATTTTCACACAGCTAAAAGCTCCAGAAAATGGCACAAAACTCATGGCACAACGACGTCTTCATAGCGCAATTTCCCATTTAATGATGTGATTTCTGACATCATCGCACCATTAAATGGGAGATCGCACTATGAAGACACCATCATGCTACGAGTTTAGAGCAGTTTTCCAGAGGCATTAACAGATATGTGAAAAAGGCCAGAGTTTTTTTCTGGAATTTCCTCAAATTTTCCAATTTTGTCATTAGAAAAATCTTGTCTTAAAAAAACATTTTATTCATTCTAAAAGAGAAAGTTCATAGGAGCTTCACTTCAGTGCCCCCTCACCAATTTTTCCATTTTTTCCTTGATAAAAGTGAGAGGAAAGGTCAAATTAAAATGAGTGGTCTGAATTGTTCTGCCCCCACCCCTGTCACTCATGTCTCTAGAAGAGGCCCGTACTCTTGTCCCAGGATTTACTCAAGAACCTTTGGTGAGGGACTTTGTTCTACCTTCTCACTACAGCCTTCTGGGTTAGGGTTGCCAACAAACCTACTGCTTAGAACCCTTTTGTTGACTGCAATTTAACTTATTAAATAATGCTGCCATCTACACCTACTAAAATAATATATTTAACTACTGATTTCCATGGGCTGTGAATCGGAACCTTGAGATTCCAAGCACAGAACTGGGAATTTAAATGTAAAATCCATAATAAATATTACAGGAATTCCAGCATATTATCTTACTTCATGCTTCACTATTTTTCTAGGTACGTGCCATACATACAGTTGGGTGTCACTTGGAGTTGACTTAATTTGTGGCTTCTTCTTGAGCAGAAGCTCTGCTTTCTTGTGTGAACCTGCCTGAGATTCAGAATCTATACCCCAGGCTTTTCATAGATACTATATCAGGTTTTTTGGCTATGTTTTCTGATTTTGCCTCCACATTTGTGCTAGTAAAACTGGTTTATTGTGGGGGTTTAAAATTTTGTTTTCTTGTCTTTTATGTCTGTGTAGTATAGTAGTGAGAGTGTCAGATTAGGACTGAAGCACACCAGATGATGATAGATCGGTCACACACACACACACACACACACACACACTCCATCTGATATACAGTACCTTGTGAAGTTGTTGTTAGGACAAATGGAGGATAGAAGAAACATATATGTTACTTTTCTTTCAGGAAGGATAGAATATAAATGTATTAGAAGTAATATTTTAAATTTTTGTTTCAGTTGTTAGCTGCCTTGCAAATTTAGGCTGAAAGACAGGATAAAAAGTCTTAAATGAATAAAATGTAGATCAGTTTCTAGCTCCAAGTATCATACAGACCTGTGCAAGACTCAAAATTAACTGTATATACAGCTTCTTAATGGAAGAGGGAGTCCTTATGTATTCACAGAAAGGACACAGATGACAGGAGGCATTGACAGGAAATGCATCTTTGCTGAGAGTGTGATGTGTGAAGGAGACCTAATCAGAGATCCCAATTCAGAAATCCATATGCAGTCAAATGTTAATCTACCTCTCTTGTTTCCAGCCTGTTCTGTTTAATTCAATTAAAAAGAGACCCAGTTCAAACGTTCATGAAGAAGGTCTGGCAGTGGAGGAGCTCTAGGCACACATTGCAGTTTCCATATACGCTGTCATGACGGGCCCAATTCAGAGAATGCTCAGGTAACTAAAAAAAGATATATTTTAACATAATGATTGGTGTGTTTTGTTGTTGCTGTTGTATACTTTCAACCAAGCAAGCCTCCTATGTAGGGTTGCCAGACCACAGCTATCAACCCCTAGGAACAAAAAGAAGGTGTGGCTTGGCACTCTAGCATCACCCCAGTGCACTAATTTCACTTCTGATGACAACGCTGGACTCTCTAGGATTTTCAGAAGACCCTAGAGCATCTGTGATATCACTTGCAGGTTTTACAGGAAGTGAAATCTGTATGCCAGTGTGACACCAATGTACTCCCCCATTCCCACTCCCATTTCCTCCAACAAGCGTTTTAGGCATCAGCAGGCACAATGAAGGTTTGCTTTGGGGCAAACCTACTCCTATGGGAGTCAGTAGTAATTGAAAGGGGAATTCACCTTGTAATCTAGTTTCTTTATATTTCTTGCTAAAACTTTTTTCCTCTTTGCATTTTCTAGCAAGTTTTTTGTAACCTAATTTCTGGGAAGGTTTTGTAACTTGATCGCTCCAGGAAGGCCAATTATTGGATTTGCAATCCAATTAACATAGCTCTTGTTTGAGCTTGGCTGCTCTTTGTTTAATGAACATTCATTTTGCCTTAATTTTAACATCAGCCAGGACATATAAAATCAGCAATTTTTTAATGTTTGCTTTGAGAAGATATGCCTGAAGAATTCTGTGTAACTTGCAAGCTTACATCAAAGGTAACATCTCTTTGCTAGGTGCTGTTTTTGTTTGTTTTGTGGAATTGACGTGAATAACCTACTACACACAGACTGAAGTCATTTGGTACTGAATACACAATGCTCAATTCCTTTTACAATTTTTTTAAATTTTATTCATAGAATTAAAAGCCCAATAAAAAGGGCAGAAAGCAAAAATAAAAAAGGATAATAAAAAGCTTACAAGAAAAAGAAGGAAAGATAGAAATAAAAGAAAACGATAATACGTATTTCATTTACATTCTTCTTTACAATACTTATCTTTTTAAACAAACATCATACTCAAAATTTAATCTCTCCAAAATTTTCTTTTCCACTACTGCCTCCCTTCTATTTGTTTTTTCCCAGATTTATCTTCTTAAAAATCAAAGCCACAAATCATCAAAACATTTTTCCTTGTTTCATGTAGAAAGTCAAAAAGGGGATTCCAGTTAGCCAAAAAAGTAGACAATGTTTTATCTCTGATCAAAGCTGTAAGTTTAGCCATGTCTGCTAACGCCATCATTTTCATAATCCAATCTTCAGTTGAAGGCAATTCTGTACTTTTCCATTTTTGCGCATTTTTTCTGTAGTCATATATAAAAATAAAACCCCATGCTGATTAACACTCAAAGTAAATTTAAGCCCCTTTATCCAATATTTTCCCACTGATTCATCATTATATTATACCCACATTTTTTAGCCCATTTTACCATACAATTTTTCACAGATTCTTCTTCTGTTTCAAATTTCAGTAACAGTTTATACATTTTAGAAATAACATATTCATCATTTAAACAGAGCTCTTTTTCAAACTCAGTCTTTTCATGTTCAAAGCCCCATAATTTTTTTATCTAATTTGAATCTTTCTAAAAGTGGAGCATAGGAAAACCATTGACATTTATAACCTTTAGCTATTAAATCCTTCCTTGTCTTCAATTTACAATATCCCTGTGAGAATTCTAGTAAATCTCCATAAGTCAACCATCCCTGTTTGAAGATCATATCTCTTCTATAAAACACTTCCTGTGTTTAAATCCAAAGTGGTGTCATCTGTGTTAGTCTCAGTTTATATTTGTTCCAGATTCTCAAAATGGCTCTCCTGATATAATGATTTTTAAAGTCTGCATTGACCTTTACTTTGTCATACCACAAATAGGCATGCCATCCAAATCTCAGGTCATGACCTTTCAGTGTCAGGAATCTCTCCTTTCTCAAAAGCATCCATTCCTTCATCCACATTAGACACGAGGACGCATAGTACACTTTCAAGTCTGGTAAACCAAGTCCACCTCTCTCCTTCACATCCTGTAGAATTTTATATTTAACCCTTGGTTTTTTCCCCTTGTCATATGAATGTTGAAATATCCTTTTGCCCCTGTTTAAATGGTACATCTGAAGTTAACACGGGTATTGTCTGAAAAAGGAATGACATTCTAAGTAAAACATTCATCTTAATAACTGATATTCTCCCCAACAAGGTCAACTGTACTCTTTCCCATCTTAACATATCTTTTTTGATTTCGTTCCATGTCTTAACATGATTGATTTGAAATAGCATACAATTCATCCTCGTCAGCATGATACCTAAATATTTTACCTTCTTTTCAACCTTAAAACCTGTTATTTTCATCAATTCTTCCTGACTTTTAATATCCATATTTTTGTCAACATTTTTGTTTTCTGTTCATTTATTTTAAAGCCTGCCAGTGTACCAAACTCTCTCAACTTCTCCATCAATATTTCAATTCCATCCAACAGGTCTTTCAAAGTCAAAACTAAATCATCTGTGAAGGCTCTTAATTTATATGACTCTTTTTTATTTTAACCCCCTTGATCCTTTCCTCTTGTCTAATGTCTCTATTGAGAACTTCTAACACTAAAATAAAAAGGAGCAGTAACAACAGACATTCTTGACGTATTCCTTTCTGTATCTCACATGGTTTAATTAGTGCTATATTAACTATGATTTTGACATTTTGTGAAGTATAAATCGATTTCACTCATTTTATAAAGTTCTTTCCAAAATTCATCTTTTCTAAGACGTCAAACAAAAAAACCCAGTTCAAATGGTCGAAGGCCTTTTCAGTATTCAAGAAAATTAGAGCTGCTTGTTTTTCACAATGTTTATCCAAGTATTCCACTATGTCTAACACAGTTCTAACATTGTCTTTCAACTGTCTTTTGGCTCAATTCCTGTAGCGTTCCATGTATCTGGCACTTCAAGCCTGTTACATGGAATTTAGTCAATTGATTTGAACTGCACCCATTGTAGGCATTTTCATTGAATTCCAAACAACAGAAGCCTACAAAGATCAGTCAAGAGCAATAAAGAAGATGAACTTATGGTCAGAAGTCTTGCCATGCTGAATCAAATGAGTCCATCTGATTCAGTATCCTCTCTCCAACTGTGGCTGGAAAGTCATAAACAAGTAAGGGTGAAGATGTCTAATCCCTGTTCCTAGCATTTGTATTCAAATGTATATTGCCTCTTAATGTGAACATTTCAGACAGCTTTCATTGTTCATTGCCTCTGAATGACCTGTTCTCTTTCAGCCACAGAAATATGCACAGAATCCAGGTCATTCATTTGTAAATTAAATGAGACACATATATCGCTAAAAAATAGTCTGATGGGGACTGTGCATAATCATTCTTTAGAGGTGTTGAGAACCAGTGGGAAGTTAGTTGAAGGGGGCAAAAATAGATGGAAATGGGGATGGTAGCTTAGTCTGAAATCTTACTGTATTCTGTAACAGGATATATGGGATAGGAGTATTCCCAAATATCTCCCTTCTCCCAGACAATCTCTTTAGCAATCTAAGGATGGAACTACACAAGATGCATGGGTGCATGTCGTATCCTGCAAGAATCCCTGGGAAATGTAGTCACTCAATGAGATTCTCAGCCAGGGAGAATCACAACTGGCGGGACTTTCTCTTTAACACACACACACCTCTATCTCTTCCAAAAATTCTCTGGGAGCTTGGGGGTGGGTGGGGGGACAATGTAACAAGAGGCAGGAAAAAAGCTAAGAAGTTTTATGAGCAAGAGAGAAACCCAGTCCCTCCTATTTTTCTTCTCCCGGCAGGGAATCAAAGTGCGGATTTCCACTCCCACCCCCAACCCATCTCTGAGCTCCTGAAGCAAAACTGAAGTGAGTGGATTTTTGAAAGAGATAAACTCTCCAGTTGTGCAGCTGTTCTTTGTAAGAAAATCCACTCAGCTCAGATTTCCTCCAGGAGCTTGGAGAGGGGGAAGGGTAAGACTACTGCTTCCAGGGAAGCTTTCACAACCCAACCCATGCCCTTCATGTATAATTTGTCTTGTGTGTTTCCACTCTAAGTTAGTGGTTATTGTCATGGTTTTCCAGGACTGAAATGCTTCTGTGAAAACTACAGTGAAGATGGTGCTGGGACAGGGGCAAGAGTGGTGGGGTTAATCAATGAGAGGTCAAGGGTTCGGTACTTAATGGAAGGCCAAAGGACCACTCTCCCACCAAAATTCATCCATGAAATATTATGGGCCTTTCTACATGAATGCACAGACTTACCTTATTTTGAGTCAGACCATCAAAGTTAGCATTGTTTACTCTGACTGGCAGTGGCACTGTGGGGTTTCAGGTAGAAATCTTTCAAACCATCTACTACTGATCCATTCAACTGGAGATGGTGGGGATTGAGCCATGATTCCCACCCCAGCCATTTTCCAATATCAGAGTGGCCCAGCTTTCCCATAGGAATCACATAGGGATGTGTTTATGGCCTCTTCTGGAGAGACACTTTGCATAATGAACTTCTAGGGGAAAGGATTGCTCCAGGCACCTCCCAAACTTCTCTCTTCAGAAAGTAGCCTGAGTGATAGATACTGTTCATACACATTGATTCTTTGGCAACTACAGAACTCCTATTTTGACACTGATGCTCCTGTAAACTATGCTACTCAGCTGGAGTAGAGACCATTGGGCACACAGGGGCACTAGTATAAGAATGAGTAATTGGATAGATTGGAAATATACAGAATATATAGGTTGCTTGCACAGCAGGCTTTTCATCAGGTCTGTTTACTGAAATAGATTTCCAAGCAGCTACTGTATAATCTACTTCAGGAGGCAATATATCAGTCTGTTGACTGCTTTGAATTTGTTCCAAAATATCTTGGCTGTCTGAATATAGCAGTGTAAATATGTCAGCGAGGATATTAACAGGAGTTATAAATTGGGGAGAGGATAGAGAGGGAATAGTATGAACAAAACTAAAATAGTTTTAATACTTGTTCCCCCATTACATTTAAGCTGGAGATAAACACACTAATCTTCAGAGAAGTCCCTAGAGAGACTGTTGGATCTCCTGTGGCTTTCACTTGCTATGCTCATAGTAGTTAATAGCAAACTTAATGGTTCAAACATCTTAACAGCCCAACTAGTATATAGAGAAACCATGGGTGGTGGTTGTTACTACACATGGGCACGAACCAAAAAAAAATTATCGAACCAGCGGATCGTGGTTCGGTGCAGACCACGATCCTGAATTCCCGAACACCAACGACCATCTCCCATCCCCGAATTCGGATCATGGATCATGGATCGTGGAAAATGCAGCGGGGCGTGCCAGCGATACAGGAACGGTGGCTGATGCTGGTGGCCCCGGACCTGGTGGGCACGGGGAGGAGGCGGGGGGTCTGCCTGCTCGCTGGTGGCACCCCCATGTGCCCGCCCGCCAGGCCAAAGTGGAGCGCCTAGGTATTCCCAGCGAGGGCAGGAACGTGGTTGAGGTGGGGCGAGGGGTCTGGGAGAGGACATGTCATTCAGATGGGGGCCTGATCCCCCAGCAAGTGAGGGTCCTAACCCGAGGGTCCCACTGAGGAACAGGGTGGCAGCAGCCAACAGCACCCACCTTCCTGCCTTGCCGGAAAGGATGGGAGGGAGAGGAGATGTCATTTGGAGGGGAAGTGGGAAGATCCACCAACAGCTGTGAGGCCTCCTCCAAAGCTCCCACTGAGCTACTCTGTGGCGGCAGCCGACAGCACCCTCCTTCCTGCCTCGCCAGAAAGGATGGGAGGGAGAGGACCTGTTATGCGGGAGGTAAGTGGGAAGATCCCCCTGCAACCACCAGGCCAAAGTGAAGCGCGCTGGTATTCCCGGCGGGAGGGGAAAAGGACGTGACATTCGCACAGGGGCAGCCCGATCCCCCAGCTACTGGGTGTCCTCACCTGAGGCTCCAGCTTAGGACATACCCGACAGCAGCCGACAGCACCCACCTTCCTGCCTTGCCAGAAAGGATGGGAGGGAGAGGACGTGTCACACGGGGGGGAAGTGGGGAGGTCCCCCTGCAACTGCCTGGACAAAGTGGAGCACGCTGGTATTCCCGGCGGGGGGGGGGACACGACATACGCACAGGGGCATCCTGATCCCCCAGCTACTGGATGTCCTCACCTGAGGCTCCAGCTTAGGACATACCCGACAGCAGCCGACAGCACCCACCTTCCTGCCTTGCCAAAAAGGACCAAAGTTGCAGGACACATTCCCACCCAGCTGAAAGGTCCCGTCAGTCCCGTTGACAGGGGAGCCGCCACATTGTCAACCTACTGTATCCCTATACAATACAATCAGCTGCGTGAGCGCAACCGAGCTGTGTAACCAAGTAGGGAGCAGTAACAGGATAGTCCCTCATGTTGAAGCAGGGGCAGACCTGATCTGCCATCCTGCCTTTGCAGAATGTAGGTGATGGGCAGGACAGGAGACATTGCTTGGACGGGTCAGAGTGATTCCTGAGAGGGGGAGACAAGAACATGGCAGCAGCAGTAGCAGCAGCCAGCATCACCCACCTTCCTGCCTTTGCGGAGAGGACATGACTGGTCGTGGCCGCATTACCCATTCACCCCTGCCCAGAGGGGACAGACGCTGCTGTTGGCAGGGGCCACCGTGATGTACAATCTTATGTGCAACAGTAGTTGATCTGTCCCTCGTGGCCCAAAGCCAAAGCATCATACAGCACCCACTGTCCAGCCTTCACGGAAAGGGTGTGAGGGCAAGGGACCCATTCCCCCCTGCCCAGAGGGGGCAGCAGGTGCCCATGGAAAGGGGGGGTACCGTGCGGTGCCACGCTAACACCAGCAACAGCTCCTGAGCTGCCCCTCATACCCAAAAGCAGCAGCGGCAGACCTCAACCACCTTCCTGCCTTCGTGGAAAGGACACATGACTGGTCGTGGGTCCCATTCCCCCCATGGACAGAGAGGATAGCAGGTACAGGTGTATAGGGGTGCACCGTGCAGCTCAAAGTTCTCAAGCTCAGTGCAAGCTACTGAGCCGCCCCTGGTGGTCCAAAGCCGCGGCAGCAGACAACACCCACCTTGTTGCCCTCATGGAAAGGGTGGGAGAGACACACTCCCCCCTACTCAGAGGGGACACCAGGTGCCCATGGAAAGGGGGGTTCCACACAGTGCCAATCTCACATCGGCAACAGCGGCTGAGCTGTTCCTCTTGTCCAGAAGCAGCATCAGCTCTCAGCACCACACCTTCCTGCCCTCGCGGAAAGGACGGGATGGAAAGAAAGGAGAGGTTGGGAGGCATCTGAGCCGATCCGGAGAGGGAAAGGTGTGAAGAGGAAAGGGGAACTTGACAGGGAGAGGAGGGCAAAGGGTCACCATCCATGAAAGCAGCCCCGAGAACTGAGGGAGGCTTGAGCCCGCTGTGGACGAGCTGGGCCGGCTACCACCACAGGGTGGCTCAGACCCCGGGTAGGTCCAGGTCCACGGGAGGGTGCCCCAGTAGGTTGAGGTTCACCTTGATGAATGTCAACATGTCCACCTGATCCAGGTGCAGACGTGCGTGGCTGGGACGGAAGAGGTCTCCCAGGTGGGAGAACACCCGCTCGCTCTGCACGCTGGTGGGAGGGCAGGAAAGGATGTTGGTGGTGACGATGGACAGTTCCAGCCATCGTCCGATTTCCTCACCCAATACTGCAATGGGTTGGCATGGGGGGGGCTTGGTGGGCTCCAAAAGGTACTTGCACACCATGGCCCCCGCAGAGTCCTCCATTGGGTGGGATGCGCCTGCCGTGCTGCGGCCAACCACACTGCCCACCGACAAGGCCCACAGATCGAAGGTGTCCATTGGGGTGGCTCTTCCCTGGCATGGGTTTCTTCCCACCTCCTGCCCCTTGCCCTCACCCTCCTCCTCCACCACCTGCCCCTCGCCGCTGCCCAGTTCCTTCTCTCCTGCCCTCTGTCTCTGGAAACGGAGCACCACTCTGCAGAGCTCCTTTTCCCAGGGTTGCATCTGACCTGCCTGCGTGGTGATGCTGCCCTTGATGCGGGGGTCACAGAGGGAGGCAAGTTGGTAGGGCGCCTCGCGGCGGAGAGGATGCAGGCATTCAGCAATGCAGGCCTGGATCCTCTGGACAAAGTCCTGGACCCTGGGGAGCAGCTCTTGCCCTTGCTGGAGCTCCTGGGCCAGAAACTGGTCGAGGCTATGGATCAGAGTGAGCACCAGACCCAGGCTGGCCTGGTAGGAGCACAAGAGCTCCGTGGCATCCTTGAATGGTTTCAAGATCCAGGACATCTGGGCAGGGACTCTCCAGTCCATGGAGCTGAGGCCCAACTCCTCTCCCCTCCTCAACACATCCAAAGAAGACAGGATGTCTTGCACCATGCACCTCTGCTCCACCAGATGACAGATCATGTCGTAGGTGGAGTTCCAGCGGGTGGGCAGGTCCTAGAACCGTGCTTGGGGTCTCCTTCCTCCCCCTGCCTCTGGAGCAGCTTGCGGGATGAGTTGATGCTGCGGAAGAAGTGGGACGCGATGTGATGGCAGCTGTCCAGCAGACTGCGCGTCTGCAAGGTTCCCTCGTCCCAGCTGTCCCTCAGCTTGCTCCCCAGCCCAAGCGCATCCCGCATCACGAGGTGCAGCTTGTGCACCATGCACACCAGGCCCGGGAGGGATGCCTCTTTCAGGGCTGCCAACATATTGGCTCCGGCGTCGGTGACCATGAAGCCACGGACAAACCCTTCCACCCCGGACGTCCACTCCCTCAGAGCCGCCTTGACGGTGGCGGCAATGTTCTTCCCTGTGTGGACCTCGTCCATCACCCGGGCCTGAAGGAGAACCGCCCTGTAGCCCGGGCTCAAGCGGGGCACCTTTTTACGGTTGCCAGATCTTGGCCTGGGGAGGCGGAGTTCCTCTGGTTGCCACCAGTGGGCAGTGATGGCCAAGTACCCATGATGACAGCCGCTTCACAGGTCAGCCGTGAAGTGCACAGTTATGCCTTGGGCAGAACACCCCCTTCCCCCACCCCATTCCCCCTCCCTCCCCTGGGTGTCTTCTCCCAACTTGTAACTGCTTTGCAGCTCCATGGTTGGAAGGAAGCCCTACTCATCAAGGAAAGCTGGGCTTCCATTTGGGTTTCCAGGGAGACAGAAGGAGGGCAGACAGAGCTCAGGCATTCCCCTGGCTCCGTTGCCAGGGGAATAGATTGCTGGCGCCTGAGTGTCTGGATTTCCAAACCGAGCCCGAATGCCATGATCCAGGCCTCCCCGACCACTGGATTGTTGGCCGTGGATGATCACGATCCGCCGGGTCATGATCACGCGATCGCCATTTTCGTGGGTTTTTGATGCTCGTAATGCAGTTCGTGCCCATCTCTAGTAGATACATCTAAAAACCAAGGATGGAGTTCAGCTGCATTAAAACCAGTTGATGTTTTGCTATTGATTTCAATGAAATGTGGATTGTGTCCAAAGTGTTCAAGAAGTCTATACATCAAGTCTATATATCAAGTGATATGTCTAACTACTAACTAAAGCCTAAAGCTGAAAATCACAAATGCATTGTAAAGTGTAGGAAGGATGAAATGCCATTGTAAATCAATTTTCCTGCATGGCCATCAATAAATTCAAAAATCTGATACCAGCACATTTAAAACCCCTTTTCTGTTTATCTGCATGCTCATACCAACAGTAGAGGGGAAAGGCTAAAAAGCACTTAAGGGCATGTATTATTTCAACCTAATATGTGCATATAACCTATGGATACATTTCAAAACAGAGTTCTTTAATGTTCCAAGCAAGAAGGATGGAGAGTAGGTATCCTTACATCATTGGATACTGCATTGGGTTTTATACACATAGGAAGATTTAGGAGGTGAATGGCCACAATAGCACAATATCCCACATATGCAGGTCCTATCCATGACTGGGCCTTGAAGTCTCAAGAGAGAACCATGCACTTCGGGAAGCATTCATTGTCATTTTCGGGGCATTAGTTCTCCTGTCCACTTGGAAAACTACTTTTGTAATTAATACAAGCAAGGTTGTTAGCCGCTTTTCTAAAAAGAAAAATAATAAATCTGACTTCCAAAAAAATCCTCACAAAAAAGAACTGTGTATATGTTCGTTCACAGGTGTGTGCATAAAAACATTAGTCGGATTGCACTCAAGTTAGAGTAGGAGATTGCCATCCTAAATAAATTAACACTTCAGCCATTTATTCCAAAAGCAAAATCCAAGGGATTTCAGTAGAACTAGAATCTAGATAGCACACTTACAATTGCAGCCTCATTAAGTGCATTTAAACCGATGGGAGTTAATTTCAAATAAATCACAACAGACCAGAGGTGTATTGAAGTTGTGGCACCTCTTATCTGTACATGGGACACTAGTGTTCTCAGGGCTTTCCCTACAGACCCCATGCATATATAATATACCATACGATGTTGCTTTACACTTGGTTTGACTTGTCATCCTGGTCCCTTCTGCATGCAGGCATGTATTCAGTGTAACTCCCCCATTCAAAGAGATGTACCACCAAGAGGAATCAAAATTCCCAAACATGCAGGAATGTTATGTGGGGATTGGGGCATCCCTAGAGCTCTGAATTGGCCATAGTTAAGAACTGGTGTTAGCCACTTTCTCTGAAAGCTAGGCCTCTGCTATTTTTTCCAGTATTCTTCATAGCTAGTTAGCGTCATTCTGCTTACAGTGTATAGCTGACAGAAGATATGGCAACGATGAACCAGTCATTTCTTTGTGGATATACCAACACTCAGCTAAACCATTTTACATGAAAATGTGTGACTGTATTTACGTTTGTGAGGAAATGAAGCAGTCAAATGTAATTTACAGATCTCCCCAACCTCCGCTTAAAGAAATGGAGCACATCTGCTTATGTGAGGAATCAAGGTACAGTTGCCAATATTTACTGATGTTTTTATTTTTTTAAAGGAATTGGCTAAATAAATGAGGCATCTGGGGAATGCAGATGCCAGAAAGGTTGTGTATAAACTCAGGGTTTTAAATGGTTGTTATCATATATTTTACAAACATGACGGGATAATTCTGAAGAATTTTTCAGAAGTCAGCAAAAAAAAAATTCAGTGTTTTTTTTTCCCAGCTGATTATCTTGTGCGCTAAAGAAAAGTGGCAGAAATTGCATCCATGTATAACAGATGGCTTAGCTGAACTTGAAAACGCAGTTAACTGGGGGCAGACTAGTGCAGATGATAGTTTTTATAGCTGAGATTAAACTCGAGAGCCTGTGGTCCATGGAATAGTACTTAGTTCACCAGTGTTTCCTGTTTTTGCCAGTAATAAAACTTAACTAGGTGTATGGGAATTTCTATAAGCCCTATCTGCTAATAGATTCACTGTAATCAATTAGCTGATCTGGAAATTCAACATCAGTCTTTCTTTTAAACAATGGCTTCATGGGCCTTCAGCTGAAGCCCTCAGAGATGATTGCTTGTATTGTACAGATCTACTGCTGCTCTCTTCACACCGTTCTTCACATACAAATTCTCTCACTCACACACACAATGCTGACCCCCCCACACACACATCTCATCCAGCTATCTTTTAAAGGATTGTCAACTTCAACACAGAATAACACCTGTGTGTCAAAGGGAGCATTTCAGCAAGATGTTTTCTACAGCTGTGTCTGTCCAAAAGTAAGTTGTGTTGTGTTCTCTTAGCACACACTCTCTTGCTAGTTCTGCTGCATTTGAAAGAAGTAGCATCTACCTAAATGCTCCTTCCCTCACAAAAGCCTTGACCTGTTGAGAACTTTCTAGCTCTCTGCTCACTCACTGATCTAGCTACCATCTGCATAACACTTGTATTTATATCACTTGCATATCTGTCCATCTCATATTTGATGCTACATTTCCAGTTAATCTAATTGCAATCTAATCCTGACACTTTAAACAACATTAGTTTGGTGCAAAGTAGCCCAGGTGCTATTCTGAAGTGAAGGCTACTTTCACTTTACATGTATCCAAGAGCATAATGAAATGCCTCGTGTAATATTTTGGGTGCTTCGTGTAAATTGAGAACGGCGTATTTATCACTAGTTTTTCAGCAAAATAAATTTCAAGCTAAGAAATGACCCTCACTATTCTCGAGTAGCTATCTGTAAGCCTCTGGTTAGCTATTTGTAAGGAGATGAGATTATCTATATTAATACATTTTTAATGGCTAAGAACAAATATTTGGCCCAAATGTCCTTTTGTAGTCCATTGAAACCATTGCCTGGGATAAATCTGCTTTAGATGGCTATCCTTGCAGTGATAGTGACCCAGGACAAGAACCAAAGTGTTCACTCAGTTGCACAGACTCCTGTGTGCATAATTTCATATGTTTTGCAGTGGGAGATATTGAGATCTCATATCTGTTGAGACAGATATGCATAGTGCATGTGGCCACAGGCACAATCTTTGGAGTCAATCTAAGCAGAAGGAGTGAAGGATTACATCAGCAAGCTGCCCCTGACTGTGCATTTCTCAGAACATATTATGGACCTCCATGTAGGCCTCTCTTTGTGGAACTGGGAACTTGTAAAGGCAGAGTTCCCAAATGCATGGAGAAAACCATATGTGCATACATTTTTACATATGGAGACTCTATACATAATTCCAATGACAGTGCTTAGGACAGAACACAGTTTGCTGCTGCCACCGCATTCCCATGTATGTGTTCATTCTTCCCACTTAGGGAAAAAGCTGCAAAGTGGCTGGTGCCAAGACAGTCCCAGAAGCATCCCATAACTGAGTGGAAACAAACCCATCTCTTTTTAGTAGTAGTGACCCCATTAATGGTTTTAATAGCTCACTTTTGAAATCTGCCAAGAAGAAGATGAGTCTGAATTTAAATTTCTGAATTTAGCTAAGGCAAGTCTCCATTAATTTTATGTGGCCCATGTTTAGCAAAAATTGAATGGTTCTTGAGCGCTATTGTGGCAATATAACTGTCAGTGTCGTCAATATCAAAATTAAAAAGAATAATAATTAATAAACCTCACCTTGTGGCACTTTTTTCCCTAGTTAACAGTTCCCATTTCTCTATAGTGATCTGATTTGTATAATATATTGTACATAATTTCTATTCTTATACTCATTTATAATGCTGAAATAATTTAGAAAATCAGTCTGGTTTAAGCCATTGTCTTCCATTTTGGAAAAAGGACAGGGCATTCAGTTGGAATATATGGGTTGGATTCAGCAGAAAACGTCTACTGATTTTTGTCAATTGCCCCCTGCTGCAGCAGACATCTAAATTACCCCCGTGGTGTTCCTACGTACTCACTTGTCCTTAGGGAACAGCATTTTAAGGAACATTTTGGGTGGCGACAGCAGTGGAGGGACAAAGAATTCTTGCTCCACAAACAGAAATCTCCTCAACCAAGATCTTCCAAGAAATCCAAGACTATATGTTGATGCCTCCTTTTTTAAAAAAAGCAGCAGCCACTAACTATATTTTAATTGCTTTTTAAGTTTAAACATTTGTGGGTTTTCTTCCTATACAAAGCAAAACAGTGGCTTATCAGCTGGAACGAGTGAGGGGCAACTGTACTGAGTTGTGCTTTGTCTGCCATTCTGTCATAATATGGGAAAAGAACTTGCAGAGCTAAAAGCACAAGTGCCAGATACAAAACAGCTTGCAAAATTTTAATTCCACAAATTCCTTTTTAATGCATCAGCAGTGCAGCTCACATAACTCTGTTCCTCTAATGTCTTTACAATGTCCCAACCTGCTCTTACAATTTAAAGTTCTTGAACGTCTTGAAAATGATATTTTACATGTCATGTGTTTAATCTACACAGAGAGATTTCTTCTTGATTCAAAGCCCTACATGATTCTGATTTTATGCATGGTGCTCCCTTGGCCATAGAAGATTCCAGTTCAGCGCGCAGAGACACACAAAACTGCCTTATACTGGATCAGAACATTGGTCCTTCATGGTTAATATTTACTTAGACTGGCAGTGGATCTGTGTGATCTTAGGTAAAGGTCTTTCACGTCACTTACTACCCGATCCTTTAGTTGAAGATGCTGGAGATTGAACCAGAAACCTTCCACATGCCAAGCAGATGCTCTGCCACTGAGCTTCTCCCTTCAATAGAGTAGACAGCCTCCTTTTGTACATATGGAGCTTTGCCTCCTCTGAAGAAAGTGGAGAGCTTGTTAGGGCAGCAAAGTGCCATCTGTGTACTGAAGTTTCCATATATGTAAAAAATTGATATTGTGAGGTAATTCCGACTGGGAAATGTTTACTATTTCTTGGGGACAAACTGAATGTTGGATATTTTAAGAGGAAATGGGGAGGGCAGAATAAAAATCTAAAGTAAATAAAATAAACTGTTTTAGTGAAACCATATTATCCTCTAGAACATGAGACATTCTCTAGAACATGAGACATACACACACTCCACCCAGAATTAACTGTCTGTGATATTCTGAGTGTTCACCTCATTAGGAGAAAATATTGTCAATTGTCCCATATGGCTGGCATCTGGTCTCACCAAATGAGGTATGCTGAGAGGAGAATTTATGCTTTCATTTCTCAGCAAAGAGACAGAGAGAAGTTGTTAACATAAGGTGCTGTGCCTCCAAGCTTTAAGTGAAGAGGAAAATAGGCATCTGGGCTGTTTTAATTTATAGTGCTGGGCTTGCTGGATTGATATAACATGACAGATCAAGATTGACAGTTGAAGTAACTTCATCTTAACATTTTATTGGGACATCAAGTAAAATGGTTAGTTACAGAAGCAATGAGAATCGAAATATGTAGATATTATACCACGCAATAAACTTCATAGTTTTAATATCTTCCAATAGAGTTTTAAATAGTGAACATTTCTGTACATGCAACTAGGGGTTTTTTTGTATCTTCATTTCCTGTCAGACCAGGAAGAGGTGATGCTGAAACTGTGAGGTAGCTACTAAGACTGGGAGCCAGCCTTTTTCTTCTGGAATTTTCTGAACTGAGACTGTATTGCCACAGCAGCCTTCTCTGTCTCCGGCGCATCCATGTCTATATCAAAATCCTCTTGAACTTTCTTTTGCTCATCTGCAGAAAGATATAATAATTCCACAACAGATTAATACATGGCTTATGTGAAAATAGCATTTGACAATTTGTTAACAGTTGGTAAATGGTATATTGGAATTTGCTGTGTTTTATTGATAGATTCTAAGAAAAGCACCATTTTTAAATTGTATGGGAATTCTGCTTTGTAAATTGAAACCTAGCAACATCTTATTTGTTGCTTTAAGACCAGAATTGTATTTGTTTATTAAGGTAATGTTTTTATGACAAGCTACCATTAGTGACAAAGATAGCTGACTTTTAAAAAAAAAATAAAAATAAATAGGTGATTATCATTATTCATTGCTGAAATTAAAAATAAACCTTGTCAAGTCAGGGACTCAGACAAGGAAATGTGATGATCGGGCAAAACAAAAAAAGCATTTTTAAAATTCATCCAGTTTGTGGACATCACTGCTTCAGACAAGACAGGAAATGAAGATTTAAAAAAAAAAAACTAGAGGCCCACCACTGGTCAACACCTGGTTTTTTAAAAATTCAGTAATTAACAGATTGCAATGATGTTCTATGGCAACAATATACTAGGTCCAGGGTTTCATTTTGTAAAAAGACATGTCCTTTTCCTTGAGCAGTTATACGGGAATGTTTAAACTGCAGCTTTCCCCTTATAAAAGAACTATTTTTTAAAATGAAAGCTGGGAATGAGTAGATCATTCCAGTAGATTATTGTGCGATAGCCATTTGTCAATTACTGATTTTTTTTAAAGTCCGATTTTTTTTTTTAAAGCCTGGTGGCAGGGGGATGGGAATTACACAGGACAAGGCAAGGAAATGCGGGGGAAACAGCCATGTGGAGATGTTATTGCTGGACACTTTTAGTCTATTTCCTTAATTTTTTTGAAAGCAAGCATGAAACAGACTATGATACGAATAAGTAAAGGGGTGAATCATTGTTTTTCTCATAGTAAAGATTTTAAAATTAACTGGGCATATAGTAAGCCTTTGGGTTATTTTCCTGAAGAATGTATAAGGTTATTAAAAGTCTAGCAACCATGACTGGCTTTTTGAATCTTTCTAGGAATATCTTCATTCAGTTAGTATCAATCATTGCAGCACCACTAATATCAGCCTACCCACAAAGAGGTGGTATAGTGAAATTGTCATTGTGCCTGGCATATATATTAATTTTTCTCTTTGCCATTATCTTTGGTCACCCTGTTTTTTAGTCTTCTGTACTATTTCTGGCAGCACCTGGGAAAAGCAAAGCCAACTCCTATCCCCTTAATAGGCTCAAGAGCAATATAGCAATTAAACTACCAAAATTTAAGAACCAGCATTACCATGACATGAAGACATTTTGGTGTTATTGTGGGTAGTACATATTGGATAGTGCCTTTCGGTCATACATGAAAGGAGAAGTGTATATTTGCAAAGATATTCATGGAGCACTTTAAAAAGAAAACAAAAGATCAAAATTTCCTTGTTGAAAAAGAGGCTTGTATATATAGTCTAGTCAATTTCATATATCATTTGAATTTTATGAGACTGGGGGAAGCAAATGTTATTGGGAATTAGGAAAATGGAATGAACATTCCTCGTCCTTTAAAGATCCTTTCTCTAGTATGTTTGTACAATGGTGAAAGAACTTATACCCATAACAGAAGTAATGGAGGAATTACTCCTGTTTTACCATTAAAAATGTATATATTGTCGAAGGCTTTCACGGCCGGAGAACGATGGTTGTTGTGGGTTTTCCGGGCTGTATTGCCGTGGTCTTGGCATTGTAGTTCCTGACGTTTCGCCAGCAGCTGTGGCTGGCATCTTCAGAGGTGTAGCACCAAAAGACTTTTGGTGCTACACCTCTGAAGATGCCAGCCACAGCTGCTGGCGAAACGTCAGGAACTACAATGCCAAGACCACGGCAATACAGCCCGGAAAACCCACAACAACCAAAAATGTATATAAATCCTGTGGCGGGTGGTAAACAAACTTTTTAAGAGTGCTCGGAATAACAAGACCATTATGCCCGCATTATGCACATTCATTTATTTTGTACCACCATTAATATCTATTTTCAGTTTTAGTATCTTTATTGCTTATTAACTTAGTTTTTAACCCCTTAATTTCTTCATTTTTTTCCTAACCCAGCACCCTGTCCTTCCTTCACATGTAAGGAAACTCAAGATGTTTCAGGTCCATCAAGACATTTCACTACCACAGCACTTTTAGTTTGTTCAAAAACTTGGACACTCAAAATCAATCCCCATATAAGCAGCAGAAATCTGATAGTGCCAAATAATAACAGTGTGTGTGTGTGGCTAGGTCCACTAAAATAAAGATTTCATTCAGTGACAATTCATCTGAGCTTATAAGTTAATTTTCATTGTGTAGGATATGGTTTTAAAATATTTATTTGGAAATAAAATTGTTAGTTGTTTAGACAACAATCACAACATACATGTAGATGCCAAAGGAAAGCACCATGGAAATCATTAGCTACATCAGTTGACCCAATCAGCTCTCCCTATTTCAACACTCATTCCAAATGCTTTAGCTGCAGAAGTGACTTAACTATTCAGTCCTGTTGCACAACAAATCTGTTAGCTACATAATGTGTTTCTGCACAGCACAATCAATAAAAAGGGTAGGATAGATACTGAGTAAGCTTCTGAGATATGCTGTGCAAATGTAATTACGCACTACCATGCCTTCAGCTAATATTTTGATTTAGTTTTTTTTTTTATTAAATTTTTTATTGAACATTTGTTGCAACATATCATTTACAATCAAAAACATCTTTCAAGTCAAGTCAAAAATCCAGTATACAATACATTATAAACCTTATTTTTTAAAGAATATCATTGATGCATCCTTATGACAACTCAGTTATGCAGACAGGTTAATAGAACGAAAGGTAACCATTATTTGTGACAACTTGTAATATTTTTGAGTTGGGTTGTAAATCGTGTTTTTCTATATATTCCAAAAAAGGAAGCCATTTGTCAATAAAACCGGTATTTTCTGTAAATTGTTCTGCATTTTGTATATCGTTACTTATTTTTTCTAAAATAAAATGGTTCCAAATTTTGGAAAACCAAGTCTCAATTGTTGGTGGTCTCTTTGATTTCCAAACTGTCGCGATAGCACTTTTGGCAGCAATAAAGAGTGAAGCAGCGAGTTCCTTTCTAATCTTGGGAATGTACAGATTTCCCCATAGGTCTAAAAAAATCAGTTTCGGATCAAAAGGAATTTTATAAGTAGTGATATCTTTAATTTTCATTAACACCTCCTCCCAAAATTGCCTTACTATTTTACATTCCCACCAGCAGTGAGCAAATGTTCCCTCCTCACCGCAGTTTTTCCAACATTTAGGGGACGATCTAGTTGATATCAGTGCTAGCTTTTTGGGGGTTAGGTACCATCTGTGTATCACTTTAAATGTTTGGAGTTTAGTTACAATGACTTTTGAATTAAATATGCCGGATGACCATATATCCTTCCAAACCTCTGCGGACTTTTCAATGGAACAGTCCTTGCTCCAGCTGTTTTGGCAGCTAAGATGTTTATTCTCCACTGTGTTTAACAATATTTTGTACAATTTAGCTATCATCCCTTTTTTTTG
Source organism: Eublepharis macularius (assembly GCF_028583425.1). NCBI lineage: Eukaryota > Metazoa > Chordata > Lepidosauria > Squamata > Eublepharidae > Eublepharis > Eublepharis macularius. Next base: position 92,741,498 of record NC_072792.1, read on the forward strand.
ATATGAAGGTGAGTTTAGTATATGTTCAAAGTCTGTCAGAGGTTCTTTCATGATGTTTCTTAGTTTTATTATTTCTGTCATGTGTGAGAGTTGTAGGTAACTAAACCATTGTAATTTTTTTCCTAGTTTTTTCTCTATTTCTATCTTCTCTATTAGCCCTGACTGTGTGGCGATATCAATTAGCCTAGTAACCTTTGCTTGTCGCAGACTTAGGATGAGTGACTGATTCCACCCCGGTGAGAACTATTCTTGATTTATAAATGTCGAAATCTGGACAGTTTTGGAATAATTTTGATTTTAAATTGGTCCCACGTCTTCAATATAGACGATATCATAAAACTATTTTTGGTACCTTGTGGTCTATTATTTGTTTTATTCCAAATTATGTCTGTGAGGTCCCAGTGTTGTAGATGGGATTGTGATATCTTAATCCAATCCGGCGAAACGGAGTTGGATGTTATTTGTAGGAGATTGACCAGTCTTGCTGCTGATTGATATAAAAATAAATCCGGGTAATTGAAACCTCCACTTGTTGCTTTCCTTCTCATGGTTTTAAAGGCAATTCTCGGGTGCTTGTTTTGCCATAAGAATTTATTAAGCAGTATTTGCCATTGTGCTATTAATGATCTGTTTATAGTGAGAGGGATCGCTCTGAACATATAGAGAAATTTTGGTAAAATAAAAGCCTTTATTAAATGAAATCTTTCGTACCACGTGAGTTTTAATTTATTCCAATTTGCAATGTCTGATTTAATTTGGTTCGTTAATTTGAGGTGATTTAATTTTACCAATTCATTCAAATTCGGAGAGACATTAACACCCAAGTAGGTTAGGTGTGACGGGGACCACTGGAAACTATACAATTTATTTATTTGTTGGGTCATTTTGTTATGGGTGTTAATAGTGAGATAGTAGGATTTTGTTTGATTGATTATTAATCCTGATATTGCTCCAAAATTTACAAGTAGAGATGCGAGGTGGGACAACGAGATTAATGGTTCAGTCAAGTAGAGCAACATGTCATCCGCAAACAAACTGATTTTGTATTCTGTGGGGCCAACCTTTATTCCCTTTATATGATTATTTTCTCTCAAAGCAGCTGCGAAGGGTTCTAGGGCAAGCGCAAATAATAAGGGTGATAAGGGGCAACCTTGTCTTGTGCCTCTTTTAATGTATATGTTTTCTGAGTACCTAGCGTTCATCTTGATGTTTGCTATTGGTTGATGATAAATCGCATTAATTATATTTAGAAATTTTTCTCCAAATTCCATGTGTGACAGTGTTTGTATGAGATATGGTAGTTCTACCGAATCGAAAGCTTTTTCGACGTCTAGTGATTTGATTTACTTTTCAAGTCAGAACTGAAATGCATGATGGCAATACTAGTAAATGAAAAGCACTCACCATCCCTCCAAAGAAATGAATACCAAATAGTCTTTTGCTTGTGCCTGTGTAAGACAGCTTAAATACATGTATCATGATTTCCTATCAAGATCATGTATAATTGTCTAGTAACCTAAGAAAAAAAAAGATTAAAAAATAACTTCTTCCTACTAAACTGTAGATGACCACATGGACAAAAGATCACCAATCTGAACTCTCTTTAACTTGATGTTTACTTTGGCAATGCAGTGTTCTTCATGAAAAATAAAGTTGAGATGTACAGTTGCATTGCTCTGCTACAAGATTAAAATGTTCTTTCAGTTCAAGCCTATGAAGTCTCTGATAGATCTTTTCTTCCCAGTTATACTAATGAGAGAGCAGGGATATTATTTTTGACACAAGGTAAGTTCTGTATATCAGAAGAAATATAATGAGAAAGGAAAAAGTAATAAAATCAACGTATATTTCATTTTAAACCAATATACTCTACAAATATATGGATTTTTCCCTTGAACAATTGAAATGGCTGACAAATGTTTAGCTTTTAAAATGCTAATAGCAGAGCTGTTTAATCAGAAGTTTATTACTACTATTTGCTGTTACATCAGAAACGTTAATATGTTCTGAGTTATAGGCTGGATTTTACCATCACAATACTTTAGGATCACTTGTGGGGATGAGATGGAAACAAATACAGACATCTGGACAATCCCATTGTCTCTCCTTTAAAATAAAAATCACATAGGACTGAAAAAACCCTTAAGGACATATGTTGATGTTACTAAAACACTTTCAAACTGAAAGCATGCTCCATGAAATGAATTAAAAATAAGTACATCAATCAGCATACTGAGAAAGCTGAGAAAAGAGTGCGTGCTATATATAGCACTAGCTGCAAGAGGAACTATCAGCAGAAAGTTTCACATTTTGCATACAAGCCAAAGAAGATTTGTGTGATGCCTCTGACTTCAGTAAGGCCAATGATGAAGTTTCAGAGGACCACCATCATGTGCCAACATAAAACAATTAGCTGCTAATGAAAAAGTAGGTTAAATCTTTATATTCTATTTTACTGTGATACCCCACATATGGAACCAACAATAGTGATGCCACTTTGCTTTCCATAAATATATTAAGGGGTGTAATTCGACACATAATTAAATATTAAGTAGACAATTACTGATGGACATTAGCCAATATGATGATTCTCCAATTTGTTAATTTTCATATCTTTCAAAAATGTTGGCTTTACTTCATAACCAAAGAGTTACTCCATCTAGACCTTTTCCCAGTAGAGTTCCTTTCCAAACAGTGGACATCATGGAAAATTACTGTACAGCACAATTCTTAGTATCTTTTTCCTCTGATGATTAAAATATGGTTATTTCCATTCCTCACTTTCTATTAACAGTATTTTCATTTTGCCACAGTAGGTAAAAGACTGTCCTCACACAGGAGGCTTTATCCACCCTTGTGCAGATAGTTCCCAGCAGAAAAGAGGGGGGTGGGGGAATACTAGCCTGGGAATGATATACGTGTCTATGCTTTTGCGGTGCTTTATTCTTGACAGTGCCAATCGTAAGATAGCCATTGTAAGATCATGATACTAGACTCTTTTAATAAAGCTTTACAGCCCTTGTGGAGTCTTTTGAAAAGTGTCTTGGCAGATCATTACAATGGAAGATTTAATTACCCTGATATCTGATCGAAGGTCTAATAAATTCCTGATTTATCTTGCTGACATCTTCATCTTCCAGGAAGTGGAGAAGATGGTCTGCTATCTTGGATCTGATTCTCACAAACAAGGAAGAAATGGTTGATGAGGTAAAAATAGTAACAAGTTGGTAAAATGTCATTTGCGTCCTACTACTGTTAGCTAGATTTGTAACTGGTTGACAGATCGCACCCCAAGAGTGCTTGTAAGTGGTTCCTCATCTTCTTGGAGAGAAGTGACGAGTGGAGTGCCTCAGGGATCTGTCTCAGGCCTTGTGTTGTTCAGCATCTTTATAAATGACCTTGTAAATTTCCACATGCACACTTACACTGAGTAAGTGTAATCTGTGAGGATAAGATCCAGTTTGGACCTCTTTAATTCTCTTTAATTTGAGGGAGTCGAAAAAAAGAGGTGTGTGTTTACTTTTTTTCTGTGCTACATAAATGCTCTGTTTCTGTGGACTTTTTGGGGAAAGAAGGCAAGTCAGTTGATTGGCTGCGGACACTTTCAAGGTTTTTGGTTTGGTTTTTTTTAAGATACCAACTTTGCAACGTTGTTGTATTTAAATTTTAAAAGAAAGCACCCAAAAATGGACTAAAAGCACAGGCAACATAGAAGATAACTTTAAAATATGAAGTGGGATTCAGGGCTCTCTACAGAGTTTTTCTGTTAGCCATATTGCAGTGTTCCCCCCCCCCATCAGCTAAAGGTGGGCATGAACCAGGAAAAAAACAAACCGTGCGGTTTGCGGTTCGTCCTATTTCATAAACCAGGAACCATGAACTCACACCACCACTGGGCACTCCATTCTCCTGCTGCAAGAGGGACCAGGGGATCCCCTGGCTGCTCTTGCAGCAGGTGAAGGGAACAGCGGGACTGTGGGCTTAAGCTGGCAGCCCCACCACCAGGTGCTCCATTCACCCACTGCAGGAGCGGCCAGGGGATCCCCTGGTCACACTCACAGCAGTCAAAGAGAACAGTGGGGTTGCAGGCTTAAGCCCGCAGCCCTGCTGCTGCCAGCGCTCCATTCGGCCACTGCAGGAGCAGCCAGGGGATCCCCTGGTCATTCTTGCAGAGGTCAAAGGGAACAGTGGGACTGCTGGCTTAAGCTCACAGCTCCACTGCCACCGGCACTGCTCAGTGGCACGCAGCGCCGGATCTAGGGTTGCCCATGCCCGGGGCAACCTTTGCTGGGCTGCTTTGTGCTGCTCACGCTGCTCCATGCGGGGCGAAGCAGGGGCAGCATGCGGGGCTGGGAAGCCGCCACGCCATTCGCCTCCCTGCAGGCGAATGGCGCAGGTGGCCTCGCAGCTCTCCACACTGCTTTTGCCTGCCGTGCAGGGCAGGGGGCAACCGGCTTGCCGTGCACCCCCTGCCCTACAGGGCAGGCAAAAGCAACGCAGGGGGCTGCGAGGCAGCCCGCGCCATTCGCCGGCCCTGCAGGACGGGGTGGCCGGCTTGCCGGGCACCCCCTGCCTTGCAGGGCAGGCAAAAGGCAGCATGGCCACCCGCGCTGCTTTTTGCCTGCCCCGTAAGACAGGGGGCGGCCGGCTTGCCACACACCCCCTGCCCTGCTGGGCAGGCAAAAGGCAGTGTGGGTGGCTCCACAGCCCCCCACGCTGCCTTTTGCCTACCCTGCAGGACAGGGGGTGCGCGGCAAGCCGGCCGCCCCCTGTCCTGCGGGGCAGGTGAAAGGCAGCGCGGGGGGCTGCAAGGCTGCCCGTGTTGCTGCCTGCGCCCTCTGGCAGCCGGCCCCTGCTCCCGGCACCCCCTCCCTGGTGGCACCGGGGGCAGACTACCCCCCTGCCCCCCCCGTCGATCTGGCCCTGGTGGCACGGAAAGGGGCATTTTACCCCCGCACAAACCAAATGAACTGGCAAAGCTGTTCATGGAAGTTTGTGAAAATAGGGCTTCCACAAACTGCAGATTCGTGAAACATGAACCAGCCTGATTTGTGACAAATTTTAGTTTGTTTTGTGGTTCGTGCCTATCTCTACTATCAGCTCCAAGGTTTGGGGGGTTTTTTTTAGGCATCTTTTTTTAAAGGCAACATAGCTGTTTAATTTTTTAAAAAATCTGAGGGGAAGACACTGTTCAACAAATCAAGACACAAGGGGATAAAGTGGAGGGCAAAAGGCAGGCCTCACACTGAAGAAAGCATTCTGCACTGCAAAAATGTTGCAGTTTGATTTTGCTCGGGGGGCGGGGAAATCCAAGTATGTGCACAGAGAAAAAAGCAGCAGAAAGCCAAAGATGAGTTCTGTGGCACATATAGTCTTTCTCCATGCAGAACACAGAAAGTCTGGGTATCAGTTTGGAGGCTGAATCAGTATTTTGTCCATGTGCACAGAACTCTGGAGAAAAAAATAATGTAGTATGGGGACAGAACCAATGAAAAAGTCCCAGATGTAAAATATCTTGGATGAAGGAATAGAGAGGATAATTAAATTTGCAGATGATACTAAATTGGGAGGGGCAAATACAGTAGAAGATATAATCAAGATTCAGGATGATCTAGACAGGCTGAAAAACTGGGCTAAAACTAGCAAAATGAATTGCAAGAATGATAAATATAAAATTCTGTATTTAGGTAGGAAAAATCAAAGGCATAATTATAGGATGGGGGAGATTTGTCTTGTCAGCAGTACATGTGAAAATGATCTAGAGGACTTAGTAGATCATACACTGAACATGAGTCAGCAGTGTGATGCAATTGCTAAAAAGGCCAATGTGATTTTGTGCTATATCAATGAAGTATGCCCTGACCTGGATAGCCAGGTGAGCCTGATCTCATCAGATCTCAGAAGATAAGCAGGGTCAGCCTTGGTTAGCAATTGGATGAGAGACCTCCAATGATGATCAGGGTTACAGAGGCAGACAATGGCAAACCACCTCTGTTAGTCTCTTGCCATGAAAACCCCACCGGGGGTCACCATAAGTTAGCTATGACTTGAGGGCAGTCTCCACCACCAACGGAAGTATAGTGTCCAGATCACACGAAGTGATGGCATAACTTTACTCTGCTCTGGTTAGACCTCACTTGGAGTACTGTGGTCAGTTTTGGGCACCACAGTTCAAGGATGTTGACAAGCTGGAACATGTACAAAGGAAGGCAACAAAGATGGTGAGGGGTATGGAGACCAAGTCTTAAGATGAAAGAGTGAAGGAGCTGGGTATATTTAGCTTGGAGAGGAGTCAACTGAGAGGTGTTATGGTAGCCCTGTTCAACTATTTGAAGGTCTGTCAGGTAGAGTATAGAGCGGAGTTGTTTTCTGTTGCCCTAAAGGGTCAGATCAGAACCAACATTCTAAAATTAAATCAAAAGAGTTTTCAGCTAAACATTAGGAAGAACTTCTTGACAGATTGGCTGTTCAGTGGAACAGGCTTCTTCAGTAGGTGATGAGCTTTCCTTCTTTGGAGGTTTTTAAGACAAGACTAGAGAAGGAGGGCATGAAGGAAAAGGGAGGGCATGAAGAGATGGGCCAATGCTAAGATCTCATGGCCCTTTCTTACGTGCCCAAGGTAATACTGATCACCACTTTGAGGTCAGGAAGGAATTTTCCTCTAGGCCAGATTAGTTGGGGATCCTGGAGGTTTTTGGCTTTGTATGGGCATAGAGCAGTGGTGTCTGGGGGAGTGACGGGGAAGTAACTGTGAATCTCCTGCTTTGTTCAGGGGGTTGGACTAGATGATCCTAAGGATTACTTCCAGCTCTACATTTCTATGATTTTCCATGCTCCCCAGAGAATGCCAGAGGGTGCCATAGAGACTTTCTCCATGTTAACATGCATAGAATTCCAGCATAAAATCCATTTTTTAAAACCTGTTGGGACAGAACTAACAGTTCCCAAGGGGCTTAGGAAATAAAAACCCTTTGGCCTAACACCAGAAAATTAATAAATTTGGTGTCATGGAGCTATGTGGAAGAGAATTCCACAGATGAGGCACTGTAGTAGAAAAATCTGTCTCCCTCATGTCTGCATACAGCATTTGTGAACGCAAGGGCCTCAAAATAGGGCCTCAGATGACAACCTCATTCAGGCAGGTTCATGTAGGAGCACATACTTCTTCAACAACCTTGTTCCCCAGTTATTTAAAGCTTGCAAGCATCTGTATTTTGATTTGGTCTCAGAAATTGCTAGGTTACCAGTAAAGATCTTTATGCATCAGTGAGATATGTTGTCTGCAATAGGGGGTGAAAATGTTCAGTCATTTGGAATACTGGTAGGAAGCATTGCTGTTCCTCTAATTTGGCATCATGTAGCCAAATTTTATTGGCTTTGTGATATTACTCAGATGTCTGTTTAGAGTGAGCATAACATATCCTGCTCTTACTCTGATTTTGCTTTGTGACCTTGTAAAATAGCTAGATCTGATTGACTATATGACATGCCATCATTACATTATGATACCTGATTTGCTGTGGTCATCTTAGGAATAAAAAACTTTGTTTAATAATATAAACTGGCGAAAGAAGCAACCGTGAATATGTGTTATACCCTGCAAAAAAAAGAGGTAAACTTTTTATACACCTTAATCCCTGTTTGCTTCAAAATATACTTTTGCAAAAATTCAGTATAATGCCATTAAATACTCATGTGCTATGATTCTGCAAGTATTCAGAACTAGTTCAGTATGGTTTGTTAATAGCTGAGCAAACTTTGGGAAAGCTGTATGCCAACTGATTCAGTCTAACTTGAAGTTAAATTGATGTGCTCATTTGGAGTGTCTCTGTAAATATCAACTTTTAAATTAAATTAATTTAAATCTTATCAAGAGAGAAAGGCACTCAGAAAATTAAGAATTCCAATAACTGATTCTTTTAATTTCTGTGGAAATCAGAAGCAAAATATATTTGTGAACCTGAGAACGTAAGAAGATTCCTGCTGATGTAGTACTCTTCAGAAGGAAGATTCCTGAAGACCTAGGACTTCATTAGCACAACCTCTTGTTTCCAACATGGACCAAGTAGATGCCTCCAATAAAATTGCAAGTCATGCATAAAGGCAACACTCTTCCCCATTATTTGTCCCACAACTAACTGGTATTCAAAGTAATGCTTTCTCTTAATACTATAGCTCTTGTTAGCTATCATGGCTAATAATGATTTACAGAGTTTCAGCATGAATCCCAAGTAAAATTACACCATTCTAAGTAGAGATGGGCACAGTCCAGAAAACAGACCAAAATTCTGCATGGTCCAGCCGAGTTCGTGGTTTGCGAACACACAGTTCGTTAACTCACCTTTTTCACGAATTTTGGTCACCTGGGCCAGTCTACTGTTCCGTTGTCCGTGAGTCCAGACATCCTGGCATTGATCTATCAATTCCCTAGGCAATGGAGGGCACATTCGCAGATCTTTAGGGGCCCTTAAAAACTTAATAGGCAGCTCTGCCTGGGGAGCAAAGAGCTTCCAGTCTGTTAGGGAGGGCGGGGATGTTCTGCAGCCAATCTTAGCCCTCAAAACCTTGATAGGCAGTTCTGCCTGCCAAGCAAAGAGCCCCCATTCTGCAGGGGAGGGTGGGACATTCTGTAGCCAGTATGCAAGCAAAGAGCAAGGATTAATTCCTTAGACAATGCCTGAGAATGTGTCTGCGTAGTGAGTGAGGGGGCTCTTCCCCCACCCTTTTGTTTCATTTTGCCTCATTGCAACTTTTTGGTGCTGCTAGCCAATGCAAGCCAATTGGCATTTGTGACTCCAGTATCTACTGGAAGTTTCCTGGGGGTGGCCACTTTGGGGGTCTGAACATGGATGTCCGAAATGCAATCTTGACCTCACTTGGAGGGTGGCTGGAGGAGAGGCTGCTGAAGATTCTCTGCAAGTTTGGGCTCTCTGGGTTTGAAGGGGGCGGAGCCAGGGCCCCCAGAAATGACGGACCACAGATCGACGAAACGGTCCGCAAACTGGACTGGTCCATGAAAAGTTCGTGGTCCGTGGTCGATGAAAATCGATGGACCACGGGACAGTGGTCCATGTGGTTTTCCCAGTCCATGCCCTCCTCTAGTTCTAAGCCCATTAATTTCAATGGATTTCAAAGGGTGTAACTCTGTTTAGGATTGCACTTAGCCATGTAGGGAGAAATCATAAGAGAGTTTATTTGGAAGTTAACCTTCCTATTTTATTTAGTGGTATTTACTCCCAGTAAGGTGTTCATGAGATTGCAGCCTTATTAACCTATCCTCCACCCATTTGTTTAATCTGCTTTTAAAACCACCTAAACCAGTAGCCATCATTACATACTGAGATAAGAAATTCCATAAATTCATTGTATGTTTCTTTTGTCTGTCCTAAATCTACAGTCCACTGCTAGGATATCTCTACATTTTTGTATTCTGTATACAGATCTATGACATGATTTTTGGAATGAATGACAAAAGCCATATACAATATTCTGAATGAGGGCACAGAATAGACCTGCGTCCCAGCCATTTTGAGGCTGCAGGCACCTTTGGAATTCTGACTCAGGGTGATGGGCACAACCACAAAATGGCTACCACAGAATCCAGAGACAACCACAAAATGTCAAAGTGAGGTTACGCTTAACTCTGAAAGTAATTCTCCAACGTTTTCAGGCAGAAGCTCTGCTTAACAAGTTGTCTTTTCAGATGAGCTTATTGTTTAAAAATATTTTCTTGCATACACACAGCTTACCTTCAGTCATGCAGTGAAGTTTGTTATGCTATGGTGGCAGCTGCTGCCAAAGTAGTGTTTTTAAAATCTGCACAGATGATCAGATCAATGACCAGTCAGAAGTCCTGCTGGGCAAAAGGCCCACCTGCCCCCACTCACTTTCTAAAAATACTTGGCAGGTGCCAAGAAAGATGCTGGTGGGTGCCCTGACACCCACAGGCACCATGTTGAGGAACCTTAACACAGACTATATAAAGGCATTATGAGAGTGGCCATTTTATTTTCAATCCCATTTTTACAAATCTCTGGCATGGAATTTGCATTTTTTTGTACTGCTACTGCATATGGAATAGATGTTGAACTTTCTACCATAACCCCAAGAACTTACCTGGATCCCTGTTTGGATTCCACCAATGTATCTAGGAAGCCCACACAGATACATCTCTGTTTGCCCTCATGAGTGTCACTTTACATTAAATTTCTTCCCATTGTAATTTTGTTGCCCTTTTGCCCAGATCAGCATTAATCCTTCAGAGATTTCTTGATAGTCTGCTTAGGTTTTCACTCTCCTGAATCATTTAGTGTCATCTGTAAACTTGCTCCCTGCTTACCTCTGACTCTTTTGTCAGACAGAGTCCCTGGGGAATTGCCAGTCTATTTTGTTTTGCCTGCTATTTAAACAGACCCTTGTCTTTTTTCTTGACCTATTTTGGTCATGCCTGTGTATGAATACTCAAGGCCATGACACACATTTCTTTCAGCTCCCCATCTAGTGTTTTTTTTTTGTGGGGGGGGAGCACTCAGATTAAATTTACAAGGTGCAGTAAGAAGGTCTTGCCCTGCCTTCAGCTCTGAGGGGGCGGGGAGAGATGGATATATTAAAAAGGAGGGTACTTTCTTTGCATTCCACAGAGATTAATATACAGAGAGTTATATGTGGAGAAAATGGTTTATTTAATCTCCAAACCTTTTAGTTAATCATAAATCAACATTGGCTAGCATTTTAACCATGGACTGAATCCAAAGCATAGTAAAAGAAACAGAACATCCCCTCTATAAAGTATGCCTTTTCAGGAGCAATCCTGAAAACTGGCATCCATGTTAACAAAGATCACAGAGAAGGCACTGGTAGTGGATTCCAGCCATGGCCATAGTATATAGGGTGCCCATTGCACTACATCAGTTTTGCATATAACATAGAATGGTGTGTGGACCAGCCCTCACATTATAGCTCCAGTTGAGTCCAGTGTCACATACAAGCTCTTTTCAGTGATCTCTGTAATGTGTGATCTCTGTAATGTGCAGTTTACCTTTGACTGCAGGTAACAAAGGAACTGAGTTGCACAAACCACAACTGAGGAACTTCTTTCTATTTTTGATAGTGACACAAGAGCTTCTAAAGCAGGCTTCCAAATAGCCACTCACCTAGAGTGAGCATAAATTGCCCACTGGTGAACAAGCATGTCCCCCAGAGAATCTGACTCTGTGACTCTAAGGGTACCTGGTAGACACCCCCCTCCTCCTTTTTCTTCCTTCTCCCTCTGTTTGTTGTGGGGTAGTGATAAAACTTTGACTCTGTACTATTATCACCGTTCTGAGATCATTTCAATTATGGATCATTCAAATTGTTTATGTATGAATGTTTATATCATAATGTTGTTCACTGCCCTGAGCCATGTGTATTCAGGGGTAGGGCAGGCTATAAATTGAAATTATATATAAATAAATACATACAATTACAAAAGACAACTGTCTGTGCTTACTAGAGCTCCTACGTAGCAGTTTGTCTGTGTGGGAGAGACTAACAATTTTATTCCTTGAAAAAGCAAATCATGTCTCCTCTTTGATTTTCTGCCTAAAGAGAACTCTCAGTGGGGAATTATTGTTTGTTGCTCCCAATCAATTAGATCCTTGGCTTAGTATGGCTCTTGTCTGCCGATTCAATCTCTTTCTTCTGAGTAGTACTATCAGGTGGTTATGGTAATGTGTGAACTTGCCTTAAATTGGTGTTTTTAATGCAGTAATTACAGGTTCAAAATGGTTGGAAGAAAATAATTGCTTCAGCTGTAAAAAACAAAGTTAGGCTGCCTTTATTTATTGTATTTTTAAAAGACAACAAGTTTGCAGTCCTGTTTGTCTCTTGCAAATAGGCAAGGAGAGCTATTTCGTTGGGGGGCACTTTGGCGAGTTTTTTGTCTGCTTCTCTGTCTGCCTCAGCTACATAGCCCAGTCTCCTTATTTACTCAAATATATTATGGAATCTGGGAGCAGATCTGGGGCTAATCTTTTGTAATTCCTCAAGTGATGCAGAAAGAGAAGGCAGGGCTACAAGGAAACCATTAGAGAAGTCCAAATGCACTGAAATATTGACAATAAGAACCAATGTATTTAAATGGAGGAATGAGATTTGGAGCTGGGTAATCTTTTCCTAATCTACCTCCTGCCATTTTTCTTCTGAGAATGGATGTTAGTACTCAAGCTCTATGCCAGTGCCTGGTTTCTATGGGAAACCTGGAACCTCTTCCCCTCCAGCAGATCCTGTGCCATTGTACTATGGGTAATTATTGAATTACTGTTCCCCAATCTGTAGTTAAGGCCTGATTTTGGTATGATTGCAGGAATGATATTTTTAAATGAGCTGAATGAGTAGTCTGTAGGAGCAATCTTAGGTAGGTCTGCTCAGAAGTCAGTCCATTTTATTCAGTGGAACTTTCTTCTAGGAAAGCATCATTAGAATTGCAGCCTATGTTATGTGTGCATAAATATGTTATCTTGATTGGAAAGCTTGCCAAAGCTTCCATTTCTTTTTCTCTTCCCAGTTTTAATGTATTCCAGAAGAAGTACTAAGTATCAGTAGTTTTCATCTAGCCTGTGTCTTGGTATACGGCAAATAAGGAATAAATGTTCTTCCTCAAAATGGTAGCAGATAACCCTTATATGCTGGCACATACAGGTATTCATTGTGAAGCATAAAGTGTGAGGGGATTACAATTAATAGGTTCTCTGAAAGGCTGATGCATGAATCAAAAAGGACACCATGTCCTTCTCAGCTGCTTGCTCATTACTTGCAGAGAATTGTTGCACTGCTTGTCCAGTTCCTGGGCATCAATACCAGAGCTCTGTAGGGATTTCTCTTGTCTGACTTTTTTATCTATATTTATTGAGTGGGTGCTGATGGTATAGGATAATGTAATTTCCAGTCCTTTTTAAACAGCTAAGATTCATGAGTGAGATCAGGCACCCTACTAAAGGCTCCACACAGCATTTTCTTCAGCTGGAATTTAAAACATGTTATGTTTGAGCCATACGTTCTACTGGTTCAATTTTTCAGCATAAACATACTGAGTTTGCAAAGGGATGAAGCCCACCCCCCTCCAAAATCCATCTTTTGATCCTACCTTGTTCATGGCATTTTGCTACTGATTGCAGTCAGGTTGTTCCCCCCTTCACTGCTGCTTTAGCGAGCATTATTTTCTGTTTCATTCCTCCTCAAGAGATCCCAATCAGAATCTTCTCTTCCCCTGTTCTATCTTTAACCTTCTGTTTCTACAGGACAGTGGGAGATGTGCCAGCCAACTAGAATCCATGTTCAGAACAAAAAAGTCACCCCAGATTGACATTCCCCAGTCCCATCGCTGGCTCACTGGTTTTAGAGAGCTCTCCTGATAAAGAACAAGGGACACGTAACCATTCCAGTGATTGGGTGGGAATCTGATAATAGGGAGGACAGTGCCTTGGATCTTATATTTTTGCTCCACATGCACTTCTCTCTGGGCACTGTAGAGACTGTCCATGGAGCTCTCTTCTTCTCACCCAGGCACTTTGGGCTCATTGAAATCGATGGTTGTTGGGGGTTTTCCGGGCTGTATTGCCGTGGTCTTGGCATTGTAGTTCCTGACGTTTCGCCAGCAGCTGTGGCTGGCATTGAAATCACTGGAATTGTGCAAACAGAAATGCCTAGTATGACAAGAAGTAAGCTTCTGCAGTGGAGGGCTGCCTCCCTCTCCCACCACACACAATGGAGAAATGCAAGATGAGAAAAGAATATTTTCTAAAAGCGGTCCTGGAAGGACCCAACTCTGCATTAGTCTGCCTGCGCATGTGTAAAGTGGGGGTAGGGATTAGGAATGTAGAAGAAGAAAACCAAAAAGACTTTTGGGACTAACTTCATTTCCCCCTGTTCCCCATACTATTTCCTCTATCCTCCTGATAGATGCATTCCCCTTCCCTTTCCCTGCTTCCTTTTTTTTTCTTACCCACCAATGAACCTGCCTCCTGTTTTCAGCTAGCAATCCCATTCCTCCATTGAGGGTGGTGGATCCCACACTCTCACCTTTTGCCCCCTGACACCACTTACCTGATCTGGCCAACAGGAGGGAAAGGTGGGGAATGGGTCTCCCAGGTGCACTCCCGGACCAGCATGACAATGTCACTGACATTATCTCACCAGCCCAAAAGCACTCCTTTGCTTTGTAGCTGGCTGATTTGGGCCCCAAACAGGCTGAATAAGGCCCATTTGGGGCCCAAATTGGCCCACTGGGAAACATGCACGCTTCCCAGCCTTGCACAATGATGTCACTTCCTGGGAGTGATGTCATAACAACAACATTTGATTTATATACCACCCTTCAGGACAACTTAATGCCCACTCAGAGCGGTTTACAAAGTATGGCATTATTATCCCCACAACAAACACTCTGTGAGGTGGGTGGGGCTGAGAGAGCTCCAGAAAGCTGTTACTAGCCCAAGGTCACCCAGCTGCTTCAAGTGGAGGAGTGGGGAATCAAACCTGGCTCTCTAGATTAGAGTCCCGTGCTCTTAACCACTACACCAAACTGGCTCTCTCCACACCGGTGCGGGACCATGCATGCGAGCAATGTCCCAAGAGCTCCAGGAAGGTAGGCACTAGGTCCTCCCTCCCACCAGAAGTGTAAAGGAGACCTTCTATCTTCAGCTGTATTTAGTATTTATTTACTTTATTACTACTACTACTACTACTACTACTACTACTACTACTACTACTACTACTACTACTCTGCTTTTCTCCATCATGGGGACCCAAAGCAAATTACATCATTCTCCTCTTCTCCATTTTCTCCTTACAACACTGCTGTGAGGTAGGTAACACAATCTGCTACTCTGCTAACAGAGGAGATGGCTAAACACTCTTTTCCTGCGGCCACAGAAACTTGGAACCAGCCCTGCCTTCATTATCTGTGCTTTATACTACAATTTTAGACGGATGGAGCTTTAAAGTTCATTTCAAAACACAGCAATCACAAAGCATGAAAATATGGATTTAATAAAAATTTTGAAAATTGCACTTAAAATGCATTAAACTTAGTGTCAGCTTGATATGAAAATCTAATTGAGCTCAGGGGGCACAAATTTCTATCTTGCTTGAACAGCACTACACAATAAATTAACATCTCAGTTTAAAAAACGAAAGAGAAGTCAAAACAAACCAAAACAAATGGCACACAGGGAAAAATAGGTGCAAAAGGTAGGCCTCTTATGTCAGTCCTAAGGGGAGATTGCATTTCAAAACCTGTTTGTAAAATATTTTGTATATACATGTGAAAACCTCATTTATGATACTGGCAAATATAAATACATACTCACCAGGGGGTGGTGACTGGCCACAGACCCATGATGAGTATATTCTAGATCCCTGTACAGATGACATGTCTAGGGACAACATTATTTATTTATTTTACTTATTTATGTCATTTATAGTCCACCTTTCTCACTGAGACTCAAAGTGGATTACACAGTATGAGTTTAGTACAATCAGTATCAAGTACATTTCCTTACAGTATATCAAGTACATTTCCATACAGTGTCAAGGACATTTCCATAAACAATGCCATAGGGTAAATATAAACAAGTTTACCATTAGCAAGGATCCAATACAGAGTAGAAGAAAAACTGAAACAGAACATAATGAATTCTAGGACTGACAACAGAGAACATGAAGCTGAAACAGAATATAATCAATTCTAGGACTAACATTTGACAACATGAAGCACGGTAGTGCATAGGAATACATATTTAAAGCAGAGATAGCATGTGAGGCAACATGGTGAAGTCTATGGTCCCTAACTCATTAGTGAAGCATCTGAGACTTCATCCCTACAATTTGAGTAAAAAGCCTTTTTGAATAATTCTGTGTTGCATCATTTGCAGAAAGCCAGGAGAGTGGGAGCTCTCCTGTCTTCCTCAGGCAGGCCATTCCACAGGGTAGGGGTCACCACAGAGAAAGCCCATGTGCGGGCTGCTGTTGATTTCACCTATGTGCAGCCTAGGAAACTGTAGGAGACACTGATCTCATGAGCGAAGCTGCCATGGAGGAACATACAGAGGGAGGCGGTCCCATAGGTATGCTGGACCAAGGCCGTGAAGAGCTTTGTATGCAATAACCAATACCTTGAACTGAGCACGGTAACTGATAGGTAGCCAATGGAGTAACTGTAAGATGGAAGTGATGTTCAAGCTCCTGCCTGCTCCTGATAATAGTCGAGCTGCAGCATTTTATACCAAGTGGAGTCTCCTAGTTAATTTAGATGGGAGACCTATGTATACTGCATTACAATAGTCAAGCCTTGATGTCACCATAGCATGGATCCAGGTGGCCAGGTTGGCTGTGTCAAGATAAGAAGCCATCTTCCAGGCTAGAGTGAGGTTGCAGAAAGCATTTTTTTGCAGCTGCCTTGACTTGTTTTTCTAGTAGTAGCGCTGGATCCAGTATAACTCCTAGGCTCTTAATAGAGTCTGCAAGGGCCAGACAAACTCCATCGAAAGGGTGGAGTACAATATTCTTCAAGAACTCTGCCTTCCCAACAAGAATCACTTCAGTCTTGTCTGGGTTCAATTTCAATTTGTTGTTTTTCAGCTATTTTACCACAGCTGTCAGGCAGTGATCTAAGATTTCTACTGCATCCTGTGTTACCAGAACTGCTCTTTATTATAAGGGGAAATTAGCTTTAGCAGTCTGTAACTGAAATTAGCGCGGATCTTAACCTATGTCTACGGAGGTCCCGATTCCAGACACTCTAGTGAAAAAGAGGCAGACTACAAGTAAGTTCAAACACGTGTATTTTCTAATAGTGTGGCGTAAGCCTGAACTTGCACATACATACAAGAGAACATACAAGGTCTAGGAAATACAGAGCAGGAAATATAGAGACTTTCGCATTAGCTGGTTCCCAACGATGGTAAGGGAAATACTCACAATCCTGGAGCGAAGCAGAGACAAAACAGCGAGGTGGCCCAATGCCAGCACTGGGACCACAGACGGACAGCAAGGGGTTCTGGATAGGATGGCCTGAGCCACAGACAGCAAGGGGGGGGTCTGGATAGGAATGGCCTGAGCCACAGACAGCAAGGGGGGGGTCTGGATAGGAATGGCCTGAGCACCGAGTGGTCTGAGAGACTAGCTTAAATACCCCAAAACGTACCCTGGGGCTGGTGCTGTACTTGGTGGTTCTCACAGATTAAAACAAAGGTTCTAATGGGCTACTGAATGGCTTGGATGGGCCACTTTGGTAATCAGATTGTGATAAGTGACACCTCAGGAAGAGGGGACAAAAGAGGGAGGGGGAAATCCGAGTGGGCTGAAAGGATGTTCCAGCGGACAGGGCTTGTCCTGATGTCATCAGCTCTGGAATGCGGAGGTTTCTTTGAGATGCATTCTGTAAGTGCTTGGGATGGTCGGCACTTAGTTCCTTCTCCGGGGCGGCTCCTAAGATATGCAGAGCGGGGCGAGGTACTCTCGCTGCGGACGTGGTGTGCCCGCTTCGCCGAAATGGCTTCCCAAAGCAGTCTTTTCCTCTGGGTCTTCTGGCTGCCTAAGAACATGGATGCCGGCTGGGCACAGCTGGGGCTGGTTAGCAGGTTGCCCAGTAGCGAGGGCAAGCTCGGCGACCGACCCGCGGGAGGCTCCAGGCGGGAACTGACCAGGGAGCGCCTAGCCAGGCTCGCTGGAGGTTTCCCCGGCAGGCGCCCGGCTGCTAGCAGCGGCTTGGGCCCAGATGAGGCAGGCTTCCATGGAGGCAGGGGAAACAGCACACAAAACACAGTCCAAAGCAGGGAACAGGCACGGTCCGTGGTAGATGGCAATGCAGGCACGGGGCACACTTGTAATAAAGTCCAAACATTCACTGGGAAATCCAGATACAGGTCAGGGCAGGGTTGCCCAGAAAAAGAGTCCTTTGTGCAGTTATCCAAGCATGGAGTCAGGGAACTACACAGTCTATTGCAGTGGCAAGGTAATTAAACAGCAGACAGGAAACTGACACGTGTACCAGAACACACACGTGTAGGGCAATCTTCGGTGTAGCAGTAAAACAGTAATGCAGGAAACTTTAACACAGTTCATGGCGGGCCTTAAAGCAGGAGAGGGGGCCTACTTGGCAACACCTGTGGGGACCTGGATAGTGAGATATAGAGTTGGGTGTCATCTGCATATGGATGACATCCACAGCTGTGAATGAGTTCTCCTAAAGGCTTTACATAGAGGTTGAAGAACATGAGAGATAAGATTGCGTCCTATGGAATCCTGCAAGATAGCTCCCATTCTGGAGATAGTTGATCTCCGATGGCAACCCTTTGAGTTTGTTCCATGGGAAATGATTTAAACCAGTCCAGGGCACATCCTTTGATGCCCACTTCTATTTCTAAACACCTCAACAGGATGGCATTATCTACTGTGTCAAAGGCTGCAGATAGATTGAGGAGGAGCAATAAGGATGCATGACCTTTGTCCATATTTAGGCCTAGATCATCCACTAATGCTACTAGTGCTGTCTCTGTCCCATGCCCTGGTCTGACTCCTGACTGGGAAGGATCCATAGTGCTAGAGCTATCCAAGAAGTTCTGGAGTTGGTCATCAACTGCTCTCTCAATCACTTTGCCTAGAAATGGCAGATTAGAGACTGGGCAATAATTGGCCACATCTGTTTTGTCTAGGGATTTTTTTTTTAATTAGTGGATGGATAACTGCCTGTCTCAGCTGCCAGGGAAAGGTGCCCTCAGTTAGCGATGGATTTAGTGGTTTACTTATGTGGTCCTTACTAGACATGGGTATGAACCAGAAAAAAAAACTGAACCATGAGGTTCATGGTTCGTGGGTAGGGGTGTGCAAGCCAAAAATTTTCGGCTATAGCCGAAAGTAGAAAGCCGAAAGAAGATTCTCTATCGTTAAAGCCGAAAGCCGAAACAAGAATCTCTTTCGGCTTTCGGCTTTCGGGATTCTTTCGGCATTATTTTGGCATTCTTTCGGCTTTTTTCTATGGGAAAATGCCTCCGTCTTCCAGGACGCCTGGAGGAGGCATTTTCCCACCGAATAAGCCCAAAATTGGTGGGGACCTTCCTCTAACCCTTCTCTAACAACCACCCAAGTTTCAGACAGATTGAACTTTGGGGGGCCATGTTATGGCCCCCCAAAGCAGGTCCCCCATCCTCCCATAAGAAAGCGAGGAACAGCATATTGTTAGCATGCTGCTGCTCATCTTTCTTCATTATTTCCTAAGGGGAAAAAATGAAGAGGCAGGCTTCCTTTGCCAGGGGTGGCATTTTGCATGCAAAATGCCCCCTTACCCTCAGGGGCCCTTCTCCCACCCCTCCTCCCACCCCCCACCAAGGCTCAGCCTGCTCCCACTTGGGGGGGCCATTTCATGGCCTCCCCAAGTAGGTGCTCTAATCTCTACCACTGACAGCTGGGGGAGGCTTGTGTTGCCAGGGGTGGCATTTTGCATGCAAAATGCCCCCCAACCCTCTGGGGCCCTTCTCCCACCCCTCCTCCCACCCCCCACCAAGGCTCAGACTGCTCCCACTTGGGGGGGCATTTCATGGCCTCCCCAAGTAGGTGCTCTGCTCTCATCTCTACCACTGACAGCTGGGGAAGGCTTGTCTTGCCAGGGGTGGCATTTTGCATGCAAAATGCCCCCTAGCCCTCTGGGGCCCTTCTCCCACCCTTCCTCCCACCTCCCACCAAGGCTCAGACTGCTCCCACTTGGGGGGGGGCATTTCATGGCCTCCCCAAGTAGGTCCTCTCAGCCCCTAAAGTCCACCCCTTACAGCCCCACACAAACCCAATTCCCCCCCAGCTGCCACACACAGACCCAAATCCCCACATTAGCCCCTCACAGACCCAAATCCAACCCCACCTGCCCCACACCCATAACCCCAGGAACAGGCTGGCAAAGGCCAGCCCTCTCCCTTTGTTCCCTATGCTGGGAACTTCTAAACTCTCTTTCCCTGGGCAATTCTGCACAGCCCAGGGGTGCCACAATGGCGGGCACACTTCTGAGTGCCAGCTGGTCCCTGTGAAAGAGCACCTGAACCACAGACACCCTCCCTCAAATTCCCCCACCACCTACAGAGATGGCTGGCCAGCCAGCCCCATTGTTCCCTATGATGGGAACCAACTGCACAACAAAGAATAAAACAAGAACAACACAAAATAAAGTTTTTAAAAAATTATTTTCTCCCTTCCAAAGTACAAGTAGGCAAAGCATTATGACACATTACACCAGCAGTCCCCCACACAGAAAAATTAAAACAAAACTCACTTAACATCAGAGAATCACAAAACACAATTCCTGTCAAAAACACTTTATTTCTTGAACAGCTTTAGGTTACACAGCAGGGGGGAACACCAAAGGGCATGGCAGCACTATCTTACACAAAAATAACACAACTCACTTAACATCAGAGAATCACAAAAGCACAATTCCTGTCAAAAACACTTTATTTCTTGAACAGCTTTAGGCTACACAGCAGGGGGGGAACACCAAAGGACATGGAAGCAGTATCTTACACAAAAATAACACAACTCATTTCACATTAAAGAATCACCCCAAAAAATTGCTGTCAA
The DNA here is from genome assembly GCF_028583425.1 of Eublepharis macularius. NCBI lineage: Eukaryota > Metazoa > Chordata > Lepidosauria > Squamata > Eublepharidae > Eublepharis > Eublepharis macularius. Next base: position 92,762,102 of record NC_072792.1, read on the forward strand.
AAGCACTTTATTTCTGTAACTGCTTTAGGTTACACAGTAGGAAGGCACCACAGAGCAGGAAAGCAGTGTACTACACAAAAATAACACAACTCACTTCACATCAGAGAATCACACAAACACAATTGCTGTCAAAAACGGTGAAGTGGGTTGTATTATTTTTTGTAGTACATTGCTATCATGCCCTGTTGTGCCCTCCTACTATGTAACCTAAAGCTGTTCAAGAAATAAAGTGTTTTTGCCAGGAATTGTGTTTTTGTGATTCTCTGATGTTAAGTGAGTTGTGTTATTTTGTGTAAGATAGTGCTGCCATGCCCTTTGATGTTCCCCCTGCTGTGTAACCTAAAGCTGTTCAAGAAATAAAGTGTTTTTGACAGGAATCGTGCTTTGTGATTCTCTGATGTTAAGTGAGTTGTGTTATTTTTGTGTAAGATAGTGCTGCCATGCCCTTTGGTGTTCCCCCCTGCTGTGTAACCTAAAGCTGTTCAAGAAATAAAGTGTTTTTGACAGGAATCATGCTTTGTGATTCTCTGATGTTAAGTGAGTTTTGTTTTAATTTTTCTGTGTGGGGGACTGCTGGTGTAATGTGTCATAATGCTTTGCCTACTTGTACTTTGAAAGGGAGAAAAAAAATTTAAAACTTTATTTTGTGTTGTTCTTGTTTTATTCTTTGTTGTGCAGTTGGTTCCCATCATAGGGAACAATGGGGCTGGCTGGCCAGCCATCTCTGTAGGTGGTGGGGGAATTTGAGGGAGGGTGTCTGTGGTTCAGGTGCTCTTTCACAGGGACCAGCTGGCACTCAGAAGTGTGCCCACCATTGTGGCACCCCTGGGCTGTGCAGAATTGCCCAGGGAAAGAGAGTTTAGAAGTTCCCAGCATAGGGAACAAAGGGAGAGGGCTGGCCTTTGCCAGCCTGTTCCTGGGGTTATGGGTGTGGGGCAGGTGGGGGTGGATTTGGGTCTGTGAGGGGCTAATGTGGGGATTTGGGTCTGTGTGTGGCAGCTGGGGGGGAATTGGGTTTGTGTGGGGCTGTAAGGGGTGGACTTTAGGGGCTGAGAGGACCTACTTGGGGAGGCCATGAAATGGCCCCCCCAAGTGGGAGCAGGCTGAGCCTTGGTGGGGGGTGGGAGGAGGGGTGGGAGAAGGGTCCCTGAGGGTGAGGGGGCATTTTGCATGCAAAATGCCACCCCTGGCAAAGGAAGCCTGCTTCTTCATTTTTCCCCCATAGGAAATAATGAAGATGAGTAGCAGCATGCTAACAATATGCTGCTCCTTCGCTTTCTTATGGGAGGATGGGGGACCTGCTTTGGGGGGCCATAACGTGGCCCCCCAAAGTCCAATCTGTCTGAAACTTGGGTGGTTGTTAGAGAAGGGTTAGAGGAAGTTCCCCACCAATTTTGGGCTTATTCGATGGGAAAATGTCTCCCCCAGACGTCCGGGAAGACGGAGGCATTTTCCCATTGAAAAGCCGAAAGAAAGCCGAAAGAATCCCGAAACGTTTCGGCTTTTTTCTTTCGGCTACCCGAAACGTTTCGGCATTCCCCGAAACGTTTCAGCATTCCCCGAAAGAAGCCGAAACACTTTTGTTTCGGCATTCTTTTGGCATTCTGAATGCCGAAACGCACATCCCTATTCGTGGGGTTTCCACGAACCACGAACTGGAATGGAACTGGCCCCCTTATGAGCCAGTTCGTGGTTTGTGGGGTTTAAATACCCCTTTCCAGCCGCTTAGCAGAGGCAGGGAAAGGGGCTTTTAACAGTTTAAAGGGCCCTTTCCTGCCTTGCAAGCAGCAGGTCCCTTTAAACTATCAGCTGGCAGGCGGTGGGGGGGATCCCTGCCAGTGGCAGGGCCCTTTAAACTGCACAAACCCCAGCGCACACCAAAAATGGCTTTCTCACCCCTCAAATGTTCGTGAGCAGTGGCAGCCATTTGAGGGATGAGAAGGCCGTTTTCGGCCTCCTCTGCCACCCTGGGGGTCAGCAGAGGGATGGAGGAGTCTGAAAATGGCCTTCCTGCCCCTCGTGGGAGGAGAGGGAGGACACCGCGTGCTGCCACAGGGGAAGGTAAGTGTGGGGCTGGGGCTAGGGCTGGGGGGCTAGGGCTGGGGCTGGGGCTTGTGGATCGTTTAAAGGGCCCTGCCACTTGCAAGCTGCAGGAAAAGTTTAAATTGAAATAAAATTAAAATTAAAATGGCCATTTAAACTGTCCCTTTCCCAATACAACCCAAACAAACCCGAACCAGTAACCAGTTCGTGCAAGTTCGTAGAAAGGAGCTTCCAGGAGCCATGATTCGTGAACCACAAACTGGCCAGGTTTGTGCGGTTTTTTGGGTGGTAATTGGATTCGTGCCTACCTCTAGTCCTTACTTGATGTTAATAGCTAGGGTGGGAAAGGATCGAACGTACAAGTAGTGGCTTTCATAGACATCAAGATCCTGTTAAGATCTGTCATTGTAATTGGTTCAAGGTGGTCTAAATGTAAGCCAGATGGGCTATTAAGCATTTCTTCCATCTCATTTGCATTGCAGCTAGCATCTAGATCAGAGCATATTCATGCTATTTTATCAGTGAAAAGCTTAGCGAAGTCCTTGCAGCTAATTTTCTGTTCTTGGGACTATAAAGGTTCAGATTTAGGGGTACAGGCAGAAAAGAGAATGGCCCCACCCCACATTCATTGAAATTCAAGCATACTCTCTCCATTTCTTTTCATCTTTAACACATTTTAACCAGTTTAGCTCCCCAAATTAGGATAAAAATTAATGACAGCATTGAGTTGCAACCTCAGATGTATACATATATGTATTGTCCAGCCCGTCAATTGAGATCAAGTCTCAAGCCCTGATCTCTGCCTTCACCTGCAGACATAAGGCAGCTGGCAACCAGACAGGGTATTTTGGTCACAGCACCTTTGGAATGTCCTTGCCTTGGAGGCTCATCTGGCGCCTACTTTACTTGGCACCAGGGCAAAATATTTCCCTTTACCCAGGCTTTTAAAGAGGGGTTCTATCTTTTTAAAGCTGTTTTATGATCTGCTCCCAACCTGAACTCTGTATCCATCTCATTTGAGACTGCTATGTTTGTTTTACGTGCTTTTGTTTCCTGAATTGTTTTATTGGGATGTTTTAATTTTATTTTATTGGCTTGGCTTGTTTTATTCATTTGTGTTTATTGCCTTGGTTGGCTTTTGTTTTATTTTTCAAGCAAATTTGGAGAGGTAGCATATAAATACATAAATGTGCAACACCATGAAGATCTGAGAAGCCTGGGTATCACTGAATCCTGAGAATCACTGAAACCACATTCATTCATTCATTCATTCATACATAATACATACATACCCCAACTTTCTCCCCAGTGGGGATCCAAGGTGGCTTACATAATTAGGTTAGGCTGAGAGTGTGACAGGCCCATGGTCACCCAGTGAGTTTCCATGGCAGAGTGGGGATTCAAACCCGGTTCTCCCAGATCCTAAACCAACACTCTAAAATTGCACCACCCTGGCACAAGCAGCTCTATACTTCCTCCTTTTTAAGTAAGAAGTTGCCATGAGGAAATGTAAAACACTGTATTGGAGGACAACATTACAGAGAAGTCAAAATCTCTCTCTTAATCTGGCACTAGGTGGCCTGGTTCTTATGAATAGGGCCCCACTCAGTGAGTGAGCCACCTTCTCTTGCACAAATATATGTTGCAGCTCCAGAAATCCTTGCAATATACTCCATATGTATGTGTCTGCCTGCAGAAGACTCACTGCAGGCCGAGGATATTCTGAGGCACTGGGCCTAACTTTCACTCTGCACAAACAAGAGCTTAGATGCCTGAGCAGGCCTCTTCTGCAGTCAGAGATTGCAGGGAATATCTGTGATTGTAGGAGGATGTTTGCCATTACCAATTTTCTGTCTGAGAAGCCTCTAGCAGACACAAAATCCTAAGCATGGTCCATACACTTAATAGAATCATAGAATCATAGAGTTGGAAGGGGCCATACAGACCATCTAGTCCAACCCCCTGCCCAGTGCAGGATCAGCCTAAAGCATCTCTGACAAGTATTCATCCAGCCTCTTCTTGAAAACTGCCAGTGAAGGGGAGCTCACCACCGCCCTAGGCAGCTGATTCCACTTTTGAACTACTCTGACCGTGAAAAAGTTTTTCCTAATATCCAGCTGGTACCTTTGTGCATGTAGTTTTAGCCCATTGCTTCGCGTCCTACCCTCTGCTGCCAACTGGAACAGCTCTTTGCCCTCCTCCAAATGACAGCCTTTCAAATATTTAAAGAGAGCAATCATGTCCCTCCTCAACCTCCTCTTCTCCAAACTAAACATTCCCAAGGCCCTCAGCCTTTCCTCGTAGGGCTCAGTCTCCAGACCCCTGATCATTCTTGTCGCTCTCCTCTGCACCCTCTCGATTTTGTCCACATCCTTTAGGCTGACCTGTCTCTGATTTACCTTTCCTGTCTACAAGTATGTAACACAATGTGAGGCAGCTTATAGCTAAAATCAGCCTCCTTTCCAGAGGTCTGAAAGGTAGTGAATCGAGATGGGCACAAAACGGGGTGTGGGGGAACCCTGAGTTTCATGATTCGTCACGTTCTACGAACCATGAACTTTCATGAAATTGTCCCGTTTCAGAAAACAATTCGTTATGTTCAAGATTTGTCAGATCCTGCGGCCCTACAATGGCCCCGTTCATTCCCAGAGATGCCAAACTTGCAGGGAGACTTCAAAGGCACCCTCACCCAACAACCTTCTCAGCAAGGACAAGAGCAGAAAATAAGAAGAGTCTTTTCAGTCTCTTTTGAAGCAGCAGCAAATCCAGCCCAAAGCTCCCAAATCCACTCTCTCTCACTCCAAATCCCAGTAACAGCTCCTCCCTCTCCCACTATCTACTGGAACTGAAAGCAGGAGGCTCAGAGCTGTGCTTTATATAAGAAACACTCACACAGAGCAGAACAGGAGCTCGGTGGTTGGCAGACAGACCTGCCTAACAGGGTTTGGAGGGATGAGGTTGGTGTTCCCATGGCTACAGAAAGCCCATCTCCCCCCTGCTTGTTGTTCTCATAGAACAGAATGGGAGATCTCGGGATGGCAGGGAGAGCTGCCTATAAAGGTTATGTTGGCTAAAATTGGGGTTTCCACGGCAACAAAAGGTCTGCAGACATTCCGGGCCTGTGTTGCCTAGGGAATCAATGGATTAGCATCAGCCTATCTGGCATCATGAAGCATTCACAAATTGAACGGTTCGTCCCAAACAGTCATGGGTTTTGTGAAAAACGTGGCCCCACGAAATGAGTTTTCATGAGACACGAATCAGCCAATTCATCACGGAATTTGATTTGTATTTCAATTCGTGCCCATGTCTAGTAGTGAACATAACTCTGATATTTTAAAAGGGATCTAGAGAATTACAGAACTGTTGGCCAAATGTCTGTTCTTCTAGAATTGCAACTAACCTCCAGGCTACAGAAATCAGGTCCCCTGGAGAAAATGGTTGCTTTGTAGAGTCGACTCTGTGGCATTATACCTTGCTGAGGTCCCTTCCTTCCCTAGGTTCTTATCATAAACCTCAAGAAATTTCCCAACCCAGAGCTGGCAACCATACCTGCTTGTAGGGCTTCTGTTCTGGAAGCATCAGCTTGGCCACTGCATAAAACAATACTAGATGGAGCACTTGTCTCATCCAACATAGGTGGTGTAATTTCTTATGTTCATAAAAGCATCTTGCTTTGCATACAAAGCTCCACATAGCACCCCCTGCCTCACTTGTGTTATATGGAAAGTGGAGAAAAGGGAAGGAGCATGGACTCAGTTCTCATCACATGAAGATGATCTCCACCCTAGTAAGTGAACAGGGCCATCATTTTAATCTACGTTGCCTAGCTTTCCTTTATTTTGCTGTACTGGTAGAAAAACTGATAATCTAAGTAAAAGACTGCAAGCTTCATTTCTTCTTCCATGGAAGAAAATATAATCTAGGCCACTGTAATAAATGCTAGGGTAAAATCTTTTCTGACAGCTGAAATCCCAGGGTTAAATTACAATTGAGCTGTCTGGAGCCCAGCCTCAGACGCGCAATACTATATTGGTTTAGGACTGAACTTTGACTGAACAAATCCAGCATCTTTGACTCTTTAGAAAACCCAGTCTTCCTTTCCCTTTTTTGTTAAATGATGCAAGTCTACATTCTTACGTACAAGCACAAAGAGTAATACAGGAAAATGGCATGCCTTGTATGTGTGTAATGTTCATTTAAAATACATCCACAAAAGTTAGCTTGTTTTAGTAACTCATTGTTTAGCTGTTTTCAGTGACTGTAGATGAAGACTAGAAGTCAGATTCATGCTGGAGTTTGCAGAAGGGAGAAGTGGCAAGAGAGACTCACACTGCATAATCCACCTCTAAAACATGCAAAGGGAAATGGGTCCTTTTCAACTCTGTAAGGCAGTGAAATTAGAAAGGAGAAAGGGTTTATCGCTCACGTTCTGCACAAGCATTTGGAATTTGCTAAAAACTGCCAGGAGCATCAGGGATCTTTATGTGAAGTGTTTCAGCTGGGGGTGGAGACCAGAGCAGCATGACAAATATCCAGCATGCTCTTCAGTAGTGAAGTGAACTAGTTGGGCATAGAACTTCGACTTCTTTGGGAACAGATGAGAGCCACTGTAACTTTCTCTGAAGTTTCTGACTCTACTTCCTTTTACTTTTTGCACTGCCAAACTAGTGGGAATCTACAGCCTACCAAGCCAACATGCCAGTTGCCTGGAGGGTAAACAGACTGATCAGGAAAGATTGTTGTGCTGAGCCCCCCTTGAAGTGAGTGAAAACTGTCCACAAGTACAGCATTTATTTCAATGGGCTCCCTGCAGGAGAGAACTTGCGGATAGACTGTGTCCTCTGTGACTAACGATGAGGTCAAGATGTGCCTTGTGATTTTTTTTCCCAATTGCACAAATAGCAGCAAAGTATCTAGCCCTTATTGAAAATCAATGGGTGTTTAGTTTTGTCTAAAGTGAGAACAGCACAGCTTGTTTAATAACCCACAGTGAGGGAGGAGAACGTGAGTGGCATGATGATAACCATCATTGCACAAGCTATTAGACCAGTGTTGAATAGCTTTTGAAACCTGGGGTACAAGTTTTTCTAGATTAAAATGGAAGGACTCTTCACTTGACTGTCAAAGATATGTGTGTATTCTCAAAGCTCTTTGGCAATGGCAACAACCATCTATTATGCTGAAGTTTCTGAGATTCCTCTGTACCTGTCAGCTGTAGCTTCACTTTTATTATGGAATACTGGTACATCCTTCCTCCTTCCCTCAATCTGATGTCATTTGCCTATATACTTGCAGGGAGATAGAGGGAATCCTTAGATTGAGACAATCTAACTTAGTGCAGTCTGCTGTGACTGGCTGGCAGCAGCCAAGATGTTTCCCATCACCTGCATAGCAATCCTACTGGACTGATCCTGGGACCATTTGCACCATTGAGTCATCATGGCCTTTCCCGGTGAGGTCCATGTTGCATAGGAACTCTTCTCTCTGAAAAATGCAGATGTATCCCACATGGCAACTCACTTTTGCAAAGCACACCTTTGTGTATAGCATACTCGACTATACTAGTTCAGAATCACGGTCATTTGCTGTAGTAGCTGCATGCATTTGATTTGTCTGTATCTAACCTTAATTTTCATCTTCCTCTCACAAGAAGCTTCAGGACCTGAATTCAGCCACTGACAGCAGTTGAGAAATAGGGGTAAGCATAATAGAAAAATGAACCAAAATTACACACAGATCTCACTGGTTCAATTAAAGCAGCTCCCAGAACGCTGAACCCAAACTGGGAAACTAAATGAAAACTAGTCCCTCCCACTAAAAAGTTTGTGTGTTTCGGGTTGGTTTGTACCTTCCAGCAGCAGGCACTGGGCAGCAGCTTGTTTTCCTGAATGGCATTAATCAAATCGCAAGAGGAGAGAGACATTCTTTATTAATTCTGTTGGCGGGAAGAGGGAATGAGACCAGTGCACATGAATGCATTTCCCTATCTCACCTGCTGCTACCCAGGAAATGGCATTTTCTTCCTCTCTGCCTACCCCTCCTATCAGCTTCAGAAAGGCTGGGAAGAGAAACTGCTCTGGAATGACAGCCATCACAGTGTAATAATGGTCCCAGGCATCATTATTCCAGCCCTAGAGCAGTTTAACTTATCACAGAGACCATCATTCCACTCTTGGGGCTGCCGTTCCAGCCCCAGAGTACAATTCTCTAACTCCATTTCTCATTTTCATTGTAACTTTTTGGTACTGTATTGGTATTTCAATTTGGTATTTCAATGGAGCCAATTGGCATTCCTAGTTCTCATTATATCCAATGGGCCTGAAAGTCTCTCCCATTGTTTTCAATGGGTATTCTTATTATTCATTTTAGAACCTCCCAGATTTGGATTTGCCCCTCATTGTGGAAGTTGGGAATACAATTACAAAAAACAAGGAAACATGAAACTAATAGGGAACAACAGCAGAAAGCAAAAGTAGTAAGTTATTGGCACTATAGAAAAAGAAAAAAGTGTACATGAGTTAGGATTATTCTTTGCACTTGTTGCAGTGCTTTCCTACTTGGGAATAGGGGTGTGCAATTCAGTTATCAGATAACCGAAAAAATACCGGTTTGTTTCGGTATTACCGAAACGTTTCCCGATTACCGAAACATTTCGGTAATACCGAAACAGTGATTACTGAAACGTTTCGGTATGTTTCGGTAATAGTTTAGGTAAACCGAGAATCGCCATTTTGCTAGCCGTTTGCATTTGCAAGCGGCTAGCAAAATCCTGAAGGAAGCTACAGCTTCCTGCAGGCTCTTTGAAGAGGGGAGGGGGGAGAAGGAGTGAGTGACTCACTACCTCCTCTTCACCCCTCACCCCTCTTGCTAGGAAAGGAGGGAATCCTTGCTTTGCAAGGTGCTTGCTTGCTAGCATTGCACTTTGCAATGCAATGCAAAGCAAGCAGCAAAAGATTCCCGCCAAAATTCCCAGGTAGGGGAGGGGGGAGCAGGAAGGAGTGATAGAGTAGGACTCCAAGGGGGGATGTGGGGGGGATAAGGCAAGGGAGGGGGCACTTAGGAGTGTCCAATCACACTGCTGCATCCTTCTTTCAGCCAATAGATTGGCAGAAGCTGCAGCAGGGGATTTAAATTAGAGGCTGGACTGGGACAGCCTCTGTTGCTGCTGCTGAGGAGAGAGTGAGAGAGACTGCTTCTTTGCTGCCTTGGACTTCTGGACTGCACCGGGTGGACTTCTGCCTGTGGAGTGGACTTCTGCCTGTGGAGGTTCAACTCAGGGCTGGACATTCATCAGGAAAGGACTGGTAGGATATATTCTTTTTTTTTAGGGGAGTGATGGGTGGAAGGGAAGGCACAGAGTTTGTTTAAATTGATGCTGGGCCAATTTGCTTGCCTCTGCTAAAAATGTTTCACTGTGACACTGGCTTTGCATTGCAGGGTGGGCCTTGGTTTTCTTATGGCTTGGATTATTGTTTCAGGTTGAGACAGAGGATTATTTTTACTGGGGGGGGGGTCAACACTGCTTGCTTGCATGTTTCCTGCCTTTTAACTCTCTGGCCTGGCTCTGCACTGTGGCTGTGGCCTGTGGGCCTGCACTGCAGGGTGGGCCATGGTTTCCTTATGGCTTGGATTATTGTTTCAGGTTGAGACAGAGGATTATTTTTACTGGGGGGGGGGTTCAACACTGCTTGCTTCCATGTTTCCTGCCTTTTAACTCTCTGGCCTGGCTCTGCACTGTGGCTGTGGCCTGTGGGCCTGCACTGCAGGGTGGGCCTTGGTTTTCTTATGGCTTGGATTACTGTTTCAGGTTGAGACAGAGGATTATTTTTACTGGGGGGGGGGGGTTCAACACTGCTTGCTTGCATGTTTCCTGCCTTTTAACTCTCTGGCCTGGCTCTGCACTGTGGCTGCACCATGGCTGCACCATGCAGGGTAGGCCTTGCCTTTCTCATGGCTTGGATCATTGTTCCCTGGGTCATCTTTTAGGGCCAGCCATGGAACCAAGCTGGGAGCATATTTACTGGGAGGGGGGGTTGCACAACTGCTTGCATGTCTCCTGCCTTTTAACTCTCTGGCCTGGCTCTCCACTGTGGATGTGGGCCTGGCCAGGCCCAAAACAGACCTGGGCCTTGACTTTTGGGGGTTGTGCAAATTATGAATCTCTGTTAACATCCCACCTTTCTGTTTCCAGCCTCGAGGAGGAGAGGACTTGCTGCACGCCTGTCTGCCTGAACATCGCTGGACTGCAGGACTGGTAAGTGAGTCTGTGGGTTTACATTTGGGTGGGCATAGGGGTGGGTTTTTGCTTGCCTGGGAGGGGGGAGGTACATTTTCAGAACACCGCATCCACACCCCACACAGACACACCACAGAAAAGTTTTCCCTGTTAAATAGCATCTTAGGAAGGTAGGCCAGTTTGTAGGTGTTCAGTGGCTAATTGCCCTCAACTTAATCGATAGGGAACCAAGCGTAGCTTGTTTAAAACAGTAAATAGGGATCAGTAGGACAAGCAGTAGTTAGAGTTAGGTTATATTTGATTTCTATTCATATATATATACATATTGGTATAGCTGTTAATAGGCTTCCCATTAGTGCCCCCATAACTAGGGTTCCACTGCCCAACTCTGGCACCCGTGGTGGAGCCAGGCCAGCCCGGGCATACTAGTCTTGTAAGTGTCTAAGGCTTTCACTTGTTATTGGGGTTTAGGGCCAGCTCAGTTCCGGAGGAATTCAGCTGTTTGGCAGGCTCAGGTTCCCAAACATAAATAGGGTTGTTTAAAAAGACATTACATTGACCATCTCCAAGACAAGTTACAGAGCCACAAGAAGAACAGATGTAGAAGTAGGTAGATAGGTCTTGAAAACAAAGTTCACCTTTGTTTTCCCTTGATTACGGAATAGTCAAAGTAGCTTCCACGAGTGGAAAGCATGGCAGAAAGGAAAGCAGAGAGGGGCCCCGGGGGAAAGGCCAGAGAGAAATCTAGATGGGAGGAGGGGAGGGAGAGGGGGACTGCTGCAGCAGCACCCCCATCTGAGTGGAGGAAGCCCTCCCCTGCGCTGCTGCCATTCACCAGCCTGGCTTCTGGTGACAGGAAGAGGGTTTGCAAGGCTCTCTTTCCTGAGGCAGCTGCTGGAGGGCCACCCCCAACCCAGGTGTCTCAGGCAGGGGCTGGCACTGGGCAGGGGCCTGCTGCTGAGGCTCCTCCTCCTCCAGTGGTTGCGAGTCAGTTGCTGGAGGAGGGGCAGCATGTGGTGTCTCCTGGGATGGACGTGGGGCATGTGACTTTTCCATCCCTCACGATCACCCCAGGAACCCGGAGGATGTTGGAGGAACTGCTGGTGAGACCCCCTGTGGCCAGCAGCAGGCCTCTCGCGGCTGTGCAGGAGGAGAGGGTGCAGGAGGAAGAGGAAGAGACTGTGGTGGAAGAGACCACATCTCTGCCCTTTCATCCTCGTCCATCCACAACTGCCCAGCCGAGAGTGGGACGTGGTGTGTCCAGCCAGAGCACCTCACAGGAGGTGTCTCAGGGTGGGCCCGTGAGCACTTCTCCTGTGAAGCGTGGGCAACCCTTCAGCTCTGAACTCTGGAATCACTTCCAGAGAACGGAGGACCCCCGAGTTGCCCAGTGCCTGCATTGTAGGCAGCGCGTCAGCCGTGGCAGAGATGTGAACCATCTCTCCACATCTGGGATGAGGACCCACATGAAGAGGCACCAGCAGGCGGTGCTTCCTCGGGAGGAGAGTTCGAGTGGCACCACACCGCTGCCAGCTAGCCAGAAGGAGGCAGGCTCCTCTGGTGCTCTCCCCCCAAGGGTTCCTGTAGGGCAGGGATGCCAAGCCTCTCTGCCGGAGATGCTTGGTAAGCATAGTCCTAGTGTGCCCAGAAAGGGGATCCAGAGGGCGAGCCGGCTGCTCCATGATTTCTTTCCCTGGTACGCCGTCCCTGCTCGCACAACGTTGAGCAGATCGGTGGTGCCCTCATTTTTCAGGGCTGCCAGGGACCATGTGAAGGCACAGCTGTCCCAAGTTGCTGGGAGAACTGTGCACTTCACATCCGACATCTGGACCTGCCCAAGTGTGCAGCAAGCGTACCTGTCGCTTACTGCTCACTGGTGAGAACCCGAGGCAGTTCTGGGGGGGGGAGGTGCCTACAGCTAGCCAGGGAAGGATGGGAGACCGCCGGGCTGGCTACTGCAAGGCCTTGCTTCACGCCGAGGTTCTCGACGTGTCGCACACGGTGGACAACATCACTGCCACCCTGAGGAGACAGTTGGAGGAGTGGATAGGCCAGGGACCCGCCACCGTAGGATACATGGTGACGGACGGTGGCAGCAACATGAGGGCAGCAGCGGATCTAGTGAGCCAAGAGTGTATTTACTGTTTGACCCACAAGCTTCACCTAGTGGTGAGAGATGCACTTGGGGTGGGCTCCTCAAAGGAACCCCGTGATCCCCGGACTCGTGACTTCCAGTTACTGCTCCAGAAATGTCGGAGGCTCACGAGTCACTTCTCGCGCAGCGTGACAGCCACTCATGAACTGCGCCAGAAGCAGGTCAGGACAGGCATGCCGGAGCACGCACTGTTCGCTGACATCAGCACTCGCTGGAACTCCACCTGTGCCATGCTTGAGCACTTGGTGGAGCAGCAGGCTGCACTCCACACGTGGCTCTCCGAGAGCCACGGTGCGAGTCAGGTGGGTGAGTTCAGCCGGGAGGATTGGCTCACCATCACCCAGACAGTGGAGGTCCTGAAGCCCTTCAAGGACTTCACTGTGGCGGTCTCGTCAGACATGGCGACCCTGCGTCTGGTCATTCCCCTGGTGCACACACTCCAGAGGAATCTGGCCACCCTTGTAGACCCAGACGCACCTCGTGCTGACCTCATTCCAGCAGTGCATGCACTGGTGAGAAGGCTGCAGCGTGGCATAGTTGCCAGGCTAACTCCTATCACTCAGAATGAGTCATACATGTTGGCGACCATGTGTGACCCGCGCATTAAGGGCACTTTCGCCGAGTGGGACGGGAACCTCACCCAAGCCAGAGACGCCCTCTGTACTTGGGTGAGGTGCAGGCAGGCCAACAGGGGACATCTGTCACCAGAGGGGACGAGAGAGGGGCCCTGCCTTGCGGGTCCCTCTCATGCCCCCTCTGAGCGGGCTCCCCCTGAGGCCACCACCAGAGTGCAGACGGAGATGGAGATGCTCCGGTGGGCCCTTGGGCCCTCTGGGATTGTGAGGAACATGAGAGAGGATTCGGCGGAGGCAGTGGTCAGGGACTACCTTGCAGAGCCCTGTGAGTTGCTCTCCACCGATCTGCTCAGCTACTGGGCCAAGAAGGAGTCGGTCTGGCCGGACCTCTCCCTCGAGGCTCAGCGGCTGCTCTCATGCCCTCTGACGAGTGTGAAGAGCGAGCGCGTCTTTTCTCATGCAGGCAATATCAGCCCACATTGCTCTCGCCTTCTCCCATGGAGAGTCAAGCAGTTGACCTTCCTGAAGGTCAACTCTCGCCTCTTCGATTTCTCAGGACTGGACTTACAGAGTGACTGAGGTGAGCCTGACTTGTGGCCTGCATCTTCAGCGAGTCCACTCCTTTGGAATCGCGCTCTCCCCTGCATAAAACTCTGTAGATGCAGTTAAAACCGCCAGCAGAAGGAGGGTGGTTAGGTACCAGTGGCAAAGGGAATCCACCCTTCAATTTGAACACCCCACCCCTAAAGGGAATTTAAAACATCTCCCAGTACTGTGACAGACCCTGTGGGACCAAATTTATTCTGAAAAATAATGACATGCCCCAGAAATGTTGATTGCCACTGGAGGGAGAAATAGTTTAAGATAGGGACTGCTTAGGTAGGGATGCTTATGTGCAGTGTTAAAATGTTAAATGGTTTTTGAATGTTTTAAATGTTTTTTCAAAGTTGAAATGTTAATGTTGGGTATGCTTGGTGGGGTTGGGGGACAGTTGGGGGAGAGTTGGGGATGGGCACCAGCTGATGATGATGTCTCACAGATGTTTCCAGGTAGATGCTGATGCTAGTGAAGGGGGGGGGGGGGAACCTCTGCAACAGTGCTCTGGAAATGCCACTGTGTAGTGCCCATAGCAGTGCCCAGTCCAGCTTTGTATGGCTGAACTGAAAGCATAGCTGCAGGAAATGACAATGGTTCTGCTGGACCTTGTTGCAATGGTTTCCCCCTACTGAGTTTGGTTTGGGAGGGATGGGAGATGGCCTCACGCGCCAAGAAATAAAGAGATTTTGAAAAAAAATGTTTGTGTGTGGTTTTTGTTATTCTGTCCTTGTTTTCTGAAATGGAGGATGTGTTATCTAGAGGGGTTAAGCAAATAAGTTGTTTTTTCAGGAATTGTGTTGTGCTTACTTGATGTGAAGTGAGTTGTGTTACTTTTTGGCTAGGATAATACTGGCATGCCCTTTGGTGTGCCCTACTACTGTGTAACCTAAATCTGTTCAAGAAATAAAGTGTTTTTGACAGGAATTGTGTTTTTGGTAATTCTCTGATCTGAAGTGAGTTGTGTTACTTTTGTGTGGTGAACTGCTTTCATGCCCTATTGTGCCCTCATGCTGTGTAACCCACATCTTTTCCAGAAATAAAGTGTTTATAACGGTTATTGTGTTTTTGGTGATTCTGTGATATGAATCGAGTTGTGTTATTTTTGTGTAATGAGCTGCTATCATGCCCTACTGTGCCCTACTGCTGTGTAAATTAAAGCTGTTCAAGAAATAAAGTGTTTTTGAAAGGTCTTGTGTTATTGGTGATTCTCTTATTTGAAGTTAGTTGTGTTAATTTTGTCTAGTAGACTGCTTTTTTCATGCCCTGTTGTGCCCTCCTACTGTGTAACCTAAAGCTGTTCAAAAAATTAAGTGTTTACAAAAGTTGGGGGTTTTTTTAGATTCTTTGATGTGAAGTGAATTGTGTTATTCTTTTGTGTGGGGGACTGCTAGTGTGATGTGCCATGATGCTTTGCCCAATTGTACTTTGAAAGTGAGAAAATATTTTTTAAAAAACTTGATTCAGTGTGTGTTTGCAGTTCATTCTTTGTTGTGAGGTTGGTTCCTATCATAGGGAACAATGGGGCAGGCTGGCCATTCATCTCTGAGGGTGGTGGAGGTATCAGGGGGAGGGTGTCTGTGTATCAGGTGCTCTTTCACAGGGACAAGCTGGCACTCAGGAGAGTGCCCACCATTGTGGCACCCCTGGGCTGTGCAGAATTGCCCTGGGAAAGAGAGTTTAAAAGTTCCCAGCATAGGGAACAATGGGGAATGGCTGGCCAGCCTTCTCCTGGGGTTCTGGCGGGTGTGGGGCTGCTGGGGGTGGATTTGGGTCTGTGAGGGGCTGCTGGGGGGATTTGGGTCTGTGTGTGGCTGCTGGGGGGGATTTGGGTCTGTGTGGGGCTGTAGGGGGTGGATTTGGGGGCTGAGAGCACCTACTTGGGGAGGCCATAAAATGGCCCCCCAAAGTGGGAGCAGGCTGAGCCTTGGTGGAGGGTGGGAGGATAGGTGGGAGAAGGTCCCCTGAGGGGTGGGGGCATTTTGCATGCAAAATGCCACCCCTAACAAGACAAGCCTCTGTTATTTCCCCCTTAGGAAATATTGGAGAAAGGGGGGTTAAAGTGCACCTCCTTGGGTGCACCTTCAGTATTCACGATTACTGAAATGGTTTGCTGTTTCGGTTATAACCGAAACAGGATATAATGGAGAAAAGGAGGGGGGTTAAAGGGCACCTATTTGGAGAGGCCATAAAATGGCCCCCTGAAGTGGGATCTGCTTGAGCCTTGGTGGAGGGTGGGAGGACAGGTGGGAGAGGGGCCCCTGAGGGTTGGGGGCATTTTGCATGCAAAATGCCACCCCAGGCCACCTAGCACGATGAGGACTTGTTTTTCCCCATAGAGAACAATGGGAAGTGTAGGAGGATGGGGCAACTTGTTTGGGGGGGCATAACATGTCCCCCCAAAGTCCAATCGTTCTGAAACTTGGAGGATAGTTAGAGAGGAGTTAGATGAAGGTCCCCACCAAGTTTGGCATGATTCGGTGGGAAAATGCCTCCCCCAGGCTTCCGGAAAGCCAGGAGAGGGTTTTCCCATTGAAATGAATAGCCGAAATGAGCCAAAATACCGAAACAATTACCGAATTGCGAATACCGAAATGGCTTGCCGTTTCAGTATTCACGATTACTGAAACGGTTTGCTGTTTCAGTTATAACCGAAACAGGAATACCGAATCTCTCTGGCCTTGCACACCCTTACTTGGGAATTCTCCATTGCTCCACCCACCGACACTCACTTTATATGGGTCCATTGTTGTTGTTTTTTGTGTGTTATTGTGCTTGAGGAAAAACTCAGAAGATCAATTGTTTAGACTAAGAGGGGAATGAATGGTTGATGCTTTATTTGGTTAAGTGCTAAAACAGCTGCCCCAAAGCCTCATTTTCCCACCCACCCTGAAAAGAACAGTATGGACCAAAATGAAAAAAACAAATGGATCGGTTCCAAGCCAGGACCAGCTGAACCGAAACAAACTAGTAATGAAACATGATGATTCTGGAACCCCTGGAACCAAAACAGAAACAGAAACTTTCTAGATGCACACCCTTATTTTAAAAATGCAGTTTATGCAACCAGGAAAGAAAGAGACCCAACACACCATAAAGGGTGACAAAAAGGAAGCAAGCCTGGGAAGTAAGGGGGAAATAATGTCTTAGGGAGATTGAGAAGACACATTGGTGTTTTCCGCATGGTCACTTCACAGCATTTCAGAATCTATTCTGCTTCCCATGGTCTCCTGAGTTCTGCACATGCAAGGGAGTCATGGGAAGCAGAAACAGGTTTTATCTGTATTTTCCCTGTTTTTCCCCCTGCACACATTCCATGATCTTTTAAAAGCTGCTGCTAAGTTGCTGCTGGTGCTGCTTCTCTCCCCCCCCCCCCCATACACACACCTTTCACCAGGAGCTGATTGGTTTGTTCACTGGTAACCACTCGCACCCTCCTCAGCTCTCTGCTTTTCCACCATTTTATCAGTAAAGTGAGGTAGGAGTTATAAGGCTGCTTCCCCACTTTCTTCCTCCCAGGTATGCACACACTGGCCATTTCCACACAGCCTTATTGTAGTGTAAAACTCACGCATACTTTCACTATTCTTCCGCTAAAACCCGTGAATACCTGTATCATCCTGAAATAATGGATTTCTATTTATTCCACTTCATGACGCTTTTTTAGCTGTTGGTGGGAACGACTGGAGACGATTAACAACTATTGGAAACGCTTCATCAGAGACTTCTCACTTAGCCCCTCCCCCATTTTCCTGTCCAGAGATTTTCCTGCGCAAGGCCAGGGGTTTCCCCAGACTTTGTGGGCTCCCAGTGACGTCCCCTTTTTAAAAAGAAAAAAGAAAGAAAAACCAATTGTGCTATTGCGATGTTTCTCTGAATGAACTAAGCTGTCCAGTTTGTTTGTTTTTTAAAGGGAAGTGATTTGAGTTATTGCAAAGTTTCAAGGGAGCCAGGGCTGTGGGGCTGGTGGGCGACTGCTCGGAGAGCTCCAAACAGGATGGCATGGAGCCGGAGCAGAGCAGGCTGCGCTGGCGGGGGAAGGGGAAGGTCGCCAGGTGAGGGAGAGCCTCTGGCCAGCCTGCCCGCTGCAACCATCGAGAGCAGGAAGGGAGCAGGCAGAGGTCTCCAGGAAGCTCTGTGGTGTGGCTGTATCCATGGTTACCCTCCATCAAAAGTTGCATTAGCCAAGCAAATGAGGGAGGTTAGGAGCACTTAAAAGCCAGAAAAAATATCTTGTGGGGCTGATGGTCAGCTGCTGGGAGAGCTCTGAACAGGACGGCATGGAGCCGGAGCAGAGTGAGCTGCACTGGTGGGGGAAGGGGAAGGTCGCCAGGCAGGGGAGAGCCTCTGGCCAGCCTGCCTGCTGAAGCCATCGGGGGCAGGAAGGAAGCAGGTGGAGGTCTCCAAGAAGCACTGCGGTGCAGAAGGACGAGAGTGCTCAGAACTTACCTAATGAATTTTTGAAATAGTGCAAATCTTGGTTACTTAAAAAAAAAGGCAGAGAAAGCGGGCGGTACGGCCCTGTCATCAACTGTGATGTGAACAAGTACCGCCCACTGTTGCGCAATTTCTGAAGCAAGTGTGAACTGCTGGGAGCACAATGAGGCACAACGAGGCAGATCGCAGGTAAGCGATTCATTCTGCAAAATTTGCGCTATATTTGGCCGTGTGAAAATGGCCATCTTTTTTTTTTTACCTCAAGTGCTCCCCCTCCACTCTCTTTTATCATTATATTCTCACCAGCACTAGAACTTTATCGATTCTGATGGCCTTTTCACACATTATGAAACATGTACCTTCAGCTTGGAACTCTAGCCAATTACAACTCTCTGATCTGCTCCTATTTGATGCACAAGTGCAGAAGTGTGTGTTGCTTTCATGTTTTAGGTACACATAAAATGTCAGTGTTTATGTAAAAGTCCTATGCAATTGTCTTCTCCCTAAGAATACGGAGGGATTCATTAGCAGAATTTTAGCCTCAGAAGTAGACAGTGGTTAATAATGTAATTCAGCCCACTGCTATATATGCAAGTTATATAAACCATATCAATTTAACAATAATGTAAAAACAAAGGACTATACTATTTTCTTAAAGGAAAAAAATCAGATCTTGCAAGACTTTAAAGGACAAACAATCCTGTCTTTCCCTGACTGGGGGCATTTAAAGTGCAATCTTCTTTTTGGCAGAATTGGCCAACTGTAAATCATCTCCTCTCTGGCCAGACAGGTTTGCATAGGGTAACAAAAACACTAGAAAAGAAGTTTGGCAGGCCTGAATTATCTTTGCATTAATTCTGCTTTTGCAGTGAAAGTTAATCTGGGAACACTGAATTGATCAAAAGTAGCACAGCTAGGTACTCTCAGAAGGCCAGCAGCAGGCCTGTAATCTCAACAACCAGGGGAATCAATGAACACCTTAGCCAACCCAAAATGCAAATTGTTACCATCCTATACTCTCTTTTACAATTTAGTGTACAAGAACGCTTGATGGTGGTATTGTTAATTGAGGAAAAAATACTCAATGGATAGGAAAAAATATTCAGAGCTGAAGCAAACGTGGACAGGGGAATTCTCCAACACATTTTCTTCATTTGAGCTGACTTGAGGAGGAGGAGTTGTGTTCTAGCAGTCTGAATTAGCATTCTGCTGATTTGTCACATAATTCATTTGAGCTAGAAGTTGTCAGTATAGGGGCACCTACAGGCTGTACTGTAATGTTCCTGCTGCATGCTGCACATGACCAGCCAAGATTCATATGGGCATGGGAAGAGGAGCAGAGGAATTCACAACTGATTGGTGAGTTTACAGACAGAAACAGCTTTGCCCAGATGAAAGCATATCCCATGGCTGCTTTTATTCAGTTCAGTGTTCCCTTAACAGATTAATATTTCACTGCAACAGCAAAATTAACTGGAAAAATGGTTCAGTCCAGTCACATGAAATGTTTCATTGCTTGTGGATAAGGGAGGTTTTGTGATGCAATGCTGGACTAGGGCTGGGGACATGGATAAATTACTCCAAGGTAAATTCCACTATAGTATATCCATATGATCCATACTGCACATATTGGCCCTATTCAGCTGTAATCTTTATGACCTGAGAGTCACTTCCACATGTTTTGGTCACTGCATGTCTCCCATGTATCAGGAAAATGTATAACACTTATATTACACTGAGCTCATTGGACAAAGAATAAATAAGTCATACAATACGAACCCTGCTTTGTTAGTTGTCACAAGGACAATAGCAAGGATTGTATTCAGCTGGTATCCTGATTAAAAAGCCATCTCTCCATTGACATCAATGTGTATTGTTCCAATAGACTCCCCTGAGGATCTAGATAAGGAAAGTAACAATAGGCACATCTTTGTGACTTTTCAGCTATTCTAAATGCTGTCACTCTCGCAACCAGTCTCCCAATTATGCCAAATTACATGGCAATTTTGAAGCATCAGCTAAATGTATTATGCTAGCTGCATGCACTGGAAACACAAAAAGCTTCCAAAAGATTATGATGATGATGAACAGTTTATCATATTATCCACAGGTAAAATGACATCAGTTTCAAAGACTTTTAGCATTGCCCAAACTAAATCATCTTACAAAAGAAAAACATACTGTAAATTAAAGGAAATGGGTTCTGTAGTTATAATAAAAAGGATGTTGCTATTTTTTAAAGTGATGAGGGCAAGAAGTACATGCTTGCTTCTTTCCTCCCAAATTTCACCATGATTAGAAGTTAATTATTTGGTATGTTTGACTTGTTACTGGAGTAGCATAAAAGAATGGGGAAAATATGGTGCATAATGTCACCATATGTCAAGCCCACCTCATCCTACAGCCTGACTAGTAATGACCAGCTCCAAATTCTCAAAAATCTTGTGGGTCTAGTGTCAGTATCTGACCCATGACAATTTTGAGCAGTCCATCTTTTGCTAGGGGCAGATTGGCCCCTTAACTTGCTGGAAAAGTTTGGGGTGGGTTGCTACCCTGGAGGCTGAACTGCTGCCAAGCTGAATCCTAGTAGTGATGGCAGTGCTGCAGGGATTGCTTGGCTTGGAGCAGGTCAGTGGCAGTGCCAGCATTGGACAGAGTTTCACCTCTTCCTTTTGCTTATTGATCCTATTCCCATTTTTATCATTGCTGCTGGCCAGAGCTGCTGAGTTTGCCTTGTTCCTGGGCTCTTTCAATGGCCCAAGGACTTGATTTTTGTCCCTGTGTTCCCTGATTAAGAATGCCCTGGCATGGACACTACCAATGTTCTTTCTAAAAGGATCTCATGATGTTCTGACAACTACATTCCTTTAATCTGGGCCAGGGCACAAGACTGTGCTAATACACTCCAGGATTGGGTGTGGGCAGGGAGAGAGGGAGAAAGGATGTTGTTTGCAGCCAGAGAGAGGGAAGGAATGGGACTGATTAAAACTGTGCCTCTGCTGGAAACAGTGCTGCCTCCTTATTCTTAAGTCTAGCATTTTGGTGTAGTGAGAGCCAGTTTGGTGTACTGGTTAAGAGTGCAGCCCTGAGACTGGGTTGGGGCAGAGCCCTAGCCGACCACCCCACAAGCAAATAAGAATTTAAAGAAAAAATGAAACAGAAGAGCGATCCCTCAAGGAGCCCAATAAGCTTGCACCCAGAGCCTGACTGCAGCTCTGAGACTGGGTTGGGGCAGAGCCCTAGGCTAGCCCACCACCCCACAATCAAATAAGAATTGAAATTAAAAAATATTAAACAGAAGAGTGATCCCTCAGCTGAGGAAACCCAATAAGCTTGCTCCCACCCAGAGCCTTGCTGTAGCACAAGCCCCAAGCCTCCCTCTCATGCAATCCAAAAAAACTCCCACAACAAGCAGTTCCTCTCTTGGTAACCAGCTGGAAAGTGAAACTGCAGCTCAGCGCTGGGTGTTTTATATATATTGCTTGCTCTTATAGGTCAAATCCACATTACTCATTCTAAGTCGCATGTTCCCCGCATTCCCCACGCAATCCCGAGTGCTGGTCACATTACCTCATTAAACAGACGCATTTCATTCGCATTTCTCCCGAATATGTGGTCACAGGTTTTCAACTGGAGTTTCACGGTGGCCGTGAACGGACCAATGCGCAATTTACGCGGTTTTTTTAAAAACCACCCCCCTTCCTGTCTCTCCGGCCGTTCCGAGAGTTCCTATTGGCTGATTCAACTTGCAAGTGCTCCGTAGTCTGCAAAAGACTGTTTTTGACTTCATAGCATTGGATTTATTGATTATGCTGTTTCTGAATCAAATCTGGTAGTTTGAAAAATCATTTTGGGGTGAATCCATCCTCAGAACGGACTCGCAAAACTTCCTTTTTAACTGTTTTTTTTAAAAATTTTATATTACTGTAATATCGAAATTATGAACTATTGAAATAATGACACTCCAAGGAAGTGAAACTTCAGTAAAATTCAGGCACTGAACTGTCCTGCATAGGAAATGCCCACGAAAGCTTCCCACATGCTTCCAAATTTCCAAAAAAATAAACGGGAGAGAGCCATCAGTGCTGTCAGTGGGGGAAAGAGAGGCATCATTATCTTCAATGATGTTTCTTTATAAGGCAAGATTGAAATAACGGAAAAGTGCACTCAAAAAAATTTTAAAAATGGGCGGGGAAAAAAGGTCCCGCCCAAAAAAAGCGGTTTTCGAGCGGCCGTGTGACCGGAGGGACGCGCGAGAAAGACGGATTGGAAGCAGGAATGTGAACGAAGAGGAAAAAATCGTGGATTGGAGGCAAACGGAAGATATCCGATAAACATGCGGGTAATGGGTGAATGTGGATTCGACCATAGAGAATCATGGGAGTTCTCCAGTTGGCAGCCAGAGCTGCCTATCAAGGTTTTCAGGGCTAATATTGGTATGTTCCAAAGGCAGCAGAAGGTCTGCAGGCAAGTCCCCTATGTTGCCTAGGGAACTGATTGCTCGGTGGCAGGATGTCTGGTTTCACGGACCCGCCGAAAAGTTGTCGTGTCTGTGAAAAACATACGTCCCTCAAGCCACCTGTTAGAGAACACTGAACCGGGCTGGTCTGTGTCAAATTTTGATCGGTTTTTCGGACCATGCCCGCCTCTACTGACCACCTCTAGGAGTGGGAAGTATCTTTGAATCTGGTAGTGTTGTATGTAACAAAACCATTCTTCAAAGCTACTATCCCAGGAACAGGATAGATTATCATTTTTAAGAGTGTAACAATCCATATAGCCCTACTGCATAGATGAGATACAGATATGGCAATCTTTTTTTCCTTGGTGCTGTCTTGTTGGTCAGTTTGGCTCTAAGAACCCATTGTTTAGTGGTTGAATGCATGCTTTGTTCATCAATCATTCTGGACTCCAGTCCTGCCTTCTCCACTCCAAAGGTTCTCATTTGACAGATAGCGTTGGTAAAAAAACCTGTCTGACACCTCCAAGAGCTGCTATAAGTCAGAGTACTGGACTAGATGGAGCAGTGATATAAAGCTGCTTATATAAGATATATCACTCCTTCATTTGCCCAAGAAAAAGCCTGTAATAATCCAGAACATGTGTTTTCCAATATGTGCACACACACACATAAACAAGTGGTCTTTACAACTGCCATTAAAAGATGCTTCTAACATTTTCTTCATCTAAATTTCTCCTGAAATTCTTCTGAAATTCTTCCTGAAAGGGAGACCAATACATTAGAATCTTCCATTGTGCCAGGGATTCCACGCAATTATTGTGCAGCATTCTGTGTTTTTCCAGGCAAATAAGTGCATGTTAATGCAGCAGAACAGCAGAAAAGCAATCTTGATGCAATTTTATATATCATTGCCTCACAATTCCTTCTGTGTTATGTTTTATCAGTGAGTGGGAACACTTAAGTGCCTCAATCAAATGCCACATAACAAAATCTTGATGCAATGGTATATATGATCATGTCAAGACTTTTCAAATTTACCCGTTCATTTTCTTATGAAAGAAGGCAACTTCCCAATGCAGTTGACTTTCTGTCCCTATGTGCAACAGATACATCATTCAGAGGCTGAAGCAGATTTCTAATTATGGTTTGGACTTAAGCTATAATTGGCAACCATAACAATCTGAAGTTACTGCAAACCAATGAGGGAGAGAATTTAAGTATGCATGTGAAGTAATGAGGAAGATGAGGAGAAAAAGAGAGAAGAGGAAGCAGATAAGCACAAAGCCAACTGAGTGATTTATTTCAAATATGTGTGAACCCACCCGTCTCCCAAACTAAGTAGGACCTAAGACAGGGACTAACAAGAATTAAAAGTAGTAATACAATATTTACTAGTTCTTCCTAAGCACAGAAGCACTCTAAAAGACCTAAACAAGAACATGATGCCAACCTAGTTCTATTCATACTAATAAACTGTGGATTGTATTTTGGAAAAGATCCAGCCATTATTGGTTATGATTTTGGGGGTTTTTGTGTGTATGCAGTCTTACTAAAACACCATGTATCGCATAAGGTGGACCAAACTATTCTGGAATGGAATGTTGACTGCAGTGGAATGTACTCTACCTCTGGGCTTTGCCAGCTAGAGAATTCTGCTGAATATTTCATGGCCTATCGATATACAGTTAATACTGAGAAATACAGACAATGCTCATTACAGATACTATAAATAATGTACACAAGATAGGCATTCAAACCTGACTTGTTTTCAAAGCAAAAGAACTACAGGTAAGAAAGAAAATAAACACTATAAAATGAAATACTCCAATCACACAAGCCAAACAAGTTGAAAAATTACTGCTGCCTCCTCTGGAGTTTGATATTCAGAACATCAGCCCAATCTATTTGTCTTATGGGGCATTAGAGCTTACCAGGGCTTCCCTCATTCGCTTCAGTTGAGGAAGCAACTATATAGATCCAAAGGGAGGTTTGCGTGAACTACTTCCTCCACAAAAATGAGGACACATACACATGCAGAAGTTTCATGGTTGCATCACAGTTTACCCATGTACTGTTAAATTTGGGAGATGAATGGACTTGTGCATTGTAGTAGACTATGAGTTGGATCCAGCCAGGTTTTTTGTTCTATCCTGGCCAACCTCCCCCACCCATGCCTTATTACAGACTCCATTCCACATTGCTTTTGTCCATAATGGCCCCATGGTCCAAAGTACAGCCATTTTGGTGGTCAAAGAGGACCACCCCTCCTTTTTTCACCTGTGGAAACACTGGCTGGATCCAACCCTATGATTTCTAAATTACACATACACCTATTGCTGCAAGTTGCAGTGATCTCCCATCCATCTACACAGCTGACTGCAGGCAATCATGAACAGTATGATGTTCAGGGTCATTTGAAGGGAGAACTGATACTTAAAGAGAGAGCACCTATCCCATTTCAATGAAACAACCAACTCAAGACTGTAATTTTGTGTGCGTTTGGAGGATGGATAGGTGAGTTTAACTCTAGAATCCACTGGCACAGGTGCAGTTTTTCACTTGCAAAATACTCTAGACAGTTTGTATGGCAGCAGCTTATAAATTATTCAAGAAGAATGTAGGCTGGTGTGAAGGGAGGTGACTGGTGCTGAGCTATGGAAATTGTAATGGTTGTGACATCACTGTGGGAGTGAGAAGATAGTAAGTATGTATATGGCTAAGGAGCAAGCAGGGGAAACGCAGTGCTTCTTTTGCTGCAGTTGTTATTTTCCATGAAGAAAAGGACACTAAAAACATAGTCAGCCAGACTTACCAAACATGGTGAGGATTGGAATAGCACAGCTAGACTTTTGCTGCAGGTGCAAAGCAAATGTTTGCAGAAAAATCAGCTCTGCTCATCATGGGCTAAATTTTCTGAAAATGTGCATTTCTCTTTCATTTGTCCTAACAGCATAATTTTATTTGGAACATTGTGTATCATGATTATGTTACATAAAGAGAAAGTCATTTTGCCTTATTAGGAAAGCAAAACTGAAAGATTACTCTCTGGGTCTTCTATCTAATAAGTCAATCTCAAAATGTAGAACAAACATACGCATCAGATAGGGATTTGTTATAACTATTCAGTAGTATAGTAGCAGCCATACATAGAATATAGAATGCCTTATACTCCCTGCTCCTGCACAGCCAAACCTGCAGCACTGGTTTTGCAGCAGCCATCATTGTGCTAATACAGAAAACTAGGAAAATCCCTGCGCAGCAACATTACACATCCCTGGCAGCTGTTCCTAAAGGCTGTTGGATCAGCTTTGTCCTCTTAACATCAGTTAGGACTGCCAGGTTGCTTACTATGGTTGGCCACCTCTAACCCAAAGATCTGCATTCCTTAGGCTTACCGCTTATGGTAGTCAAACTCTGGCTTATGGAAGCAAAGGCCATTTCCACACAGTTGGTCTTTCCTGCCCTTTGCCTACTTTTTGTGTTTTGCTGAGTCACCCTGAAAGCCTCCACATACTCTCCCCAAAGCATTTACCTTGCTCTTTGAGGTTGCAGGAGAGCCTCCACAGTTCTTAGAAGAAGTGGTTTGGGAGGAGAGGTCGGGCACATTCTTCATTGTCATTGGCCTCCTTTTCGAATATTTTATTTGCTCTGCACATGCATGATTGCATGTTGAGAGCTTCAGGGGAGGAGCTGGGCTGTGATCGGATGATTCCTCAGAGCGCTTTAACCATTCACATATCCAAGAATATAGAAGAAGCACTCTATCGCCCGCAGCAAAAGAAAAGACCAGGGAAAGTGCGATCCCAGGCACCAAAGAAATGGAAACCAAGCAGCCTGCAATGGTTTTGCAAACAGAGATGTCTGGAATTGTGGGGGGAAGCTGCCAGCATTCTGTGAGTGGGCTATCCCTAAGGATGTGTGGAAATGGCCAAAATATTTCAGTACTTAAAAAAATTTTCAAGCTGCTATGCCTATACATATCAGATTGTATATTTGGGGAAAGGATTCTATATGTTCATTGTTAAAATATGAATGAATGTCAACATTTAAAGAGAAACCCAATTTTGAAAATAATTATCATGGATATGTTGAAGCCAATGGATACAGAGAATTATAAATTACATATCCAGGGTTATACATCTAGGGGGAGTGGAAAGCCTGCTGAAGATCCACACTAAATGTTGGAGGGGGAGAGGGGACTCAGCATTTATTCATGTGTTCAGTCATTAATGCATAAATCAGGAGGTGGGGTCTATTTCTCTCCTTCCTTCCTCTGCTGTGCTCCATTACTTTAAGAAGTTTTCTTCTAGCCCAGCTGATACTAGAAATTAGTGGAAGACAATGGATTTCAGGAGGGTAAGGAGCAGGAGACTTTAGCTACACATTACTGTAGATAATAATAAATAGACCCTCTTTACATATGAATTGGTGGACACAAAGAAATATATGTGATCCACTCTGTCACATGGTTTGATCCTAGGAGTGTCCATACTAAAATTATACATCCAGATCTTACCATTGTCACCAGCTGTCTTGTCTTTTCCATTTGCTGCTCCAGCACCTTGTCTCTGAGACAGAAAGAGAAAAAAAGGCAGAGTGCTTACATGTATTCCTTGTGAAAGCATTCTTTCATTTGAAGCTGATGGGCATTCTTGCTCACACATAGTGCCAATGGATGTAAAATCAGATGAGAAAATGTACAGATTCACATGGAACTGAAGATTCATTATGAAGTTTCAAATAATGAAATTTTCCACTTTCTTCTTTACCACATTCCTGGAATCTATGAAGCATCTGATTTTTTACATACACCTGGCTACATTTGCCCCAAATTGGATGCAACTACAAAGAAGATACAAATCCTCCCTAGGAACCGAAGTCAATACTTAGTACAGATATACAAAAATATTTTTAAATTTATTCTATATACAAAGTGCAAAGTGCTACAAGTGAATAAATATTACTAAATCCTAGCAATCATAAATACATTAAATATCATGTGTCTTTACAAAATACAACTTATAAAAGGTTCCAGATTTTCAAAAAGTACAAACAGACATAATCACAGATACTCACAAAATACATTCACAAAATGTCTAATCCCAGATTCTCAAAGAGTACATTCAGAGATGACTATACAAAATACAAAAGGAAAACTGTGCTTTTCTGTGTGGACAAGCTAGACATCCAGATACTGTAGTGAAATCATACATTCTTTTATAAAGTCTCTTTCTTTTCTTATATTCTAGGATGTCCAAGACCAGATATCCTCCAGGACAACCGCCAGGAACTAGCCGTCAAGAATAATTATAATGAGCAGTGTCCACAGCAGAATAATAACAAACAAGCAATATTCCATCACAGCATCACAGATTTTCTGTCCCAGTTTCCCATAGATAGTAAGAGATATAGGGGTGTGGAACACTCAGCATCTACCAATTTAAAACCCTGTTTTTCCTCATGCAGTATCTTACTTAGTCAGCTCTTAAAGGGGCAAACCAACTAATGCTATCTAATTGTAATATCACAAATAACAAGAAAAATCAACCACCTGATTTAAACCTTTGGGAGACACTGTATCTCACTCAAAAGTCCAGAATGATTCCCTCTTTAAGAGGTCCCTCTGTAAGTTACTCGACCTTTCAGATTTCACCACCTGTAGTACTGAGTACCTAAATTCATGGGCTCCTTTATGGCAATCTAAAAAATGCTGTACTAAAGGAGCCTCAATGTTCTTGTTTCTAATTCTTGAGAGGTGCTCCTGAACTCTGATCTTAACTGCCCTTTGCGTGCTGCCTATGTAGTATAATGGACATGTACACTCTATGACATAGACCACACTAGTGGTACTGCATGTTGAAAAGTCCCTCAGGCTGATAACATGCGAGTGAGAGTGTGACTACAAGTGACTTTCTTCATTTGGAGAACACTAAATTTTTCTCGCAAGGTTACCTGGGAAGTGAAGTCCGAGTGATCCTTCCCCTCTCTGTTAGAATTGCTGCCTGAAGAGCCACAAGAGGGCTTCGTTTGGGGGTGGGCAACTGCTACTTTCTCCCAGGGCATCTTGCAGGCTGCCTGCTCCCAGGGAGCTGCTCTGGAGAAAGCTGCTGCATCGGTGAAGCTTCAGCCACAGTAACAGTGGAAGGATCTGCTGCAGATTCTTCCACTGTCGCTGCGGCTGAAGCTTCACCGAGGCTGCCGCTTTCTCCAGAGCAGCTCCCCGGGAGCAGGCAGCCTGCAGGATGCCCTGGGAGAAAGTAGCAGCTGCACGCCCCCAAATAAAGCCCTCTTGTGGCTCTTCAGGCAGCGATTCTTTTTTTTTTTTCATTTTATTGGATGGGTTCACATACATTTCAAAAACATTTTACAACAATATACCCCTTTTCTTAATATATGTTATCCCACCCACCACCTCCCCTTTTCCCTTATTGACTCCCAACAGCTTTCTGACCCCTTTTCCCCTAATAATTAACTCTAGTCTAAGTTGCTTTCCCCTATTGTTTAAGGCAGTTTTATCTTATATTTCTAATTCTCTCAGTAGTTATCAAGAGACCACAACTGATCTTTCACATCCCATTTCTTTTCTAAATATTTTTAAATTTGCCCCAATCTTCCACAAATTCCCTTGGATTTCATTCTTTCAATTTCCTTGTTAATTTGTCCATTTCCGCCATGTGCAACAATTTCTGAAACCAATCTTGAATTTCTGGTAGCTCCTCCTGTCTCTGGTGTTGAGCATACAGTAGTCTTGCAGCCACCGTTATGTAATAAATCAGGACTCTATCCTTAACATTAACATTTTCCATATTTAACCCCAATAATAACAGTTCTGGGCTTTTTGCTGTATTACTTTTCAAAATTGATGACATTTCAGCAAAAATCTTAGACCAAAATAGCTTAGCTTTTTCACAAGTCCACCACATATGATACATTGAACTTTCATGTTTTTTACATTTCCAGCATTTGTTTGACATTTGATTGTTGGCATTTGCTAGATTTTTTGGTGTTAAATACCATCTGTACATCATCTTATTGCCGTTCTCTTTTAGACTAGTAGCTGTCGATATTTTCATTGTGTTTCCCCAAAGATATTCCCAAGTGTCCATTGTAATTTCTCTATTAAAATTCAATGCCCATTTTACCATTTGAACTTTAACTGTTTCATCCTCCGTGTACCATTTCAACAAAAGTTCATATATCTTAGAGATAATTTTTAGGCCATCACCTAACAAAAGTTCTTCTAGGTCCCCATGCTCCTGTCTAAAATCTTTCTTTCTTTTATCCGTTTCAAATAGATCTTTAATTTGCCTAAATTGTAACCATCTATATTGAAATGGTTATATTGTCTTTAATCCTAGGTTCATTTTTGTCCCACTTCAACAGTTCTTTGTAGATTATCCATTCTTCTCCTTTATATTCCAGACTTGGGTTCACAACTTCAGCTGGTACTATCCACAATGGTCTTTCTTCACTTAAACATCTTATATTTTTGCCATACCACAAAGAGGTTCTTTCTAACATAATGATGAAGAAACATAGAGTCCATTTTGTATTTATCATACTACAAATATGCATGCCATCCAAACAGCTTATTATGTCCCTCTAGAGCCAATAATTTATGATTAGACAATTTTACCCATTCTCTCAGCCAAGTTAGGCATATTGCCTCATGATATGTTCTCAAATTTGGTAATTGCAAGCCCCCCTTTCTTTGGCATCACAAAGCACTTTCATTTTTATTCTGGGTTTCTTCCCTGCCCACACAAATTCTGCAATTTTTCTCTGCCATTTATCAAACTCCTTTTTGTCTTTTACAATTGGAATTGTTTGTAATAAAAACATCACTCTAGGTAATACATTCATTTTAACTACTGAAATGCGACCTAACAGAGACAGATTTAGTTTATTCCATTTAATCATATCTTTTTCTATCTGAGTCCATAGTTTTTCATAGTTGTTCTTAAACAAATCTACGTTCTTAACTGTTAACTCAATTCCTAGGTATTTCATTTTCTGAACCACTTCGCAATTTGTTATTCTCATCAAGTCCTGTTATTTCTCCTTTCTCATATTTTTACAAAGCAATTTGGACTTAGCTTTGTTTATAAAAAATCCTGCCAAGTCTCCAAACTCCTTAATTTTGTCCAATAATATTGGTAATCTCTGAGTTGGTTTTTCTACTAAAAACATCACATCGTCCTCAAAAGCTCTAAACTTATATGAGAAACCTTTGATCTTTATTCCTTTAATGTCTTCATCCTCTGTTATTTGCCTCAATAGGACTTCCAAAACCATCACAAATAATAAGGGCGAAAGTGGGCATCCTTGTCTCGTACCTTTTCTTACCTTGAATCTTGCTGTTACATCGTTATTTAAACATAGTGTCGCTCTTTGGTTCTTGTAAATAGCCTTCACTGCCTCTATGAAGTCTTTCCCCAAGTCCATCTTTTCCATTGTTACAAACATAAAGTCCCAATTTAAGTTGTCAAAGGCTTTTTCTGCATCCGCAAAGAAAAAGCCTATCTCCTTATCAGGGTGCTTGTCATAATATTCCACGGCATCTAACACCACTCTCAAATTGTCTCTAATTTGTCTATTTGCTGTTCTCCAATCCAATCCATTAGTAGTTTCTTGAGCCTTTCTGCTAATATCTTGGCGAAAATTTTATAGTCATTATTTAATAAAGATATTGGCCTGTAGTTCTTTACATCCGTTAAATCTTGTGACTCCTTTGGTATCAATGAAATAGTGGTTTTGTTCCAGGTGTCTGGAAAGCCTTCTCTTTTCAAAATACCATTCATCAGCTTTTGTAGGGATTGCACTATGTCCATTTTCATTATTTTATAAAACGTTGCTGATATTCCATCCGGGCCCGGTGCTTTCCCCACTTTGGTTGACTCTATGGCATCCAAAATTTCCTGTTCCGTAACTTGGCAATTTAAGGTCTCTTTCATTTCCTTTGTAATCTTTGGTAATTTAGCTTTTTCCAAGTATTCATTGATTTTCCCTTGTTCTATTGTTCTTTTCTGAAATAATTTGGCATAATATTTATAAAAAGCTCTCTTTATTGCTTGATGGTCCATTAATTCTTTCCCATCTTCTATTATTTTATTAATTATTTTTTTCTCGTTCCTCTTTTTAAGTTGCCAAGCTAGATATTTCCCTGGCTTGTTTGCCCCTTCAAATGATTTCTGCTGTAATGTCCTCAGTTTCCAATCTAGTTCTTTATTAGCAAAAGTCTTTAACTGTTCTTGCAATAACTTAATTTCTTGGATTATTACTTTCTTACCCGGTCTTTTCTTTAACTCTTCAGGCAGCGATTCTAACAGAGAGGGAAAGGACCACTCGTACTTCACTTCCCAGGTAACCTTGCGAGAAAAATCTAGTGTTCTCCACGTAAAGAAAGTCACTTGTAGCTTTGCTCTGAGTTATCACTCACTACAAAATTATTGCCCGTGGCAGCTAAATCACATATGTTACATCTGCCACAGTGAAAATGCCCTTTAGTAACAGTTTCCCTAGGGCAAAAATCTTAATGCCCCAGTGATTTAGTGTGCCTAAAACCTATATTTGGAACCTTATCGCATTCTGGAAGGTGCTATACCAGATGCCAGTGTTTTTTAACTAGCCTACTGATGTCCCTGGATAAGTGAGTGTAATCTATTGCCCACCTTACATGATGTTCCTGAGTTTTATTTTTACTTTTAAATAGTTCCCCCGTGGAATAACAGCCACTCTTTCTACTGCTAATTGCAGTACATGTTGGGGTATCCCCTGTCAAAGAGACCCCTGCCAAGTTGCCGACTTTCTCTCAAATAGTCCTCCTCTAGTGTCAAATTGCAGCGCAGCCGCAAGTACTAACCAAAGGGTAAGTTTCTGCGCAAATGTTCTGGATGATGGGATGTGAAAGTGGTTGAAGACATGCCTTTAACTGAAGAGGCTGCTATGGTCACGATGGATGTAAGCTCCTTATATACCTCAATCCCACATGAAGACGCTAGACACGTAGTTTATGATGCATTAACATCTACAGGTTGCTCTATAGTTCTCTTCCTTATGAACTTAACAGATATCATTTTGGAAAAGAATTATTTCCATTTTGATAAGGATTTCTTTTGGCAAGTTAAAGGAGTAGTGTTGGGTAGCCTTGCGGCTCCCAGCATCACGAATCTTTTTATGGCTGATTAGGAGGTAGCATACTTAATGAGACCATAAATCCCTTCTATAGAAACATTCTTTTGTACAGGAGGTATATTGATAATGTGTATCTAATTTGTGATCATATAGACATAGTGGAACCTCTGGGCAATTGGGTGAATACCAAGCATCCATCTATTCAATATACTTGGCACTGTGGCAAGATTCGCATTAACTTCCTGGATGTAGTTACTTATAGGACAACATCTGACCATATTGGAATTAGACCATATTTTAAAAGTACTGATAAAAATTCCCATCTTCATTTCACATCCCATCATCCAGAACATTTGCACAGAAACTTACCCTTTGGTCAGTACTTGCGGCTGTGTCGCAATTCGGTTTAGCCAAATTGGATGTAGGCAAAATGTAGGGTAGATTAAAAAAAAACTATCAGAGAGACATGGTATCTAATGGTTTCTCCCTGGAATAATTTTGGGAGCTCTCATGTCCTAGGTTTCGCACAGACATTGCTTCTCTGATTTTGAAGAGTTTTGATCCCACTTTTTTATGCATCAAGTATTTCTGCAAACCTGGTTCTTGCTGAAATGTCTTCCTATCTGTATGTGACTCCACTATGCAGAATTAAATGTATGATAATATTTATAATATTTATAATATTTATAATATTTATAATATTTATAATATTTATAATATTTATAAAAATAAATCTGTGATCCACTAGGATACATAGATAGACTCTTAACTAACCTTGACAAATCAAGCAACAATTTTCTTTAAAAATGAGAAAATAGTTTGGTTTATTCTGGACCAATTATAAATCAAATTAGACACAGTCACAACCCAATGATATCATTAGGAATGCAACTGGGTCCGGATTCAGTTTCGTTTTCTCGGCCATGTCAGACGCTACTCTCCGCAGGTCTGGGAGAAAGCGCCTGAGCAGCCTGACCGGGCGGCTGACCTGAGAAGGTTAGCCCCCAGGACTCCCAGTGAGGAAGGCAGGGTCCAGAGCGCTGCGGGAAGAACCCCCTGAAGTCGATGCAGGGGGTAAATTGCCCGTTTGCTCCTACGGAGGCCGGCAGATGTGCACGGCACCTTGAGTGCTGCCGGGCCATGGAAAACGGCAAAGAGCAGAACTAGGCAAAAGCCTGTAAGTAAGCGAATCCCTTCTGTTATTACAAGCGTACGTGGATTGGTGGGATCTGAAGCTAAGAAGGCTCGGGTTTCTTCCCCCTCACTGAGTTTCAGAACTTGGTCGGCGGTCTCCCCCCCCCCCTAAAATGGCGACGAAAAAGCAGAGTCCCGCTTTGGGCAAGTCAATCTTGGCTGCCCTGCAGGGAAAAGGAGAGTCTCTCAAGGACTTAGTGAAGAGGTCGGTTATCAAAGCCATAAAGCCCTTTGTTGACAAGCTAAACGAAATGGATCAAAGGGTGGGCTTAATTGAGAGCGAAGTGAAAACCATTAAGGAAGCAGCAGGGGGGGCAGAGAAGTCTGCTCGGGAAAATGCATCACTCGTGAGGGCAACGAACAAAGAATTAAAGCTGGTGGAGAACAAGCTGATCGGGCTACAAGTGGAACGAACACAGACAATTTTGCGTCTCCAGAACGTGAAAGAGGAGCAAAATGAGGATTTAAAGGATCTTGCCTCGGAACTATTGGCGACACCCGAGAGGGCAACTAAAGAAGAAGTAAAAAGTGCTATTTTGGAAGTCTGTCGGGCTTCTTCAAAATATGCAACGAAGCGTCAGCTGCCTCACGAGATCATCATTGATTTTTCATCTAAGAGGATCCGGGACACTATCCTATATAACTCATACAATGCAGATCTGGACTTTTTGGGTAACAAGGTTAAGATATTGAAGGACGTTCTATTCTTATCTCGGAAAAGAAGATTTAAGTATAAAAGGTTTGCAGCTCTTCTGAGGGAACGTGGAATAAAGTATAAATGGTTATTTCCGGAAGGTATCTGGTTTAGTTACAAAGATCAATTATAAGATAACATCAGAAGATCTGCTAAGGGACTTTGAGGGCAAAAACCAAGAGTTCCAGCAAGAGGCTAAGCAAGAAGAAAAGGATTCGCAGTCTGAAGGGGGAGGGGAGGAGGGAACGAGCATGGTGACTGCAGCTGTTCAGAGAGAACTGCGTCCGAGGCCCGGGGGGGGGAGACTTAATTTGGATAGCAATCTGTATTTTGTAAGGTCAACCATTCCATCAGTATTTTACAAAGTTTTAATTTTAAACAATGGCAGTATGAAGGGAA
This sequence comes from Eublepharis macularius, assembly GCF_028583425.1. Classification (NCBI taxonomy): domain Eukaryota; kingdom Metazoa; phylum Chordata; class Lepidosauria; order Squamata; family Eublepharidae; genus Eublepharis; species Eublepharis macularius. The sequence continues at coordinate 92,797,028 of NC_072792.1, forward strand.
AGCATTATTTGTAGTGTAGTTGTTATATGTTGTTGTTGTTGTTTCTCCCTTCCTCTGCCCCCCTTCCTTCCTTCTGTATTGTTAGTTATTGTAAGCAATTATAAAAAAATAATAATAAAAGTGGGGGGGGGAAGGAATGCAACTGGGTCCAATCTGGTTCATACATTTTTGAGAAAATACCTTAGTTTATTCTAAACCAAATGACATCCAGTCATGCTCCCAATGGCATAATAGGTAGTATGAGTGGGCCCAATTCCTCATGATCCCTCATGCACTTATGATTTCCCAAATCTCTCCCCACTAGGGGTGTGCAATTCGGGTTTCTGAAACCCGAAAGAAACCCGAAACAAACTTGTTTTGGGTTGTTTTGGGTTATCTGAAACGTTTTGGGAAACCAGAAATGTTTTGGGTTATCCGAAACAAAATAACGCGAAACGTTTCGGGTTGTTTCGGGTTGTTTCGGGTTTTTCAAAGGGAAAATGCCTTCCCGGATGCCTGGGGGAGGCATTTTCCCACCGAATCAAGCCAAAATTGGTGGAGACCTTCCTCTAACATCTCTCTAACAACCCCCCAAGTTTCAGACCGATTGGGCTTTGGGGGGCCATAACAGGTCCCCCTATCCTCGCATAAGAAAGGGAAGGGTGAGCATATTGTTAGCTTGCTGCTGCTCATCTTCTTCTTCATTTTTTCCTATGGGGAAAAAATGAAGAGGCAGGCTTCCTTTGCCAGGGGTGGCATTTTGCATGCAAAATGCCCCCCAACGCTCTGGGACCCTTCTCCCACCCCCACCAAGGCTCAGCCTGCTCCCACTGGGGGGGGGCATTTCATGGCCTCCCCAAGTAGGTGCTCTTTTCTCTACTACAGCTGGGGGAGGCTTGTTTTGCCAGGGGTGGCATTTTGCATGCAAAATGCCCCCCAACCCTCAGGGACCCTTCTCCCACCTTTCCTCCCACCCCCCACCAAGGCACAGCCTGCTCCCACTTGGGGGGGGCATTTCATGGCCTCCCCAAGTAGGTGCTCTTTTCTCTACTACTTACAGCTGGGGGAGGCTTGTCTTGCCAGGGGTGGCATTTTGCATGCAAAATGCCCCCCAACCCTCAGGGGCCCTTCTCCCACCTTTCCTCCCACCCCCCACCAAGGCACAGCCTGCTCCCACTTGGGGGGGCATTTCATGGCCTCCCCAAGTAGGTGCTCTTTTCTCTACTACTTACAGCTGGGGGAGGCTTGTCTTGCCAGGGGTGGCATTTTGCATGCAAAATGCCCCCCAACCCTCAGGGGCCCTTCTCCCACCTCTACTCCCACCCCCCACCAAGGCTCAGCCTGCTCCTACTTGGGGGGGCATTTCATGGCCTCCCCAAGTAGGTGCTCTCAGCCCCCAAAGTCCACCCCCTACAGCCCCACACAAACCCAATTCCCCCCCAGCTGCCACACACAGACCCAAATCCCCACATTAGCCCCTCACAGACCCAAATCCACCCCCAGCAGCCCCACACCCATAACCCCAGGAACAGGCTGGCAAAGGCCAGCCCTCTCCCTTTGTTCCCTATGCTGGGAACTTCTAAACTCTCTTTCCCTGGGCAATTCTGCACAGCCCAGGGGTGCCACAATGGTGGGCACACTTCTGAGTGCCAGCTGGTCCCTGTGAAAGAGCACCTGAACCACAGACACCCGCCCTCAAATTCCCCCACCACCTACAGAGATGGCTGGCCAGCCAGCCCCATTGTTCCCTATGATGGGAACCAACTGCACAACAAAGAATAAAACATGAACAACACAAAATAAAGTTTTCTAAAAATTATTTTCTCCCTTTCAAAGTACAAGTAGGCAAAGCATTATGACACATTACACCAGCAGTCCCCCACACAGAAAAATAACACAACTCACTTAACATCAGAGAATCACAAAAGCACAATTCCTGTCAAAAACACTTTATTTCTTGAACAGCTTTAGGTTACACAGCAGGGGGGCACACCAAAGGGCATTCCAGCATTCCACCTCACAAAAATAACACAACTCACTTAACATCAGAGAATCACAAAAACACAATTCCTGTCAAAAACACTTTATTTCTTGAACAGCTTTAGGTTACACAGCAGGGGGGCACACCAAAGGGCATGGCAGCAGTATCTTACACAAAAATAACACAACTCACTTAACATCAGAGAATCACAAAAACACAATTCCTGTCAAAAACAAGCCTCCCCAGCTGTAAGTAGTAGAGAAAAGAGCACCTACTTGGGGAGGCCATGAAATTCCCCCCCCCCCAAGTGGGAGCAGGCTGTGCCTTGGTGGGGGGTGGGAGGAAAGGTGGGAGAAGGGCCCCTGAGGGTTGGGGGGCATTTTGCATGCAAAATGCCACCCCTGGCAAAGGAAGCCTGCCTCTTCATTTTTTCCCCATAGGAAATAATGAAGAAGATGAGCAGCAGTAAGCTAACAATATGCTCACCCTTCCCTTTCTTATGCAAGGATAGGGCGACCATGTTATGGCCCCCCCAAAGTCCAATCGGTCTGAAACTTAGAGGGTTGTTAGAGAGGAGTTAGAGGAAGGTCCCCACCAATTTTGGCTTGATTCAGTGGGAAAATGCCTCCCCCAGGCGTCCTGGAAGACGGAGGCATTTTCCCATTGAAAAAACCTGAAAGAAACCCGAAACAACCCGAAACAAACCCGAAACGCTAGCCATTTCGGGTTTTGCTGCTTCTGAAACAAGAAACACGAAACAGAGTGCCTTTGCACACCCCTACTCCCCACCAATCCATACCTGGTGGTAGATGCCATAGCTGTATCAGCAAAAGAGAGTTCTCTCTCTCTTCTCCCTCTTCCTACCACAATACCCTAGCCGGAAGGAAAGAGATCTGCCTCTTTTCCTTCTGCCCAGCAACAGTACTAATTAGAGGAGTTGCAAGTTGACTAGGTGGGTGGGAGTCAATAAAATCCAACCTAGGGACCCACTGTCTAAAAGTATCACATTCGCCATATCTGGTAGTATTAAGTATCCCTCAAAAACAAATTTTTAAAGTGAAATTTGAAATCTTTTCAAAATGAAAACATTCTAAGTCTTGGTTTATATAAGTGGCAGAATGAGGTGGTAAGAGGGTTGCCAGTAGAAGTGAGCATGAACCAAAATACGAACCAAAGTTTGTCACGAATGGGGCCAGTTCATGGTTTGTGAATCAGTGGTTCATGGGAGCTCATTTCTCACGAACCATGACTAATATTAGCCTGGTTTGTTTTCTTCATATTTCAGTTCATCAGTGCAGACAGCCTGGTGACGATCAGCTTTCTGCAATGGGGGGATGGGCTCTCTGCAGACCTTCTGCTGACCTGGAAGTGACGTTTTCACGAACCAAACAAACCGGTTCACAAACCGGGGCAAGTTCATGAAAGTTCATGGTTCGTGAAACGTGACAAGCCATGAACCGCACAGTGCAAAATTTTCCCAGTTCATGCTCATCTCTAGTTGTCAAGTGAAGGTAAAGAAATTCTTGGAGATTTTGGGGGTGGTGCCTGGGGAGTTGGGGTTTAGGGAAGGGAGGGACCTCAGTAGAGCATAATGCCTTAGATTCCAGTATCCAAAGCAACCATTTTCTCCAAGGGAACTGATCTCTGTGGAGGTCGGCAACCCTAGGAGGTACAATCCTGCTTGGGATCTTCTGGTTACAGGAGCATGTGTCAAATTTCTTAATGTTCTCAAGTTTAATTTAATTTATTTATTATTTCTCAGTGAGACTCAAGGCAGATTACATAGTGTAAGTCAAACTATGACTGGAATATCCCATAAACAATGCAGCAGGTTACAGCAACAGTCAGTACATAGTAGTACAGTGTGCAGTCCCATTCCTTTTCCAAAATAATTCTCTGAATCATTTTGATACAGTACATATGTTAAAAAAAACCCTCTCCTAAATAATTCAGTTTTGCAGAGTTTGTGGAAAACCAGGAGAGTGGGAATCTTAACCTCATCAGGCAGGCCATTCCACAAGGTGGGAGTCACAACAATGAATGAGCATGTGTGGGCAGTTGTTGATTTTGCCCATGTGCAGAGTGGTACCTGAAGAAGACCCTGTTCAGATGAGTAATGCTGCCAGGAGGGAAACCCTAAGTATGATAATGTCAAGTCACATGCTTCTGTTCCAAGGAAATGCAGTATGTTCAGCCTGATCTGTAGTTAGACCTAAGGCTCATGCCTTATTATTCCATACCAGATAATTCCTACCTTTAACAGAGAAGTGCCAAAGTTTGCTTCCTGTGAAATTCCAAATTGTGGTGGGTTTGAGTTGCTTAGTGAGGATGCATTGCACCCATGATCAGAAGTAGACATGGGCACGATCGGAATTACGGACTGAAAATTTCCCCGATTTTGGCGTTTGAGCCATCAGGACCGGGCTGATCGGTTCCGTCCACGGCTCCCAGTTCAGCGCTTGGGTGGGGTGCTCTATCGGGTCTCGATCGGATCGATCAGTTTACGTTCGGGATTGCAGTCTGCAGACAGTCTGGCGCCAGCCATCTGTTCCCAAGGGAACGGAGCCCCATGGAAACGGAGCCTGGGGAATGCCGGAGCTGTTTGGCCTCCTTCTGTCATCCTGGAAACGCGAATGGAAGCCCAGCTTTACTTGATCAGCAGGGCTTCCTTCCAACCATGGAGCAGCCAGAAAAGCGCGCGCCCATCTCGTCCATTTGGGAGAAGAGAGGGGAGGGCGGGGGAAGGGGGTGTTCTTCTGTAGCCATGGGCACTCGAATCTCATCCCTGCAAAGCCTGAGAGGCAGCTCTTACGGCCAAACACAGCCCTCCTGCGTAGCAGACCCAGGCTTTATAAATAGCCATGTGCTGCGCAACAAAGTTTCACTTTCTGCTTGCGGGTGGAGTGGGACAGAGGCAAGCTCTCGCTTCCTGCTTTTGGAGAGAGAAAGCACAAGAGAGAGGGGGGGAGCTTTAGCTTTGGGCTTCAGCGGATAGGGAATTAGGGAATAGGGAGCTATCTCCTCTGGTTCCAGGGCTGCCGCCTAGCTCTGGGGCCAAGCTCGGCGGGCACCTTGGCTGAGGGCTCAGGTCTGGGGGGGAGTGATGCAGCTGGGGTTGGGCTCTATTCCTATTCTCTCTCTCTGCTTCCAGGGCTGCCGTCTAGCTCTGGGGCCAAGCTCAGTGGGCACCTCCTTGGCTGAGGGCTCACACAGTATTACACACTCTAGTGCCTGGTCACTCTGGCCTGGGGGAGTGGTGGTGGTGGTGGGTGGGCTAAGGCTCTAGTCTCTTCCCTCTCTCTTTCTCTCTCTGCTTCCAGGGCTGCCGTCTAGCTCTGGGGCCAAGCTCAGTGGGCACCTCCTTGGCTGAGGGCTCACACTCTGTCATCTCCTCCTGCATTGTTGGCTGGCAGTATGAGGCTCCAGATGGGGGGAAAGAGTGGTGGTGGGGGAAAGTGCAGTGATTGTTTTGGTTGCGGCATGGGAAACAGTGCTGCACAGGGCTTTGGAGCAGCAGGGACTCCCGCTCCCCCCAAATTACCAGTTGAGGCTGTGGAGGAGGAGGCCAAAGAACCCTTGCTGGCGGCGGAAGAGGAACTGCTAAAAATGTTTGCAGAGGAGGAGGAGGAGGGCGAGGGATCATTGGAGGAATGGTTGGGGTTCGAGGAGACCTCCAGCATGTCCCCATCCCAGAGTACCAGTGATACTGTCCCTGCATGCACTCCACCCACCACTCCGTCTTCCGTTGCAAGCCCCGTGGCACAGCCAGCAGCAACCCTTCATCCTCCCTCGCCTGGAACCTTAAGCGGGCCACAGTTCAAGAGCAATGTTTGGAGGCACTTCCGGGCTGTTGGAAATGACCCCCGCGCGGTGCGGTGCTGTGCATGTGGGACTATGGTGCGCAGGGGCAATGACCTGCAGCACCTGTCATCGTCGAACCTCACTTGGCACCTGAAGAGGTACCACCCGAGCCTGTGTTCTCCCTCCTCGAACAGCGAAACTTCTTTGGGGGGGAAACGGAGGACCGTCAGCCAGTCTGATCCGGGATCGGTGGGAGGGTCTCCAGAATGCAGCCACAGCAAGAAGCCATGTCCTGAGGGTGCGGTTGGTGGGAGTGGAGGGCTCAGGCAGGCCTCCCTGGGGGAAGTTGTTCCCTCAGGGTCAGGGGTGGTGCTGCTGAAAAGGGTGAGGTCAAGGGCTCAGGAGGCGGGCATTCATGCGGTGGCACAGACGATCGCCCTGCAAGGCTTCCCCCTGTCGGTCATGGAGGGCGCGGGCTTCCAATTCCTGCTCAACCACTTTGCCCCATGGTTCGAGATGCCGTCACGGCAAACCGTTGGGCGTCGTGTCGTGCCCGCCCTGTACGAGGTGGTGCGAGACATGGTGCGAAGAGACCTGGCAGCAGCCAAGGGCAGAACAGTCCACTTCACAGCAGACCTGTGGAGCAGCTACCATCACGGGTACCTGGCCATCACCACCCACTGGTGGCAACCGCAGGAACTCCGCTCCCCCCAGGACAAGATCTGGCCACCCGAAAAAGTCCTCCAAACTGAGCCCGGGCTACAGGGTGGTTCTCATTCTGGCCCGGGGGATGGACGAGGTCCACACCGGCAAGAACATCGCCACCACCATCAAGGCGGCTCTGAGGGAGTGGACATCCGGGGTGGAAGGGTTTGTCCATGGCTACATGGTCACGGACGCCGGAGCCAATATGTTGGCAGCCCTGAGAGAGGCATCCCTCCCGGGCCGGGTGTGCATGGCTCACAAGCTGCACCTCATCATGTGGGACGTGCTCGGGCTGGGAAGCAAGCCGAGGGACAGCTGGGACGAGGGAACCTTGCGGACGCACAGTCTGCTGGACAGCTGCCGGAGCATCGCTTCCCACTTCTCCCGCAGCATCAACTTGTCCCGAGAGCTCTTCCACAGGCAGGGGGAGGCAGGGGACCCCGAGCACCAGCCCTTCCAGGACCTGCCCACGCACTGGAACTCCACCTACAACATGATCTGTCATCAGGTGGAGCAAAGGTGCGTGGTGCAAGACATCCTGTTGTCCTCGGATGTGCTGAGTAGGGGAGAGGAGTTGGGCCTCAGCACCATGGACTGGAGAGCCCTTCACCAGATGTCCCGCATCCTCAAGCCCTTCAAGGATGCCACGGAGCTCCTGTGCTCCTACCAGGCCAGCCTGGGTCAGGTCCTCCCCCTGATCCATGCCCTTGACCAGTTTCTGGACAAGGAGCTCCAGCAAGGGCAAGAAGTGCTGCTCCCCAGGGTCCAGGAATTTGTCTGCAGGATCAAGGCCTGCGTCGCCGAATGCCTGCACCCTCTCTGCCACGAGGCCCCCTACCAACTTGCCTCCCTCTGTGACCCCCGCATCAAGGGCAACATCGCCTCGCAGGCGGGGCAGCTGCAGCAATGGAAGAAGGAGCTCCGCAGAGTGGTGCTCCGTTTCCAGAGACAGAGGGCAGGAGGGAAGGAACCGGGCAGCGGCGAGGGGCAGGCAGTGGAGGAGGAGGAGGGTGAGGGCGAGGGGCAGGTGGTGGGAAGACAGCCAGGCCAGGGAACAGCCACCCCGACGGACATCTTCAATCTGTGGGCCTCGGCAGTGGGCGGAGTGGTTGGCCGCAGCACGGCTGGCGGGTCCCTCCCAGTGGAGGACTTGGCGGGGGCCATGGTGCGTGAGTACATTTCGGAGCCCACCGAGCCCCACCATGACAACCCGTTGGAGTATTGGGCAAGGAAATCGGACCGCTGGCCGGACCTGTCCAACATCGCCACCAACATCCTTTCCTGCCCTCCCACCAGCGTGCAGAGCGAGTGGGTGTTCTCCCACATGGGAGACCTCCTCCGTCCCCGCCATGCACGTCTTGACCTGGACCTGGTGGACATGTTGACATTCATCAAGGTGAACTTCAACCTACTGGGCCACCCTCCCGTCAACCTGGACCTCCCCGGGCTTGCCTCTGACTCTGAGCCACCCTAGGCTTGTGGTGCTATGAGACACTGTTGCTGTTTTAGGACAGCAATAATGATACCTCAGTACTCTTCAGTTTTCTCTTTCTTCTTCCTGTTTTGGAGTCATGTGACTGGAAAAAACAGCAATTTAAAATCTGATATAAGAATATCTCATGCAGTGTTTCCTTTGCCAATTGTCAAAGTAACCCGTTTCCGTGTATTATTTCCTAGATATACATTTGCATAAGCCTTCTGCTCAGTATTCCTTCTGCATTCATCACTGGCTGATTTCTGGTCATAGAGGCCGGCCCAGCTCATCCACAGCGGGCTCGAGCCTGCCTCGGTTCTCGAGGGGGCTTCCATGGATGTTGTGCTGGCCCTTTGTCCTCCTCTCCAAGACTAGTTCCTGTTCCGTCCTCTCTCTCTCTCTCTCTGGATCTGCACAGATGGCTCCAACGTGGTCCCCCAAGCCGCAACCACTCATGTCCTTCCCTACCTGTCCTTTCTGCGAAGGATGGTTGGTGCGGTGCTGCCCGCTATGATATCCTGCACCACATTTCTTTGCTCCAACAGACAAGCTATCATTACTTTAGTGGAGTTCCAATATGTGGGCATGTCTTCAAAAAGTTGGTGCTCAGGATGCTCCTCCCCCTGCCTCTCATGTGTCTGGCAGGAAGAATGAATGCTGCAGAGAAAGTAGGCAGCCAGATGCTGACAGCAGTCCAACAAGGCATGCATTTCCGATGTTCCCTGGTCCCAGGTGGCCTTGATGATCCTAACCAGCATTCCTCATGACCAGGTGCAGCTTGTGCACCAAGCAGACAATTCCCTGAAGGGGTGCATCATTCAGGGTTGTAGGGGACCTTCCCCCAGCCCCCCCCCCATGATGACACATCGTGTGCCAATCACATCCCTTTTCCGGCCAGGCAGGAAGGTGGGTGCTGCCGGCGAACGTCACATACTCTGGTTCTCGGTGGGAGCCTCAGCTGAGGACACACAGATGCTTGAGGACCTTCCTCCTTCCCCTGCCCCCCCTCTTGATGACACGTCATGGACTGTGAATATATAAGTACGGCGCACAACTCCCTGCCTACCGGCTCCCTTTGATGTATTGACAACTGGCAACTAGCACTTTAAAAAATTCTTTTGACGACTCCGGACAACAGAAACATTGTGATATATGTATATATACTTGGACTTTGTATCATGGCACTCCAAAATTTTGTATAATGTAACTTGTATTTATGGTTGTATTTATTGCACTTTTCGCACTTTATAACACATAAATTAGAGTATATTTAGCCTCCAAGGGGTGGCTGGAAAGCTCCTGGAATTACAACTATTGCCAGACTACAGAAATCAGTTCCCCGGAGAAAATGGTTGCTTTGGAGGTGGACTCCAAGGCATTATGCTTTGCTGAGGTCTCTTCCCTCCACAAACCCCACACTCTACAGGTTCCAGCCCAAAAATCCCCAGGAATTTCCTACTCCGGAGATGACAACCCTATTTCCTTCCTGTTATATAAAATATTAATAGTATACTCACATATATTTAAAATATGCCCATCTCTCAATGCCATATTTTTGCGATTCAAATATATTTTTGAAGATTTTGAATCTCCAGTGCATATTAGTTTTATTTTGGGGGTCTTGATCAGAAGATTTATGGATAGCTGACATCTCACGAAAGTTGATCCAGCTACAAACTTTCCCCTAGATATTCATGAAAGTAGTATAGTGGATTGTGCCCAACTGTGATCTTAAAACATATACCTTTAGCCACCTGGCTCAACAGAATACTTTTGATCAAAGCATGTGACAAAGGAGATTACATCTAATGAGTAGGTTTTCTCTGTACTTAAAAAACGAAGTATGAAAATAATCATTCCTAGCAGCAGCCACTGTGGCAAACTCCTATTCTATTGTCATTTCTAATTGTGCTCTATTTAAGCATTTATTTAATTCATTATAAAATCCAAGCTAAGTACTGATTTCAGATCTCCAGCAACGCATTTTGAAGTAGCCCCTATAGTAGCTATTATTACGAAAGCTACTTAGTCAGAAACAAAATTATATCTGGGACTTTTGGAACACAGATGTACTTTCAAAGATCTATTATGGTAAGAATAGATGCAAATGCTTAACCACTTCATAATGGTCTTAATTTTGGATGGGTCCTTTTGATTAAAAACTTCGTATAATTTTAGAGAAATAGTTTTTTGCTCAAGGTAGTTGATCTGGTCCAATCAACATTATTTAAAAAGGCAGAACTCTCATTCGGTACTGATTTTCATGCTGTTTTCTAACTGCTAACTGTTGTCCATACATAATGAGATTTTAGACAGAGATGCAACATTTATCAGCCAATGGAAGGAGGCAACTAGGGACTGAGGCAGAACAAGGGCATACTCTCAGAAATGGACAGAGTTATTCTTCATGGTCTCCTATCATTTTACAGTCAGCACCAGAGAGAAGAGCAATTGTGAAGCCATGTTAGACTGTTATCCAATCAGGAAGATAAGAAGGGCGAGAAGAATAAGCTTTGCCCCCCACACCCCAGTCGGAATAAAGAGGCAGACGCCAGAATTGGGAACTAAAGGGCCACTTTATTAAATTACAGCAATATAACTGTCAACACGACAAGGGCCTAACTAGTGGTACAGGTCAAACCCTGAGGTCACCCCTGGACCTCCACCTTGACCTGTCTGGGCAAGCCCTGCTGCCCCAGGTGCGAGCCATCCATGTACATGGTTGGGACTCGGCCAGCCAGGCAAAGTGGTTCCCCCCTTAAAGCTCCAACCTCCCAGCCATGAAGCTGGGAGAGGACCAGCTTGTCCAGGGGTTCCCCACCAGGCAGTCTGTTCTTGCAGCCAGCCACTCCTCAGTTCCCCACCAATGGAGATATGCCAAGGTTGCTCACTCACCCACTCACTTTACCCAACATCTAACCTGCCAGTAGAGGAGTACATCACAGCTCCATCACAAGCCAATTACCACAACCCATGCAGGCAGTCCAAGGAAGGCAAAAAAATTCCTCTATCTGTTTGCCAAATGTGGGGAAAGGAGGAAAAATTCCTACCTAGCCCTGTAAATCAGCGACTGGCTAGACCTGCACTGCCAAAGCACGGGTGGGTGGGCCAAGCCTGAGGTGCAACTGAGCCTCGTGGGAACAGAGCAGCCTTATAAAGCCTCCGGTTCCAGCCCCCCCCCCCGTGCAATTCCAGGATGCCCAGGAAAGCATGGCTACTGCCTCCTCCTCCTCCAGGGAGGCAAAGGGCAGTCCCTGGCTGTAGTGGCTCATGCCACCAGGGCCATATTGGATCTGGAATGTCATGGTCCAAATCTCAGCTCTACCACAAATCAATTGGCCTTAGGGTACTATTCTCCCTAATATGGGGGTAATAGCAACCCACCATATAGGCATATTGTAAAGATTACAGCAAGATAATGGGCTAGCTCCAATGCATCCTTTCTACCAACGTATGAAGCCTAATTCCAGGGCAAAAAAGTTCCATTGACGCAAGAGGAAGGAGGGTGGATTTCACCCACTTCCTCCTTCTCATTGCAGCCACTCTGTGTTGCATGGCTTTTTATCCCCAAGGGCACGACAACCTCTGCAATTTTGTTTTTGGTGGTCACAGACATCTGTTGGGGGAGGGGACAGGGAAGGGAAGATCTGCCTTTACATCACCTTCCAGTCATACTGCATAGGCTCCAAGCCCGATGAATGAAGTGACTTGAACACATGCTATACAAATGCCAGGGTAAAAAAAAAATCCTATGAAAATATCATCAGCAGGAAAACTATCTATGCAAACCAGGTTTACTCTGTTATTTGGCGCTGGATCTAACAGTTGTTTTACTAAAGCAAATCGAGTTTGGCCCTCAATATCCATAGAGGGAAAAATATTTTAAGGTGAAGGCAGGCAATAGTTTAAAATAGTTTGAAACTCGAGAGTGTCATAACTTGCCATCAAGTACACACAGATTTTTCTTATTGCAAATATATGATAATACGAATGTTTGTATCCCACAGGCTAATATCCTCCTTTCAAAGCACCTTCAACTACCAAAAAATCCCAAACAAACACCCCACCCTTTCTTTTTGACTGTGTCCAGCATTTCAGTGTAAACTAGATAAATGTTGGGGATCCACATCTCATTAAATTTCACTTAGTAGCAGCCCTGAAGAACCTGATTAGCTTGGGAATGTGGTGCTGGGCAAGAGGGAGATAACATTTCTCCTTAAGCCCTGTTTCCATCAGTCCCAGTAGACAGACCTACATTTTATTATATGTTTGTTCTACTAGGGCAAACAGGGCCAAGAAAAGGCTAATTTACATCAGGAAAAGCATAATCCCTCTCCTTGCACAGCACAGCAACATGGCCATGATCCAATTCACTCCATTCCCCCAGCTTCTATTTTGAGAAATTTAATGAGATGGGAGATTTGATCACAGATATCTGTCTCATCTAGTATGGCCTGTAGTCTCTTAAAGTACAAAAAAACCTCCACTGACATCAATGCTACTTTTTAAGCAACAGAGATTGTTCTAGAAAATATCCATTTCGTTACAGTGGCTGTATTGGATAATGCAAATATGTCATCTTTAATTTATTTTTACATTAATTTAATTAGAAATAACTATTTTTGGAAACCTCCAATAACCAGGACAAATGATTTACGTTTGCAAAGCTTTGAGGATGACTTCCATAAAAGGTCTCCTTGCTGTAAAGGGAAAGCAAATATAACAGGCATGTTTTATGCTCTGCTGCTGAAGGGATTTTGTTCCCATGCAGTTTTTCAAAAAAAGTACTAGCATGAAGAGAAATCTTTCTCAAAGGTCTAATATCAAAGATAGTCTAGGTCATAGGCTAGTTAAAATTTTGTATATTTAACATAGTTTGAAGTAAGCATATTGTTTGGCAGATAATTCTTCAAGGATATAGGGTCTCTTTACATGTGTGCTAAATGCAAGTTTCATTGGGGGAAATGCCAACTCACCTTGCATTTAATGTATGTGACCTGTAGCTTACCTTTAAAACAGCAGTGGGGGGTGCAAAGAGCCCCCCCCTGTACATGTGCAGATGCAGGAGGAGTGTCCTTGTGCTTTAACCAGCAGAGAAGGGCCACGTCAGGGTGGGCTCTTTGTCCTACTGCTGGTTCTATACATCTACCCAGGAGTGATTAGATGATATACATGCTTTTCTTTGAAGGAATGTGGTTTTGATTTTTCAATATTTATCTGCATGGGCAACCTTCACAACTTAATTCAATGTGCTTCAATAGTATAGCTGTATTAGTAACACCCACGTGATCATTATCTGTAAACAGCACATGCGTCCTTAGCAAGAGGGAAGTATAAAATATATAGTTCGCCTCTCCTTTCTCTCCCCCAAAAGTCTACCCATTATTATAAGTGGAGGATACAGCCTGTATCCCAGTTGAAGTAGAAAAGCAGAACTTGTGTACAAGAGAAATGAGCTAAGTTAAATTGTTTAATATGCATTTTAAAAAATGACCAGCCTTTTAAAACTGTCAGTCCTCCTCATATCTATTCTTTCACAATTCAGAAGCCCATGCCTTGACTTCTGTTCCTCCTTCAGAATGGCAGTATTTCTTCCCCTCCCCTTTACTACCAGTAATTAAGGATGACTCCCATGTGAGCAATCTCTGTGGGGGGTTTACCAAATGAATTCATCTTACCACGTACCAATTATGGTGTTCTTGCTGCCATCTGGCTATCCCCCCACCGCTTAAATTTGCTCACCTGGCATTCACGTTTTTAAAGAATTGGGTCCAGAGCTGTGGGGAATGGCTATTAAAAAATAACAGAATGCTGCCTTGGATGGCAGCATTCTTAGACATCTAGTTTGGTTCTTTGAGAAGAATATCTGAAGCACTGAGTAAGGTATGGGAAGAAGCAGATTTTGTCACCTATGTGCTATGTCAGACTGCGTTACGGCTAATGAATCACACCAGACACCTGTTTGGGTTAGGAATGGCCACAACATTATTGATTACAGCTGGATGGAGCATTGGCCTGGCATCTGGGCACGGATCCCAGTTGGCATCGGAGGCCTGGCTGATGACTGAGGCATCACCCACCAGCCTCCCGCTGGCACACCTCAGCTCATGTTGTTCCGTTGCCGGTCCTGCCTGGTGACCCTTGCTTCCAGATCCGTCAAGGTGAGCAGTCCCAAAGACCCACTCACCCTGTTGGGATCCAGCCCAATGCCACAAAACCACCACAGGAGGAAGGCCGGAGGCCCGACTCCCACCATCGCTCCAGCTGCTGCAACCAAGAAAGGTGGAGCCACCCCCCACCCCCGGAGCTCCCAACTTTGATGCCCAGAGGAAGGCGGGAAAAAACCAAGAGGCCTTGGCCAATCTGGCCCCTTGTGGGAAAAATTCCTTCCTGGCCCCCGAAGGCGAGCGGCACAAACGGCCCTGGGGATCTCCACCGGGAACCCCAGGGGGCCCATTCGCACCCCCCTAACCCAGCTGTTCCAGTTGTCCTTCTTGTCACGGTGTTGCCGGCTGCACTCTCTCTCTCCCCGGGGGATGCTGTGCCTGCAACTAGATTACACAACGTTAGTATATTCTCTTCTGACATAACCCACATATGCTCTGGAAGCCCACCTGCCAATGGCTTTTATACGATCAGCAGACGGCCATGCCTCGGCCATTGTGGTTGCTGCCCCAATGCGGAACTAGTGGGAGCCATACTCGGCTGGTGGGAGGCCTGCCACTCTCAGGTTGGACCTCAGGACAGCTGTGAACTGGTACCTTGTGAGTAGCCAGCCATTGGAATGCACCAGGAGTTGGCTGGGTGTGGCTGGGCACCTGTCCAGGTACTCCCTGACCTTCTGAACCAGGCAAGATGCCCCCCACCCCACAGTGTGGAGCTGAACCATGGCTCCATGCCCCTGCTGGTCAATCTTGGAACGCCGTACTTTGATCAGCAACCCGCCACCCCTGAGCGAGACATCTCCCCTTGCCAACGCCCTGTTGGTCTGGTCCCCAGCTGATGCTGCTGCCAGCTCACTCACGCAGAAGGTCCCATAGAATGCAAGGCAGAAGGCTGCCCTGAACAGCGTGACCTTGAAGGATGAGCAGCATATCGCCCCCAGTTGCTCCAATATGACCCGTAAAATGTCAGCCGTGATGGGCCACTGGGAGTCTCAGCAAGGAGGCTCCCGGTGGGTGCAACTTGCCATAGCCCTGTGGGCCAAGAAGCTGCCGGTCGTCTTGCAGAAGAACACGATGGCCACCATGTGTGTCCTGATGGCCTTTGGTGCGTATCCCGCTTCATTCATTCATGCCAGGTACCCCAAGAGAGCCTTCTCCGGCTCATCCCCTTCCAGCCAGCCAGGCTGCTTAGAGAGGAATGCCAAAAATGCCGAGACAGCTGCCCCGTATGCCTGCCTGGTCATTGGTGCCAGTGAATTCAAAACTCCTTGCAGGATCCAATGTTCCCAAGTTCCCACAGCTTCTCCAGGAAGGGATCTGGGTGTTGTTCAGCATTTGATGCCATCTCCTGAAACCTGCCTGCCTGAAAGCGAGAAAAGGCATCTGCTATGTCATTGTCCACCCAGGATATGTGGCGTGCTCCAAACACGATGTTGTGCTGCAAACACAGGAGTACCAGTTTGCACACCAGCTGCATTACATGCTCCAAACGGGAAGTCTGCCAGTTCACCACTTGCACCACCATTTGGTTGTCGCACCAAAAGAGAACCTTCCTGTTGCAGAACTGGTCAGCCCAGAGTACTACCGTGACCAAGAAGAAAAAGAGCTCCAAGAACGTGAGGTCCCTGAGAATGCCCCCCCCCAGGCTGCGGGCCACCTCTGAGCACACCAATGGCCCTCCCAGTACACTTCAAATCCCACGCCTCCCCCCACAGCATCTGAGTGTACTTGGAGAGATACCCCTAGGTCGAGGGGCTCACGCCACCAGGACACGCTGTTGTAACCCTGCAGGAAGGTGTCCCAAATTCACAGGTCTGCATTTGGCTTCTCGGTAATCTGAATGTGGTGATGTGGCGCAGTCACCCCAGCCATTGCTCTGGCCAGTCGGGCGCAAAATGGCCTCCCCAGTGCAACCACCCTGTATGCAAAGGCTTTCCAGGAGTGATTGCATCTCTCTCAGTGTCTTCTTCTTAGCCTTAAGCATAGATGACACCTTCTCCTGTAGGCCGTTCAGCTTCTTGAAGGGTAGTCTGCAGGTACCCTACAGGGAGTCTCTCTCTATCCCCAAGAATGAATGGCAGGTGGAGGGACCCTCGGTCTTCTCTTGGGCAAGTGGGATGCCTAACTCTGCGGCCAACCCTTGGAACAGACTCAGGAGCCTCTGGCATTCACCACTGCCCACTGACCCCACCATGAAAAAATCGTGCAGGTAATGAGAGACAAATGGGGAGCGAGCTAGATCTTTCAGTGCCCACTCGAGCGCACTGTACAGAGTTCAGGGGGATCGCATCGTTCATGGAGGCCCCCTTCGGGTAGGACAAATGGTGTATCAGACGAAACTCTCCCGCCGCCTTCTTCGGGACCACACCAAGCGAGGAGACTCTCAGGTTCGCCATGGGAGGAGAGTCGAATGGACCAGCCACCCACCTCGTGCTCACCTCCTTTTGGACCTTTGCTGCCACCACGTTCAGGATGTCCCATGCCGACTTCAAGTTGGGAACATCAGTGGCCACCCACGGGCCCACATAAGGGATCCTGAACCCTTCCATGAACCCCTCCCAAAGGATTGTGGCAGGCACCCGGTTGATGTATTGCTGCAGCCAAGGTTGCAGCATGGCTGGGGAGACCAGTGTCTGGGCGAAAGAACGCCAGCCACCTGGGTCAGCTGCCTCACTTCTTCCCAGGACCCATGGTTGCTGCCTCACTTCTTCCCAGGACCCTAGCCACCTCCTGTTGCTGTTCATCTCCCTTCATCCTCTTTTCCTCCACTCCCCGCTGCTCCCCCCGAAAGGGCCACTGTGATCCAGAAGCCCTGGAGCAATCCTGCCGGGGGGGGTGGAATCCATGACAGTGATCACACACACAGCCCCCTACATTGAATTCCCAGCATGTCCACTTGATGGCATGGTGCCTGTACCCCGAAACCTCAGCCCGGGACCGTTCCCCTGCACCCCTGCCATTTACTGCTCGTAGCCAACCCATGCTTTCTGGCTGGTCCAAACAGGTGAGTTCATTGCTGGAAGCCTTCTTCTGGAAGGTTTCATCATATTTCAGGGCCACCTGCTCGCCTGAGGTGGCCTTTATGTGCACCACCTCCCTCATGTGCATGGTGAGATGCCAAGCACACTCGGTGTATGCCGCCTGTACCACCAGAGCATACTCGCAGTACCCCAGGACCCAATTAGTGAAGGTGAGCTCAGCTGGTCGCTCCCTGTTGTGTCGTCTGTGCTTCCTGGGGGAACCACTGTCCCTCACAGGCTCTTCTGATTGCAGCAGGGTGAACACGTCCACAAAGTGCCCATTCAGAATACATTCCTGCACCCAGGCGGGCAGGTGGTACCCAATGGGAGCCTCTCTAGGGCCCACTGGCGGTGGGGCTTCTCGGTGGCAAGCCAAACAGGGGTGGTCCCATGCACCCACACTGCTGCATTGGCTCTCCCCTGGTGTCTGCGGCGCCACGCCCAATCTACCAGTCCTGGGATGTGGGCCGCTGCCTCCCAGTAATCCCATGCCTTTCTTTCCCAATCCTGATCCCCTGATGACTCACCTCTCAATGCCCTGGATGATGAAGAGCTCCAGCTCCGGCTCCTCCATCAAGCCCTGCATGACCTTCATCCGGAGACCTGGGACCGATCCTGGCTCTGCTTCCACTCCATGTCGTTCTCCCACACCGCAATCGGGCTCACTGGGTCCACTTCCTCCTCCTGCTCGACTGGCTCACTGGCTTTAGGTGAAGGGCTCCTGGGTTGAAGATTGAACCTGGGACCCTCTGTATGCCAAGCTGGCTCTCTGCCTTTGCACCACAGCCCTTTTGCAGACATCCACAGAGGCCCCCATCCCCAGGAGATGCCACTCAATCACCTGCATGGGCAGTGACCCAGTTGGCCCCGCCCAGGCCCAGACCCCCGGCAGCTGCACCACCAGCACAGGCCCCAGGCTGAGTGGTGTCACCCATGCCATGGCCCAGAAAGGCCCCCTGCGGCCCCACAGCAGCCCATGCAGGCTGCAGACCAGACCGCCGTGCCCATGCCACATCCCAGGAAGGGCCAGCAGGCCGTGGAGGCCCCAGCTCATGCTGCACCAAAGGGTCAGATAGCGGGATGGCTGCCCCACCCACACCTGGTTGTCCAAAGGCCCCCCGAGCCCGCCTGTGCCCAAGGCCTGGAGAGGCCCCAAGTCCCAGGTGACCACAGCACATGCCAGGCAGACCTTCCTGCACCGCAGCCAGGAAGGCCTCCCCCAGGGCCCTGGCAGTTGCTGCACAGGCTGCAAGCCACATGGCCCGGATGCCTCGTGGGCCTGGACACCCTGCACTGCCGTGGCCAGCGCCACCCTGGGGAGCCCCTGGACATGGGGGGTCAGGCAGGCCCGCTGGCCACCAGGGCTGTGGTGGAGGCCCACCACCACGCTGCCCAGCAGTGCCCCAAAGCCGCTGGGGGTCCAGCTGCCCCACCCCCACCCAAGGAGAGAACAATGGGAGGTAAGGGGGAAGGAAAGGGATCCTGGGTCAAGCCCCCACACCCCACGGGGGGCCCTTGGGCAAGTGGGGGAGACAAGAACCCCGACATCTGCACCTACCACTGGACCTGCTGCCTAGCTGATGCTTAGGTGAAAATGGTGCTGACCACACATCTGGACCAGAGCAGGGTGGACACTTCTCTTCCTCCTCCAGGTAATCCTGCCTGCACTGCATCCTGCACCTGGTGCCAACTCAGCCTTCCGGTGAGTCGTCAAGCTTCCTTCTCTCCCTGTGCGCTCCGATTTTGTTTAAAATATACTCCCATCTCACCTTATTTTCACAGGAATGGGATTGCCTATTTTTCCCCTATTGGGCTGTGTAGTGATTCATATCAGGAAAATGGTATGTCTGCTTTTACCTGCAGTGAAATTAAAGATATTAAAAGATCTCAGAAATGTGATCTTTGTTGGTTTCTCACCTAGAAAGATTGTGCATCCTTCCTCATCACTGATCTTTTTCTTCAGCTGGTTTGGCCTGCTTTTCATTGGGGGGGGGTGTTTCCTCTAACCCCCCCTTGCTTTGCAGCTGCCTTTCAGGGAGTACATATTTGTCTTTCTCCCTTGCAGTGTGTTGTCTATTGAAGGTGCGAGGGAAGTAGCCTCTGCATCTACCCCTTCCCCACTCTGCAGTGCCTGCCTTCAAAGTACTAGTAAAAACATTTGCTAGGTAGTTAAAGCATCAGAGCAGTGAATGGAATCCCAGGCAAACTGGGTGTTCTTCTGCTTATATATCACAGGATGAAGAAAGCCCTGATTGCAGCACTTGCCAGAAAGAGAAACTGTGAACACAGAAACACCTATGGGGATGATTGCCCCCACCCCCAATCAGGAATAAAGAGGCAGACAAAAGGCTTGGGTATTAAAGGAATAGTTTTATTTTAAAAAAACAACATCACTGTCAATACAGCAAGGAATCTAACTGTGGTGCAGGTCAAGGCCTGATGTCCATGCCAGGACTGCTGCCTTGACCTGTCTGGGCAAGCCCTGCTGCCCTGGGTGCGAGACATCCATGCGCATGGCTGGGACCCGGCCAGCAAGGCAAATGGTTCCCCCCTTAAAGCTCCAACCATTCTGCCATGAATCCCAAGGGAAGGACTTGTACAGGGGGTCCCAGTGACAGTCTGCCCTCTCAGCTGGTCACCATGAAGCCCACCAGCCGATCCTGACAGACCCCAATTCCCCACCAATGGGGATGTGCCAAGGGTGCTCATTGGCCTGCTCCCTTTTCCCAATTCTATCCTGCCAATGACCAACCTCCACCATAGCCAATTATTACAACCCATGTGCACTGTGCAAGGAAGGCAAAAAACCACGAAAAAACCAGCCGACAGAGAAGCCTTGGTGGTAGAACCTCCTTATAAAAGCTTGGCTCTGCCCCCAGCTGATACCCATACGTCTGGGAAAGATTGCAACACTGCTTTCTCCTTTCCGGGGCAATAAAAGCGGCATCAGCCTTTACCTGCCAGTCGGGAGGGCCAGATTATCTTCAGCAGGAACATTTGCTAACTCTTCTGGTTATCAGATGCCCCTGTCAGTTCAATTATCTGCTGAATAGTTCTCTTCCCTCACTATTCTCACCCCATGCAGCTGTAAAAAGCAGACCTGAGAGGTCAGTTCTGTGGATTTTTCAGAGGTTGTCATTTTGTTTTGCAATCAGATTTAGTATATTAAATAATAGAGGAGATTTGGTTTTTATTTCCAGAATCACTTTCCTGGTAACGGGTGCCAGTTGTGTGTTACCTTACCTCCCTTTTAACTCCTTTTGTCTGCAGGAACCTTAGGAGAGATGTTTAAGCAAAGAGGAAGGTCCAAAGCCACACTGGTGGGAATTAACAAAGTGAGGCAATGGACACACTTGGAGAAGGAAGGAGAAAGGACAGCATCTGGAAGAAAAGAGGCAGCCCAAGTGGAGCATTGAGCTCACTGGCAAATAGGGGGGCAAAAGAAGAGAGTACAGGATGATTTAGTTTTCCAAGATGCACATCCAGCTGCAATTTTATTAGAGGCTGCCTTCAAGGAACAGCACAATTATTAAGTTTGTCCCCCCCACACCAGTTGCTTCATATCTGAACATATTGATCCCACCATTATTAAAATAGACTTTTATGCTCCCAAGACTGAAAGATAGTTTACTTTACCAAGTTCCTTCCATAAGAAAGCCTTTTTTTCATTTCTGCAATATCAGATTTGTTTTATGATTTTTCCTAGACTTTCCAAAGCAATAGCTTTTGGAAGTTGAGACTTGCAAGTAGCAAGTGACCAGCCACATCAATGTACATTAGCTTTAAAATGATCATTATACATAGTTGTTTTTTCATGCACCTGAAGAATCTATCCTCTGAGATATATGGAAGCTTGAGGGTGGGGGGAGCAAAGAGGTGGCCACATGCCACATTTGCTCATGCCTGACTGCCCGTGCAGCCAAAAGAACATCTTATTTGCCTCAGGGCTTCACTGAGCTGCAGCTAGCTCAGATGGATTATTGCCATCCATCAAGTATTGCCAGAAACCAGTGTATGTCAGCCACGCTCATTTCTCCTTTGGCAATCCTTCACACTGAAGGCTGCTAAAAGCAATAGTATACTGCAAGCAATGCAGGCGTGAAAGCACCAAAAAAGCCTTGTGTAAGGGAAATGTATCATTGGCTTTAAATCTGCCTTGTGTTGCTGCAAATATAAAAAGGCTCTAATTGCACAGAGATTTTGGCTTTCCTTATTCAGGGATACATTGAAATGGATCTCGGGGTAAGCTAAAAAAGTTTGAAGATGCATATTCAAGTCAGAAAGAGGTTACTGTCTGGCTTGGTACACTGTTTCACCCACTGAGCTTTACGAAGTTACCGCTGCAAGAACATTGTGGTTGCTGAGGCACACCATTTGCTACTGTTTGGTAGTTCAAGTCATTTGTCCTGTATAAATTGTGAGATAGGGTTGCCATTCCCCACTGCGGGCAGGGGATCCCCCACCCTAGCATCTATTCCCCACTACTCCTGTACTACCTCTCACTTGGCCAGCAGGGAGAAAGGCACAGAAACAGGGCAGTGGGGTGTGAAGTGAGCTCCTGTACACTCCGGAGCATTCCCACATCATGCCAGAAATGGTATCTTTCCCAGCATGATGTGGAAGCGACAGGTCGCACAGGGACTGGTTTAGTAAAATGAGTTTGGGCACAATTTTTACTACCAGCTCAACCAAGCACTTACACGTTGTGTTGGGAATTATGAAAGGTAAGTAGAGACTGACACAGTCTCCCACTGCCCACCCATCCCCCTGTTTCCTTCTTTGGACCCTGGCATCCCTAGTGAGGCAACCAAATTGGTCCAGATGTTCCAGCTTTCTCCCTTGATCTTAATCAAGGTACACCTGGAATTTCTTATTACACTTTTCCTTCCTCTTTCACACATCACTGGAGCAAAATGATAAGACAGTCCTGTGTTTATTGGGAGAGAAATGTTGGCAACTGAAGTTGGTGACCGCCACAGGAACTTTAGGAAGGGTACTGATGCAGCTCCAGACTGCAGTAGATTCGGCTAGCCTCAACTTTTTTGCTACCTTAGGAAAAGATACACAAATTTCAATTATCAGTCTTATTCCATTCATAAATTGCTTGCAAACAATATTTATTTGGCATCTCTGGGTTCAATGAAACAGCATTAGCTGCCATGCCACTAGCAGTGCACTGCTCCAGGGCAAGTACATTTACATCCATAATAGGTCAAGTTGGTCAATGACGTTACCCCCTAATCCATTTGCTGTACACTATTTTATACAGTAGGTCAGGATGAAGGGATGTTTGGTGTCTTGGCCCATAAAATGAGGGAATTTCACTAACTTCTTGCTCCTGGTCTACATCCCACTTTTAAAAGAAAACTTGAAATAATTGTGTTTGTTCTCAGGCAGTAGCTGAGAGTGGTCACTAGAACTGGTAAAATTCTACAACAGTAATCTGCAAAATAAATCTAAAAGTGGTAACAAATTGCATTTTTAAAAATTGTGCTTTTATATGCCAAATTCATTCTCTGCAAATATATAGTTAATGCACAGATCAGCTTAACAAACCAACACTAAATTTCTATATAAGTTGAGTCAGCAAATAACACCAGCAGTCATAAAAAGCACCTGATCCCACAGGATGACCAAAGCCCATATTTCTTCTCCTCAGCTTCCCAGAATGCCGTCGAAGTAAAAGCAGGACTCTTGCCCAAGCAGAAAGAAACTGCTCTTCATGCAGAAATCAAAAGCAACAGCAGCAGCCCTGTTAGCCTCTCCAGAACACATCTACCTAGCTAGCTGAGGCACCTGCAAGCTAATTCATGGCCACTGCAAAGGTCTCTCTGATGATCTTCTGAGTACCTGATTGGTCAGGGACTTCTCTATATGTGTGTGTTATGGGCCGTCACATCATCGCTGACCTATGGCAACCCTATGAATGAAAGACCAAAAAAATGTTCTGTCGTTAACAGACTTGCTCAGATCCTGCAAACTGGAGGACATGGATTCTTTTATTGTGTCAAGCCATCTTGTTTTCGGTCTTCTTCTTTTCCTACTGCCTTCCACTTTGCCTAGCATTATTGACTTTTCCAGAGAATCTTATCTTCTCATGATGTGTCCAAAGTATGATAGTCGTGCAGTGCAATCTTAAGCAGAGTTACTCCAGTCTAAGCACATTGAAATCAGTGGGCTTAGACTGGAGTAACTCTGCTTAGGATCGCACTGTTAGTCTTGTCATTTTAGCTTCTAGGGAGAATTCAGGCTTAATTTGATGTAGTACCCACTTAGTTGTCTTTTTGGCTATCCATAGTAACCACAAAATTCTCCTCCAGCACCACATTTCAAATGAATCAATTTTCTTCCTGTCAGCTTTCTTCACTATCCAAATTTCACATCCATACTCGGCAATGGGGAATACCATAGTTTGGATTATCTTGATCTTGATTCCCAGAGAGACATCTTTATCTTTAAAGATCTTCTCTAGCTCGCTCACAGCTGCTTTTCCAAGTCTCAATCTTCTTCTGATTTCTTCATTGCAGTCTCCCTTTTGGTTGATGATTGAGCCAAGGAATATCTTGAACAATTCCTCAGCAGTCATAATTTTTGTCTTCTTGATGTTCAGCTGTAATCCTGCTTTGGTGCTTTCTCCTTTAACCTTCATCAGTAGTTGTTTCAAGTCTTCACTATTTTCTGCCAGTAATTGTGGTATCATCTGCATATCTCAAATTGTTAATTTTCCTTCCAATTTTTATTCCAGCTTCTTCTAGATCTAACCCATCTTTCCTTATGATATGCTCTGCATAGAGGTTGAACAGGTAGGGAGATAATATGCATCCTTGTCTGACACCCTTGCCAATTGGAAACCATTCTGTTCCCCCCATATTCTGTCCTGACAGTAGCCTCTTGTCCAGAGTACAGGTTGCACATCAAAACAATCAAATGTTGTGGCATCCCCATTTCTTTTAACACTATCCATACCTTCTCGTGATCCACACAATCAAAAGCTTTGCTGTAATCTATAAAACACATACTGATTTTCTGGTTCATAATCAATTAAACTTAATATTAGAAATTTGTTCTTTACATGGTCTTTACATTCTTCAGGAATATTATTTAGATTGTATTTTGGCACTATGATTTTTTTTAGTGTTGCTCTTCAGCTTTAGGGCAAATCCACACTCACTCATCTTCCGCTTATCTTGCGCTGTCGTGGCAATCGCCTTCATTCCGCTACCAGGCTGTGCATCCTCACATCCACCCTTCCGGTGCGTCTTCATGGTGCAATCAGTTCTCCACACGCCACCGAGTAAAGTGTTACCATTGTCGACGCACGTAACTTCCCCCCTTTTTTTTAAAAAAAGGGTCAATTATCCGGTATACCGATATCTTGTCTTTTGATAACTGGGAATGTACCCTCCCCCTTATCTTTGATTGGCTCATTTTTTCTTGTCACAGAACACTTTATTACAATTGGCTGGTTTGTATCCCAGGCAAATTTGAACTGAGATTTTCACATTTAAGGAATTGCCTTAAGGAATGGCCTCCAGCCACGCCACACCACGCGATGATGCATTCTGTCTTTCACACATGGTAGAATCTCCCACCTGCTTCCGAAGCCTTCAGGAATAAATTTGTTTCCCGCACCTGCCATTCACTGGAGATGACCGTTGTGGGAAATACAGGATTGCTCAGCTTAGCACCTCACACTCTTGAAAATTGGGGAACTCAATAGGGAAACGGTCCCCATGTGACATGCACATGCTCCGGTGACTGTTTCTTTTCCTGTGCAAACTGCTGCTCACTACGGTTGGTTTACCAGTATATCGACCATTAGGCACTGTTTTAAAAAAAGGGAAGAAAACGGATTTTCGCGAATATTATGTGGTTTGGAGGGAAGGCGCAATAGTGGCGCGGTGATGGCAGGGAACACGCGGAATGGGAAAGCGTGTGAGTATCTGCATGAATAGCGTGTCAATTGCAAAAAAGCCGCGGAAACAAATAGGAGAAACCACGGAGGAGAACAAATAGGAGAAACCAAATAGGAGAAACCATGGAGCCTTCGGAAACAGATACATCAGGCGACGAGGGCTCCAGTGTTCGCTCCTTAAGAAATAGAACAGTGCCTTTCCAGTCTAGGGACCGTTTTTTAGGCAGGCAACAAACGCGCCCGACAAGGAGGGGTCGGATGAAGATTTAGTATTCAATCTATCCTCAAGATTGATTACCCCCTTGGAAAGAATAGTCCTCGATAAAGGCTTGGGTTTTGTCCCCACTCCTAAATACAACGCCTTTAGAACCAGAATAGATTTGTTTCATCTCATCAGACTCATTAAACTTAAAAAAAAATTGGGTGCAGCCCCTCAGTGCCTCCCTCTGGTGGTATCAAACTTAAATCCTCCTTTTGTCCCTCAGTCACTGATCCAATGATTGAAGCTTTTGAAAGAGTTGTTACTAGGGACTTAGATAAGTTGGAAAAGTCTTGTCACCCTTCGGGACAAAATTTGTCCTTTTTTGAGTGGCAGGCATTGAAATCCCTAAGGGAGGATCAGAATATAGTCATCAAACCAGTGGATAAAGGGGGAGGGATCGTGATCTTAGATACAGTCCTGTATGTCCAGGAGGTAAAGCGGCAGTTCAACATTCAGACAAATTATAAATGGATTTCATTTAATTCATTAGCACAGATTCAGAATATAATCAAGGTTGTGGTAGATGAGGCTTTGATGGCTTGTGAAATTGACGAGAAAATCCATCAAGCCCTTATCAATAAAAGCCCCTGGATTCTGGTGTTCTACACACTGCCTAAAAATCATAAAGGAGGCCATCCTCCTCCCGGGAGACCCATCGTCTCCCGTTCAAATTCAGTGTTAGAACATTTAGCTATATTTTTGGACCACTTTTTGCAACCCCTTGTTCAAGCTACACCGGCTTACCTCAAGGACACGATGTCACTGATTAATTTGCTGGAACCACTTGTAGTACCTAGCCGGGCATTTTTGATGATGCTGGACATTTGCTCGCTATACACCTCCATCCCCCACCAAGGAGCATGAGAGGTGGTTGAGGAAGCGCTTTATTGTAGACAATCTCAATGTCCTTCCACCCCCTTCCTCTTGAGCCTACTAGACATTATTTTAGAACACAATTATTTCACATTTGACAACCAATATTACTATCAAGTGAAAGGGGTGGCCATGGGCTGTTCGGCCGCCCCTAGCATTGCGAATCTCTTCATGGCTCGTCTGGAGAGAGAGCATATTTTGAAGGCAAATAGTAATCCAGCCGCAGATGCCATTATTTTTTACAGGTGCTTCATTAACAACATTCTAATTATTATGGAGTGGAGGGACCAGGTAGAACATCTAGTTGAGTGGCTCAACACACTAGACATTAACATCAGATTCACCTGGCAAGGTAGCTTACAGAGTGTCAATTTTTTGGACGTCATCATCTACAAGCGTACAGAGAATACTTTAGGGGTTCGTCCGTTTAGAAAAATCACGGATTGTTGCTCCTACCTCCATTACTTTTCTTTTCATCCTGCCCATCTTAAGAACAACATCCCTGTAGGGCAGTATTTGAGGATTAAACGAAACTCCACAGACCAGGGTGACTATAGTATAGGGAGTAAGGCTCTAGATCGTGGCTTTCGACAAAGAGGGTATCCACAGTTGATATTGGATAGGGCTAGAATAAGGGTTGCATCTTACCACTGGAGCCAATTATTGACCCCAAAAAAACGGATACCGGACCAAAATATACGCTGGGCTATAGATTACACTCATGTAGCTCCAGCCATTACACAGGTGATCCATAAGCATTGGCATTTAGTCTCCAATATTAAGGGATGCGAAACGGCACCTAAAATTGGCTATTGTAGAACCAAAAATCTTAGGGACTTTTTGGTACAGTCTGAATTTAAGAGCGTTGTCACTTTAAGACCTATCTCCATAGGGCATTTCCCATGTGGTGACTGCAACATCTGCCAATACATGGTCAAGCTTTCGGAAATTACAGTATCTACTTTGAAACATCCACTCTTTTCAGAGTCTTTTTCCACCTGTAAGACTTCTCATGTGGTTTATATTATACAATGCAGTTGTCCTTTGTCCTATATAGGGAGTACAAATAGACCTTTAAAATTAAGAATTCAAGAGCATCTCTCCCATATAAGAAATAAAAATGTGGAAGCACCACTGGTAGATCACTTTTTAAAGCAGAACCACCATTTGAAAGACATCAGAATTTCTGTGTTAGGTACAATAGACAGGTCCAAATATATTGACTGTGCTAAACAACTTCTTCAGCTGGAAGCATCTTGGATTTTCCGACTGAACAGCCTCCACCCAAATGGTTTAAACAACGGATTAGATTTATCTTGCTATCTTTGATGGTGTATACAAACTGCCTATGGCTCTTTAAGAGAACATTCTTTAAGAGAACATGCTTGGTCATTGTTACTGGTATTACTTCTCATTGGCTCCACACGTTCTGTTTGAATTCTGCAAACTGTGATGATGTTATCTTATTGGCTGTCTTACTTCAGTTATGCTTTGTAATTAATGAAGGTATTTAATAGAGTGTAATTGGTTTGTAGTTCCTGACCGGCATTGCTCTGTTTCCATTGAATTGATTGGGTTGTGGATGCAAGCTATACATGTGGTGACCAGTAAGTTTTGTAACCTTAAAAGAGACCATTTACATGTATATATTATTTTTGATAGTTGTGATTGTATTGTATATATTTCCTTCAGTCCAGATATGACACTATTGCCTGATGAAGTCTTGACCACGAAACGGGTATTGGAAATTTTGCTGGCTGCAACCCGTAGCTGAGGAACATGCCCAGCTATACTTTCAAGTAGTGTTCTGGATTAGAAGGTCACCCCCCCCCCCGGGCCATTGTGCAATAGGATTGAAGAAATAAGACTCTATTGACCCATGAAACATATGTTTGGAGTAAAGAAGGATTGAAGCAAAGAAGAAACAGAATTTATTGATTTATGAACTTTTTGCATTAGAGGTCCAGATTGTATTGCATTGTATTCAAAAGTATATGGATTGCTCTTTTGTCATTCATCTTACGCACTTGTTTGAGCACTTTAAGCATTTAAAATACATATACATTTGTATTTACTTGAACTACTTCTTTTCACCAGTTTTCTCTTGTGTTGTTGACAGTTTTGTAACCAGTGTGCCCATTTGGTTGCTTTGCCTCGTCTTGTTTTAGCAGAGAAAATAGAGCAGTAAAACACTGTGTGGTTTTCTGACTGAAAATGTCCTGAGTTGGTCCACATTAGTTCCCTTACACCCAGGACTGCAATGTTCCATTTCTTGGATTCCATTTCTTGTTTTACGATTTCATAATCATACGGAGCTTCTTTATTTTTTTGGACCATTGGCCCATCTAGCTGTGACTGCTATTATGGACAATGGCTGTTCCGAGTGTTGTGGAAACATTTTTTAACACTGAAGGTGCCCGAGATTGATTTTGCAACATTATTATAGAAATAAGGTGCTCTACTAACAGTAGGATTCCCAACCTTCAGGTAGTGGCTGGAGATCTACCAGAATGAAAACTGCTCTCCAGGCCACAGAGATCAGTTCCCCTGGAGAAAATGCTGCTTGGGTGGGTGGACTCTATGGCATTATACCCTGCTGAGGTCTCTCTCCTCCTTTAATCCAGTTCTCCCCAGGCTCCACCCTAAATCTCCAGGAATTTCCCCAACCTGGAGCAGGCAACCCTAACTAATGGGCTTTCCTTCCACCAAAGGTAAATTAAGCAATCAAACAGTAGTTCCCACCACCAGGTTGGGAAATTCCTGGAGATTTGGGGAGTGAATCCTGGGGGACAAGGGCAGGGTTTAGGGAGGGGAGAGACCTCAGTGGAGTATAATGCCACAGAGTCAGTCCATCCTCCAAATCAGCCATTTTCTCCACGGGAACTGATCTTGTATAAAGATTTTCTAGACAGATCTCTATAGCCTGGAGATCAGTTGTAATTCCAGGAGAACTCCAACCACCACCTGGATGTTGGCAACCCAATCAAACAGAGACATCTTGGACTGCACGTACTGATTGACAGCTGCTTCCTATTTATCTGCATCTTCAGCTCATCTCCAAGACCCTTGGTTCTCTTACTCTGCCCATAGCATTTTAAAAATCAAAAGTTGGTAGTTTTCATATACGAAACAACATCCTAGGTAGAGATGGGCATGATCCAAAAAAAAAAATACCGATTAAGCCATTCATGGATCCGGGCCGCTGTCAAACCCAGGCCACCGATTCTAACCAATCAAGTCCCATTGCCAATACAGAATCGGGAAGGCCAAAATGGGAGGGCGCCCCGCTGTTTCCAGCGATATAAGAACAGTGGTTGGTGGCAGTGGCCGCCAGGCCCGGCGGGCAGGGAGAGGTGGCAATGAGCCGCCTCCCTTCAGGGAGGGAGGGGACATTCACACACACACACACACACACACACTTAGAGTAGAGGGGGGGAGTTTTTAACCCGGCAACCAGCCACCTCCCCTCAGGGAGGGGACATTCCCAGGGCTGGATCTATGGTTGCCAGCACCTAGGGCAACCGTAGTCAGGCTCTGCCCCCCCCCAACCCACGCAGCAAGCTGGCTGTCCCGGTGCGCTGCAGAGCTGGTGGCAGAGCAAGTGGCTTGGCAGCTGCCCGCGCCATTCACCTGCCCCGCAAGACAAGGGGCGGCCGGCTTGCCTGCGCGCCCCTTGTCCTGGGGAAAGGCGAATGGTGCAGGCGGCCTCCCAGCCTCCCGCGCTGCCTTTTGCCTTTCCCCAGGACAAGGGGCGGTTGGCTTGCCCACACGCCCCTTGTCCTGGGGAAAGACGAACGGCATGGGCGGCCTCCCAGCCTCCTGCACTGCCTTTTGCCTTTCCCCAGGACAAGGGGCAGCCGGCTTGCCCATGCGCCCCTTGTCCTGGGGAAAGACGAACGGTGCGGGCAGCCTCCCAGCCTCCTGCACTACCTTTTGCCTTTCCTTTGTGCCCATGGCTTCAAAATACCCCCTTCTCCCTCCCTCCCCTGGGTTGCTGCTCCGTGGTTGGAAGGAAGCCTGCTAATCAAGGAAAGCTGGGCTTCCATTCATGTTTTGAGGGCGACAGAAGGAGGGCAAACACAGCTCATTCCCCTGGCTCCGTTGCCCCGGGAATAAATTACTGGCACCAGAGTGTTTGCAATTCCGAACAGAAACCGATATATCCGATCAAGTCCCGAACAAGCAAACCCCCGACTGCTGGATCGGTTGCCATGGACGGAACCGATTAGCTGTGTCACGATGGCGCAAACACCAAAATCGGGGGGGGGGGGTTGAAATCATAATTCAGATCGTGCCCATGTCTAATCCTAGGTGCAAAACCAAACCAAAATGACAGAAGCAAAATGAGCTAAGTAAAATGATCCTTTCATACTCTTTGTCCATTCCTGGCTCTGATACAGGTTAGTTCAAGCTGCTGTACTTTGCTCATCTGAGAAAATAAAGCTTCATGTGCAGGATACCTTAAACATAGTCACAAAGTAGAATTTTACCTTCAGTCTCCAGAGGCCCATTATACAAAATGAATTAAGCTAAGTGGTAGAGCAGCTGGATTTCAGACAGCATTTAATCATGTCTTGTAAACCAATCTACCTCAGTAACGGGTTTGGATACATTCATCTGCTTTGTCTTTTCTTGCTTTAATGATTATGGTTAGAAGCATTGACTAGTGAACATAAAAGAACAAAATGGGCTCTATTTTTAAAAAAAACATCTAGGTCAGTGTTCCCTAGCTTACAGTTTGCAAGCAACATTATGTTCCTATGTAGGTTTCCAGGCACTAGATGTTGAAAATAAAACATATTCCATAGCCCTGATGTTCTAAAACAGGGAAATTCATTATGTTCTGTGGAACTGTGGGACTCTGGGGCAATGAGAGATTTTTTTTCAAAGAAAGTCAGATGGAAAAGAGCCTAACAGTGCTATCCTAAGCACAGTTACACCCTGCTAAATCTATTGAAGTCAATTGGCTTAGACAGGCACAAATCTGCTCAGGATGGTACTACATTGAGAGGTTCTGGATAACTTTCCTGGGTAAATTACATTTCTTCCACACAAAAGCTCATCCAATACAAAGTATCACTTCTACCTTTTAATCATCTTCAAAATTAATGGAAACAACTTCCTGTTCCTATTTTCCTTTGAGTAGGAAGCATATGAGGTTGAATATTAATTTGTATTGGTTCAATATTTCTTATACATGGGCTGTTACAGTGATAAGGTTGTACCAATAAATTTTCCATAGAATTTTTTGCACATCATAAAAATAGTGATGAGAAGCTCAGAAATGGGGTAGGTGTTAAGAAATGAACTCTCTTCAGTATACCTAAACATTATGAACTATTTTGGGCTTAGCTTGCCCCAAGTCATCCCTCCAAATTTTGGATTACCTATTAATGGCTTCTTGCTAGTTTCCTTTCTTCCCCCTTTCCTTGCGGTATGTATGGAAAATGGCAGCTGAGAGGAGTATGGCTAGTTTCTAAACTGATCTCCACACTCTGCTATCAAGAGTTTGGGGCATGTTCAGAGCTTCATGACAAACTTCAAGAAGTACAGCTTTTTTATAAACTGTTCCTACTGACTCATCCTACTGACTCATATTCAGGAGAAATTTTTAAAAAACAAAAACTATTACCCAAAGTTTCTATTGGCATTGCAGGATCTAAGCGTGCTCTGAGTTGTTCGTTGTAGACAGGAACTTAAATCCAAGATTAGTAGATATTTACATGTAAAACAAAGTAATTTACGTTAAGAACTCTTTTTGTGGTTATTTGTATATTTCTCATGCTTCTCATCAAAATTATGTTATCAACACAGATCACCTCCCTCCCCCTTTTAAGCAAAGACATTTGTGTTTGGGTATGCATGCCTAATAATAAGCCTATTTACTTGTTTATAATAATAGTTGTTG
Source organism: Eublepharis macularius (assembly GCF_028583425.1). Taxonomy (NCBI): domain Eukaryota; kingdom Metazoa; phylum Chordata; class Lepidosauria; order Squamata; family Eublepharidae; genus Eublepharis; species Eublepharis macularius. Next base: position 92,829,110 of record NC_072792.1, read on the forward strand.
TATGAGTAAAACATTCAAGTTGGAAGGAGATATTACTATGCCTAAGAATCACACACACTCCTAAGAAATAATCATACATACTCTAAGAAATAATCCACAACACATGAAGGCCACATTCTTTCTCCTTAAATGCAACTCCAGGAGACTGCTGGGCAGTGACATAGAGGAGCAGCTGCCAGAGAAAATTTGGGAAAATCTGTAAGTGACATCACACCTTTCTGGGTATCTTTAGAAACTCTATGGTAAAATCATAGAGTTTTCAGCAATTCCTAGAGAGAACTGGCATTACGTCCAGGTTTTCTCTAGAAGTGACATCACACCTCTCTAGGAATAGCTGAAAACTTTATATGTCTAGCAGTTCCTAGAGAAGTATGACATCACTTCCAGGGAAAATATTTAAATGACATCAGACTGTAACTGATGGCATTTTTTTTTCTTTCTCTTGCCAGCCATGGAAGTGCCAGCAGGCATCTGGCAACCTTACTCCTCTCCATGCACGGCAGCAAATACATACAAAAAAGCTAAGTGGCTGCTCAATGGTCATGTGAATTGGCCATTGACTATTCACATGATCAAGTCCCTAGGGAGGGAATAAGCCTCTTTCATTTCTGGATGTTGTCATTATTAATAGTTTTTGGTCTGCTCCTTTTATTTATTGTACACAACTATGTTACACAAAAATACATGAAATAAACAAATGAATCAATTCAAATGAATGCATTTATATGTATAATATACCACATTTATACTATAATGTTTATATAATATTAATTTATTGGTGCACAGACAACATTGAAAATGCATATGGGAAAGTACTGGAAAATTGGGAATGTATAATGGTTCTTGGCTGTGTAAAGTGATCCAACTGTGACATTTTACTCAATAACTGGCTGAATGATGGTATGAGTGATTTAAGATGAATGAATGAATTAACTTAGCCATTTTAGCAACCCCACTGTAAATCTGAATAATCTGTGGTTGCATATTGACAAATCTCATTGAAATTTGGTAAACGTGTTCAGGGCACAATCTTACATTTCAGCCTCAGATACTACCTTGAACCCTGCAGTCATTTTCAAAGGGGAGAAGAAATTGCAAAACAAATGTACCAAGCAGTATCTCCTTTGACACAGTGAACCACCTAATCAAATGCTGGTGTACGTGAGAATTTAAGATCGAAACAGCGATTACAACCCGAGAAAGTTGAAGAGAAGGTAAAGATCGCTATCTCTTGAAACGGGACAGATTGATAAAAACAGAGAGGAAAGAAAGTAGATTTTTAAACTGCAACAGACTAGTGAAAAAGAGGTGAAGACTCGGCAAGAGTTGTATTTTAAAAGAGACTAAATTTAAAGAAGTTATTGCAAAAATCGGACTATTGTTTTGAATACCTGTGGTTTTGGAGCTGTGGGAAAAAGACACCATCGCGAGACCTGCTGTGGGAAGACGGGAGACAGGAAGTGCGTAACAACAATAGAGTGGCTGGAGGGAAGCGGCCCTTGCCGACGGACAGGAAGTAGGGAATCGCCATTTTTGAAAGGGGAAGGGTCGCGGCTTCAGCGGAAGAGGAAGTAGGCCATCTTGGATTACAATAACATAGAGAAACCATAGAGAAAAGACGCCCGACATTTTGGATACAAAAAAATTAATTTTGGCAAAGATTGGGACATTTGAAAAAAAGGAAAACGTTTAAATATACGCCACGGAGCTAAGGAAGAGAGCAGATTCGTGGGAGCGAGCTAAAGCAAGCCCCACGATGTCGAAAAAAGAGTGGCAATTGGCAATAGAAAATTTGGACAAAAAACTTATAGACATGATGAAAGAACTTAAGGACACGAAACTGGAGCTTATTAAAGAGGTAAAAGAAGTCACACAGACAGTAAAGTCGGAGCTGTCAGAAGTGAAAAAAGGCGTGGAAACGATTAGTAGTGAATTACAAGGAACGCAGCAGAGAGTTAAAACAGTAGAAGACGCGATGGAGAATTTAATAGACACGCAACAAACAGAGATGAGACTGGTGAAGGGGAGGATGTCAGTTGCAGAAACTAAACACATGGAGAAGCAGCTTCGTTTTCGTGGTCTGCCAGAAGTGGAAGGGAAGTCAGCGCAAGAACAGATGACTGAGGTGTTGGCTGATTACCTGGGGAAGGAGGAGGAGGAAATTGTGGCTATCCTAGATGTGGCGTACCGTGTGAACTCGAGAATTGCAACCCAGAGGAAACTACCAAGGGATGTGATTGTGCAGTTTACAACTAGAAACATGAAAGAGAGGATTGTGACAAAACAATTTCAAGATCCATTGGAGATTGATGGCAAGACGATTATCATAATGAAGGAACTGCCCAGATCAGTGTTACTGGACAGGAAAAAATATAGAGTGCTAATTCAGACTTTGAAGGACATGAATATCAGATACAGATGGGAGTTACCGGAAGGAGTGTCCTTTGAGTTTGGAGGGGCAAAAAAACGTATCAGATCTGAGCGGGAGATGGAGAGATTTATCAAGGACAATGAAAAAGACTTACCAACAAAACTATGAATATGGAGTGTAAAGTATTATCTTGGAATGTAAATGGACTAAACTCACCGAATAAGAGGAAAAATATTTTTCATTGGCTACTAAAACAAAAATGTGATATTGTTTGTTTGCAGGAGACCCATATTAGAAAACAGGATGTAAAATATTTAAAATCTGGAAAATTGGGCAAAGAATTTGTAGCGGCCTCTAACAAGAAAAAAAGAGGAGTGGTGTTGTACATAAAAGAGGAGCTGCAGCCAAAATTTGTTATGAGAGATGTGGAAGCCAGATTTGTAGCGGTGGAATGTAATTGGAATTTAAAGAGAGTGTTGGTAGTCGGACTTTATGCACCTAACGGTGCAAAGGAAAGCTTCTTTGAGGATTTAAGGAAGCATTTAGACGATCTGGTATATGATCAGATAATTCTTGCTGGAGATTTCAATGGAGTGACAGATTTGGAATTAGATAAAAAGACTACAACAGCACAAAAGAAAAGAGGACTATTACCAAAGCTTTTTTTTGAGTTGATTCAACAAGAGACTCTCGAAGACGTATGGAGGAGAGAATATCCTAAAACCAAACAGTTTACTTTTTATTCTGCAAGGCATTTTACATTATCAAGAATTGATATGATCTGGGCCTCAAAGGACTTAGCGTTATGGACTAAGGAGGTAGAAATAATGCCGATGGTAGGCTCAGATCATAATCCAATTATGTGGAAATTTGGAAAAAGGAGGAAAAGGAAAGCCTGGAGAATAAATGAGGACTTGCTACAGGAAAGTGAAAATATGGAAATATTGAGAAGAGAGACAAAGTTTTTTATACAATACAACGTGAATAAAGAAGTACCAACCAGTAAAGTTTGGGACGCGTACAAGGAGGTTGTAAGGGGCATACTAATGGACTTAAATGGCAGAGCAAGGAAAAAGAAAGAGGAGAAAAGACAAGAGATTGAGGAGAAAATAAAGGCCAAAGAAGTACAGTTAAAAAAGAGACCAGGGAAAAAGAAAATACATCAGGAAATTAAAATTCTTCAAGAACAGTTAACAGCAATGAGTAACAAAGAATTGGAGTGGAACCTTAAAAGACTGAATCAAAAAGCTTTTGAGGGTGCTAATAAACCTGGGAAATATTTGGCATGGCAATTAAAGAAGAAAAGGGAAAAGAAAATAATAAATAAAATCTGTGAAGAAAATAAAACGTACTTGGAGCAAACTACCATTAGTAGAGCCTTTTATAAATTTTATGCTAAGCTGTATAATAAAAAAGAAGTAACCAAAGAATCAATAGCATCATATTTGGAGAAAACCAAGCTTCCAGAGATCTCGGAAGCTTGGAGAAATAAGTTGAACAGTGAAGTAACTGACGAGGAAATAAGTAAGGCAATACAATCCGCAAACCTAGGAAAGGTGCCAGGGCCAGATGGACTTACGGCTAAATTTTATAAGACAATGGCCAACGAACTGGCACCATTCCTAAAAGAGGTGATGAACGGAGTTTTTAGGGATCAAAGAATTCCAGACACTTGGAGCGAAGCGAATATATCATTGATCCCAAAAGAGGGCCAAGATCTGACTAGCGTGAAAAATTACAGGCCTATATCATTACTTAACAATGATTATAAAATTTTTGCGAAGATATTGGCGGAGAGACTGAAGGGGTGGCTCTCGGAAGTTATAGAGGAAGAACAAGCAGGCTTTTTGCCGGACAGACAAATAAGAGACAACTTAAGGACAGTGATCAATGCTATTGAATACTATGACAAGCGTTGTGATAAAGAGGTTGGTTTCTTCTTTGTAGACGCTGAAAAAGCGTTTGACAATTTAAACTGGGATTTTTTGTTTGCCACTATGGAAAAGCTACAATTGGGAGAAAGATTCATTAGAGCAATTAAAGAAATATATAGAGACCAGACTGCAGCAATTGTAGTGAATGATGAACTGACCAAGAAATTGACGATCAGCAAAGGAACAAGACAAGGTTGCCCGTTATCTCCATTGTTGTTCATTTTAGTATTGGAGATTCTGATGATACAAATACGACAAGACGAGGAAATACGAGGAATAAAAATAAAGGATTATTCATACAAGGTTAGAGCATTTGCAGATGACATAATGTTAATTGTAGAAGATCCATTGGAGAACATGCCAAAAGTGATAGACAAGATTAAGGAGTTTGGTGACTTGGCAGGTTTCTTCATTAACAAAAAGAAGTCAAAGATACTATGTAAAAACATGACTAAGCAGAAACAACAATTGTTAATGGAAACAACGGACTGTGAAGTAACTAGTAAGGTGAAATATTTGGGAGTTGAGCTGACTGCAAAAAATATAGATTTGTTCAAGAATAATTATGAAAAATTATGGACTCAGATAGAGAGAGACTTGATCAAATGGAATAGACTGAATTTGTCATGGTTGGGCAGGATTGCAGCAGTTAAGATGAATGTGTTACCAAGAGTAATGTTTTTGCTACAGACAATACCAATCATCAGAGACTCTAAACAATTCGAAAAATGGCAGAGGAAAATATCAGATTTTGTTTGGGCAGGCAAGAAGCCTCGAGTGAAAGTAAAAGTTTTACAAGATGCAAAGGAAAGAGACGGAATGCAACTGCCCAACCTGAGACTTTATCATGATGCAATCTGCCTAGTCTGGTTAAAAGAGTGGATGACATTAAAGAATAAGAAACTATTAGCCCTAGAGGGATATAAAAAAATTTTTGGATGGCACGCATACCTATGGCATGACAAAGTAAAGGTCAACTCGATGTTCCTGCATCATTTTGTAAGGAGAAGTTTATATACAATCTGGAAGAAGTACAGAACTTACCTACAAGAAGGAACCCCCTTGTGGGTGGTTCCATACGAGGTGATAGATCCGAGAGCTGTTGATAATGAACAACAATGTTTAACGTACAAAGAAATAACTAAAATTGAAGTATCTAAACTTAGAATAAAGACGCAAGAGGAACTATCACCTAACTATGATTGGTTCCAGTATAGACAGATTAGAGACTTATATAATTCGGACTCTGCAAAAGGGGGTATACGAACAGAGAACTCGGAACTAGAGCAGACCCTTCTTAAAGAAGACAAGAAAAGAATATCCAAGGTATACCAAGTACTGTTGAAATGGTATACTGAGGATGAGATAGTTAAAACACAGATGGTGAAATGGGCCATAAATTTCAATAAAGAAATAACAATGGAGGCATGGGAATACTTGTGGAAAACTACAATGAAGACAACGACATGTATTAATATTAAAGAGAACATTTTCAAAATGATCTATCGTTGGTACATGACACCAAAGAAGATTGCGCTAGGGAACTTGAATACTTCTAATAAATGCTGGAAATGTAAGAAACATGAGGGCTCCCTCTATCATATGTGGTGGTCGTGCGAGGTAGCTAGGCAGTTCTGGGGAGAAATAATAAGAGAAATGAGTGAAATTTTACAGTTTCAAATAAATAAGAACCCAGAACTCCTGCTGCTTAACTTGGGAATGGAGGGAATTCCAGCCCATCATAGGACGTTGATTTTCTATATGACTGCAGCAGCTAGACTTTTGTATGCGCAGAAATGGAAAGTACAAGAAGTGCCAACTATTGAAGATTGGATCTACAAATTGCTGTATATGGCCGAAATGGACAAGATGACAAGAAAACTGAGAGATCTGGACTCAGGGCAGTTTAACACAGACTGGGAGAAGCTGAAACAATATCTGGAGAAGAAGTGGGAGGTGGGAGGAAAACTGTGGCAGTTTGAGAACTACTGAATTATAATAAAAGTATAAAAGAGAGGGGTGACTTTACCGGGGGAGGAAGTGAAATGTGAATTTATAAGCAGTTAGACTAATTGATTGAGATATATATAGATATGTATAGGTTAATTGATAGAACATCGAGAGAGAAAAATTAATGATAAGGTTTAAATATGAGGATTGAGTAATTAACAATATTTTCTTTCTTTGATAAGATTTATATGCACCAAACTGAATGTATAGAAGAGTTAAATTGATCGATTATGCGAGGAGTTATATAGAATTACCATAAAAAGATGAAATGAGTAATGTATAGAGAACAAATCAAATTGTTTGATTTAAATGTGGGAAATTTTTATGGTTTATGATATATAGTTTTATATAGAAATATTCAAAACTGGAAAATGGGATAAATTGTCTATCTAAAGACGTATAGTTTGGTTTGGGTGTATAATAAGTAAAGGAGTTAAAGATGTACTGCTTAATATAATGGAGAATGTATATCTGTTTTAGACAGAGGAATTTAATAGAAGAAAGGGAAAAGGGACAGAGGGTGGGAAAGCTGTTGGAAGTCAACAAAAGGGGGGGAAAGGGAGGGGGTTAGAAACGAAAAATTAGGGGAAAATTGATTGTAATGTAAAAATAATAATGTTCTAACCCAATAAAAAAATTTTTCAAAAAAAAAAAAAAACAAATGCTGGTGTACGTGTTGTGGATGCACTTCAAATAATCCCACCTTGACCCAGCATATGTTTTCAAAGGGAAGGAGGTGCAGAGCATATAGTTATGTGATCTCTCTCCTCTCTTTCCCCCAAGCGCCAAAATTTTCCAATGAAAATGAGTAGGTATATTTAACAACACAATTTTTCATTTTAAGTTTGAACATTGGCTCAGTCTCCACATTACTTTTAAAGAAGAGAAAAGCTACAAAAGATATTGTAATCAGTTTGAAGACTCTCAGATATCATGATTTTGCCTTTTGCAAATAATTGGAGGAAAAATTCCACCCCAGTTGAATATGGCACTATGCATAGAGAAGGGCTTCTACTACATTGTCCTTTTACAACATTGTCATTTGCACATCAGTAACCTATTCCTCCAAAGTTCAGCCACTTACCTCTTACAGGTGGGTAGCAGCGTTGGTCTGCAGTTGAACAGCAGGATTTGAGTCCAGTGGCACCTTAGAGACCAACAGGATTTTCAGGGTATGAGTTTTGAGAATCTGCCCCTAGACTCAAATCCTACTGTTACCTCTTACAGTTCTGTGGCTGTGTAGAAAAGCACCTGGGGCATAAAACAATGACAAATCCACTGATTGCTCCAACTAGTGTAACATACAACAGTAAAAAATGTCCCATGGGCTTTTGTAAAGGATAACTGCTTCAGGGATTTATTGAAGTGTTATAGCCATCAGTAGATTATTGAATTTAAAATGAACATTTTAAAAGGAAAAGAACTGGTGTCAATTGCTCAATCTGCAGGGGGTGGGGGCAGAATCTACTCACCACAAACATTCTGCCTTATGTCAAAGTGTATCTAATTCTGGGTGTTTGAAATAGGATCTGGGTGTTTTAAAAATACACACTTCTGCTACCACAAACACAGATTTCTTTGGGTTGATATTTTACTGTCCTAATACACTGATATTTGGCTTGGTGCATTATGACCCAAATACAATTTATGTAAGTTTTTCATGGTCAGGACAAAAGGTTATTAAAGAGAAAACAATACAATGAAATGGAATTTGGTGCAGTAGCTCTCAGAGTTTATTTTTTTAAGTGTAGCTTTCTTTTAAATATATTCAATTTGTCTCACCAGCCTAGCTTTGAAAGGATACAAATCTTTTTCCTATCCTGTCCCAAAGTGACAAATTTGAGACATACTCTGCTATCCTCTTTCAAGTGACAGGTCACCACCCATCTAATAAAGGGATGTCAGTTCATATTAAGTGATCTTCCTTCTCCTTCCTTTCCCCCCTACCTTATGCCAGCTGAAAAATTCTTTACTCATCTAGTTGCATAAATATCTTGTTCTTCCTAATTATAGCTATAAATCCTTTGCTGAACAGAACGGGCAGCTTATGTGTGCACTGGGAATCATCTCCCTGTGCAAGTATTTCAGCCGTCTCAGTCTTTGGAGCATCATACGATTGCAAACCTACCATCCCCATCCCTTCCAGTTAAGGTTCCAGATCAGGAAATTACTAGAGATCTGGGATGTGGAACATATGGAAAGTGGGGACTGGAGAGGGGAGAGACCTCTGCAGAGTATAATGCCATACAGTCCCCCTCCAAAGCAGCCTTTTTCTCCAGGGGAATTTGCCTCTGTAATCTGGAGATCAGCTGTAATTCTGGGAGATCTCCAGGCTCCACCTGGAGCTTGGCAAACCTATTTTCAGTGGTGAATTCCATACATTTTATTTGTTAGAATATTTATACCCTACCTATTGAAAAATAAATATTTAAGGCAACTTACAATTTTAACATAATACAAACTGTGTAAAATAGATAGTAGCCATTAAAAATGTACCCACACCATGGACAAAATTTCATTTAAAAACACTTGCAGAATGAAAAAGTGTTCAGCTGTCACTGAAAGAATCATCCACTGTGCAGCAAGTTCCAAAGTTATGTTAACTATGCTTTGGGTTAAGAAGTTGCGTGTTCAGCATTTGTTTGCAAGCTTTTTGTCTCCACAAGCATGGGAAGAATGAAAGAGGCAGAAGAGGAAAGAGGAGAAATTCACAGAATGGCATTCATACAATGGCGTCACAGCCATTGGGATCAAAGCAGTAGTGTGGTTTAAAGGCTCAGCCCCCCGTTCTGCCTTGTACCCATTGTATCAATGTAGTCCAGCATCCTGCTTCCAACACTGGCAGGCCCAACACCTTTGGCAGTGTACAAGAATGGCATGTGACCTTCCACTATCTCCATCACCTGATCTACAGACATTTCTTGTCTCTGAGATTTCATTTATAGTAATAATAATAAGATTCGATTTATATACTGCCCGTTAAGAAAAACACCCACTCGGAGCAGTTTGCAAAGTGTGCTATAATTATCCTCACGACAATCACCCTGTGAGGTGGGTGGGGCTGAGAAAGCTCTGAGAGAGCTGTGACTGACCCAAGGTCATCCAGCTGGCTACAAGCAGAGGAGTGGGGAATCAAACCAGTTTTCCAAATTAGAGTCCTGCCACTCTGAACCACTACACCAAACTGGCTCTCTTATTTGTTGTTGCAGATTGGAATGTCTTTTTTCAGAAGAGCTTGGATTGAACATTGGATGGGAGCATCCAAGAGAACATCTGATGGGAGTAGATGGTTAGGGGAAGGAGGTAGAACCCCTCTTTTATAGAGTTAGCAGCTCCCCCTTTAAAAGAATGCAAGTCTTTCCTTACAAAATTATAATTTACAAGGTACCTTAGTTGGAAAGGATCAAACAAGTGTAATTTTGTAGTGTAAATGAGTACATACAATGGGAGGGGAAGAGCATTTGTCTCACTGACACTTTGAGAGTTATGCAGCCAAGGAAAGTTTTTGTACTCTTTATAGATTAAGAATCTAGGTGAATGCAACAGTTCAGACTGCATCAGCAACTGCAACTTTGTATTGCAACTTTAAACATACAGGAATCTTACATTTGGCGCCTCAGCCATATTGTATTTGGTCCATCCCTTTATTCACTGTTTCTTGCACAGGAGTGACTGCATGGCCCAGATGATTACAATATAGTTGGCCATATTGTGCATCAGGAAAAATTACCACAGGATTCTAAACTTTTAAGTCATAACCCAATACAGAATTAAGCACATTTAAGGCCCTTGCAATCACTGGACGGACATGTGCTAAACTCTGTCAGACTGTGACCTGCATATCTTTTTTTGCCCCAGACGCACATTCAATGGCATGGATGTTTTTTAAAAAATAGTGCAATCCTACTACAATCTAAGCCCATTGACCATGGTCACTTTTTTAAACAACAAAAAAAGCTTCAACATTGAACTGTCATGGACATAAAAGGATAACAAATATCTCCCCCAGGAAGCCGAGGAATGAGAAAATCATTAAACATAGGAAATAAATGGTAGTTTGAATAGCAGCATTTCTCAATGGTCCAGATCTTTCCAAATCCAAATATTTAACTTAGTTGTGAGTCTAACCATTCTTAGTATAAAAACAATCACAGCATCCTCTCCTCATTGCATACCAATGTCTATTTTGGGATAGTGTTTTCATAGCCATATATATGAGCCTCTCTTTTCCATTACACTATGTCAAATTTTGTTTAGACAATACAGAAGGGGGCATTTTTTTAAAAAAGTTCACTGAATTATCAGCGAACACTGCAGGTGCAGTGAAAAAATGATCATCTTGAGACTTTGTTTTATATTCTGGTAAAGATAGAAACACTTTACTGACTGCTGTAATATTCTAAATCCTGGTGACATGGTCTCTTAAGATATTCATAATGAAAGTTTGTTACTTGCTAAGAATTGTATGTTAAAGATCACAGCTCGGCACTATCTGACAGAGTTGGGTGCACTTTGGATAAGGTTTAGATGAGGTGGTTGTTGTGGGTTTTCCGGGCTGTATTGCCGTGGTCTTGGCATTGTAGTTCCTGACGTTTCGCCAGCAGCTGTGGCTGGCATCTTCAGAGGTGTAGCACCAAAAGACAGAGATCTCTCAGTGTCTCTCTCTCTCAGATACTGAGAGATCTCTGTCTTTTGGTGCTACACCTCTGGAGATGCCAGCCACAGCTGCTGGCGAAACGTCAGGAACTACAATGCCAAGACCACGGCAATACAGCCCGGAAAACCCACAACAACCATCGTTCTCCGGCCGTGAAAGCCTTCGACAATACATCGTTTAGATGTGGCTTTGGCTGGGATGACCACTTGCTCAAAGAGCAAGGATACTCAAGTGTAGCACTATTCGCACAAGTTTCTTATTTTTAGTACTGACATTCCTATTTGGGGCACATGGGAAGTTCTGCCATACTGCACTGAAAAGAAGGAAGATTCCCTCTGAGAGGAATCAAATGCAAACTGCTGCAGTGTGGATGATGACAAGAGACTAGGATACAAAGCTGATCTGACAGAGTGAATACACACAATGGCAATGAGCCTTCAGTTGCTTCTAAGAACAAGGAAACCTTTGAAAAGTTCTGCAGTACAAAAGAACAAGATAAGCCATTTTCTGTAATTGGGATACTGGGAAACAGACTGATTTGCATGTTAAAACATTGACCTTTTCGAATTTATTCAATGTGAGCATCAAGTTGGGGAGTGAGTAAGTTTCAGAAAGAATGGATATCTTAACTATGTTTTCAATAAGCAAGGCAAAATCACAGGATGAGTAATCATCCTGCTTGGAGGGAGTACTATTTCCTGAAATCTGTCCTTTCCAAAACTCTCTGAAACACACACCTCTTCAAGTGGAAGAGAGATTATTCTGTAAAGGATATTCAGAGCAATAAGCATTGACTTTGTACCTTTATGTACTATTAGTAAAATACAGTATATATCACACAATAGCTTAAGAGAGAATCAAACTTTATGCAAGTGTCAGTTTTACCCTGCTTTCTGGGAAATGGGAAGTGCCAAAATAATTTTGCATTTCAAAGTAAAAGGATCTTCAAAAGTAAACAGTGGAAAAATATAACTCTGGCTGGCATAGCATTTGAATGAACACACTTTAAACTGAGAACTACATCACTGGCTTGCAACTGGGGTAAAAATTTCCTTGAATGTGTTCTGACTTCATTTTCATATTTTGTAATACACAAAGGTCCTTTTATGCTTTGTGCAACCTTGGTTTTTCCTTATGTGTACAAATGCAGCTGTCATCTTTTCAGCAACAATAGCTACTCAGCAAATAAAGGAGACAAACAGTATTTTTTTTACACTTCTGATGTTTGACATTTGTACAACTGTCTTATCTACTTACTTACTTTTATGCATGCAGAACAGATGCTTCTGCACCCTCAATATAACATGCATGTATACAGAGCCATCATTCATAAATAATATTATTTTCTAATGGTTGTTAGAAGCTAGATTACTTGCGATTTTTGCACCTACAGAGCAGAGACTTTGAATGACCACGCCCTTTTCCCAGACTTAAGAATATGCTTTTACACTTATTTTAATTAAATATCACAGTGAGATATTACCTGGTAAATTTTATGTTCAATATTTGCAGAAGATGCCTTATATCTTCACAGAAAACCTTACTGAGTTTCATCTTTTTAGTAGCACTGCTGTCAGGTGTCCCCATTTCTGAGACTTAATCACTTCACAGTCAATTCCTCTTATCTCCCGTTTGATTCAAAAGTAGCTGCGATTTTTACTCTTCTGCTTCTCTTTCTTCAATTACCTGCTACCTTTCTCGCCAGATAAAAGCATTTTATCCACTCACCTCACTCATGTTTGTTTTGAAATGACTGTTCACAGACTTCCACTTCCTCTGAACAAGGCTACTGATCCAAGCTCTTTGCTTGGTTTCTAGCTTTTCTCTTTAAAAGGGCTGCCCAGTGGCATCATGCCTCTAGTAAACCAATAAGAAATATTCACCTGCTGAACCCCTCAGCATGCATCTGAGAGTACAAAGGGCCACCTAGTGGTACAAATGGGGAAACTTGCTTTCAAAGACAGCCTAGTTCTTCTTTAAAAGCAATGTTAATGGGTAAGAAGAAAGGAAAAGGCTGTCAGAAAATACGTAAGTGTGAGAGATGGGAAAGGTGGAGGAGGGGGGAGAACTTATTCCCATGTGCCACTGAAAGTGCTTCTCAGCAACTCTCCTCGTATTCATGTGCCTGTGAGAGAAACAGAGCGGCAGTCTTAGATGTGTTTATCTCTGGGGCCTGAACCAATTAGCTATCTGAAAAGGTCGATTTACCTTCTCACCATATTGCATGTGTGATTTTGGCCTATTAATGTAAGATGAACTCATCATGATAAATGAAGTAACGTAAGGACTGCAAAGGCAAATCAAGAGCAGTGCTTTTTACAACTGCAAAAATTCAGCAGGTAAAGTTTTCTTCAATGATAGATTCCACGCCAAGGAAGACTTAGCGATTAAATCTTTGTGTGCAATGCACAATGTAAGGTGGTAGCTCTCTTTCAGGGGAGTCAACCTTGCTGCAGGGGGATAGACACACATGTACCTTTTAATTTAAAACAATTTGGCTACACATCAGAGCACTAGACAGGACAGCACCACCTTCCAAGTATACAGTGCAATAAAATAACAAGGATTCAATTTCCAAATCGTAATAAAAATCTTAGTAAAAAAGTCTTAATAAAAATTCATCTATTGGAAGAGCACTACTGACAGGGATTGAGGTAGGGAATGTGGGTTCTCTGTTTTTAAAACTGCTGTATATTATTAGCAATCTCTAATAATATTGCAAGTGTTTTTCCTGTGTTTGAGGTCTCTAAATATGTTTTCAGAATTAACAGGGGTCATTTCGTAGAAAAAGAGCTGGAGGAACTCATTAGCATAACTCATAAGCATAACTCATCCGCCTATGCCATGCCCCTTGACATCACCAAAAACGTTTCATTAGCATGGCTGATCTGCATATGCCACACCCCCTGGCATCACCTATCCTGGCTGTTTTGGACCCAATCCTGACCATTCAGGGCCAAAATTGGGCCCAAAATGGCAAAAAGGAGCTGAAAATGGCCAAAAAGGGGGACAAAAAGGTCAGGATCGCACCACTGCTGAGCAGGAGAGTGATCCACCACCTGTCAGAGGCCCGATCTGGGCTGATCCACCACCTGTCAGAGGCCCGGAACTGCATTCCTGCGCATTCCCCCTCGAAATGAGACTTGAGAACTAATAATATAAATCCTTAAATACAGTCCAAGCAGGAGCCAGAGCTGTGTTACATCATGTTATAAACAATATCAGCTAAGCACCTATAACACTCAGCCACATCCCACAGAGTGTTTGCATTGTTCCCCCATAGCACGTGCAGGGACAATCACATCTGCCCAGGTATAAAATATTGCCATGTGGTTGGGGAAATGCAATATCCATGTAGAGAAGCAAAGTCTTGAGAATGGACTTAGGCCCTGAAGGGAACTGAGAGAAACATTTTGTTTGTACTTGCTGACTAAGGTGGGTAGGGGATAGGGAGGCTTTACACCTCCACCATAATAGATGACTCACTTGCTTTGCAAAATGGGAGAGATGAGAGCAGAAGCCCAGGAAAGCAGTAGCAAGAGTTGTACAGCATGTGCACAATTATGTCTTTACCAGTTGCCAGACATGTTGAGAGAGAGCAGTATAGACATGGGCACGAACCCCCCAAAAATAACGAACCTGCGGTTCGTGGTTCAGTGCCGCCGCCGAACCCAAACTAACAAATCGAAATGAACATTTCCCGCTGATGAACCTGTTCAAGGTTCGTGGTGTCAGCTTGTGGCTAGATAAGGCTCTTCCTACAGGTTCCCTTTCAAAAGCAAACAAGAGTCCATTGATTGAATAAGGAAACTTTACTGCAGAAAAGGTCCATTATAGTCCACTGTCCTGAATAGGAGACTCAGGATGGTACACAGTCATTGTTACCAATGAAGGGCAAAGCATGAGGTACAGAGTAACAGTTCCCATCTGCATCAGCCTCCCCCCACAGTTCTCAAAACAACATCTTTCGCAATTGGGAAGCTGCTCTCCTTCAAGGCCAATGCCTGGTGGAACGGTGTTAGACAAAACAGTCTCCTCCGGTGGGAAAGCTGCCTGGGAACTGGTGCACCTGCGGAGAAAGCACTTAGACACTAGAAACATTAGAAAATGGAGTCAGTACAGTTTAAATATACACTGGACCTGACATTCTGCCCCCCTTAAAATAGATCCCCCCCTGGCTTATATGGGTAACGAGTATGAAAAGCTTTGGTTAATCTAGGAGCATGAACATGTACAGAGTTCACCCACTCATCGTATCCAGAATCAAAGTCCTTCCACCTAATGAGGTAAAAAAGCTGATTCCGTTTGATCTTAGAGTCCAAAATTTGTTGCACTTCGTAGTGTATTTGGTCGTCTATCAAAGTTGGAATGGGTGGAGCTTTGATGTGCCACTTGTCATCGGTGGGAGCTCTTTTAAGGAGACTGACATGGAATGTATCATGAACATGGCGTAAGTTCTTGGGTAAATTTATAGCAACAGTCACTTTATTGATTACTTTGCGCACAGGGAAAGGCCCAAGGAACTTTAATGCTAGTTTGCGGCTTGTCTGAGCTAATTTCAGGTTCTTGGTGGAAATATAAACATGATCTCCAGGTTGTAAATCCCATTCGGCCACACGATGGCGATCTGCGTACTTTTTGTAATCCAATTTGGCTTTCTCGAGGTGTTTTTTAATAAGAGTCCATTGCTGCTTGGCCTCCCCCCACCAGGAAGATACATCAGGTGAATTAGAGGAAAAGGGGGGGGAGTGTCCAACGGGAAGGGATTGAAGTGAGTTCCATATACAATTTTGAAAGGGGCTTCCCCAGTGGAAGCATGCACACTGTTGTTGTATGAGAACTCGGCTAAAGGAAGAAGGTCCACCCAATTATCTTGTTGGAAATTAATGTAGCAACGAAGGAACTGTTCTAAAATTTGATTAGTTTTTTCGGATTGTCCGTCGGTTTGTGGGTGGTGGCTTGAACTGATTCCTTGCTCAATATTCAACATTCGCAAAAGCTCCCGCCAGAAGTTGGCAACGAACTGTCCGCCGCGATCCGAAATCACCTTGGACGGAAAAGAATGTAATTTTACGATGTGTTTTAAGAATAAATCTGCCAGTTTTCGAGCGGTGGGTATAGCAGTACATGGAATAAAATGAGCTTGTTTGGAGAACAGATCTACCACGACTAAAATGCAATTATGTCCTTTCGAAAGGGGTAAATCAGTGATAAAGTCCATAGATATTATTTCCCACGGTCTGTCAGGCGTCTCCAATGGTTGTAGGAGGCCTGGAGGTTTCCCTTTCCGGGTTTTGGCGCTGAGGCAAATGGGGCAGGAGCTAACGTATTGGGAAATGTCTTTGCGCATGCCCGGCCACCAGAATTGCCGTTGTATTAGATGCAACGTTTTCAGATACCCATAATGACCAGCAGTGGGGGCATCGTGACATCGTTGTAATACCTCCCGTCGGAGGCTGTCTGGGACATAAAATTTGCTTCCAGCTAGCCAGTCTCCCTGTGGGGATTGGGCCAATTTGCTTTTAGGCGCTTTACCCCCCTCCTTTTCCACCTCAGCTTTAAGTTTCGATTTCCACTCTTGGTTATGCGGGAGGGGCTGTCTTGCGCGGCTGCGGGTAGTTACCACGCCTCCCAATTGCGTAGGGGAGAAGACCGTGTCTACAGTCTCCTCCCGTTTGCTCTTGTGCTGGGGCATGCGCGATAGGGCGTCTGCAAGAAAGTTAGTTTTGCCCGGGAGGTAATTTAAAGTGAAGTTGAATTTGGAAAAGAATTCTGCCCATCGCAATTGTTTGGCATTCAGTCTGCGAGGGCTGCGAAGGGCCTCCAAATTTTTATGATCTGTCCAGACCTCGAAGGGATATCGCGCCCCCTCCAGCCAATGTCTCCAGTTAGTGAGGGCCGCTTTCACTGCAAAAGCTTCCTTCTCCCACACATTCCAATTCCTTTCTGCCTCTGAAAATTTCCTTGACAGGAATGCACAAGGCCGTAACTTCCCATCCTCCCCCTTCTGCAATAATACCCCTCCTATCGCCGCATCGCTGGCGTCGACTTGCACTACGAAAGGGTAATTTTCGTTGGGGTGGCAGAGGATGGGTTCTGTTACGAATTGTTCTTTTAGGCATTCGAAAGCAGTTTGGCAGTCGGATGTCCACTGTATTTTGGAGGAGGGTTTTTTAGCCTGGTCCCCTTTATTTTTCGTCCTTAACAATTCGGTTAAGGGGAGCGTGATGTGAGCAAAGTTTGCTATAAAGTCTCTATAGAAGTTGGCAAAGCCCAGGAAGGACTGCACTTCTTTGCGGGTGGTGGGAGTTTGCCATTCTTGGATCGCTTGTATTTTGGCTGGATCCATTTTTAACCCCTCTTGGGAGATACAGTACCCAAGGTAAGTGAGTTCAGTTTTGTGGAATTCACATTTGGACAGCTTAATGGGAAGTTTATTGTTCATCAAAGTGGACAGGACTTTTTGCACCATTTGAACGTGTTCCTCCTCCGAGTCTGAATAAATTAATACGTCATCAAGGTACACCACTACACCTTTATAGAGGAATTCGTGTAGAACTTCATTTATCATGGACATGAATACAGACGGGGCTCCCGCCAATCCAAAGGGCATAACTAAATATTCATACTGTCCGAGGGGTGTATTAAATGCGGTTTTCCACTCATCCCCTGCCCTGATACGAACGTGGAAGTAAGCATCTTTTAAGTCTAATTTTGTAAAGATCTTACCTTGGGCCACGACGTTGAGAAGATCTCGGATGAGTGGGATGGGATAGGCGTTGTTGGTAGACACAGCATTAAGTCCTCTAAAGTCCATGCACAGTCGAAGTCCCCCATCTTTTTTCTTCACGAAGAGTACCGGAGCGGCATGGGGGCTATTGGCTGGGCGGATAAACCCTCTTTGAAGATTGGTGTCGATGAATTTTCGGAGCTCTTCTCGTTCATGGAGACTCATGGGATAGAGTCGTCCTTTGGGCAATGAGGCTCCAGGTACAATTTCCACCGCACAGTCAGTTCGTCGGTGCGGGGGTAGAGTATCAGCTTCCTCTTCGGAGAAGGCATTCAGAAAGGGCCAGTACGGTTCGGGAATTTGGTTTATTTCTTCTTGGGTGAGAAGAGCCTTCTCGGTGTGAGTTGGATCACTACCCCAGTTTTGGTTCCAGCGATGGTTTTTACAGTTGGAGTGAGTGAAGGTAATGCACCCCTCTGCCCAATTTATGTAGGGATTGTGATCACATAGCCACTTGCTGCCTAAAATTAACGGGTATTTGGCAGTGGAGCTGATGACAAAAGACCTTTTCTCCCAGTGTTGGCCCATGCCGGTGATTATTGGGATGGTTTCAGTGGTCACAGGGTTCATATTGGTGCCATCCATTTGTTCAAAAATCACTGGGTTTTGCAATTCACGAGTTGGTAGCACTAGTCCGTTGACTAGGGCCGGGGCAATAATGTCTCTCGAGCAACCCGAGTCGATGAGGGCTTGCACTCGGATGTGCATCTTCCTCTCCGGGTTAAGTAAAGTCACTGGCATGAATAAGATGGACCCAGGTGGCCGGTTCCGTGCAGGGACGGGCTTGGGGCAGATCTGTCGTTTGGGCCCTTTTACGACAGATCCATCTCGTTTCCCGACTGGGGGCTTTCTGGATTTACCTCTGCGTTTGGGGAAGCGGGGTCGTATTCCATAACTTCTTCCGCTTCCAGTCCTCTCTCTGAGGCGGGCCTTTGGGAAGCGCCGCGGCCTCTGTTCGCGCGTGGCGCGGGAATCGGGCGTTGGAGAGTAGGAAATGGAGCAAGGGTTGGACGCCGTAGTTGAAGCGGAGGTCTTTGCACAGGCCGGTAGGGGCATTGTGCTGCAAAGTGACCGGCTTGTCCGCATTGCAAACACAGCCCTTGTTGCCATCTAGCATCTCTCGCTCCACGGGTGGCATACCCAGCTCCCCGTCCTCCCTTCTGTAAAGTCAAGGGTCTTCTTTGTCCCGTTTGTTGTTGTTGTTCAACCAAACGGACTTCCAAGATGCGATTTTCAACTTCGCATGCAAGTTGGATCCAACCTAACAATGTAGGGGGATTGTCCTGCATAAGGGCTCTGTCCAGAAGTCTCGGGTTTAGCCCTTGCTTAAACAGGATGATTTTGGTGGACTCCTCACACCTAGGGCATTTGGCAGCCAATTGTCGGAATTTCGTGATATAGTCTCTCGCTGACATGCTGCCTTGTTTAATGGCTTGCAATTCTGTTCGGGCCCTGGTTTCCTCTAAGGGGTCTTCATATTGCGCTCGAATAGCATCCACCAGCCCCTGGAGAGTATTGAGTTCCGGGGCCCCGATATTGTATAGTCCTACATACCAGTCCGCTGCTTTGCCTTGTAAGCGGGAGCCGAGATGTTCAATTTGACTGGCCTCGCTGCCGAAGAGGTGTCCCCACCGGTTGAAGAATTGCACGACTTGCACTAGGAAAAATCCCACTTTGGAGGGATCCCCATCAAAAGTAGCTTCCAGTTTCACCCAGCCCATCGGGAGGTCTTGCCTCGGAGCCGGTGCTGGGTAGGAGTCCGTCGGAAGCATCAATGGCACTTGAGGTACGGGGGGACCCGGTTGTGGTAGCGGCGCTGGTTGCGCTGGCGGCGGCATCACCGGCTGAGCGGCCGGGGGTGGCGGCCTCAGCTGGGCTGGCGGTGGCGCCCTCGGCTGGGCCGGTGGCTGCAGCCGTGGTCGGGCAGGCGGCTGCAACCTTGGACGGGCTGGTGGTGGCAATACCGGAGGTGCTGACAGTAGCGGTTGAGGTGGAGGTGGCCGGTGCGGGTGAGTAATGACAGGCCGCTGAGGTGCGGGTTGGTGGGGTCGTAGTGGTGTAGGCCCCACCGGTTGGTTCGGAGGTGGTATTACGGGCTGCTCAAGTGGCAAACGTATCGGTTGCTGCAAAGGGGTTAGTTGCAGTCGAAGCGGAAGGGGCCGCAGCGGCGAGGGCCTGATGGGTGGTGGGCCGCGCGGGCTTGCCCCTCCCGGCGTCGTGTCTCTGGGACGCAAAGGCTGGTCTTGTGGCGCCGGTAGTCCGTCCCTCGGGGTTTGCTGAATGGGAACCACTTCTAGCGGTCGTTGCGGTAATTCCTCCCCAGAAGGGGCCGGAGGCTCTTCCGTCTGATCCGGCCGAACTGTTATTGGAGAAGTGGGAGGGGGTATCACCGTCGTCTCGGTTGGACGGGTTGGCCCTTCTTCCCCTTCTCTAGGCTCCTCCGCTGGAGTCTCCTCGGGAGATGGATCCCCGTCCGATTTAGGGGGTTCCGTCGGAGTCTCTCCAGGTACCTCAGCTGGAGTATCCCCGCTCGGCGGAGTTTCGTCTATTCTAGGGAGTTCCGCGGGCGATTCTCCCGGTTCTCCAGGGTAGGATTCCTCCTCTCCCGAAGGCAGCGGCTGCTGCGGGGCGTCCTCCACTGGATAGGACATAACACTTTGGAGGGTGGCGATTTGTACCGCCATTTCTTCAGGTGAGATTCTCTCTCCTGCCCCCATCGCTGAGATTAGGTGAATGGCATGAGCCAAACTTTCCTCCATATCGATCAGCCTAGCTTCCAACTGTTGCATTCGGCTAGGACTCGGTTGCCCCATCACGGAACCTCCCTCGGTTGTACTCACCGGGGAAAACGGTCCCCAAGGCGGAGGATCTCCTTGATCGACTCGCGATCTCGCTGCTAGAATTCCTTTGGCTAGGCCCGTCACTGCCGAGATGCCGGAATCTACAGCATGGGTGCGACTTTGCATTTGCACCCAACTTTGTTCAGGAACTTCCGTTGGCTCTTTCCATGGGGCAAGTTCCGAATAATCCCAACTCAGGGCGCCGCGGCGGGATGTGTTCCCGTCCGTCTGTTCGGCCGTCCTGTTCCAAAACAGCCACGGTTGGCTGCTATCCAGCTCAGGGACAGTCTCTAGGCTTCGGCGTCCGTCCATCGAAACTCTTGGATGTAGCCCTCCGGCCCGGCGCTCTCGCGTTTCTCGGGGTCTGGCTCCCCACTCCAACGGGGTGGGTAGCGAGATCAAGGGGAGAGCGGCAGCCGTCGGCCTTGTCCCCTCACTGCCGAGGTCGATGAGAGGCGGTGTAGAAGTCGAGGCTCCGGCCCCGGCTGGCACCTGAGATTCTTGGGGTTGCGCTGTTTGACTGTCGGGGGACGCATACGGATCAAACAAAGGATCCCTGTCCGGGACTACCTTGGATTCCGCTGGGCCCGACTCAGGCATGATTGGTAACAAAATGTCAGCTTGTGGCTAGATAAGGCTCTTCCTACAGATTCCCTTTCAAAAGCAAACAAGAGTCCATTGATTGAATAAGGAAACTTTACTGCAGAAAAGGTCCATTATAGTCCACTGTCCTGAATAGGAGACTCAGGATGGTACACAGTCATTGTTACCAATGAAGGGCAAAGCATGAGGTACAGAGTAACAGTTCCCATCTGCATCAGCCTCCCCCCACAGTTCTCAAAACAACATCTTTTGCAATTGGGAAGCTGCTCTCCTTCAAGGCCAATGCCTGGTGGAACGGTGTTAGACAAAACAGTCTCCTCCGGTGGGAAAGCTGCCTGGGAACTGGTGCACCTGCGGGGAAAGCACTTAGACACTAGAAACATTAGAAAATGGAGTCAGTACAGTTTAAATATACACTGGACCTGACACGTGGTTCGTGGGGCTCAGAACGGACCCTGTTGGACTTAGAGAGCTCATATTCACAGGGAGTGTTTAGCAGGCTCTCCTCCAGCCAGCACCCAAGGTTGGTCAAGATTGCAATAGGGATCTTGGAGTTATACCCTCTCCAGTCCAAGGCCCCCAGGAAACTCCCACTTGATACAATTAGAGCCACCAGTTGACGTGGGCCCAGTGTACAAGGGGTGTACTCGAAGGCGGGCTGCCTCCTCTCTAGGGGGAGGGGGTATGGCCACTCGCTGGTGGCACTCCCCATGTGCCCACCCACCAGGCCTCAGAGGAGCGCACATTTATTCCCGGCGCAGGATGGAAGGTGGGTGATGACGGCAGCTACCGGGCCTGGTGGGCATGGGGAGGCGGTGGTGTGCCGCCTTCCCTCAGGGGGCGGGGGGTCTGTGTACCCTTTTCTATCTGTTTCTCTGTATTTCTCTCACTGTCTATTCGTAACTTTCTGTTTCTTTCTGTGTTTCCACCACTATCTATCTGAATCTATATCTTTCTATGTATATCTGCCCTTTCCTTTTTCTTTCTATCTCTAGCTGTCTTTTTCTCTCTTTCTATAACTATATTGTTTTCTACATACCTTTCTCTATCTTCATCTATATGTATGTTTGTGTATTGA
Organism: Eublepharis macularius; assembly: GCF_028583425.1. Lineage (NCBI taxonomy): Eukaryota > Metazoa > Chordata > Lepidosauria > Squamata > Eublepharidae > Eublepharis > Eublepharis macularius. The sequence goes on from NC_072792.1 coordinate 92,851,393, forward strand.
TCTTTTTCTAATGTTTTTGTTTTTGTTTTTCAATCCATCTTTCTATCTATCTGGCTATCTTGTTCTGTCTGACTCTGTATCTATTTATAGCATTCGCATGTCATTTGGAAGGGAAGTGGGAAGACCCCCAGCAACCATGGGGCCTTACCCAAGGGTCCCCCTGAGGATTTCTCTTGTAGCAGCCAGCATCACCCACCTTCCTGCCTTTGTGGAAAGGATGGGAGTTGCAGGACACATTCCCACCTGGCTGAAAGGGGTCCAGTCAGTCCCATTGACAGGGGAGCCGCCATGCTGTGCAACCAACTGTATCCCTATACAATACAATCAGCTACGTGATTGCAGCCAAGCTGTCCCTTGTGACCAAGAAGTGAGTAGTAACAGGATAGTCCCTTGTGAAGCAGTGGCTGACATGACCCGCCGTCCTGCCTTTGTGGAAAGAAGGGGATGGGCAGGACAGGAGACATTGCTTGGATGGGTCAAAGTGGTTCCAGAGAGGGAGAGACAGAAATGGGACAGCAGCAGCAGCAGCAGCTGACATAGGCCACCTTCCTGCCTTTGCGGTAAGGACATGAGTCAAGGGACCCATTCCCCCCTGCTCAGAGGGCACTGCAATGGATAGGGGCAGCATGTGGCTCAACTATATGTGCAACAGCTCCTGAGCTGTTGTGCAAATGCCCAAAGGAGGCTGCCGCCAGCATCACCCACTTTCCTGCCTTTGCAGAAAGGAGGTGTCATAATGATCTGGCTCTGGCTGTGCCAGTAAGGCCTAGCAAGGTCTCAGAAGCCTGTTAGCAGTGGGAGTGGGCCTGGCTAAACCTGACCCAAATGTGCCAGCCCTCATTCGGGATACCCGCAGGACTCAACAGGCAAGGGTGCACGGCAACGGCATGGAGAACCAAAATGTTTTAGTAGCCTGAGGAACCCCAGGCACTCCACAATGGATATAGGCAAGCCATGTAGGTCAATCATCTCTGCCAAGACACGAAGGCCCACCTTCTGAGCCCTCAATCTCGACGTTGTAAACGGCATTGTTCCAGACCCCAAGGGGACAACTTCCACGAGCGTGGCCTGCCGGAGCGCTCCACTCCCACCAGCGTCACCCTCAGGGCAAGGTGACCCTCCCACTGATCCCCGCTCAGAAGAGCTGGTTGCCCCCTTTCTCCCCCCAACGGATGTTTCACTGTGCGAGGATGGAGACAGGCTTGGGTGGTGCGTCTTCAGGTGCTGAGTCAGGACTGTCAAAGACAGGTGCTTCAGGTTTTTGCCCCTGCGCACCAGGACATCACAGGCACAGCACCACACCACACAGGGGTCATTAGTGTCAGGGCTTGCAGTGGCCACTGCTGGGCGGGGTGCTGGGCGGTCTGCTCCTGACATCAAAGAGGGGCCAGGGATTCTGCAGGACCCTGCTCTGTGGAAGGAGGGGTGGTATACATCACCCAGACTCCCTCTCAATCCACTCGCTGGCCTGATCAACCTGTGCCACTCACCCTCTTTGGCCTCTGCCATCTCCTCCTCCTTCATCCACTCTCCTCCTTGCCTTTGCTCTCACATTGCTCTGCTCTCACTCCACACCATCACTCCTTACTCACACCCACCACCTCAGAGCTCTTCCTAGCCACCTTATATAGGGTTTCATTTCCCCGCCCCACCCTCCTTCTAGGCTTGCTCCCTCTCCTGACTTGGCCCAGCTATGCCTTCCCTCAGGAGTTTCCTTCCTACCACTAATCCCTTCTTGGCCTCCTTGCCTTGCTAGCAGGATGGGGTTGAATGCGAGCCATCCCCAGCTGAGGTCTCCTTGGCCTTGCTCACGAGGAGCTGCCCCAGTAGGCCTTTGAACTGCTGAGCTTGCCTGGCCTTGCTCGCGAGGAACTGCCCCAGCTGGCTTCTGTGCTGCTGAGCATGCCTGGCCTTGCTCGCGAGGAATTGCCCTGGCCAGCTTCTGGGCTGCCTGCTCATTGATGCTGGGTGGGGCTGCCCATCTCCTCCCCCAGAATGCCTGTGGCAGGTCCACCTGGAGGGGCTTGGCTCCTAGCAACTCCTGAGCCAGGCTGCTGTCCTCTAGCCGGGGTGTGGCCCTGGGCTGTCATGGCTGCTTCTTCTCCTTGGCTGGTAAGGGCTCTGGGCTGCTGCTGGGTCCCTATTCCCCCTGCCTTGGCCCTTTTCCTCTGCCCTGCTTAGCCCCCTCTCTTCCCCCTGGAGGGTGGGACTGGCTGGTCTCTCCCTGCTCCCTCCAGCCCTCTGAGGCTTTGGCCTTTCACCCCTTCCCCCTGGAGTGGGCAGGTTATGGACCTGGTTGCTAGCTGGGGTGGTAGAGCCACTGCCTCCCGGTTGCCTCCCACTGCTCCCTCCTGGCAAGTCTGGGGGCTGGGACTCAGACCCCGGACAATTAGGAAGGGCCTGAAAGTGCCTCCATACAGAAGCATTGAAATATGGACCACTAACTGTCCCAGGGAAAGGAGGACGAATGGTTACAGACTGCGCTGTGGAGCTGGCCACGGACGACGGGGTGAGGGGTGGACTGCAAGCGGGAACACCACCAAGAGTTTTGGATGGGGACTGGAGGGATCTTTCATAAAACACAAACCATTCCTCCATGGATCCATCACCCACCCCCCTCCTCAAAATGTTGAGAGAGATCCTCTCCCCCCAGCGGAAAGACCTCTTTGGCCTCCTCCACAGCCCACACAGGTGAATTGGGGGGAGTGGGAGGACTCTTTGCTGCCCCCAAACCACACCCACTACTGCTTTCCATAAGTAAACCAAGAGGACTGCCATCGCACTTCACCTTACAACCACCCTTGGCAGCCAACACAATAGGAAGACTCATTGTGCCACCAAACTAGAATCAAGGAGGACAGAAAAGGAGATGACACTGTGAGCCCTCAGCCGCCGTGCCCACTGAGCTTAGCCCCAGGGCCTGGCAGCAGCCCTGGAACCAGAGGGAGGGAAGGACTAGAGCCCTAGCCCACCACTCCCACAGACCTGACCAGATCAGGCAATAATAATACTGTGTGGGCCCTCAGCCTAGGTGCCCACTGCGCTTGGCCCCAGGGCCTGGCAGCAGCCCTGGAACCAGAGGAGATAGATCCCTATCTCCTATCCCTATCCAAGCTCAATTATACTCTCTCTGTCTCTCTCCCCAAAGGCTAGCAAGTAGCAAGCAACAGCTCTGTCACACTCCACTGCTCAAAGCCAGCCTGGGAGCCCAGCGCTTTTTATAAGCTGAGGTCCCATAGAGAAATACAGGAGGTCTGTGGTTGGCCATCAGAGCTGCCTATCAGAGTTTGCAGGGATGAGATTGGAATGCCCATGGCTACAGAACACCCCCCCTCCCTCCCCAAGGTGTCTTCTCCCAACTTGTAACCACTTTACAGCTCCATGGTTGGAAGGAAGACCTGTCGGCCCAAGGGGCAAGCTGCCAGAATCGTTCATCTGTTGGCGAGACAAAGCACCATTGCCTGGAACGTGCCTGGCCCTAAAAAGTATGTTCAGCTGTAGGCATTTAAGTACAAAGGCCCTCACCAGCCGCATCACCCTGGGGGATCTAGATGTCATGGTGTTGACCACGTGCACCACCGCCAAGTTGTCACACCAGAAGTGGACAGCGTGGTTTGCAAGCTGAGACCCCCATAGCCAAAGCGCCACTAACATGGGAAAAAATTCCAAAAACGTAAGGTCTTTGGACAACCCCTGGGCAACCCAATCAGAGGGCCATTGGTCAGCGCACCAATGCCCCCTAAAAAAGACTCCGAAACCAGTGGAACCGGAGGCATCAGAGGTGACTTGGAGTTCCGCTTCTAGCAACAAATCTTCCCTCCAAAAGGTCACCCCGTTGAAAGTGGCAAGGAATTCCCTCCAGACTAAAAGATCCTCCCGCATACCTTTATTAATTCGTAAGCGATGATGAGGTAGCCGTAAGTTCCCCATGGCATCGCACAGCCATCTGAGAAAGGGCCTGCCGGGCACAACTGGCTTGCAAGCAAAATTTAAATGGCCAACTAACTGCTGCAACTCAAGGAGGGACACCTTGTCCCTACTCAAGCAGTCCTCCAGTCTCGCTCTAAGGTCTACCACCTTCTCAAGTGGCAACCGCAGAGTTTGATGCATGGTATCAAGCTCGATGCCTAAAAACGTCAGGACCACTGCTGGTCCCTCGGTTTTTTCATGGGCCAAGGGAACCCCTAGCTCCTCCGCGAGCTCAATGAAGGCTGCCGCCAACAACCTGGCACACTGCCCTGTGCCCGCAGGCCCAGACACCATAAAATCATCTAAATAGTGACAGGTGTCCTTACAGGCACAGCGGCGACGCAGCTCCCATTCCAAAAAGGAACTGAAGCGCTCAAAGGCAGAGCAAGATATGGAACACCCCATGGGTAGGGCCCTGTCCATATAAAACTTGCCCTCAAATGCAAAACCCAGGAGATCAAAGTCTTCTGGGTGAACAGGGAGCAGGAGAAAGGCAGACTTGATGTCGTACTTTGCCATCTCGGCTCCCACCCCACAGCGTCGCACCACTTTGACTGCTTGGTCAAAGGAGGTGTAATGCACTGAACAGAGTTCCTCGGGTATGCCATCATTCACCGATCCCCCTCTTGGAAAAGAGAGGTGATGAATGAGGCGAAACTCCCCTGGCACCTTCTTCGGCACCACCCCTAAAGGAGAAACCCTAAGGGACGGGACGGGGGGGCATCAAAAGGGCCCAATACCCTACCCTCAGCACACTCCTTTAATATCTTATTACGTACCACATCTTCCTGCCAGCCACTGACTTAAGGTTGGCTGCCATGAAAGGTGTCCTAGGGCCCTGAAATGGGATGCGAAAGCCAAACTTAAAACCCGAAAGTAAATATTCAGCATCCTTATGCCGGGGGTATACCTGAAGCCATTGCTCAAGTACCCTCAGCCTTACTGGGCTGGGTCCCTTTACTAGCCCCTTGCTGCTGGCCGCTACCTCCCCCAAATCGCTTTCCCCCCGGCCACGTCCCCTGGGACAGGCAGAATGGGCATGGGGTCCAGCACAAGTGGGGCACTCATGTCGGAATTTACACACTCGCCTATAACACACCCCTTTGGACATGAAGTCCCAGCAGAGCAGCTGTGATTGAAACTGCTGCCCCGCAGGGGTGCGGGAACCCAAGCCTTGAACTGGCTTGATAATCAAATGACTGCTATCGGTCCTATCCCCCACCGTGGACTTGGAAGGTGTCATGACCTGAACCCAGAGCTGGACCCAAATCTGGTCCCATGGCAAGCTTGGAGTTAAGGCGGCCCGCATCCAAAATTCCTCATCATAACGCAGCCAAGCCCCACCCTCAAAATCGGTATAACCCCTGTAAATGATGTTCATGTATTGAAACAGGGGAAGGGCCCTATGCGGCTGCGCCCTGGCCAGGACACCAGCATATACCAAAAACCCTGGAAGCCAGTGGGCCCAGGTTCTATCAATCCGCCTCCGGCGGATCTTCTCCTTATCCCTATCCTCAAGATCATCTTTATCCTTCTTCTCCAGTTCCCTGAAGAGAAGGGTAAAGACATCGACATATTCTCCCCGCAAAATCTTCTCACGGGTGGCCTGCGTCAAGTGATCCCCCAACGGTAGTGCCGTATCCCCAGGAGGTAAGGCCCTATAAGGAACCGTACCAAATCCTTGAATTCCATAGGGGGGCAAGCCAGGCTGATTTCCATAACCGTAAGGCCAACTAGTGCTCGAAGGAGGATACCCCTGCACCTCCCAGCCAGCACTGCCACCCACCGGTGGCAATGTAGGCAATTGCTGATACAAAGAACCACTGGCACAATTAGGCCAAAGGGGCTGTCCTAAAGGGGGCCATACTTGTGGGTTATAGCTGCCAGAGCCAGAAGATAGCGACACTCCCGGAGAAGTGGACTGCCCTACAGCCCCCCATGGCCAAACAGTGTTCAGTTGTGAGTGTAATTGCGGCTGATAGTCCGTACCTTCAGCCACAGGAGGATCAACCGCCACAGCCACTTGTCCACCGTCCTCAGGACCCACCAGGTCACCTTCTCCCTCTGTTTCATGCACAGTAGGATGGTCTTGACTTGCACTGGCTTCGGCTACGGTAATACCTGCCATTTTTTCTAGAGCTAAAAGACGAGAGGCAAATTCCTTATTAAAGCCAACTTTGGCAACCTGCTTAGCCCCCCTACCTGGCTGTGTCACATCTCCTGCCATTACCGAACCCCCTGCCTTCCTTTCAAGAGCAGCGATGCGCTCCATCAACTCTTGCCTGCTGGGGCCGTCCTCGTCATCTGACGAAGACAGAGTCAGAGGAGTTTTCATGGACACGGGCTGTTTCACCGGCTGTTTACCCTTAGAGGGGCCTCCTCCCTTTTTGGACGGCATATCTCACAGCAGGCCCAAGGTAAAGTATAGGAACCACAAGTGTCAACCTTGTCCCAGTAGGTGGCACCAGAAAACCCTTGCCAGAGCAGTTACAGCTCTCTCCCAACTGGAGTCGCCCAAACCTCCCCAGCAACAATTCCAATCTGCAGTGACCACTCTCCCCCAAGGGTGTCTCCCAACTTCACCCAGCAACAGGAGTAACCCGCAGTGCGGCAGGCTCCCACCAGGTGGTGCTATGCCTATTCACCCACAGTGTAAAATAGCACCTACAGCCAAATGCCCCCCCACCAGAGCCAACGGCCTTCCAGTAATGGGGGGGGGAATAATAGACCCAGTCACCTTGCCTATCTGGGGAGGGAGGGAGCCGTTTAAATGGGCCCCAATGACTTAGGCAAGGCCAAGCCTAGAGCAGGGGGCCCCAATAGGCCCAAATCCACTGCCCTTGGGCCTGCCACCCAGCGGAAAGGTAGAGGCCCTGAAACTCCCAAACTACCCTCCCACGGCTGGCCTCCCAAAGCCCCGTGGCCTGTGTCAAGTTCCGCGGCGCCCCACACGCTCCGCCGTCGTTACCGCGGCGGCGGCTCAAACCACTTCACAGGGCCTTGGCCCAGCCTGTAATAGGCTTCTCTCCAGCACCCTGACCCAGGCAAGTTCCCTCCGCTGCTGCGGCACCGGTCCGGGCGGGGTCAGCAAAGCGCCGGAGAAAGATGCTTCTTTCCAAGACGGAGGTTGCTGTCTCAAGTTTAATAGTGTATTGCATGCCTCTGTTAAAGAATTTAGAATGTTATTAAGAAATTTCTTATAAAATTCCGGAGGGTAACCATCCGGTCCTGCAGCCTTGTTGTTTTTTAGTCTTTGTATTGTTTCTCTAACTTCCTGTGTTGTAATTGGGTTTTCTAATATTTGTCTGTGTGTTTCTGCAAGTTTTTTTAAATGTTTATGATTTTGAAAATACTGTTTAATCAGGTCTTCAGTTGGATTCTTTGATGTGTAGAGTTTTTTATAGTATTCTTTAAAGGTATGTGTTATGTCTTTGGGCTTGTGTTCTATTTTTCCGTTCGTGTTTTTTATTGCTATTATTTGTTTTGACATTTGTTTTTCTTTTACCTTCCATGATAAAATCTTTAAAATTTTGGGTGTATTGTACCAGTATTTTTTGCTTTAAATATAAAAGATTTCTTTTTATTTGATCGGATTCTATGATTTCTAATAATTAACGTTCATGAAGTAGTGCCTGATAAGTTTTTTTTACTCCCTGTTTTTTTATGTTGCGCTTCCAATTGTCCTATCCTATCCATAATTGCTGTTTTTTGTTCTTTCTGTTGTTTATTTAAATGACCTGTCAAAGACATAATTTAGCCCCTTAAAACTACTTTGAGTGCATCCCATTTCATATGAGCCAATGTATCCTTTTCATTGTTATCTTTTAAGTATTGGGCTATAAATTGCTCTATCTTTTTGCTAGTTTGGTCTTTGTTGAGTAAGACTTAATTAAGTGTCCAATGTTTTGTAGTTATAGTGTCACTTCTAATGGAAAACGTGCAGCTTGTCCAAGCATGATCTGACCACACAATACTTCCTATTTCTGGGTTTACTGCCTTTTTAACTAGTCCATGTGATATTAATATGTAATCTATTCTAGTGTGTACTTTATGTCGTGGTGAATAGTAAGTGTAATCTCTTTCTTGGTCATGTAACTGTCTCCAAACGTCTACTAGCTGAAATTTATTTATAAGTTTTTCCATATAAGTTTTATTTTTATTTCTTTTGCAATGTTTATTGTTCAGATGTGATCTATCTAGTGCGTGGTTAATTATGTAGTTAAAATCTCCCCCGATTATCAGATCCCCTTCCTGAAATTTATTGAGACTATGAAATGTTGCCTCCGAGAATGCCAATTGATTTGTATTTGGAACATATAATGAAACTATTGTGTACATCTTCTCTTCTATAAGCCCTTTAATAAACAGATATCTCCCTAGTTGGTCTTGATATATGGCTTTTATTGTAAACTTTGTATTTTTTTTATATAAGTATCAAGACTCCTCTTGCCTTTGATGTACCTTTTGCATGTATTTGCTGTTGTATCCATTTTGCTTTAAATTCTTGTCTGTCATTATATCTAAAGTGTGTCTCTTGAAAAAGAACTATACTTGGTTTTAATTTTGTTAGATTTGCCATGATACGTTTTTTCTTAATTGGATTGTTTAGTCCTCGTGCATTATAAGATATAACTTTAATGTTATGACTCATTCTTGCGTTTAATTATGTTTTCACCACTACTTTTTCTATTTTGTAACTAGTAAGTACCACTTATAGCGCAAAAACAATATTTGTATTAAACCACTTTATAACACCAACTGAGTTTTCCAAACTATACTTATCTCAAAAACAGTATCTATATTTAAACACTTGTTTATCACCTAGTATATTCTCCAAACTTTCCTTATAGTTCTGTATATATATATTTAGTTTTCTTTTTTTATTTACAATTTACCCTTCCCTCCTATTAAATCTCCCTCCTCCCTTTCCCCTTTTCTTTGTTCCCCTCCCCCTCCCCCCTCTGTTCCCTCTTCCCTTCTTCTCCTCCCCCTCCCTCCCCTCTTATTTAACATACACACAATCCTGTTCTCTCTAACCTGTGATTACTCACCTCACAGGTTATTGGTATTTTACCAACCCGAGAACAGAAAATAACTATAAGAGCTGGATGCTATACCTTCCTATTCCTCCCCCTCCCAAATCCCTGTTAGAAATTCTTTTTGTTGTTCCATTTTCTCACAACCTGCGTTTCATTTCTTCCATATAAAGTTCCATCAGTTAGTTCCAGCGGACTGGAATTTTACTGTTCTTATGCAGTGATAAATCTACCGGCATTCTTCTTTTTTGTGAATTCTTCTCTACATCCATTGAGGTTTCAATTCCTACTTCTTTAAAAATGCTGTTCCTGATTCTTGGTCTGATATTCTGTAGATTTTGTCTTTATGTTTGACCTGTAGTGTAGTTAAGTTGCTCCAGTTGTAGTTGATTTTAGCATTTCTTAAAGCTTCAGTAATGCCTTTTAAGTCTCTCCTTTTGTTCAGTACTTCTGGGGATAAGTCTGTAAGGGCTAATATTTGAGTACCTTTAAAGTTCAGCCCTCCCCTGGCTCTGGTTGTTTCAAAAATCTTTTTTCTGATATTCCCATTTGGGATTGTAGCTATTACGTCCCTAGGAAATTTTCTCTTTGCATTATTTCTTATCCCCACTCTGTATGCATTTTCTATTTTCATATCTTCCTCCTCCTCCATCTGAAGCTGCATCTGTAGCCATGAAACTAAAAAATCAGACAGGTCTTCATTGACATTTATATTTTCTTGGAATCCCCTAAATTTGATATCCCTCTTTCTCGCTGCCATTTCCAGCCTTATTATTCTTTCCTGAAAATTTACATTTGTTTTTTGTATTTCTTTAACTTCACTCTGTACAGTACTGCTGATATCAATAGCAGATTTAGCATCCTGCACTGCTTTACTCAGTTTGATTTTCATTTCAGCAAATTGGTCTTTGAATTGCTGGGATAGCATTGACATTCTCTCAAGGAGATTTTGCTCCATCTGCTGGATTAAGCTTGTAACAACATTCTGCTGTCGGGAGAGTTGATTATTTTCTGTGCATTTAGTTGCGACAGCCATTTTGTCTCCCCCTTCCTGTTTCTTAACCAGCTTTGCTGCTGCCTCCTGACTCGAAAAAAACTTCTGTAAGTTTTTAACAGCTTTTACCTTTTGCTTCTTTTCATTCGACTGTTTTTTTCATACTCTGAGTGATTTTAGTTTAGTTGTGACATTTTAAAGCAGGGATTTGTGCTGGGGAGGAATGGAGCTCTAGCAACAAGCGTCCATTTTCCTCTGCGCCGATGCCACGCCCCCCGCTTGGTGATACAATTTGATGTTCAGTACTGCTAGTACTCCTCGATTTTTGTTGTCCTATAATACTTTGAATCTTGTCCTTGGTTTCTTCCCTTTCCATATGAAGTCATTTATTACTTTCTGCCACTTGTTTAGAATCTTTTGGTCTATATAAATTGGGATCATTTGAAATAAAAAGTTCAATTTAGGTAAAATATTCATTTTAACAGCAGAGATTCTTCCTAGCCATGAAATATTCATTTTTCCCATCTCTCAAATCTTCAGTAATTCTTGTCCAAATTTTTTTATAATTGTCTTTATAGAGATTCTCATTTCATGGTGATACATTTACCCCTAAGTTTTTTATCAGCTTTGTAGTTCTCCTCTCCTTTGTTAGCTGACACAGCAACATCTTCACAGATAGAAGGAGCTTGTAGGAACTTTGTGAAACGAAGCCGAAGAACAGGACCACGTACAAAAGAGTTTAATTTTCTTGCTATCAAAACTCAAATATAAGGCACAACAAAAAGCCAAAATCAATTTTCTTGCTTCCAGAACACAATTATAAGGCACATAATAAGCCAAAATCAACTGAGGAGTTGTGAAGAATTCCCAAACTCCCGGCTGGAGGTGGCAACGGGTTTGCCGGCTTGGAAATTAGGCCCCATTTCGCACAATGTGCTTTGTCATAAGCCACATGTAAATCAATTATAGTCTGCTATTGCTACTTTTCTCTTTTACATAGAAGCCACATGTAAATCAATTATAGTCTGCTATAATTGACCCCATGAAGTAAAATCATTCGGGAACATAAGCTTTTAAGAGAAAAGTAGCAGTAGCAGACTATAATTGATTTACATGTGGCTTCTATGTAAAAGAGAAAAGTAGCAGTAGCAGACTATAATTGATTTACATGTGGCTTATGACAAAGCACATTGTGCGAAACGGGGCCTAATTTCCAAGCCGGCAAACCCGTTGCCACCTCCAGCCGGGAGTTTGGGAATTCTTCACAACTCCTCAGTTGATTTTGGCTTATTATGTGCCTTACAATTGTGTTCTGGAAGCAAGAAAATTGATTTTGGCTTTTTGTTGTGCCTTATATTTGAGTTTTGATAGCAAGAAAATTAAACTCTTTTGTACGTGGTCCTGTTCTTCAGCTTCGTTTCATTTTGTTTAGGACCACCCCCTCTTGGATTTGCGCTTGTAGGAACTTTGGCAATTGGCCCAAAAGGGTTGCCTACCCCCTTCTATATAGCATTGCTTTCATAACTATTTCTTTTTATTGGGTAGGTCAACATATATATACATTAATACATTCCAATTTTTTCGTTCCCTTAAATAGTTGTTATATGTCCCCACCCCCTCTCCCCTTTCTTATATCGACTTCCAACAGCGCTAGAACCCTTCCATTTCTTATCATTAACTCTAATTTTGGTTGTTGGGGGTTTTCCGGGCTGTATTGCCGTGGTCTTGGCATTGTAGTTCCTGACGTTTCGCCAGCAGCTGTGGCTGGCATCTTCAGAGGTGTAGCACCAAAAGACAGAGATCTCTCAGTGTCTGAGACACTCTCAGACACTGAGAGATCTCTGTCTTTTGGTGCTACACCTCTGAAGATGCCAGCCACAGCTGCTGGCGAAACGTCAGGAACTACAATGCCAAGACCACGGCAATACAGCCCGGAAAACCCCCAACAACCATCGTTCTCCGGCCGTGAAAGCCTTCGACAATACAACTCTAATTTTACTTCTCATCCCTATCATCAAAGGTAAAGTCTCTACATATCTATCTTTTTTAACAATTATCAAAAATCAGCAATTTTCCTTTTACATCCAATTTATTTTCTAGATAATCTTCCAATTTCTGCCAGTCTTCTTGAAATTCTTTTAAGTTTTGCTCTCTCATTTTCCTCGTCATTTTGTCCATCTCTGCCATGTACAACAGTTTTTGAATCCATTCATCGATTCCCGGTATCTTCTCTTGCTTCCAGTATTGTGTATATAACAGTCTTGCTGCCACTATCATATAAAATAGCAATGTTCTATCTCTTATATTAATCTTTTCCATATTTAATCCTAACAGTAACAGCTCCGGACTTTTAGTGAAATTGCCCTTCAAGATTTGCAACATTTTCTCATATATCTTAGCCCAAAAAGATTTAGCTTTCTCACACGTCCACCACATATGATAAAAAGAACCTTCATGTTGTTTATATTTCCAACATTTGTTTGACATATCTTTACCCATATTGGCTATTTTCTTCATTGTCAAGTACCATCTATATAACATTTTATAACAGTTTTCCTTTAAACTGACACATGTTGATATTTTCAGTGTATTTTTCCACATATATTTCCAGGCCTCCATTGTAATTTCTCTATTGACATTTGTTGCCCATTTCACCATCTGAGTCTTAACTATTTCATCTTCTGTATACCATTTCAGTAATAGTTTATACAACTTAGATATCATTTTCTCTCCACCTCCAAACAGAAGATCTTCTAATTCCGAGTTCTTGTTCCTAAACCCCACCTTTCTTTTATCAACTTCAAATAAGTCATTAATTTGTCTATATTGCAACCAACCGTATTTAAACGGAAGGTCTTCTTCTCTCTTTATTTTATAAGTATTTCCATCCATCATCAATATATATAGCATTGCTTTCAGAATGCTTTTTTTCTTAAAGCTTCTGCTTCACTATCAAGGTATTAAAAGGAGAAAGAACCATTTAGCTGAGAGAGCAATTTAGGGCTTTGATATCATGGAAATAATTGGCTGTGTCCACTATTGACTTGGGTCAAAGCAAAAATGAGATGTTATTTCCTCAGATGCCCTGAATGCTCTTTAAATTGAAATTATCTTCATTTGTGAATCTTGGAATGATATATTGAAAGAGGTATATGGAATAAGAACTTGAGTAGTCACAAGTTAGAAATAAGATGGCTTGCTTTATGTAGAAAAAAGGCAAAGAAACTCTTGCTTATTATTTTTCATGCCATGCCTTCAGATGGTTATTGGTCCACCTACCTAATGTATGTCTAGTTGTGCTCTTCAACCATTGAAGTAGTTGCAGAAATCTAATCTAAATTTTGAATTGCATTGGACAAAGACAGTGAGTAGGAGCCAATCCCTAGGGCCCACTCACTCAATTACAAAAGTATGTCCACTACTTTTTAAATAGTGGGGAAGATGTTTCAGTGGTACAAATAAGATGATGTTTTTGAAATAAAAAGCTCATCAGCTGAGGTTCTGGAGAGATATGTATCTATTATCATCCAGCATGAAAAGGTTCTGCCATCATTATGCAACCATTTTTTACTGTATGTTTTTAAGTGAAGAACTTTTTTTCTTGCACATTTTTGTTTTTTTATATTTGTGGATTATGCCTGTACACCTGCTGGCTTAGTTACTATGACTCAAGGTGAACTGCTCTGAGAGGGAGCCAAAGAAATCTCTGAAAGGAACTCATAAAAGCTTTGCAAGGTATTAGACTGTTATTGACTTTAGGGATAATATCCTGGGGCCTGCCAGGGCTTGAAGCAACTGTTGCTATTCTCTTTTGGCTTCTCTGCAAGACTGTGTTGAGTAGATTTGCAAAGGTCATTTAGGTTCCTAATTTCCAAACAGGGGAAAAAATCTGGGGCAGTTGTGAACCTGCATTCCATTGCCATGACCAGAGACTACTTTTCCAGGGGGGAAATACTTTATTTAAATAGCTGGGTGGATATTAGAGTATAAGGCAGACATAAACTGTACAAATTTGATTACTTAAAAAAGATTGTGCTGTGCTAAAACTCCAAGCAGATCAAAAATGCTCTCCTATTTGATTCCATTATCAGAATACATTTGAGCTGTCTAAATGAACTCTTTTATTTTATTTAAGAGTTCCAAAGTATCGTTACTCTTTCCTGTTACTTAGATGCAATGCATTACCTTCCGCTGACATGAAAGGCCATTTTAGTAGAAACCCTCCTAAGAAACCTTTCTGTACTTACTGTAAAGATAGATCAAGTTGACTCAATTGCCCATCCTTTTTAGTTGCCCTCGTTATATCTCACTTTGTAACCAATATATTACTCCCTGGACTGACTAGCTACAGAACATTTCAGAACAACAGAAATTAAAGATGGTTGTTGTGGGTTTTCCGGGCTGTATTGCCGTGGTCTTGGCATTGTAGTTCCTGACGTTTCGCCAGCAGCTGTGACTGGCATCTTCAGAGGTGTAGCACCAAAAGACAGAGATCTCTCAGCCTATGCAGTTAAAAATTACTTATAAAATACTTCAATGCATGGTTTGTAGGCTGTTAAGTTACAGGAAAAGGAGAAAGGAGAAGGCAAAAATAAGGCTGTCATCATTTTCATGAGGTTTGTTTACGGAGATTGGCAAAATGTATCAACTCCCATCATTGTCTCTTCTCTGTCAGGGAAAAGAATACAACCCTATACAAACTCGCTATAGTAGTAATGCATGTGCAGTCTGATACTATTCATATTTAATCAGAAATGAATATCTCTGAGTTCAAAGGAGTTTACTCCGAAGTACGTAAACAAACACTTTCAGCCAGCATTCTACATGATCTTTACTTCTCTAAGTCTTCTTGGGTTGTACTCACTGTCTCTTTTGTTCAATCCTGGTTAAATTCGTTTCTGAAGCTTGGCTACGGTGATCCTATGTCAATTTAATGACTCCAAAAGGTTGCTGCAGAAGTATTAGCCACCTCTCTGAGAGGGGATCTCAAGGCAGATGGATTCAGAACCCCCCATCTGCCGAGATCACACCCTCTTAGGGCCATCAAGCATCCTTGCCCAACTTCTGCCTGAAATTGGGGGGCTGTGGGTGATCTAGGCACCCCACTAGCCCAAAAACAGCAACCCGGATGATCCAGCTCCCTGAATCACTTCAGACCACCATGGTCCCAAACCGGAAGTTCCTCGACTTACTTTTTAAATATGGATGGTTACAAATACTGACAAATTAAAGACATATTTGAAGTAGATAAAAGAACTAGAAATTCAGAGTTAGAAGAACTTTTACTTGGAAAGGGAACAAAAATAATTTCTAACCTTTACAAATTGTTACTGAAATGGTACACAGAAGATGAAATGGTTAAGACACAAATGGTGAAATGGGCATTAAATTTTAATAAAGAGATTACAATGGAGGCATGGGAATACTTGTGGGAAAATACTATGAAAATATCTACATGTGTTAATTTAAAAGAGAATGGATATAAGATCATGTATAGATGGTATTTAACACCGAAAAAATTAGCAAATATGAGTAACGTTATGTCAAACAAATGTTGGAAATGTAAACAACATGAAGGCTCTTTTTATCATATGTGGTGGACTTGCGATAAAGCTAAGCAATTTTGGTCTAAGATATATGCGGAAATGTTGATAATTATGAAAGATAATTTGTCAAAATGCCCTGAAATGTTTCTGTTAGGGCTTAATATGGAAAAAGTCAATGTACTGGACAGGACATTATTGTATTACATGTTGGTGGCAGCAAGATTATTATATGCGCAATACTGGAAGCAAGAGGAGATACCAGAAATTGAGGATTGGATTCAAAAACTGTTGTACATGGTGGAGATGGACAAATTGACAAGAAAATTGAAAGAACAAAGCTCAAATGAATTTTTAAAGGACTGGGAAAAACTTAAATAGTATTTGGAAAATAAGTGGGATGTAAAAGGACAGCTATGGTCTATGGATAGTTATTAATATTTATATGATAATAGAACTAAAAACTATGTAAGAGCTTTACCTTTGAAAACTGGGGCAAATATTAGAATAGAAGGAAATGATAAGATTTAAAAAGGTTTTAGTGCTGTTGGGGGTCTAGGGTAAAAGGGGGAGGGAGGGTGGGAAATGTGTATTTGAATTGATAAATGTAAGACAATTAGTACTAGTTGAAAAAGAAATGGATGTAATATGTAATTTGTGAAATGTATGTTAACCTACCCAATAAATTTCTTTATAAAAAAAATTATCACATTTCATGACAGTGTACAAAGACAAGGAAAGAATATACTATCTATTATTGTATTTTCCTGGTCGTTGATCGTAAATATCAGTTTAGCTTCTTTATTATTAAACACAAACGTTTAAAATGGAAGGGAAAACTTTGGAGTGATTGAAGAGTTTTTGTTTGAGAAATCCAATCTCTTGATAAACAAGGGGCTGGGGTGGAGGTTAGAATGGAAATAAAAATCCCAGCCTTAATTATACAGTGTATCTTGTAATTACAGTCTTTAATTTGTTTCTTGATAGTGAGAGATTTAGCAAACACTGCATGATGTGTAATTGGACATCCACATTTATCTGGTAATTTGCCTGAGTAAAATTTGAATAACCCAGAAATAAAAATCCAATTTCAAGAGTAGAAAAGGCTTAACTGTATGAACTCAGCTAGAAAGCTTGATTCTTTCTATACATCTTACTTAGAAGCAAGTCTCACTGAGTTCAACAGGGATTATTGTCAAGCAGATGTAGATAGGAGTGCAGCCTAGATCAATGCATGGTTACTCAGAAGGAAGTATCATTGTTCAGTATGGTTTGTTTCTTCTTCGCCAATTGGGGCCTTCAGTTCTGTGTGTGTTGTTAGTCTCTCCAGGAAAGCATCCCAACACAACTGATAATGGAACTTCTTCTTTTGTGGATTTGGCTTCAGATCTTGATATCTTTAACAAGAAGGGCTTGTTAAAGATATCAGCTTCATCAGCTTAACATAGTAGTGTACATGGCCATTGTGTACAGAAGGAACAGAAGGAAGTATGCTTCCCCCATCCTGTCTATACTTCTTCACCACATGTGAGCACAGTGCAGACAGACAGACTCTGTCCCCATCATCAAGAACATTCATTCCCAATCACAGGGATTGAGCCTACACTCATACAGGTGATACACACATAGGCATAGTGCTTTCTTGTTGTGAGCATGCATAGAAGGGATGGGGCCAGCACACTTGAACATGAACATCTGCACATGGCCATGTACACTGATTTGTCATTTGGGGTTGCCAACTGAGAGCATGGGGGGTGCTTTTTGGTGTGGAAACTGGGGCAAATGAGGTTGTGCAACACTTAATGACTTCCCCCAAACTTTATGATAAAATCATAGAGATTAGGAGAATGCCTAGAGTGCTGTGCAATACAATTTCCCTATCCCCATCTGTTTTGCTCCTACCACTTGATTGAATATGGGTAGGGGGCAGAGCAATGGGAGCAGAAGGATGCTGGGGCAGGCAACCTGGTAAGTCTAATGTCATCAATACAGGATTTCAACCTTGCATTGTACAAGGGGCAGCGGACAATTGGTCCTGAAAGTTTCACAGTGTGACAAAAGTAACATGAAGAATTTGGGATGGATGGTACCCAAGGAAAGTGTTTATGAAGTGTACCATATTTTTCAAGACTTTTCCTTTTTAAAAAATTGCCTTTCCTCCCTTTGGCCCATTTAAGGTGTGCCACCATCAACTCACCTTTCTCCCTTGGATATAGATGAATCCTGTTGCAAGACAGAACAAGTTTTAATCCAACAGAGTTTAATGCAAAGAGCAGCTTAATGTGCCAGCCCAGTGGAATGTTTGCTTTTCCCTTTGAATGACAAGCACTTGTGCCATTGTTTGTCACATTTTGTGGTGTGGAGAACGTGATCTGCTGTTCCAGAAGACTCTAAACCTTCCTTGGGTTCATGGTACTAGCTCCACAGTTCTGTGGATCCTGGACACAGACTAGGATGCTTTGCACATACCCTCTGATGCAGTGCTTCTTCCAGAAAACTGTGTGTCAGAAGGCAATTCCTTGGCATTTACCATGGCAGTTAGCTTTTTAATTAAAAGGTAACAAGACATATTAATTATCAGTTAACCATTTTCAATCTCCATACCGACAAGAGAATTAACATGTTCAAGAAAGTCCTCAGCCATTATTGCTTTACAGTTTGAAAGGATGAAGCTAAAAGTACACCCTTTCCCCAATTTTTTTTTCTAGTAGCATTGAGAAAAGTCAAGGCAGAGAACAAAATCCTTTCATTCAGCATCAGTTCCTCTTTCATCATTCTGGACTTCTACAGTAAGGTTGTTTATAAAAGGCATACAAGACGAAATACACCATCTGCGTTATCAGAAAGCAATCATATTTTAAAGACTTTGGGAACTATGATTGTCCATAAGTTGATATTTCTATTTTGTGCTCCACAGCATAAGTAACTGAACTTTCTTCATCTATGGAACATGAATATTTGGAGGATAGAGGTTCTGAAAATGGCACCCTTCCCAATTCTCTAAAGGGTGATGCAAATGAGGGGCTTTATTCTTGAGTCAGCTGTTGGGTGATAGAAGAGACACCTCTTCTTTTTGCAGCAGCCCAGCAAAAACAGTGAAACCAGAACCACAAGAAAACACTAAACATGTAACTAGACATGGGCATGAACCATGAAAAAACCAAACCGTGCGGTTCGTGGCATTTTCACGAACCAGGAACCACGAACTCCCACAAACTGGGGCAAGTTCATGAATCAGTTCGTGGTTCATGGGGTTTAAATGCCCCTTTCTGGCCGCTTAGCAGCGGCAGGAAAAAGGGCATTTAAACCTCTGGATCAGCTGCTTGCCAGCTGGGTTCGTATTCCGGTTCGTGCCCGTCTCTACATGTAACCCCCCTGAGTCCTGCCTTTTCTTCAAAATTCACTTGTCCTGGATAATTGGGGGTGATAGAGAAGCCATGTGTACAGAAGGATGCTGCTGCACATCTGAATGTATATGAGCACTGTGAGGCATATTGAGGTACGAGGCCTGCACCACTGAATGTGAACAGGAATGCACATCCCTCAGTTGTTGTCTTGGACAGGTCTTGCATTGCACATGGATCAGGACTATTGATACTGTATCTATATGGGTTGACTGTGTGTGTTTATATTGCAAATTTGTCAACAGATGGCTTCCAAACATCCAAAGGTCAATGAAATTTAATCTCAGGCTCTATTGAATATTTATTTCCTATCTCTTTGTATTTAAAGTTTCAGAAGTTAAATATTTAATCATGTTATGTAACTCTACACAGATAACATCACCTGATACTCAAAATGAGTGTTGAGTAACATACTGTTGATTCATAGAAGACTAGCAACTTGCTTTCTCTGTGAGAATAATACCATTGTGAAAATATAGGAATTACCTGTGAGTATCATTTCACTTTTTCTCAATGAGGTTTGTCCTGACCTGGATAGCCCAGGCAAGCCCTATCTCATCAGATCTTGAAGGCTAAGCAAGGCCAGCCTTGGTTAGTAATTGGATGGAATACTTCCAAAGAAGACCAGGTTTGCAGAGGCAGGCAATGGCAAACCATCTCTGTTAGTCTCTTGCCTTGAAAACCTCAGGAGGGGTCACCATAAGTCAGCTATAACTCGATGGCACTTTCCACCACCATCAGTGAGATTTATATGGCCATTCAGAATAACTGCAAAGGGCAAGCATGATTAAGGGTGATACACAGTGATATGACCTCATAAGGTACCATGCAAGGAATTTTGATAAATTCTGCTCTTGGCTACTTGTCCACAGAACTGCTTCAGCGTGTACATGAAACTTCCATTGGAGCAAATGGTTTCTCTATTGACATCACTGAAGTAGATAGTTCTGTGCATATATTCTGCATGTGGAACTGTAGCTAAGTAATGGGGCTGCCTGAGATTCCAGGAGTTCTAATTTGCCAAATGTTTCTCTTCTACAGTCTTTTTTTCTTTTTTCTTTACAAAGCAGTGTATATATTTGGGGGGCGGGGCATATAGAACTATTGCTTTCCAAATGCTCAGAGTGGGGTAAGAAAGAAGCATAAGATGTGGTGGATAGAAATCAAATTAACCAAGGGTTGTCTGCTTTGTGATTAGGGTTACCAGTCCCCTTACTCACCTGGTGGAAAGGGGAGACTCAGCACTCACCTGTTTACTCTCCTGTTTGGGCCCATTTGGGGCCCAAATCAGCCCAGCGCTAATCACAGGAGCACTCCCAGGGCCCATGCGATGTCACTCCTGGGAGTGACATCATCGCACCATGCTGGGAGCACATCAGGGAGGCCTGTTCCCCTGCCTCCCCCCTCTCTGCCACTGGCCATGTGAGTAGAGGAAGAGGCTGGGAGAAAGAGATCCCACACCCCACCAGGGGACCTGACAGCCCTATCTGTCATATATGCCTTGTAACTTCAAGAAATATCTGCCTGACAAATTCAGTGCTTAATAATCAAATCCTTTGGGGATTTTGATTTCTAAACAACCATCACTGGACTGGCAAAAAATGGAAATGAAGTCTTGTCTTTGTTGCTGTTTGCAAAACATAGTTCTAGTAGCCTTGAAATGCCAGTTCTAACCTAAGGGAAAGGCCTTATGAAATTGAAAGAATTATGACCAATTTATTACTTACATTGCTAATTATGCAAATTGACCTTTTAAATTGATTTTTTAAACTGGGATAAAATTGATTTGTTCCTTAGCACTTGGCAAGAAAAAATGGAAAAATATATACTGGTTCTAGCAAGTTGGCCTTTTGAAAATGTGTTTACAAGGCAAGATCAGAGAAGCTTTAGCTAAGTGAATTCAGAATATATTGGTCTTAGTACATCAGATGCTAACGGATGGCAAACTGCAAGGAATCATAGGATGGGAGGAAAAATTTGGAGATCTCGCCTTCTCCATAAATCTCCTCTCTAAGATCATGTAGGAGCCTGAGTAGGCCAGTTTTCTCATTGCCTTTTCCCCTGACTTGTACAAATATAGCTTGGTTTAGGGTTGCCAACTCCAGGTTGGGAAATTCCTAGAGATTTGGGAGTGGAGCCTATAGGGTGAACTTAGTGGAGGGACCTCTGCAGTCTGTTCTCCAAAGCAACCATTTTCTCCAGGGAATCTGATCTCTGTAGTCTGGATGTGTATCCCCATCAGCATTTTTGTGTTCATCCAGAATATGTCTAAATATGATTTTTTTAAAATGTGGCCTTCTGTGGCCACTGCTACTTATCACCAATATGCTCACTCTGCTCACACAATTGCCCCTGACAGCATCCTGTTTGTAGTGCTTAAGGACCAGTCCTTCAACAAATTCATTGTAGCACAGCTCAATCATCAGCAGCACCATTGGAATACAAATATAGCCTAAGCTTGAAGGTTCTTGGTTACTGCTTCATTAAGGAAAAAAAGTGTGTAGTATTCCAGCTGTTGTTATTGAAGTTGTGGAGAGGACCAACCAGTCCCTCATCCAATCTGCTGTTGCAGAAGCTGTCCCTTATCCCATGCTTGTAGTGGTGCTGGTGCTCCAGTCCTAGCCTTACAAGGTTTTGTGCATGTTCAGCTTCAGAACAAAACATGGCAACCAAGCTTGGAGCACTAGCTGCAGTCACATGCAGGAGAGGAATGGATCACTCACAGTAAAGACAGGGGTGAGGGGGAGTGGTGGTGTCTTGAAGGCGTGAGGGCTGCTAGAGCTGAACAGAAGAGTATTCTATTCAGGCTTCAGAAGTAATCATGTGGCCTATGTACTTAAGCCCCCTCAAAATCTGCTTATCCATTCAGCCTGATACGTTTTGTTGGCTTAATCATGCCATACAAGGCATATGAGGCATGATAAGAGAAATAGTCCAGGTTCTTTTATATATCAACTTATGCTTGCAATGACTTCTCAAGGCCAAGCTTGTAATGTGTTGGCAGCTTATAAAAAATCTGCTGAAGCAGGAGATGTTTCTAGAGAGGACAGGAGATGGTAGGCACACATTGTTCAAGTACTGCAATAGCTGCACTATAATAAAACATCTTGGTGTAAAACAAGAGATAAAATTATGCAGGGTGTGTTTAGCAATCTTATTCTGCCATGGATATAGCCAATACAAGAGATGGACAACGTTGGTAATAGTAGCTCATTGGGTTTTCTTACACTTTTTGTTGCAGAACACCTCTTCAGGATCATGTTTTGCTTCTGATATTAATTCCATTTGTTGGCTCTTCTTTCACTAACACATTAGATGAATTCTGGAATGCTACTGAATTTATTGATATGGTTGCTGATCACATAGAATGGCAACGTTAGTATATGCTTTATAAGTAGAGGTGGGCACAGACCAAAAAATGGACAAAAATTTACACAGACTGGCCCGGTTCAGTGTTCACAAACCAGTGGGTCATGGGACATGCATATTTTAAGGACATGATGACCTTTTGGCTGGTCCATCCATCCTTTGGTCCATGAAACCAGACAACCTGGTGCAGAGCACTCAATTCCCTAGGCAACTTAGTTGCCTGCAGACCTTCTGCTGCCTTTGGAACACACCAATCTTAGCCCTGAAAACTTTGACAGGCAGATTTGGCTACCAACCAGAGAGCTCCCTTTATTCTCTATGAAGGCAAGCAGTATATATAACACCGAGTGCTGACCCGCAGTTTCACTTTCCAGCTAGTTACCAAGGGAGGAACTGCTTGTTGCGGGAGTTTTTTTTTTTATTGTGCCAGAGGGAGGCTTAGTGCTTGTGCTGCAGCCAGGCTCTGGGTGGGAGCAAACTTACTGAGTTTCCTTGGCTGAGGGATCACTCCTCTGTTTAATATTTTTTATTTCAATTCTTATTTAATTGTGGGTTGTTGGCGCTAGTGGGCCAGTCTCAGGGCTGCAATGAAACTCTGAGACCAAGCTTATTGGGCTCCTTGAGGGCTCACTCTTCTGTCTCATTTTTTCCTATTTCAATTCTTATTTGATTGTGGGGTGTTGGGCTAGCCTAGGACTCTGCCAATTGCTGCAAGCCAATGAAAGTCAAGTAGTGTTTGTGGCTCCTATTCTATCTACTGGAAGATTGCTGGGGGCAGCCACTTTGCGGGTCTGTAACTCGGACCTCCAAAATGCAATCGTGGACAAACATGGAGGGTGGCTGGAGGAGAACCTGTTGAAGACTTGCTGCAAGTTTGGCATCTCTGAGTGCAAAGGGGATGGTTCTAGGGCCCCTGGAAGTGATGGACCATGGACTGATGAACCGGTTTGTGAACCGGGACAGGTCCATGAAAAGTTCATGGCCTGTGGTCCATGAAACATGACAGACCACAGTCTGATGGTTTGTGTTTTTTTCCTAGTCCATGACCACCTCTTTGTATAAGGATACTTTGGAAAGTCTGCATTTAATGAACCAGAAATAATTAATATGGAAGAGTAACTGAAGAGCATCTGCTACACAGGGCAAAAGTGGTCAGCGAGATGGCAATGTGGGGTGAGTAGTATAGATTTCATCGCTTATATTTCTTCACTGTCATGACAATGTACACAGCACAGGTTTTTGAGACAAAAACCTGAAATACTGTAGAAAGTGTTCTTAAATCCTATGGAAAGCATTTCACCCTAGAAAGCATCCATGATCCTAGAAAATAACCAAAAGCCCATTCCCCTCAGAATCTCCATGAATCCTATCTATCCAATACTGAGTTGTGTAAATCAGAGAATTAATTCACCAGTTGATGGTCTGTTGCCTAACACTTTGCAAGCAGTACAAATTACTCTGCCTTCATGTGCATGAAAATAAGCTGAGGACAAGAGAGGGCCTGGGCCAAGCCAGTTGGGTCTTGTGCTGAATACGTTCAGTCAATTCCCATTTTAAGATTCCTCCATTAGCAATTTGATTCGACACCAGATAGAGTAAAGATGCAAAGGCATGTCCTCTGAACCAAGATCATACAGGATTGGCCTGCATTAAACAATTGTTGGGATTTTTACAAGTGTCATTCTTTTCAGTCATAAAAGAGTTAATTTGTTTGTATTTAGTTAGAGACAACTAGTTTGCATAAGACCAGTTTGATGTCAGTTGTTCTTCCTGCCACGGTAAAAGCGGAGTTGCATGCTTAATGAACAGATCTAGGATTGATTATTCTAGGACATTCTTTCCTTTACTCAGGACGCCATTGCTCTCCAGTTAGTTAGACTGTTATCTTCAGGATGTAAGGATGTAGGAACTAAGTTAGCTCTTCTTTATTTTATCTCCAATGTACCCTTTATTTTTTCCTATATGCAGTAAACATTTATTTTAGAAGCTGAACACGTGTCTGTGATTCTTTATCTGCTGTGCAAATTTTCTACTCTGCAACAATACTTATCCAACAACAATAGTATAAGCCAAGTTCTAAGAATGAGCTCAGCTGAAAGACACCACTGAAGTCTGTTTGCTCCAGAGCTGAAAGGTGGCCATTACCCACAGAGGAGGACTAGCCCAGGAGAGACAACTTGTAGAAACAACCGTCGAAACTGAAAATGCTAAGCAGTTGTACTAAGAAACTACCTAAAGGTTCCTTAAGGACAAAATTTCTCCTGACTAGTGCAGTTACACACCAGTATCTGGAGTTTAAAATATTTAAAATTTCAAGGGCTGATAATTCTTCTATATGTGATTATTTTATTTTTTTAGAAATGCTGAAAACCTAATTGTTGTAACTGTTCCTAAAAGAGATTTTTCCTCATGTCTCAAAAAATCTGGGTGGCTATGCATCACAAAGTGCTGTGTAGAGTACTACCAACTGTTGTGTTTGCCAATAAAAACCCTGGCCCATAGCCACTCAAGTGAATGGTAAGTACTCCAGGTATTTCAAAGGGCTTGGAAGGCCAAGTGTTTTTCCTTCTCAATAAAATCAGAACATTTTGTTGCATTTTGCAGCTGTACCTGGGAACGAACCAAAATTACTAATGCATTTTTAAGTTTGTTTTCACTTTGAGAGTTCATTGAGGTTTCTTTTTAGTACTCCATCAATATTCAATATGAGTTGTTTGGTCATGCACTCAAATTCTAATGCAAAGTAATTGTTGCATGTCATTTTTATAACTTTTATTTGATTTCTTATTGGCCAGTGTACATTAGGGTTTCCAGTCCACCACTGGGGGTGGGGGATTCCCCGCTCCCACCCTCTGCCCTCACCTCCACTTACTTGGCAGGGAGAAAGGTGGGGGAATGTGTATCCTGGGGCGTACTCCCGAGCGGCACGGCATGCTCCACAATGAGCATTTTGGGCCTCAAATGGGCCAAATTGGGCCTGTTTGGGACCTAAATTGGCTCACTGTGAAGTGGAGGAGCTCTCCACGGCCCTCCTGGCAGCACTCCTGTGCTCTATAGTGGGCTGAATTGGGCCCATTTGGGGCCAAAATCGGTCCACTGTTAAGCGCAGGAGCACTCCCAGGGGCAGTACGAGGTCCTGTGCAATGATGTCACTTCACAGAAGTGACATCATTGAGTAGTCCAGGATTGTGTGCACGCTATATGCCGGGTCTCCTAACTCCCACCAGGAGGGTAAGGTGACCTGGCAACTTGGGTACTTGGTACAGATGGATGTGTATAGGAAGCCCACAGATATCAACTCCTTCCTGTCTGGTGACAGTTTTCATCCTTTTCATTTGAAAAAGAATTTGCTATATTCTCAACTCCTTAGACTTAGAAGGCATTGTAGTCTGCAATCAGATTTTATCATACAGGCACAAATAGTCATGAAACAACTGTCAGACAGAGGTTATTCTGGTGGTAAGTTCCTCAAATAAGCATTTTATAGGGCCATAAATACCACCAGGTCATCCCTCTTAACTCCCAGTCCATAAACATAATACCAATAGGATGATGGTTACATTAACTTATAACAGAACATATACTCATGTTAGAGACATTATTCAAAAATATTGGTACCTTCTATCCAATATACCTAGATGTAGATCTCCTCTCTTTGCTTACAGACATTCTTAAAATCTTCAGGACATGCTGGTTAGGAGGAGAGTTTAGCGTACCCAGTTTAGCAAACAACACAATTGATGGCAGAGGCATTCTTTTTGGGAATTTCTCCTGTGGTAACTGTTTAGCCTGTGCTTTTTCAGTGAAAAGACATATGTTTCAGAACCCTAGTGTAGACACGTATGATTTTCTTCGATTAGTGATGTTACATATCAGTACCTAATGCCAACCCATTTCTTGCATACTGTTTGATTGACTTCTAAAACTACATGATACTTCATTCTTATAATACACTGAAACATATGGAATCCATCAACAAAAAATACTGAAAACATAAAGTATGACTGGAATTATTTCATCAAAATGGAGCCGGATGGTTTTGAACTAAACCTGGTCATTTCAGAACACTTTGTTATTTCGTCAGTTGAAATCCATGCTCATCAAAAGTGATAATTTTGATGTGAAAAACAAGTCCCTTAAAAGTCAGCACAGCCATTGTCCTACAATGTATTTTGTCATATAATAAAATACATTGTAAGGCTATGGGAGGGATGTGTTCAAGGACATAGAAACAGGTTTGTGTCGTCAGGCTTTTAAGATTTTAGTTGATAGGAAACCTGCTGGCACAGCCTCCATATTCTACCACCTGCCCTTTTAAGCTGCCAACTACCAATCTGCTAGGCTTTGTCACAATGCTGCTATCATCTTTCTGGCCTCATTTTGAATTCATTACTAATATGTGTACCTATCTCAAAATTAAGCATGCAGAAAACTCACCTATGAACAAGACTGTCATGGAAAGTTACCTTGATCAAACTTCCTCAGTTAAATGTGAGGTAAATTTCTACTCAGATTGTTCTGATGGTTTTTGACAAAATTCATTTTGAACACCGTAGCTAGGCAGTTGTGCAGCAGCTGTGGTACCCACACAGTCATGATGACATAGCAAAAAGTAGCAAATGGCAAAATTGTCTTCTCAATTAACTGGAGAAGAGGTATGTATCTCTTGGGTCATGAAAATCATTAAAGTGACCTGTTTGTCTAGCACAAAATTGCTTGCATTTTGTCCCGTATTTGCACCCGCACAGTTGGATGTATCCTTTAAATAACCAGCATTGGATACCTTGACTGTTTTTTTGTGCCAGTGCAGTCTATTCATGAAGTGATCAGGACAACTGAGCACAAGATTAACTAAGTTCATGAGCACAAAACAATGACACAAAGAGACATCTAAGTAGTAGATCTCTGTTCAAAAATTTCAAACAATTTTTTCTCCCTCTCAATTGTGTGCCTTTTAAAAATTGGAGGCAGCAACAGGTGAGCTGAGGGTAGTAGCTGCAGAATAGCAATCTAATAATATAGACAGACACAACCAAATCTGTTCAGATCTAAACATTTTTAAAAAATTACATTTCTAATCATAACCAGGAAACACAATGCCACCTTTCCACCCAAAATAGTATCCCCCAAGGCAATGGACAACAAATAATCAAAACATTAAAATAACATTTAAAATGCACATACAGATACAATAAAAACACAGATGTATAAACAAGCACATGCTCAACCAGGGAGGAAGGCCAATAAGAGTTTACTGAGGATATGCCAAATGAACTAAAAAGGCATCACCCACTGCTGGAAGACAATGACAGGAGACAGGCAAATCTCCCTTGGGAGGGAGTTACAAAGTATCAGTGTCATGACTGAGAAGGCCCTTTCCTAGGTTGCCACCTATCTAGCCTCAAGTGGTGGGGGCAACCAAAGCAAGGCCTCCAAAGAATGACCAGAAGGTCATGGGACAACATAATCCTTAAAGTATACTGGTCCCAAGCCATCTAGGGCTTTAAAGGTCAATACCAGCACCTTGAATCAGCACAGAAGCAAATTGGGAACCAGTGTAGATGGAACAAGACTGGAGTGATATGGTCCCTTTGACCCACTCCAGTCAACACTCTGGCCACAGCATTCTGTACCAATTGCAGCTCCCAGACAGTCTTCAAGAGCAGGCCCACATAGAAACCATTGCAATAATCTAATCTGGATGTTACTAGGGCATACACCACAGTGACAAGATCTTTCCTGTCCAGGAGGGGCCACAGTCAAGGCTAGTGAAAGGCACTTCTGGTCACCACTGCCACCTGTTTATCCAACAGGAGGCCCCGGTCCAGCAGCACCCACTAGATACAGTCCTGCTCTTTTAGGGAGAGTGTATCCCCACCTGATACTGTAATAACTGCAGAAATTCCTGTACAAGATGATAAAAGTGACCCTCCAAATGTATACCCTAAATTCACGTCTTTGGAAGTCCAACTGATTTCAATGGATATCACATCCAAGTAAATATGATCCCATTCTAATAAGTTTTTTAAAATGTATAAGAGGAAGGCAATCAAGATACATACATTAAATAATATAAGTAGCATAAAATATACATGATTCCATTAAATAGTAATCTGTGATACTTAGTTTGTCCTTAATGCTAGGCATCATAATAAGTCAACATGGTTCTAAACAGCAGCAGTTTAATAAGTCAGGTTCTTCTTCTATATAGAGCTGTTATAACTTTCTTTGTTCTATCCTACACTAAAGCCTGCAGTGGACTAGTGCAGTCTAAAACACTGCTCTGAATTAAATGAAGAGACTTGTTACAAATCTTTGATGGATGAGTTGCTCACATACTAATAAGAGCTAAATCAAATATTCACAGAGAGCATTCATGTTGGCAAATCCTGTAGATTTGTATTGTGCCTGTCCCGAACTGGCAAACAGTTGAAATGGAAGCCTCTTCATGAATTCCCTTCAACTGATTTCATAATGATTTCGGCTCTCTTATTCCCCTCTCAATGTGCCTGTCTTTAACTTTTTAACGTTATCTTAGCTATATGCTCTGTGCAAGTCACAAATAAAATATTATGTATTGTGATAATAAATATTATTTCCATTAAGCTACAGATATTTCTGTTCTTAAAAAAAACTGATCCCATGTTTGAACATAAATGGATCAAGATTGGAAGCATTTTGATCAACAAGATAACATATTCTGTTGAACCTACCAATAATTTAAAGGGGTGCACAAGCTTTCACAGTTCATAATATTCTTCATCAGGCAAAATAAGTTTTTCAAAAAGGATCCACTATGCTTATTCTTGCCAAACATCATCAGTGTAGGAAAGAAATGACAATAAAAAGTCCTTGTGTGATAGGCAGGGGTACTCAAAGAACTAAGAGAGGGCTTTCCTATACAAGTGTCACATTTCTGATTTTTCTTGGATTGACTGGATAAGCAGCAGGTCTTGAAGGAAGAACTCTGTCATAATTTCCGTCATAAGAGACCTATAAACAATACAAGTTAGAAATTTAATAAAACATGTCTCAATGGTCTTCGTCATAAGTTCATCTAATTAAAGTTAGTCGTGACAAACTCCCCCCCAAAACAAAAGGATCAATTAACATTGTGACTAACCATAGCCAAAAAAGACTAACTTTTATCTGATTCAGGTGCTTATATTACAGCAACTGAAATTGTTGCTAATTTTGTCATTCTTTAGTTGATTTCTTTGCCAACGACATGTTATGTGTTGTTATGTAAAGCAGTATTTTATAAGAATTGACTATTTATTCCTTGCCAGCTAGTCCAAAAAATTTATGCTGATAAAGATCTAAAAGTAATCAGGAAAAACAAAGAGAAGCCTTGTTGTAGATTTATTTTTATTTATTTATTGCATTTCTAGACCGCCATCCCCATCAGACGGACCCAGGGCAGTGTAACAACATACAATTTATAACATACAGTTTAAAAACAATAAAAATATTGTAAATAAACATTAAAACACTATTCCACATACAATAAAATTTCTTGATTGGCGGAATAGGCAACAAAATTTCTCAATTGGCGGAATAAATATTAAAATACAGCATTTTAGGCATAGGGCTTGGCTCTTACATCATGCTCTGCGCCATACTTATGAGCTCCTGCATGGGTGGTGGATGGTCTTCAGTGGTATGGCTGGTAAGAGGACAGCCTAGCCCCCACCAAATGCCTGGTGGAACATCTCCGTCTTGCAGGCCCAGCGGGAAGATAACAAATCCCACCAAGCCCTAGTTTCCTCAGACAGAGAGTTCCACCAGGTTGGAGCCAGGACCGAAAAGGCCCTGGCTCTGGTAGAGGCCAGGCGGACCTCCCTGGGGCCAGGGACCATCAGCAACCGCTTATTAGCTGATCAAAGCAACCTCCGGGGAACATATGGGGAGAGGCACTCCCGAAGGTATGCTGGACCCAGTCTGCATATAAGGACAGACAGATATAAAGACAGCATATGCTTTGGATTCCACTAATCAGATGCAATAAATGGGTTCTCAGTCAGCAGAAATATATGCACAATAGAGAAGGAAAAAATGTGAACTTGTTAAAAGGCAATGAAATATAAACTGTATAATGACCATTTTAGGCAAAATTTTAAAATACACAAGATACGTATAGTAATTATTCACACCCATTGTAATTGCTGGTAAGACTATTTTATTTTTCAACACAAGTTCATATTTATACAAATAAAGCATCAATGAGCAAAGTAATTAAAGCACTGTATGTAAACAAGAGGAGGCAGGCAAATAATGAAGATGTTTGGGTGAAGGGAGAGAGGGACAAAGCATATTTTGAAACCAGGATATCATTTGCTCTTACTACATTGTTTTCTACTTTTGTAATTCCATTTCTGCATTATGAGATATCATGTCTGAACTTTTTTAGTTTTGCGTTGTTTCCAATTTTTGTAATCCTAGTCCCATCACATTGTTTATGGGATTCTCATGAAAGTTATTTCATTGTTTTACATTGTGTGATTCTTGAGTCTCAGCAAAAAAAGTAAACGAGTAAATAAATGTGTGTGTGTGTGATCATCATAACCAATATAACACCTATAGTGGCCAAGAAAGGTAGCATAATTGTTAATTGTTGAGTGATAATAGTTAAACCTACCAATAATTTCTAATTCAGCAATTTCATGCTGAAGTCTTCCTTAGAAATTCCTTCAGTGAAGAATGATGACTTGCAAATTGCACAGCAACGGAGTGTCCAAGTAGACTGAAACAGTCTGCCACATGTTTCTGAACATTGCCATCTTCATCTCAAGTTTGTTTCCATTTATTCTCTTGCACAGAGACTAACCTGTTTGTTATAGGGCATTGTTGAGAGATATTTGCATATATCACACTAGAGAATGAGCCAGTGAATGAGCCCCTGATAGCAAGGCTGATGTAATTAAGTTCGGCAGTAGTGTTGCCTCAGTGAATAAAAGAGCAGATTTGGAACTTGGATTTGTTACAGGGTCTGGTCCCTGGGCTAATGTCTCTGTTACATGGTCTACTGTTGCTGGCAAGCCACTGTTTCAGACCAAGAACAGTTGGTAAACAACTAAAGACCTGCTGTCCAAGTGCTGTGGAAAAGGAGTATCATTGTCCATAATGCACTGCAGAGCATCAATGATATGTTGGAGTAGTTTTGTTTGTGAACAGTGGATGGCAACTATTGGAAACATATATTTAGTTTGGTTTAGTTTAGTAACTTAGCAGAGTAACATAGCAGAGTTATTTAGTCAGAAGCGTTTAAACCCTTAAAACGTGCATTAATTAATTAGTCTTCAGATAAAATCAGAGAAAGATAGAAATTACAGTTTATTGTAGCAAATTTCTTCCATAGTAATATCTTCTGGTAATAAGAAGGGAAAGATCCTAATCTAAAGAGTTACATTCCCTATTCTAATGCCACAGCCTGAAAAAGTAGGCAGCGAGGCTGTAGATGTATGTTTGTGGACAAAAAGAAGCTCCATAGTGAAGTATGGAGGATTTACATCCTTCCTCTTGGAAGACCACGTGGAGAGAGAAAGATTTCCCAAGAGGCACAGAGGCAAGAGAGGAGGAGTCAGTAGGCGTTCCCACCTTAGACAAGAGAGTGGCAGATTGCTAGACTTATACATTACATTCAAAGAAACATGCAGCGCCCCCCAGTGTCCAAAGGCAGGCTAAGTTGCCTACTCCAAAAGCAACATATAGTGGTCTGTCCTTGGGTACCAATATGACCTTGTCAATCTATTCTTCACATCAAAGGATGTGTATTGTACTTAAAAAATGTCTGATGTAAATCCTTTAGGTGTGAATACCTGTCCAAGGAACTGCAACAAATGTATATGTATCACAGCCTGGCTGTAGACAATGGATAACCTCATGAGGGGTAATTCAAAAACCTAAATTCAGGCCTGTTTCTCATTTTATTGTTGCAGTCTAGTTGCTACTGAAAGAACACTGAATAAAAAGTTTCACATTTTTGTTCCTAAAAGAAGTATTTCAGTAATTACCTAGGATCACCTTGGCATATCTGAGACTTTTTTGCATCACTGTGATTCCTCTGTATAAATTGTATTAACCAGCTCATAAAGGATTTGTTTCAAAGTACAGTTAGAACCAGAGCTTTTTTTCAGCGGGAACATGGTGGAACGGAGCAGTATGGAGGGCAATCTAAATTCCCCTCTGTCTGGAGATGAGGGGGCTGGGCCACGAGCCATGTGACCATTTTCGCCGAGGGAGATATAAACTTTAAAAACCTCCCCCCTTGGTCCAGCTGACCCAAAGTGACATAATTGTGCGGTCCTGAGTTCCACCACCTCTTTTCCCAGGAAAAAATCCCTGGTTAGAACTATGCAAACACACACACACTTGACGTATTGTCGAAGTCTTTCACGGCTGGAGAATGATGGTTGTTGTGGATTTTCTGGGCTGTATAGCCGTGGTCTTGGCATTGTAGTTCCTGACGTTTCGCCAGCAGCTGTGACTGGCATCTTCAGAGGTGTAGCACCAAAAGACAGAGATCTCTCAGAGTCACAGTGTAGAAAAGATGTTGGCAGGTAATTTATATCTACTCAGCAAGGTGGGGTTGGGCTGAGTCATCCTGTAAGAGTTTCCCAGAGTGCGGAATACTAATGGAGGGAGGCTTCACTGTATCCTGAGGAGGTTCTTCTGCATATGGATTGGTGCTTGATATGCTAATCTTCTCTGCAGGACTATTGTAGGGTATAGAGTCTTTTGTTAGCCTGGTGTTTTTCAGGACTGGAAACCATGCTGTATTCATTCTTAAAGTCTCTTCTTTCCTGTTGAAATTGTGCTTATGCTTATGAATTTCAATGGCTTCCCTGTGCAATCTGACGAAGTAGTTGGAAGTGTTGTCCAGTATTTTAGTATTCTGGAATAGGATACTGTGCCCTGTTTGAGTTAGGCTATGTTCAGCCACTGTTGATTTTTCAGGTTGGCCAAGTCTGCAGTGTCTTTCATGTTCTTTTATTCTTGTCTGGATGCTACGCTGTGTGGTCCCGATGTAAACTTGTTCACAGCTGCAGGGTATGCGGTATACTCCTGCAGAGGTGAGGGGGTCTCTACTGTCTTTTGCTGATTGTAGCATCTGTTGTATTTTTCTGGTTGGTCTGAATACTACTTGAAGGTTGTGCCTTTTCATAAGCTTTCCCATCTGATTAGTGATTCCTTTGATATATGGCAAAAACACTTTTCCTGTGGGATACTGTTTTTCCTTGGTTGTTTGATTTATCCTTAGTTTAATTGCTCTTCTGGTTTCATTTCTAGAGTAGCCATTTGCTTGGAGTGCGTAGTTTGCTTGGAGTGCATGGATGCTACACAGCGTAGCATCCAGACAAGAATAAAAGCACTTGAAAGACACTGCAGACTTGGCCAGCCGGAAAAATCAGCAGTGGCTGAACATAGCCTAACTCAAACAGGACACAGTATCCTATTCCAGGACGCTAAAATACTGGACAACACTTTCAACTACTTCGTCAGATTGCACAGGGAAGCCATTGAAATTCATAAGCATAAGCACAATTTCAACAGGAAAGAAGAGACTTTAAGAATGAATACAGCATGGTTTCCAGTCCTGAAAAACACCAGGCTAACAAAAGACTCTATACCCTACAATAGTCCTGCAGAGAAGATTAGCATATCAAGCACCAATCCATATGCAAAAGAACCTCCTCAGGATACAGTGAAGCCTCCCTCCATTAGTATTCCACACTCTGGGAAACTCTTACAGGATGACTCAGCCCAACCCCACCTTCCTGAATAGATATAAATTACCTGCCAACATCGTTTCCACACTGTGACACTGAGAGATCTCTGTCTTTTGGTGCTACACCTCTGAAGATGCCAGTCACAGCTGCTGGTGAAACGTCAGGAACTACAATGCCAAGACCACGGCTATACAGCCCGGAAAATCCACAACAACCAATACACCCATTTTCCTCTATATAAGATGTTTCATTTATATGTATTGTGTGTTTCTGGTCTCTAAAACTGTATGCAGCAAATCTGTAGTCTTTTAGTACTCCTAGATGAATTTAATGTCTTAAATAATGCATCCAGCATACATCAATTATTTAAAAGGCCATAAAAGGGGGTGTTAGATACGATATGAGCCCAATATTGCTCTGGTAAACAACTGCCAACACCACTTAAAAATGACAGGATGCACTTGGAACATCTCAAAAATGATTGGTTTGGTTTCAAACATGTACAAACCTCCACAGTTGGTCCTCCATACTCTCTCACGCCATTTACCCTTGTCCTCCACCTCTTTCCTGAACTTGCTTTCTTTAACCTTAAGGCAAGAGATGTGACCTCCTGGGCCAATTTTCCTGTGCCCTATGATGGGCCTAGCCCAATCTGAGTCCAGCCCCTTTGGTAGCTGCATTCCACTGGAGTGCCCATGAGATTTGAGAACTGCCTGTAAGAAGCTGCTGCCACATCCTCATCACAACCATGCCACTTTTCCTCATTTCCCCACCCACAGCCCAAGGTGGGGAAGGGAGTTCAACAGGGATGTGATGCCATAGTAGAGGCCACCCTCTGAAGGTTTCTCCAGAGAACCTGATCTCTGTAGTCTGGAGATCAAATGTAATTCTGAGAGAACTCCAGGTCCCACATGTGTATTTAGGCAACTTTACAAACACTTCTCTTGTGCAAGTGGGAGAGCCTTCTGTTCAAATGAGGGCATCTTAGGATCTCCTCATTAGAGACTTTTGGACACTCATTTTGCTCATTAGTAATTTTCTCATCTGCTTAACAGGTCCATTCATGATATTGTCAGATTTTACTTCCCACTTACTGCTTTAATTTTCCCTGTAATTACTTGCCTAATAATTTCTATGTGATAAATTAATTAAGGCACAGTAAAGATCTTCCTACCAGGCAAACTTAATTAACGATGGTTGTTTAAATCGTAGTTTCTTATCTATTATCACCTGCTTGTAAAAAAAGACGCTGCATCTACAAAGCAACTGAGTGGGCACCTCCTGTACACCACCTTCTAGAAAGGCAGGATATAATAAATAGGACAGAAATATACATTTAAGTGTCAATTTTTAGTCCAGAAACTAACTTTGCATTTCAAGTTTTATTTCATTTTTGATGTTTAGGTGCAAACATAAAGAGCGAACCAAAAAATTGGAAATCCAATGGAAGGCTTTTCGCTACTTTCCATTTGCCATGTAAATCTAATATTGTAGTTTTCAGGAAAAAAAATTGTAGGGAACATCTGAATGAGGCAACACAAATTTTAACATTAGAAAAGCCTTTTTAAAAATCATTAAGTGTTATAATTCATAGAAACTAGATAATTTATCATATAGAATCAGAATAAACAGGAAATATTAAAAAATCATTCAAAATAAACATGTGTCTTCTTATAGAAGGCTGGCCACTGTCACAGACATTGAGAGACCCTCAAAATATCTTGTGGAGACCTCAGATGGAATGTCTAGTTTCTGTTTTGTTTGGTTTGTTTTTCTTTTATAGAAGAAACTGAACTCGGGGAGCTTTAGTCTTGCTGCTGGGGTGTAATTGCTTTCTCTCGGATGCTTGTGCTTTCTGATGTTGTGGTTGGGCCCAAGATTTTGAATGCTGACCCTTCTTTTGTTGAATTTTGGGATACTTATACTTCCTCCTGAGATGCTGGGTATGGCGCTGAGGATCTTGGGTTTCAGACTGCTTAGGATGGTAAGTCAGCTTCTTAGTGTAGGTACTGTGACCACTAGATTGCCATCTCTGGAAGTACACCTTCCTGGTGTAGTAATGTTGGCCATTCGATTGCTTGGTTTGGGGCTTCAGCTTCCTCTTCTGTGGCCAGTGAACTGTGGGTTTCTGAATCTTTGAAGAGATTACTCTGGATTGCCGTTGAGAGATCCTCCGGGATTGCTGTACAGTGTGCTTTTGTGAGTGCTCATTAAAATGATACAAAGGTGGTACAGGGGAGATGCTTGGAAGAGACTGTGATGAACTAGAAAGATATGTTGAAATCTGTGCAAGAGAAGGAAGCAGAGTATGAAAAGCATGTAGAACACATAATCTTGAGTACAGACCCAAGATTTCTACTCTATATCAAAGACTTTGAGTCCACAAGTAGGTGAGCACTAGAGATAAGGTAATCGTAAGCATCACTGCAGTCCTGAGAATTCTGAGCCACTTCAGGCTGTCACAACAATACCATGTTATATATTGATGCTTTCTGCATACAGTTTTACACTGACTACTACTTACCATGGTTAGAAAAAATGTTTGTTTTCCCAAAGCTAAAGATGCTGGCATTTTCATTCACATGGCAATTACATGTAGACAGTGTACAATCTCCACTTAATTCAGCCTGTCTTTAGATAACATATAGTCTTGATATTGAATACTGTCCTCAAATTAAGTCTATCTTCTGAATCTTCAGTATCAGTTCCTGTGTCTTGTTGGAGTAAGTTCCTTCTTCCATACTCCAGGGGCAAGAAGGCAGGTACACTCTTTGTTGTATTAGATCATTAGTGGGATAAAACATCTTAAATTCTTCTTCTGTTTCATCTTGGGAAGAGAAGCTTTGAGGCAGAAGACAGAGTAATGAATTCTTAATCCCATGTCAATCATTCTAAGGAGGTTAGACCCTACTTTGTCTATTCTTGTAACCAAATAACATTACCCCATGTTTTGGAGTCTTCTGTGTATTGGAGGAGTTTGGTTTCATGTAACTGATATTACTACCCCTTGACAGCCTTGTGGCTATGAGTTGGTGTAGGAAGGATTTAAATAAATAATGTTTGTAGTATTCAGAAATGTAGGTAAATATGTCCACTGCTTAAGTAAACCATAAAAGAAGCAGGACTTCTCGTGAAGAATTCCTTATTTAGTCACATGAGATCCATGTTGGGGCACTACATTGCTCAAGTATATCTTTGAAATGTCATGAAGAGTTTTCATTCCTAGAATGCGTTCTTTTTAGTACTGAGGAGAGGAATGTCCTGTTTCTGCTCCCAAATAAAACTCTCAGCCATGGTTTTGCTTGACATCTGCTTCTTCCTTCTACTAAGGAATCTTTTTCTGATTCCACAAAAATAAGAACCTGGCAGTTTCTTCTTAAATTTCAGCTGCTCCAGAAGTCTTCCTTAACTGTGTAGGTTGCATCAAACATGCACAGATTCCTCATCACTGACATCAGAATGCTGTCACAATGGCTTAGAGAGCATCTGTGTATGCACAATGTTGTCTATAGCAGGGAAACATTCTGTGCTTGTAAAAGAGCCATGTAGATTCCCATTGGTCTCTAATATGATTTGATAAAGTTCTGCCATGGACAATGGAATGAAAATATTCTAGTAGTATTTTTCAATTTAACACACTGTGTTCAAATAGTAAAGCAGCAAACACCCTGGCAACTAGCATCATGTTGACATTAAATGTACATTTAATGAAATGATTGGCAGGAAAAAATTGTGACAGAGAGGCAAGAATTAAGGAGCGTCCAATCATGTATCAGATAGTGAATTTGGCAAACTGAAGGCTCAAGCCAAAGAAAGTAATTTTTCCATGTGTTTTGGGGTGGGTGGGGGGCTTTGAGGGTCTTGGAATAAGCCAGCGAAGACAGGCCCATACGCTGCAAAACTGCAGCTGGTTTTAGTTAAGTGTGTTTATACCACACTGGAATGGTCGTAAGTAGAGATGGGCCCAAACCAGAAAAAAACAAACCATGTGGTTCATGGTTCATCAAATTTCATGAACCATGAACCACAAACTTTCACGAACCTGCCCCTGGTTTGCGAACCGGTCCGTTTGGTTCACGAAATTCATCACTTCCAGGTCAGAAAATAGTCACTTCCGGGCCAGCAGAAGGTCACTTCCGGGCCAGCAGGAGTTCACTTCTGGATCAGCAGAAGGTCTGCAGGAAGTCCATCCCCTGTTGCCTAGGAAACTGATTGATTGGCACCAGGCTGTCTGCAGTGATGAACCAAAAAACAAACCAAACGAATCAGCCTAAAAGTTTGTGGCAGTTCATCAGAAATGGGATCTGATGGTCCGTAATTAACAAACCACGAACCAGCCTGGTTCGTACTTAATTTTGGTTCATATTTCAGTTCGTGCCCATCTCTAGTCGAAAGTAGCAAAATCAAGGAAGGTACCCACAGATACAAGTGGAGCCTTCTAATTGCTATTGGAAGGGGTTTTTTTTGAATGGTGCTAAATAATGCCTGACTCGCAGATGCTTACCTTTCAGATTTTCTAAGCTATTGATAATAATTATAATCACAGTCAAGGCTGTTTGTGAAAAATAATTTACTATTGTGGCGGGAAATCTCTGCTGGGATCGGGTCCCACCAGCAGAGTTCGGTTCTTGCTAGGTAGCCCCTCACCAAAGGCTTGGGGTGGAATAAAGCCTGCCTGTTCTTACCCTATTGCTGGTCTAAGTATCTGGCTGAAAGTGATGTATACAGCACAGAAAAGTTCTTAGCCAAAGCTGGTAATTTTATTTTAAAAGAATAAGAGAGAATACAAGCAGTTGGGCAAGGCACCAGACCTGGGCCCGACCCACTGAACACTAGAGTGTTATGGAGACAGATACAGAATACAAGTTAGCGTGCAAGACACAACAATATTATAAGATAACTACAAAAAAACTTTTCCCCCATTCCAGAGCTCTGGGACCCCTCCATTGCACAGCCGCAAGACTTTAGCTAGCCTCTGTGTGTTGGCAAGTGAAGGGTACCAAGTGCCTGGTTCGTCCCTCTCTTATAGGGAGATATCAAAGGCTTGCTTCATTAACATCCTAATCAATTACATTGTCTTTGTTCTTGAAAGACAGTTCCGTTGAGAGTCTTTCGTGTAAACACAAGTCTACACATCCTTTACCTCTAAGATAGACTGCATCTTTCATATACGTTTGGCTACATTGTAAATTACAAAGGAATGTTCACACCTCAATAGTAGGGATGTGTGTTTCGGCTTTCTGAATGCCGAAAGAAAGCCGAAACAAAAGTGTTTCGGCTTCTTTCGGGTTAGCCGAAACGTTTCAGAGAAAGCCGAAACGTTTCAGCTTAGCCGAAAGAAAAAAAGCCAAAACGTTTCGGCTTCTTTCGGCTTTCTTTCGGCTTTTCAATGGGAAAATGCCTCCGTCTTCCCGGACGTCTGGGGGAGGCATTTTCCCACCGAATCAGCCCAAAATTGGTGGGGACCTTCCTCTAACCCCTCTCTAAAAAAACCCCAAGTTTCAGACTGATTGGACTTTGGGGGGCCATGTTATGGCCCCCCAAAGCAGGTCCCCCTATCCTCCCATAAGAAAGCGAAGGAGCAGCATATTGTTAGCATGCTGCTGCTCATCTTCTTCATTATTTCCTATGGGGAAAAAATGAAGAGGCAGGCTTCCTTTGCCAGGGGTGGCATTTTGCATGCAAAATGCCCCCTTACCCTCAGGGGCCCTTCTCCCACCCCTCCTCCCACCCCCCACCAAGGCTCAGCCTGCTCCCACTTGGGGGGGGCATTTCATGGCCTCCCCAAGTAGGTGCTCTGCTCTCTATCACTGACAGCTGGGGGAGGCTTGTCTTGCCAGGGGTGGCATTTTGCATGCAAAATGCCCCCCAACCCTCTGGGGCCCTTCTTCCACCCTTCCTCCCACCCCCCACCAAGGCTCAGACTGCTCCCACTTGGGGGGGCCATTTCATGGCCTCCCCAAGTAGGTCCTCTCAGCCCCTAAAGTCCACCCCTTACAGCCCCACACAAACCCAATTCCCCCCCAGCTGCCACACACAGACCCAAATCCCCACATTAGCCCCTCACAGACCCAAATCCACCCCCACCTGCCCCACACCCATAACCCCAGGAACAGGCTGGCAAAGGCCAGCCCTCTCCCTTTGTTCCCTATGCTGGGAACTTCTAAACTCTCTCCCTGGGCAATTCTGCACAGCCCAGGGGTGCCACAATGGTGGGCACACTTCTGAGTGCCAGCTGGTCCCTGTGAAAGAGCACCTGAACCACAGACACCCTCCCTCAAATTCCCCCACCACCTACAGAGATGGCTGGCCAGCCAGCCCCATTGTTCCCTATGATGGGAACCAACTGCACAACAAAGAATAAAACACGAACAACACAAAATAAAGTTTTTTAAAAATTATTTTCTCCCTTTCAAAGTACAAGTAGGCAAAGCATTATGACACATTACACCAGCAGTCCCCCACACAGAAAAATTAACACAACTCACTTAACACCAGAGAATCACAAAGCACGATTCCTGTCAAAAACACTTTATTTCTTGAACAGCTTTAGGTTACACAGCAGGGGGGAACACCAAAGGGCATGGCAGCACTATCTTACACAAAAATAACACAACTCACTTAACATCAGAGAATCACAAAAGCACAATTCCTGTCAAAAACACTTTATTTCTTGAACAGCTTTAGGATACACAGCAGGGGGGCGCACCAAAGGGCATGGCAGCAGTATCTTACACAAAAATAACACAACTCACTTAACATCAGAGAATCACAAAAGCACAATTCCTGTCAAAAACATTTTATTTCTTGAACAGCTTTAGGATACACAGCAGGGGAGCACACCAAAGGGCATGATAGAAGTGTACTACACAAAATAATACAACCCACTTCACCGTTTTTGACAGCAGTTGTGTTTGTGTGATTCTCTGATGTGAAGTGAGTTGTGTTATTTTTATGCAGTACACTGCTTTCATGCCCTGTTGTGCCTTCCTACTGTGTAACCTAAAGCAGTTAAGGAAATAAAGTGCTTTTGACAGCAATATTTTGGGGTGATTCTCTGATGTTAAGTGAGTTGTGCTATTTTTGTGTAAGATACTGCTGCCATGCCCTTTGGTGTGCCCCCTGCTGTGTAACCTAAAGCTGTTCAAGAAATAAAGTGTTTTTGACAGGAATTGTGTTTTGTGATTCTCTGATGTTAAGTGAGTTGTGTTAATTTTTCTGTGTGGGGGACTGATGGTGTAATGTGTCATAATGCTTTGCCTACTTGTACTTTAAAAGGGAGAAAATAATTTTTAAAAAACTTTATTTTGTGTTGTTCGTGTTTTATTCTTTGTTGTGCAGTTGGTTCCCATCATAGGGAACAATGGGGCTGGCCGGCCAGCCATCTCTGTAGGTGGTGGGGGAATTTGAGGGAGGGTGTCTGTGGTTCAGGTGCTCTTTCACAGGGACCAGATGGCACTCAGAAGTGTGCCCACCATTGTGGCACCCCTGGGCTGTGCAGAATTGCCCAGGGAAAGAGAGTTTAGAAGTTCCCAGCATAGGGAACAAATGGAGAGGGCTGGCCTTTGCCAGCCTGTTCCTGGGGTTATGGGTGTGGGGCAGGTGGGGGTGGATTTGGGTCTGTGAGGGGCTAATGTGGGGATTTGGGTCTGTGTGTGGCAGCTGGGGGGGGGAATTGGGTTTGTGTGGGGCTGTAAGGGGTGGACTTTAGGGGCTGAGAGGACCTACTTGGGGAGGCCATGAAATGCCCCCCCAAGTGGGAGCAGGCTGAGCCTTGGTGGGGGGTGGGAGGAGGGGTGGGAGAAGGGCCCCTGAGGGCTGGGGGGCATTTTGCATGCAAAATGCCACCCCTGGCAAGACAAGCCTCCCCCAGCTGTCAGTGGTAGAGAAAAGAGCACCTACTTGGGGAGGCCATGAAATGCCCCCCCCAAGTGGGAGCAGTCTGAGCCTTGGTGGGGGTGGGAGGAAGGGTGGGAGAAGGGCCCCAGAGGGTTGGGGGGCATTTTGCATGCAAAATGCCACCCCTGGCAAGACAAGCCTCCCCCAGCTGTCAGTGGTAGAGAGCAGAGCACCTACTTGGGGAGGCCATGAAATGCCCCCCCCAAGTGGGAGCAGGCTGAGCCTTGGTGGGGGGTGGGAGGAAGGGTGGGAGAAGGGCCCCAGAGGGTTGGGGGGCATTTTGCACGCAAAATGCCACCCCTGGCAAGACAAGCCTCCCCCAGCTGTCAGTGGTAGAGAGCAGAGCACCTACTTGGGGAGGCCATGAAATGGCCCCCCCAAGTGGGAGCAGGCTGAGCCTTGGTGGGGGGTGGGAGGAAGGGTGGGAGAAGGGTTCCTGAGGGTTGGGGGGCATTTTGCATGCAAAATGCCACCCCTGGCAAAGGAAGCCTGCTTCTTCATTTTTTCCCCATAGGAAATAATGAAGAAGATGAGCAGCAGCATGCTAACAATATGCTGCTCCTTCGCTTTCTTATGGGAGGATAGGGGGACCTGCTTTGGGGGGCCATAACATGGCCCCCCAAAGTCCAATCGGTCTGAAACTCGGGGGTTTTTAGAGAGGGGTTAGAGGAAGGTCCCCACCAATTTTGGGCTGATTCGGTGGGAAAATGCCTCCCCCAGACGTCCGTGAAGACGGAGGCATTTTCCCGTTGAAAAAGCTGAAAGCCGAAAGAAAGCCGAAACAAAGCCGAAAGCCGAAAGCCGAAACGGCTGGCCGTTTCGACTTTCGGCTTATTCGAAAGAGATTCTTCTTTCGGCTTTCGGCTTTCGGCTTTAGCCGAAATTTTTTGGCTTGCACACCCCTACTCACTAGCTAAAGGTTTGAGATATCCTGTTCTTCCTGGAGATAAGCTGTTTGCTGTTTGTCCTGGTCCTTCTTAACTTGCTCTTTTGGTGATTTATATGTAAAAGGACAGAGGACCCTTCAAAGGTCCCAAACAATTAACAACTTTTATGGCCTTATTTGTTCCCTGTCACAGAGGGTGAAATCTTGTCAGGAAATGCAACTTTATTCTGCAGAGAGGGACGGAGAGCTTTTGGAAGATTTATTTTTCTGTTTTCTGACATCTCCAGTTAAAAGGATCAGGTAGTAGTTTCCTGAGGCCCTAGTGGCAAATTCATGAGTTCATGCATGTAAACTAGCCATCACCTGAACACAAAAAACAGAATTTTGCATTTCCACTCCAGACATCACAAGTAACTGAGATCAAACATGTGACTCCCTGTCCTGGCCCCCAAATAATTGTGGTTATGTAGAATTTTTCCAAATTTTCCAAAACATTGAAAAGTGTAAGAGGATAAAATACGAACATTTATATAGCTGTTTAACAACACTCTTTTCAGGAGTCTTAGGAAGCCTGAGAGAAAAGTGAATAGATACATATTTTAAATAAGTAAATAAATGCAATATACCAACTGTCATTGCAGTGGTTACAAAACCATCCTACATCATTTACTCCTAGCCCAGAAACTAGAGTAAGGGTAAATCTGAGGTCATGAAGACACCTACAAGAAAATAGTACATTTTTAAAACTCCATTCAGTTGTTGATGAACTACAGCATTGCCAAGATAGCACTTCTTGGTAACTTACACCCTTGGTAAAAAGCATCTGAACTTACAGACTAGGTCATTATGAAATTGATCTGCTTCACTCTTTCTGATGCTTTATTGTTCCTTCAATTGCCTGACTCTTTCAATGAAGAGACAGCCTACAGTTAAGGTGACTTTGATCTGTTCTTTCAACACTAATTGTTCTCAGCTCCAAATCAGACAGACTAAAAAGAGGCCCATTAGAACCACCACCGGAGAGGCTCATCAGAGCCACAAAGGGAGAAAAATGAGGTTCATGTCGCCAAAGTCTGGTGTTGTGCTACTCACCATAACAAATTATGGAGACTCTGAAATATCTTAGAATGGAGACAGTAAATTTTTAGAAAGATGGCATAATATAAAACATGCAAGTACTCATTCTATATAGCAAAAAAAAACCCTCAAAGAAGTGCAAACTCAGTGCATAAGTATATGTGAACTAGATGCTTCTTTACAATGCCTGCCCTGGGGGGGGCATACAATTTCTCTCCTTTGATGAGATGAGAAACCATTCAGACAAGACTGATGCATGATAGACATATGTGAAGCACTTAGCTCACATGTTCTTTGAGGTTTGTGATAGAGGG
Source organism: Eublepharis macularius (assembly GCF_028583425.1). Classification (NCBI taxonomy): domain Eukaryota; kingdom Metazoa; phylum Chordata; class Lepidosauria; order Squamata; family Eublepharidae; genus Eublepharis; species Eublepharis macularius. Next base: position 92,895,613 of record NC_072792.1, read on the forward strand.
CAGAGCCCACCCCCTCTTCTGCTTACATGAGGACCAATGCCAAGAGCATAGCATAAAGTCTAGGGCAGAGATGAGAGACAAGGTAGAAGAGGAGAGAAAATGACAATCAAGTGTGTGTCAGGAGAAAGAAAGTTGTTTTCTTGAGTTTCTCATGGTGGTTAAACAGGGAATCTTGCTTAATTGAATTAATTCTGTTCATTTCAGCATACAGGCAAAATGCATCCGGTACTGTTTGGGCCAAACTAGACATTGCATGCTAGATGTTTATAACAGTCTCCCAATGAAAAGAGCTGCAGGAGGCTGCAAACCTGTTCAGAAAAACAGCAGAGGGCAAGGGATAATTAACCCTTTTCCAACAGGCCATTTTTTAAAACAACATCACTCTCCCAGATCTGCTTTTATAACCATGTTTTTTTCCCACTTCTGGATAGAAAAGCAAATTGAGGTAACAATTTTTGATAGGAAGAACAAGACTTGGTGACTGAGTGATGCCTTCTCCCCCCAACTATTTCTTTGAGCACCCTAAGAAATGTCCCATGAGTACCCCTACCATCACGACCGCCAGCTTACAATAAGTAGCTATTATGTGAACCTGTTTCTCATCTGGCTCCAGGGGTGTGCTGTGCTATGGAGGAGATACAGCACACACTGTCACCCTCCAGAGGCCAGCAGCCCAATTGTCCTGTTGGTCTGCATCTACCTAAGTCTTAGCATTAGCCTTGCCTGGTGTGCAGACTGGGGGAGGTGATGCAAGCACTACTTTCAGAGCAGACACTTTGGTCAAGCTAGTTTCCTACCTTGGCCCTGCACACAGTACTTGGCCCTCTTCCCTTTCTCTCTCTTGCTCACACATCTGCTGTAAGCAGACTTCATCAGAGGTCAAGGCTTTAGAAGACAGCCAGCAGCTAAGAGAGGGAGTTAAATGGGGAAATGGTGCAAGAGGCAAGGAAGGGGTAAATTACTGACTTTTTGCTTAGGGCTGTGTGGTGCGGAAGCTGTTTGGGGTTATCCATGTTTCTGAAACTTGCTTCTAGCATGTGGTCCTAGTGGGAGAGGCTTTTGCTGAATGAGGTGAGTCACTTGATGGAGCCTGCCATTGTCTTAGGCTTGGGGGAGCAGCCTCGAGTCCCAGCTGTAAGCAGAGTTCATCAGAGATGAAGGCTCTAAGAAGTCCGGCAGCAGCTCATGGAATGCCCAATCAGTAGCTCTAATAGACCGAGTTAAAAGGGGGAATTTGAGGGGAGAGCAAGAGACAGCCACAGAGACAAGCCTCTCTAAACAAGGAGAGAGGAGTAAAGTTCCTGTGCAAGTTCAGTGTTGGAGAGAAGTTAAGAGTACAACAGACTGAACTTCTTGGTACTTGATTCTCCATCGTTTCAGATAAGCTCTATTTCTTATCCCTCAGCACTTCTAAATAACCAAACCAGTTATTAAGGTAGAATGCCAGTTGAGGCAGGGGAAGGTGTTGACTATCCAGTATTTTTCAAAGAGTACCATACATATGATTGTGTGCACACTGGCCAGAAATTGTGGGTGGGTGCTTGATGTGTGGAGCTCTTGGGTCTCAGGGAACAGATTTTTTCTCTTGACGATAGAGTTGCCGACACGAAGAGGCAGAGAGAGAGAGATTGGGGGGGGGGAGATGTGGATGAGACTTCCAGAACATGCTAGAATTGTACCACTCCGGTGCAGCAGCTTCTCTGCTTTCATGGAGATTAAAGGACTTACAGTTAGAGGAGGTAGAAATAATCCCTTCGAAGGGACCGTTTCAGAACCAATATCCTCTCATACCAAAAACAGCTCTCTGGAGTTGTCAGGAGCTAGGCTTTTGTTAGTGAGAGATTCAATTATTAGGAATACAGAGGCTGGAGTCTGTGGCAGGCATTTTGATTGCCTGGTGCAAAGGATTTGGACATCACATGCTGTCTAGATAGACTGATCGCTAGTACAGGGGATGAATCAGAAGTCATGTTGGCACTCATGACACTGGGAAATGTCATGGAGCAAAAACTTTAGATTGCCAGGCAGAAAGTTAAAGGCCATGGCCTCAAGGGTAAAAGTCTCAGACCTGTTCCACATGCAGGAACAACTAGACAGGCACAAATTAGGAATCTCAATGTGTAGGTGAGAAATTTGTGCTTGAAGAAAGGGTTTAGATTTGTTAGGCACTTGGGTTTCACCTGAACTGAAAGGGAATCAGGCTGCTAGTGCTTAAAACCAAAAAGCTGGCAGAGCAATTTTTAAACAAACTCCCTGGTGAAATACAACAGTAACTGGGGAGTCTCTAGTTTGGATGACTCATTCTAAAGGGATGCTCTCAGGAAAATATAGATTAGAGTACACTATTGAACTTGAGAACGAGAGCAGAGAAGTAAAGAAGGGCCGTGTCAAGAAATCTAAGGAGGCAGAGATCTGTAGAGAGGGAAACAAGGTATAGATGTTTTTATGCCAGTGTTAAAAATCTCTAAGCCAAGACAGGGTAGTTGGAGTGCTTGGTGCTAAATTACTGTGTAGATATAATGGGCATTTCAGAAAGCTGGAAAAATCAATGGGACACAGTTATTCTTGGGTTAAATGCTCTAAAAAAGGATAGGAAAGACGTGTGTTGCTCTAAATAACAAAGAGGACATAAAGGCAAATAATGGTTGGAAGTTTCAGGAGAACCAACTCTACTAGGAACTGCAGAATCATGGAAATACCAGACCCTAAAGATTATTTAAAAGTAGAAGTGTACTATCACTCCCCTGATCAAACCAGAGGCACATGTCAAAATGGAGAAGGAAATAAGGGAGGTGACTAAAGTGGAAACTGTAATGCTGATGAGTTCAGTTACCCTCACATTGACTAGGTAAATGTGTGCTGGAGTCATGCAGTAGAAACCCGGTTTTTAGACATCATAAATGACTATATTAGAGTAGCTGGTCTCAGGGCCAACTAGAGGTGTAGTGACTGTGGAGTTAGTTCTGAGTGGGGATTGGGATCTGGTGCATGCTGTAGATGTTGCTGTATCAGTAGGGGAAAGTAACCAACTATCATTATCATTATCATTATCATTATCATTATCATTATCATTATCATTATCATTATCATTATTATTTAAATTTATAGTCTGCCCTCCCCGCGAACAGGCTTCAGGTGGATTACAACATACAGATGAAAACACATTAATAAAACAGTACATTGAATAATAATAAAAGCCAGATTTAGCAGCATAAAAACAAACTCTGCACCATGTTCCTAATATCTCAGGACGGGATTCACTCCACCTTTCCCTGCCAACCATAAGGGGAAGAGAGGGGTGAAGACGTGAGTTGGGGCAGATGACTCATATAGCACCCCCCCACACACACACACTAATAGGAGACAGGCAGGGAGGCCAATGAGTGGATCTGAATACTGGCCTCAACCAAATGCCTGGCGGAACATCTCTTACAGGCCCGCTGAAAGGACACAATGCTATTAAGTTCAGCACTCATGTCAGTGGAAAGATGCACCAAAGTCCAAAACAATCACATATGATTTCAAAAGAGGGAAATTTACCCCCCCCCCAAAAAAGAGGACTAGTTAAAAAGAAGAATTAAGGGAGTCAAACCCCTTTAAAATGCCTCAAAACTCTTTAAAACTATGCTAACTGGGGACGAGATAAAATATATACTTCTTCAAAAACTGAAAGGTTTTCCCAAGTGAGGTGAATGGAAAGGAGTGCTGGTTTTGGCAAAACAAATATACATTGACAATAAGGCAAGCAAAAAGATAATGTAAAGAACAGACTGTAATAAACATTATGACAAACAATTTATTCAAATATATCAAGAGCAGAAAACCAGCAAGGGAGGTGTTTGAGTCTTTGGATAACAAAAAAAAAATGAAAGGATTGCTGAAAGAAGATGGGGAAATTGCAAAGAAATGAATGCATGTGTCTATTACTAATGAAAAGGTGGGGCACGTACCCCCACCAGAACTGCTGTTTTCCAGAAAAGCATCTGAGGAACTGACCCAAATTGAGGTAACGAAGTTTTAGGTCTACTGGGTAAACTGAAAATAAATAAGTCTCTGAGTCCAAAGAGGATACAACCAAGGGTTCTTAAAGAATTCAACTGTGAAACTGTTTATCTACTAACAGTATATTTAGCTTGTCCCTAAAATTGGCTTCTGTGCCAGATGACTGGAAAGTAGCAAATGTCACCCTGAGTTTTAAACGGAGTCCAGAGGGGACCCAAGGAATTTCAGGCCAGTTATCCAAGTAAAATTGTAGAAACCGTTACTAAACAGAGAATTACTAAACTCAGTGAAAAACAAAGCCTGCAGAGGAGGAATCAGCCTGGCTTCTGTCAAGAGAAGTCATGCCTCACCAACCTTTTGAAGTTCTTTGAGCAGCTTAACAAACATATAGATAAGGGTGATCCAGTAGAAATTATATATTCCAAAAGGTTCCAAAAGGTTTTTGACAAGGTGCCACACCAAAGACTCCTGTGTAAGTTTGGCAAGCATGGGACAAGAGGACAAGCTGTCATGGGACAAATGTTAAATGACTGGAAGCAGAAAGTAGGGATAATTTGACCATACTTGCAGTGGAGGGAATTTAACAGTGGGGTCCCACAAGGGTTGGTATTGGGGCTAGAGATATTTAATTTGTTCATAAATGATTTGGAATTGGGGGGTAAGCATTGTAGACATAATGTTAGTGGTTATATCAAATGTTTTGCGATGTAAAAACCAAGGCAGAGTGTGAAGAGCTACAGAAGGATCTCTTTGAAGTGGGTATGTGGGCAACAACATGGTAAATGAAGTTCACTGTAGGTAAACATAAGTTGATCCATATTGGAGCCAAAAATCCTCACTTTAATGCTGATGGGTCTGATCTGCCCCAGACTGAGAAGGAAAGAGATCTTAGGGTTGTAGTAGACAACTTGATGAAAATGTAAACTCAGCATGTAGTGGCAATGAAAAGGGGAGACACTCCATGCTGGGGATTATTAGGAAAGGGATTGAATATGAAACAGCCAATATTATACCCTTTGATAGAGCTATGGTATAGCCCTATTTAGAATCCTGTGTATAATTCTGGTTGCCTATCTCAAAAATAGGGTTGCTAGGTTCCTTCCATTTGAAAGCAGGGGGGGAATTGTGGGGGGCATGCTTAATAGACATACGGAGTGCTTCCTCATCAAGTGTGGACATCATTCCTGGTGCACTGTGGAAGCGATGGGTCACATTCAGGGCTGATTTGATAAACATTGGCTCCAAACACTACACACAACCTGTCGCTTCCGTGTTGTGCTCGGAATGACATCATTCCCAATGTGACGACAAAGTGCTCTGGAGAGCTTGGGAGCATGGGAGCAGGTTTCTCAGGCCTGTTCCCATGCCTCCCCCCGCCCCCACTGGCCAAGTGAGAAAGGGCAGAGGGTGGGAGTGGGGATCTTTCACCCTCAGCAGAGGACTGGTAACCCTACTCTAAAAGGACATTGCAGCACTGGAAAAAAGGGTAGAAGAGGGCAAGCAAAATAATTCAGCGGCTGAAGCATTTTTCTTATAAGGAAAATTTTCGACTCAGAAAAAAAGGCATCTGGGAGGTGAGCATGATAACAGTTTATAAAATTATCCATGGAATGAAGAAAGTGGATACAGCGAGCTAGAACTTGGGGGCATCCAATGAACCTGATAGATGATAGGTTCAGGACAGACAAAAGGAAACAGTTACTTACTCAACAAGTATTTAAATTGTGGAATTCACTACTAGCATATTGATGACTACGAGATGACTTTAAGAGTGAATTAGACAGATTCATGGAGGGTAGTTTAAAGTAGGTAGCTGCGTTTATCTGCAGTAAAACAGCAGGATTTAAGCCCAGTGTACCTTGGATGCCAACAAGATTTTCAGGTTTTAAGCTTTTGAGAATCAAAGCTCCCTTCTTCAGATTCATAGAGGAAAGGTGCACCAATGGCTAATAGCCATGGTGTCTAAATGTACTCTCCATATACCGAGGCATCTGGATACCAATTCTAGGAGGCAGCATCAGAAGAAGGCCTTGGCTGCTATCAGAGGAAGGCCCTGCTGTTTGCTCTTTAGAGCACAATGGTTTGGCCACTGTGAGAAACAGGATGTTGAACTGGATGAACCACTGCACTGATCCAGCAGGTCTCTTTTTTTCTTCTACACCCAAGCCTGGTGTCAACTCAAAGTGATGAAATCAGTGGGGGCTGGGCATATGTTTTGTGAGTGAAAGAAGGCAAGTGAAGTTCCTTGGTACGTTACTGCATGCAACCCTTACTGAAACTCATTAATAAATCTCATACTGCTGGCTACGGAGAATATTTTGTCTGCATTCAAGCAGTATAACCAACCAGCTTCATGCACATGGGGAAAAGGGTTCTGTCCCACAAATCAGCATTCCTTTTTAGTTTTATATGGGATAGCTGGGGGTGGGAAGGAACCTTTTCTGTGTGTTGGTATTGGGAGGTAGACTGTTTGGGAGAAGGCATCGTTCTGCATGTAGCATAGGAAGCAAAACACAAACATGCTTAATTGTATGTTCTGTTTAACTGACACTCATTTTTAAGTAAACTTGAATTCTGAATCCCGTGCTTAAAATATAGTACAGTTCAGTAGTGCATTTTTTCAAGACCCTGGAATGATACTATGTGTATCTGTCTTAAAATGTCAAACTTTAAGCTTTTAGGTAAATAAAAACAAGCTCTGTTGCCCTCGATGAAGTTGGGAATTTTAGACCAAGCAGGCTGGAAGGTGCCATTTCATCATTTTGCAATTGCTAACCTCTGTGTTCAAGTTTTTGATACTAAAATACAATTTCTTTTAAAGAATGTATCCCTGTTCCCTGGGCATTCTAGAAAGATAATTGAGTAAGATAAAAATAATGAAGGACAAAAGTAAGAAAAAACAATTTTATGTTTCTCATCCCCTTTAGAAAGTTATGATTCAAATCTTTAGTATGTTTATGGAATGTGTGTGTCACATTGCAGAGACGACTTCCAATTACCTCTGATGCAGAGCCCACTGCTAAATCTTGTTCAGGTCCACGAAAACCAGAGTCCGCTGGGGGGGGAGGCAGAGGAGCTCCTGCGACAGAACAGAGAATATACTAGAATGTTCAGAATGGCAGGAACTATAAATCACTTCAGAATACGAAAAATAAAAATAATTTTGTACTGGTATTTTTAGAAGTCTTTTTTCCTGTAAAGGATTTTTAAACAGATAACTCTTCAAGCACTATTATAATCTGCTTGTCTAAGTTTAGTTGTTTCTTTGTAAAATGCTGCTAAGGTGAGAAAGTTTCCCATCATTTGAATATGTGAGTATTCAAAATAACCTTTCTACAAGTTCACTGCAGATTGCAACATTTATAGGTGGTGGAAAGCCATTATGAGGCCATGTAATTAATCAATGGGCAGCACAGAGATTGCCTGCTTGAATTTAAAGACCACAATGTACAGAGTTAGCTTTCTGCTTTAAACTTTTTAGTCAAAGTTCTCAAATATGCAAAGTGCATCTAGGGGTATGTAGTATTAGACATAAAATTGAAGCAGGATTCCCTGCCCTCCCAGTGCACATATTGTAAAACATGGGTCCCCAACCTTTTTGAGCCTGTGGGCACCTTTGGAATTCTGACACAGGGCAGTCGGTGCAACCACCAAATGGCTGCCACCGGAGCCAGAGACAACCACAAAATTCCAAAGAATAACAAGATCTGTCTATCCATTTTTATCCCTAAGAATCTCACAGTGGTGTACATTGTTTCTCCTGAACAGCCCTGTGATCCAAGAGAGAAATGGCCAGCCGCAAGAGAACAGGAAACAACTATTAAGGCTGCTAGCATAAGATATTAGGAAAAGATAGTAAGAACCAGTGTGGTATAGCGGCTAAAGTGAATGACGGAATAGGATCTCGGCAAGCGAGGTTCTGTTCCCTGCTCTGCTATGGAAGCCCTCTGGGAGACCTTGAGTCAGTCACAGACTCTAATCCCAACCTACCTCTCAGGGTTTGCTATGAAGAAAAAAATGGAGGAGACAAGAATGATGTAAGCTGCTTTGGATCCCTATTGGGAGAAAAGGTAGAGCATAAATGAAATTAAATAAATACGTTTTAAAGGGGCACCAGCCCTGTAGTGTCTACCTAGTACAGTCTGGCAGTGTAATTGCATTTTCAGCTTTAGGGGGGAAAGCCTTACAATTCAGGTCTGGAAAGTTTTTTTTAAAAAAACCAGAGAAAATACAGGAATGTAACCAGTTGATCATGAAATCATCTGTAAAAATAATAAAATGAGTTGCAGCAATTCTAGGTGAAATGTATCTATGTAGAACCAGTCATAGATGGTCCTTTATTTCTCATTTTATTTTTGTGGGCAAGGTCTAGATTAGAATAGGAATATCTTTCTGTCAACAAATTATTGCAATAAGAAGAGATGACTGATTAAGGGTAAGCAAGGGCAGGGCTTGACCCATGTGTCCATATCCGTTGCAAGAAGGGACCACTTTAGCTGTTCCAATTGGTGTTTCAACTTGTCAAGCAGGGCACAAAATCAGGATGTTCAGTCTCCCCCAAAGCACCATATCATCTGTACATGGTGCATGGGCTCTTTGTTGCCTGCTGCGGTGTTCAAAAATCCAATTAAAAAGCTCAAAGAAAATCCCCAATTTTTAAAATTAAAATTAAAATTTGATTTAAATTGAACTTATTTTGATGTGTATAGGCTTGGGAAGCCTTAGGCTGCTTTCAGCCTGGGGCAACTCCTATCATGGACTCATTGCCATTCTGAAACAGAGGCCTTCACAGTGATGAGCATCTAATCCAAGTAATGCTCTGTTTTTTCAATCATTGAAAAGCCTCATACATCCCATCATTCTGATGTCTCATATGGAATTTAGAATGCACATGAAGGCATCTAGCAAAGAATCTTTTAAACACAGATACATTTTTACTCACTTGACATTTGCTTGGTATGTTTTTGTTCCTCTGGACTGTAGCCATAATTTTCATTTCCGCTGTCACTCACTGTTTCCAAATTTTGCTTAGAAACCTTTCTAGAAATAAAAACATCTTACATTTTAATCCATGTTTTTTAGAGATATCTGTGCAAGCAGAGAACCACTCCCTTCAACTTTTGGTTTTAAAGCAATGCGGCCCTTTCCTGGCACGCTGCAAAGCAGCTGAGCCAGGGGCCGTTGATTGCCTCTTCGGAGGATGGTAGACAGCACCATCCCCCACCTACATATATGGAGTGGCTGCTCTGCCCTTCCTAGCTTCAGTGTGGTTAGTCGCTCGGACGTGGAGGATGTTCTCCAGCCGAGTGACTGTGTTGCAGGCCGGGTCGAGGCGGAGCAGCGGTGATCGCGCCGTTGGAGAGCGGGCCGGAAGCGCTGTGTGGTGTCGGCAACGACCTGCGGGCCTCTCGGCAGCGAGGCCAGGAGGCTGAGCCGGGTTTGCGTGGGCCGGGCTGTGCGCCCTGCCCGCGTTATAGCAGCGGAGCTTTCCCTCTTGGCTGCTTGCCCCACTGGGGCTGAGCGGCCCGGGAGAAGGCGTGCCGCGCAGCTAGGCTGCGGCAGCTGCAGGCTCCCTGGTCGGGGGATGCGTTTAGGCCCGCAGCTGGGCGGTTGCCAACCGCCGCGGGGTTTTTCCCGGTGCTTGCCTTTAGGCAGCAGGGCTGAAGGGGCCGAGCACAGTTGGCCACTGCTGGCTGTGCCACCTTTCGGTGGGTGGTCTCCTGCTGCTGGGCCTGCTTTGTGTGGGCTTTGGGGATAAGCGGCAGTGGAAACTTGGCCCATAGCAGCTGGCGTCTGCATTTCTGGGGGGCTCTCTCCTCCTTTTGCCGCCCTCTGCCTATTTGAGTGGCTGGGAGGGCGGTTAATCTGTTGCTGCCTGGGCGCTGGCGTTAAGTTCGTATGGTGGCCTGCAATTTTGAATTGGGCAGCGACCATTTTGGGGCTGGTCTTTTTTAGGGAGTACAGGCAGTCATTTTGTTTCGGCGGCCATTTTGTAGGCCCGGGTAGTGTCGTTTAGTGAGTAGATCGCATCTAATCATTTTGGACTGCGGCTGCCTCACTTGTGCTTTCTTTGTGCCTCTTATTGGGGACATAGAGATAGGCTGCTACATAAATAAATAAATATATATTTTTTTTAAAAAAAAGGCAAGGAGAGGAAAGAAAGGGAGGAGGGAGAGAGAGGAAATATAGGAAGTCAACACATGGGGCGATTGGAGTGGTTGCGCTTAGTAAGGAATACAATGCCTCCTAAGAAGGGTGGTGGTTTATCTAAAGGGAAACAGCCTGCTAAGAAGGCTCCAACTAAACAGCCACCCCCCCATGTATCCTCTTCAGAAGATGAAGATGTAGGTGGGGGTCAGCTTGATATTTTGAGGCGTTTGGAGGCTCTGGAGCAAGCCAAAGGGGATGGTGGCACAGCACAGCAAGGGGCAAGTATTACTAGGCCACTTCGATGTGCTTCTAGGGACGCGGTTAATCGTAATATCTTGCGTCGTTTGTCTGCTCTAGAAGGGGCTGCTGGATCCTCAATGGCTGGTGGTAGCGGTGGACGTGAGACTGCTGTTACAGAATCGCAGGAGCCTGTGGTGGATCTGGACCGAGATTGGCCAGAACACTCGCCCCCGGTAGCTGTAGCTGTGGACCCTGTGGATGCTGCTGGTAAGGATGCTGCACCACATTATGGCTATCCTTGGCTTTGGGGGCCTTGGGCGCAAGGGGCTGCTGCAGCGGCGGCTGGTGCTCTTCCCGAGGCTCCCCCTGCACAGTCGCCTGTTACAGCTGGTGTGAGTCAGGCTGCATGGCCTACGCAGTGTTCTGCACCCACTGTTCATCAGCAGCAGGCGGTAACCCCCCCCCCAGCATGGGGGAATGCCGGTATGGCTACATATTTGGGCCCAATGGGTTGGCCTGGGTGTCCTGCCATGCCTTGGGGCTTTTATCCTTATCCTCCCTTAGCCTATGGCCAAGTTCCTTTTAATGCAATGCCATTTGGGAACACGGCTTTGCCCCTAGGGGACCATTTGACACAGGCCACAAAGGACAAGATCCTGCGTGGAGAGTATGTTGACATCTTTTCCCTTCTTTTTCGTGAGTTGGAAAAGAAGGACAAAGAAGGAAGGTTGAGAAGACATGGAACAATTGGCTTCCGGCTTCCTAGTCTATGCTGGGGTGATTGCCAGGGCGCAGCCTAGTCAGGCCGCGTCCCTATTTCAATATTTGGATATTAATTTAAAGGGCTATACGGGTTTCTCAGGTGCTGCATGGATGCAGTATGATGAGGAGTTCTGGATGCGGGCGGCCATGAATCCAAGCCTACCGTCGGATCGCATTCACCAGCAACTTTGGCTGCAACTTTGGCTGCAGGTGATGTCTCCGGCTAAGCTGAATTTGGGGGATCGGTCAGATAGTGGCCACGTAGTTTATCGCAGTTCCCAATCGACCAGTACCCGCGGTGGAGCAGGGCAGCAGGTTCAACCCCGGCTGCTCTGCTGGGAATTTGCATACAAGGGTACTTGTCTTAGAAAGCCCTGCTGTTACAAACACGAGTGTCCCTCTTGCACGGGCCCACACTCATACAATGCATGTGGCAAGGCTTGACAAGGATGGAGCGGTAGAGGGCAGGGCGGAAGTGGTTCTGGAGGGCAACAGCCCCCTGGAAAAGGGCCCCAGCCCGGTAAGGCTGAGGGTCCTTGAACGCCTGCTGCGAGCTTACCCTAGGAAAGAGGATGCAGTTTACTTGTTTGAAGGTTTTAATGTTGGGTTTAGAATCCCGGTTCAGGGACCTAGGGCACCGTTTATGGCCTACAATTTGCGTTCGGTTCAGGGCATGGAGGACATAGGCAGAAGATTCAGAAGGAATGCGCTGAGGGGAGGGTCCTTGGGCCATTTTTGGCCCCACCAACTCCCAACTTCAGGGTGTTGCCCTTGGGGGTGGTGCCAAAGAAGGCGGTTGGTGAATTCCGCCTTATTCACCACCTTTCCTACCCCAAAGGAGATTCAGTTAATGACGCCATTCCAGAACACTTGTGTTCTGTTAGGTACACCTCCTTTGACCAAGTGGTCAAGGTGGTGCGTAGGTGTGGGGTGGGGGCGGAGATGGCAAAATGTGACATTAAGTCGGCATTTTGCCTTCTTCCCGTCCACCCTGGGGATTTTGAGCTTTTAGGTTTCGCCTTTGAAGGCAAGCGTTATATGGACTGTGCTCTACCAATGGGCTGCTCTATTTCTTGAGCAGCCTTCGAGCGTTTCAGCTCCTTTTTGGAGTGGGAATTGAGGCGACGTGTAGGTAGTCATGACTCCTCCCACTATTTAGATGACTTCCTTTTCGTTGGGTGGGCAGGGTCATCTGAGTGTGCCAGGTTGATGGGCACTTTTATTGAGTTGGCTGAGGAGCTGGGCATCCCTTTGGCCCACGAAAAGACAGAAGGGCCTTCTACAGTGCTCACCTTTTTGGGAATCGAGTTAGACACGGTCTAGCAATCCATGCAATTGCCTTTGGAAAAGGTGGACGATCTTAGAGCTCATCTGCAGGAGTTTAGGGTCAGGCGTAAGGCTTCTTTGGTTGAGTTGCAGCAGCTTGTTGGGCATCTCAATTTTGCCTGCAAGGCTGTTGCCCCAGGCAGGGCTTTTCTACGTCGGTTATGCAACGCTATGGCCCCTTTGCGTGCACCCCATCACCGTCTAAGGGTGACGAATGGTATGCGCGCAGATCTGGATGTCTGGTCTGAATTTGTTGAGGGGTTTAATGGCGAGATGAGTTGTTACTTGAGGCCGAGTTGCAAGTCACGTCAGATGCCTCAGGGTCTACTGGCTTCGGGGTTTACTTTCGAAAGCACTGGTGTGCGGAGCAGTGGCCGCCTGATTGGCTGGCCTCAGACTTGGTGAGGGACCTTACTTTTCTGGAGTTCTTTCCCATTTTGGTGGCTGTCCACCTGTGGGGTGATGAGTTGGCCAATCACTCCATCCACTTTTGGTGTGACAATCAGGCAGTGGTTCATGTGGTTAACTCTTTGACCTCCAGATCCCCTAGGGTCATGAGGTTGGTGAGGGCATTTACATTGCGGTGTCTTCGGTGCCATATTTTGTTTAAAGCCAGACACGTTCCTGGGAGTAACAATGGAGTAGCGAACACTTTGTCTCGCCAACAGATGGAGCGTTTCTGGCAGCTTGCACCGGCGGCCGATCTACAACCAGCAGTGATGCCCGCAGACCTATGGCGGCTTGGGAGGCCGAAGCGTGTTGGGCCATCCAGCTTGCCATCACGCCCAGTACACGGAGAGCGTATTGGAGAGCGGTAGGCCAGTTGGAAGAGTTCTGGCGTGAAGCTGGCATTGGTTGTATGTGGCCCATCCCTGTTGAGCATGTTATTCAGTTTTGTGTTAGACAGAAGGGCCGAGGATTGGCTGTTAAGTTCATTAGAGGGCAGCTTGCGGCCCTGGCCTTTGTTAGTAAGGCCCGGGGATTGTCTGAGGCCACGGATGATTTCCGGGTGCGGAAGATGCTCGAGGGTTGGTCCAGGGAGAGTGTGGTTCGCGCGGACCCATCTCACCCACTGTGCTAAAAGGCTTGGGGGTTGCTTGGAAAGCAATCTGTGCCTCGGGATCTGAAGTTAGGCTCTTTCATGCAGCGGCCTTAACTGCCTTTTTGGGGGCCTTGAGGGTGAGCGAGCTTGTAGTGGCGTCTACCAGGGATAGGTCTGGTCGTGCCCTTATGGCAGGTGACCTTCATTTCATTGGAGATGTGGTTTCTTTGACAATTCATAGGTCTAAAATGGACCAGAGGCAAAGAGGGGTAAGTGTTCGGCTGGGCTCTTGCACGGACTTAGAGCTGTGCCCAGTGATGGCCTTGAGGTATTTGCAGGTGCGGGGGGATGAGCACGGTTGCCTTTTTCGACACCAGGATGGTTCTCCACTAACCCACTACCAATTTTGGGCAGTGACAAAAAAGGCCTTAGCTAGGTTGGGTTTGCAAGGGGAGAGTTTTGGCACGCACTCCTTTAGAATTGGGGCGGCGTCAACAGCAGCTGCCATGGGGTACTCTGGTCAAATTATTCAGAGGGTTGGCAGGTGGCAGTCTAATGCCTACCATTCTTATGTGCGTCCGTTGTCCAAATTTTAAGTGTACTGATTGGTTTTTGTCTCCGAGGTGTGTTGCGCAGGGGATGGCAGCGTATCCTGATATGTGGGCACAGCTACGCCTTTTGGGCAGCCCACCAAGCGCGAAAGACACCCGTGGGGTCTCAGCTCGGGCTAAGTGAGCAGGCCACAATTGAATGGCGGGGCCGGCGGGCCTTCAGTGGTCTGGCTTGTTGCCAGCGCTGTTTGGAGTGGGGTGTGGTGAACCACCTCACATCCTTGTAGTTCATTTGGGTGCTAATGATTTGGGTCTTCTACAGGGCAAGGCTTTGTCCTCTCAGGCGCTGTCTGACATGTGCCTTATTGCCTCCCGATGGCTGGGGGTGCTGATTATGTGGTCGGCTATGATTCTTCGGCAGGTTTGGAGGGAGGCGGAGGATCGCCAGGCCATTGAGCGGGCTAGGATGAAGGCCAATAGGGCCATCCAAAAGGGGTTGGGGGAGGGGTTGGGTGTTTATTTTCCCCACCCCAGGATCAGGGCCAAGTTTCCCAACCTCTACAGGGGTGATGGGGTGCATTTGTCCCACGCGGGCAATGAAATTTTTCTAAATGATTTGCGGCAGGGGCTTGAGTTGGCCTTAGGCCACCAGTGGGGTGCCAGGGCCTAAGCAGAGGCTTGGCCTGGGCATTGGCTGGTTTGAGTTGGAGTAGGGTGTGGGCTGGTGAGCACCCTTGGCGCTTCCCTATTGATGGGAAGAGGGGCCTGCCTAGAGGCTGGTACTGCTTTGATGGCTGCCAGATGCAGAGGCAGGCTGCCTTCGGGAACCCCAGCCTGCAAGTCCTTCCCTCACTGCTATACGGCTGAGGTGTTCAGGAGCTTAAAGGGGAGTGACCAAATTGCCTGGCTGGCCGGGTCCGCCCCATCCAGTGGATGGGTCCCACCCGGGGCTTCGGGGCTCGCCCAGACAGGAGTCCTATCAGCGTCACAAGAAAACTTTGATTTAAATATTTTTGCTCTAATCAGCTTGTAAAAATAATATGTAAGTATTTTTGGCAGGGGCCAAAGCATTCAAGTTAAGGTTCTTAGTGCTAAGGTCTCATTCTTAGTGTTCAGCCTCCTTCTTTCAAACACCTGCCCCAGCAAATTCAGTAGAATTAAAGTACAGTTTACAGACCAAGGCACTTTCTGACATTCATGGCTCTCCAGTGCCTTTTCTATCCCAGCATAATTGGTCATTCCCACATTGCAATGCAACTGTATTCATTCTTGCACTTCCTTCCCCTCAATTGGCTGTAGAGTTGAAGAAAGGTCCTTGTGCCACTTGCACACATTGCTTTCATTTTTTATTGCTTATAAGATAATTTATAAACCAAAAATGGTTTGTATAATTTATAGCTATTCAAGTTCAGAAGATGTGCCTTGGAAGATCAGTAAGTCTGGCCATCCCTGAAATAGCTCGTAACCCAACGTCATTACGGAGCTCATTGCAGAGAATGCCAGTATTTCAAAAAGAGCTAGATGGGATTCCCAACAGAAATTTGACAGGAACTGACAAAATGTAAATTAGTGGCATTTGGTTATTTAATATGTTTACCAGTCACCATTCCAGCAAATTGGCTATTTCACCAAGGGTTTCTCCGCTGACTGACAGGAATGCTCTGCAACTCCTTATTTCTGCAGATTTGCTCACTCATTCAGCCTTTAACACAAGGCTTCATCCAGAGGAAGAGCACCAGCTATCATTTGCCCCTTGATGCTTTAATGAAGTTGCCACTAACATCTATAGTGAGGAAGAGGCCGGCAATGGTAACTGCTGCTTTTCATCCTCCTCACTGCCCTTGGCTATCACTGCTCACTTTCCTGCCCTCACTTAGGGTAGGTGTTTACTGAACATCCCTGCTGTTGCTCATACTGCCTTGAGTCTCAATGAGAAATGTAGACTACAAATAATGTAAATAAATAAACAAAGACCCAGAAGCCCACTCTTCATGTTAAGGGGGACCAGAGTAGGCTCTTTGCCTGCGGGTCAGCTCTGGGCACATCTTCCTAGATTATTCCAAAATATGGGTGCCATCACTAAGAATGCCCTGTTCCATGCACTGATGGAGGAAGTCTCCCTAAATGAGGTAGAACACAAGGGAATGAGGAACAGCATGGTCAGGAATAAATGGAAACATATGCCCTTAAAGCACCAGCAAACCTAAGACAAATGGGCTATAGATAAGCAATTGGAAAGGGCTATATTTGGGCTATATTTTCCTCTTTCCTCTGCTCCCAACAGATGGCTTTCAGAAAGTAGAGGATTATTGCTCAAAGGCAAATGAAAACAATAACACTTGAGATCACAGACACAAAGGGGTTGTTTTAAACTTTTCAATATTGATTAACAGGGTATTTATATCGATAAAAGGATTGTCAAATTTTTAAAGCTTTACAGCCCTAAATAAATATAATTAGCTGGCATCTTTTTCTTCAAGTGTTTAAAACTCTTATTTTAAGGTAGCTGCAGTTATTATCAAGCACTTTTTAAAAGGCTTTCAAATGAATCTAAGAGCCAAAACACACGTTAAGAAAAACCTAGGTTCAGCACGTGTTCTCTTACCTCAAGGTTTGCCGGGATCTGTAGGAGTCCTGGAAGCTTAAAGTAGGCGTCCTGGAAGCTTAAAGATCTGTAGGGGTCCTGGAAGCTTAAAGTCCTGGAAGCTTAAAGGATCTGTAAGCGTCCTGGAAGCTTAAAGGCGTCCTGGAAGCTTAAAGCTTAAAATACAGGCGCCTGTATTTCCCTTTCCCTTTTTGCTGCTCTGTAAATGCTAAACTTTAAGCTTCCAGGACGCCTACAGATCCCAGCAAACCTTGAGGTAAGAGAACACGTGCTGAACCTAGGTTTTTCTTAACGTGTGTTTTGGCTCTAAGAAAAGCAGAATGAGCTACCCCAGTCTGTCTCCGTTTACTTGTGTCAATATATCTCCATGTAGGTTCCCTTTCTGTGCAATAGAAATCTGATACTCCAAGATCCTATGGAATTGGCACATCTGCCCTAATCTTAACTGTACTTCAAAAGAGAGAGCTACTCTGGTGCACAGTGACCTCCTGTGGCATATGTGCAAATTATTAAGGCTACTGCAGGGAAATCCTTCTTCAAAACAAGCCTTTACAGAAGTCCTGCACTAAAGTTTACGTTTGGAGTATGACTGGTACATGTAGGCAACCCCATTGGCTTAATGGAGACTACGCATTCTTATTTGACAAGTGTGCTTTTAGATTATGTGTGAGAACAGGATTACTATCCAGAGTTCTTTGTCAGTTGCAGAGACTTAAAGAAGACAACAACCTCTAAATGTGTTACCTGGTTAACAATTATTTTCCCCAAGTTACAATGTCTACACTAAGAAAAAAAGTGCTCAGAGCTTTGTTTGCATCTTGTCGTATTGCCAGCAAACAAGAATGGCCTCTGAATGCACCCACTATGTAATCTACTTTCACAGTAGCTAAGTTTCTGAGAGTATGCCATACTCGACAAGGTATCATATGCTGTATTTAGTCTTTCTGTCTCATAGCCAAGGTCTGGCCGCTGTGCGGAACAGGACCAGCCTTAGCTGTTCTCCAGATCCAGGGAAACTTCTAGGTTTTTTTTTTAAAAAACCTTTTTAAAAAAAACAAATGAATCTGGGGCTACAGTCTTCACAGATAAACAATCTGTGCACATGCAAAAAAAAAATCCGAATCTGCAAGATTTCATACAAAAACGTGGTAGCAAGAGTTGCTTAAAGCATTGCCTCCCTGATCTTCCTATTTCTGTCCCACCCACCCCTTTTGTTCTTCCAGTAGGCTTTGAGAGACAATCAGGCAGGCAAGCACAAAGTGGAAGGGAAGCTGAAACACACAGGGAGAGGAAGGTGTGTGGGTTGGAGGGAACAGAGAAAGCAAAGCAAAGGAATAGATGGGTTCAGGCAGGAGGGGTGATGGAAGCCAGAGTGAGAGAGCAGATATGGCTGAAGTGGGTAAGTGGGGTAGCAGTGGAGAGGAGGAAGCAAAGATGGGAGGACAAGCCTGTGGCAGCAGCAAGGAGTGGGTAAGGGGGAAAGACTTCCCATCCCTCATGATTCCTCACAGGATTCAACTTGTGAGAGTCTAATTCTGAAAGGAGCTGAACACATTTCTAATGTGCAGTTCAGGCCTATGCAGAAGAAGGCTCTGCTTGCAGTATCCTTTTGGAAAGAAGTGGAACACAGCAGACTAATTTTGCCTATCTCCTGTTCAACACTGCCCTTGCTTTTTTGCCACTTCAAGTGTACTCTCACTGTAATAAGCTTGGGGCTCATATTACACTATGCTGAGAACAACTCTTCCCCTCTCAGTTCTCCTGCTTGTCCTGAAAGAGACAGTGCTCTTGCGGACAGGGATTAAAATAAGTTGGTATGAAGTGCCATTAAGAAAGTGACCAAAGCATGGATCCTTCCATTTTATGCATTGAAAGAAAGCAATTTAAGTTACTTGTATTCCTGTGCCAGAGTTGCAGTGCAGATATCATCACTGGTGGTAGCCATGCCAGTAGTCAGCACCAAGGACAAGAGAATAATAGGTCTGCTTGCATTGGCGTTGGGGTCTTTCATCCTGTCATGCATTTGCTGTAATTAAACTATGTAGCACAGGACCAGACTCTGATAGCATTTTTCACAAGGCTTAAAGCATTTCTTATTTCAATCTATAATATGCTTTGGTTGGAAGGCACATTCACATTATCATGAGCAAGATCACATATTGATATAAATAACACACAAAAGGCTCAACAGCAATTTAAGCCTCAAATATGAAAGAGTCCGAAACCTTATAAAGGTGTCCTTTTAGTACACAGAGAGCCCCACTGAATAGACTGTACAATTTCCCTGTGTCACTGAAGGCTGTATGATGGCAGTGAACCCAGCAACCTAAAAGCAGTAAAGTTATTAATTCCAAAAAAGTTACATGCATACCAACTTTTTTAAAGTGTATTGAGCATTTTGAAAGAATACTGGCATACTGTTATGGAAAGCCATGTAAGTTTCATCTTCTATATAACAATTACCCTGTCAGTGGAATAAATGTGAGATTTGGCTTACCGCATTTCCTTCTGATAGTTGGACTCTGGGGAAAAAAAAAAACAGATCTTCAGTTGTGGAAAAGTAGCACAAT
This sequence comes from Eublepharis macularius, assembly GCF_028583425.1. Classification (NCBI taxonomy): domain Eukaryota; kingdom Metazoa; phylum Chordata; class Lepidosauria; order Squamata; family Eublepharidae; genus Eublepharis; species Eublepharis macularius. The sequence goes on from NC_072792.1 coordinate 92,914,861, forward strand.
AACTTACCGGAAATTTATACCCAGATCTTCCTTATGCTAAACTAATTAAATATGGAAAGTTGCTTTAATACACCAAGGAAGATTCTTCATCCACAGACATCCTCAGTCATTTCAGTTGATGTAGCAATAAAGAAAAAACCGATTAAGTTGTAGTTCCTGGAACGAGCCCGGAGGTGGGCAAGTGTAATACCCGCTTTCTGTATCTCCTCATCTGAGGCCTATGTAGGAGAGAAGGCTGAGACTAGAAGTCTGTAAATAAGTTATTGCCATAAGTTTAAAGTTTGTTCCAAGACTGTGTGTGTTTAATATAGAGAGATCTGCTTGGTTTCACTTCTCCGGTGAAATGGAAAAGAAACTATCCCTAGGCACGAGAGGCTTTTGTTTCATAGCCCATACTCTTGAAGCACTCCTCCATGCACATATGACTGAAAAAGCATTTAGCTACAACACACAATACGTTTGTTTATGAGTTGTCTTGGGTTCACCACTTTGATCAGAGTCACGCAATGCTGCTTTAAAAACTTCTGGAGCTAATTTTGCTGATGAAGGGCAGCATGATAGGGTTGCCAACCGCCAGGTGGTGGCTAGGGATCTCCCAGAATTACAACTGATCTCCAGGCAATAGGGATCAGTTCTCCTGGAGAAAATGAGGTTCCCTCCCCTCCCCAAACCCCATCCTCTCCAGACCCCACCCCCCAAATCTCCAGGGATTTCCCTACCCAGAGTTGGCAGCTCTAAGGGGGCTCCTTCTTTCCCACAGCCTTTTTTCTGAGCAAGAAGAACTCACAATGGGAAGTTATTCATGTAATTCTGGAGCTGCAAGTGCGTGGACTACTCTACATGGTGAGGTGAGGGAGTTCTGTGCCTCTCTCCAGACTACTAAGATCATTTTCCCTGGAGGAAGCTTAAGCAGTTTCTGAGGGCAGACTCCTGGAAATTAGGCTTCAGTCTTGCTCTCTTTGCACACAGAAAATAGAATCTGCAGGGGCTCAGTTAGTAGGGTTGCCAACCTCCAGGTGGGCCCTGGAGCTTTCCTGGAATTGTAATTGATCTCTAGGCTATAGAGATAGTCTCCCCTGAAGAAAATGGCTGTCTTGGAGGGTGGAGTCTATGGCATTATACCCCACTGAGTTTGTTCTCCAGGTTCCACCCCCAAATCTCCAAGAATTTCTCAACCCAGAATTGGCAACCCTATCACTTGGCACTGTAATCAAGACTCCACTATTCCAACATGTACACACTATCACAAGGTTCCTGCTGCTTGGCATTCTATATAAACAGATTATTTACTGCAATTGAGGCCCTCCTGGGCCTCACCCTGGAACCTCGAGCTATCTACTTCACCCCCAGTGGGCCTGTAAATGAGTGGCCTGCTGGACAGTATAAAACTAGATGTGATGCATAAGAACTTTACATGTATGAAATGAATGCCCTGGCCTCATTGTAGCAAGCCTGGCACAGCAGAGGCAAACCAAGAGGGGCAGCTGATGTAGTTCAGAAGAGCCTGTCTGCGTGCTAGGCACTGTACCTTTGTGTTGTGTTGTCAGCTTTTATGCACATTATTACTACTGACTAAATTAATTATAAGATCATTCCTGAAATGTTATACCAAGCGTATGACAGCTATGTTAACAACTGTTTCTCTTTAGAGCCAGGGTTATTTGTGTGCGTGCCTAATCTTCTGCCATACTTTTCAAAATATAAAGTTTAGGACTGAAGATGTATAGCCAGTTTCCCAACAGCCCACATACCTTTCTTTTTGCAGCAGCACACAAGAAGCAGAATAATAAGGATCAGAAGAAGAAAACCAACAATAGACAATACAACTGCTAATATTATTGTACGGATTCTTCCATCATCTTCATTTGTACCAGATTCTACTAGACAAAATTAATAAAGATTAAGCAGTGAAATAAATGAACATTTTGTGAGCATTATAATGTTGGTTTATTAATTTTAATGAGTTGCCCTTATACTTACCTGTTTTGAACAGTGGTGGGTTATGTTTCCTAAAGGTTTCTTCTTGACATCTAAAATATCTTTACCAGATTCATTTTTCTGTTATGTCCCATCCTTTCCAGGTTATTTTATTACAGTCACATCAAAGGTACCAACAATGCCTATGATTTCCATTTAATTTTAGTAAACTTATTTTGCAACTATTATAAACTGTCCTGGCCTTAAGAATGTAAGAGAAAAAGCCCAGCTGGATCAGACCAGTGGGACATCTGGTCCAACATCCTTTTTCACACACTGGTCAACCAGTTGTCCCAAATGACCAACAAAAATGTTTAGAGCATTTGGGGAGTAATTTGTGGTGACATGGGGTGGGGGGTTGAACTCAACACCACCATAAATGAGACATCATCAAAATGAAAGAAACCAGAAAAGTCTTCTCTGACTTTAGCACAAAATACACTGAATAATAATACAAGCCTTATATTATTTGTATCTAAATTTTGTGAAAAGCAGTGATACTCAGCACCAGACATGGGTACGAACCAAAAGAAATTAACGAACCTGTGGTTCGTGGTTCAGTGCCACCACTGAACCCAAACTAATGAACCACAACGAACATTTCCCGTTGCCGAACCGGTTCAAGGTTTGTGGTTCGTGGGGATCAGAACGGCCCCCATTGGACTTAGAGAGCCCATATTCAAAGGGAGTGTTTAGCAGGCTCTCCTCCAGCCAGCATCCCAGTTTGGTCAAGATTGCAATAGGGATCTTGGAGTTATACCCTCTCCAATCTGAGGCCCCCAGGAAACTCCCACTCAATAAAATTAGAACCACCAGTTGATGTTGGCCCAGTATACAAGGGGTGTATTTGAAAGCAGGCTGCCTCCCCTCTAGGGGGTGGGGGGTCTGGCCACTTGCTGGTGGCACCCCTATGTGCCTGCCCGCCAGGCCTCAGAGGAGCACGCATTTATTCCCGGTGCAGGCCAGAAGGTGGGTGATGACAGCGGCGGCAGGGCCTGGCGGGCATGGGGAGGTGGGGGGGTCTGGGAAGTGGGAAGATCCCCCAGCAACCACGGGGCCTCATCCAAAGGTCCCACTGAGGAATAATCTGGTGGCAGCCAACATCACCCACCTTCCTGCCTTGGCGGAAAGGATGTGAGGAAGAGGAGATGTCATGTGGAGGGGAAGTAGGAAGATCCCCCAGCAACCACGGGACCTCATCTGAGGGTCCCAGTGAGGGACATCCACCCTGAAAGAGTGCGCAGACTGCTAAGGCAGAGGCTTGGCCGCTTCTCCTGTGTCACAGTGGAGACTGTCGCCAACATCACTCACCTTCCTGCCTTCATGGAAAGGACGTGACTGGTCGTGGCATTACCCATTCACCCCTGCCCGGAGGGGACAGCCGCTGCTGTTGACAGGGGACACCATGCTGTACAATTTTATGTGCAACAGCAGCAGAGCTGCCCTTCATGGCCAAAACAACCACTGGCAGACATCACCCACCTTCCTGCCTTCACAGAAAGGACGTGACTGGTCATGTAGGATTCATTCCCCCCATGCACAGAGAGGACAGCAGGTGCACATGGATAGGGGTGCACTGTGCTGCACAACAATACACGCAACAGCTCCTGAGCTGCCAATCATGGCCAAAACCACCACTGGCAGACATCAACCACCTTCCTGCCTTCACGGAAAGAACATGACTGGTCATTTGGGACTCATTCCCCCTATGCACAGAGAGGACACCAGTTGCATATGGATAGGGGTGCACCGTGCAGCTCAAACCTGTCAGCTCAGCAAAAGCATCCGAGCTGCCCCTCAGGGTCCAAAGCGGCAGCAGCAGACAGCACCCACCTTCCTGCCCTCATGGAAAGGGTGGGAGGGACCCATTCCCCCCTGCTCAGAGGGGACTCCAAGTGCCATGGAAGGGGGGATACTGTGCGGTGCCACCCTAACAGCAGCAACAGCAGCAGAGCTGTTCCTCGTGGCCAAAAACAGCATCAGCTGGCAGCACCACACCTTCCTGCCTTCATGGAAAGGACAGGATGGGAAAGACAGGAGAGGTTGGGAGGCATCTGAGCAGATCCAGAAAGGGAGAGGTTGAAACAGGGACCATCAGGGGAAATGTCAGGGAGACAGGGACAAAGGGTTACTGCCTGCTGCATCATGGAGCATGACCAGGAAGACCCCTTAGTCGGCGAGCCATGAGCCGAGAAAGCCACTGAGTTGCGGGGCAGCGGCGTGCGACAACATGACACACCTTCCTGCCTTCGCGGAAAGGACGGGAATGGACAGGACCGGGGAGGTCGTTAGGAGGGGTTGGAGCGGTCCCAGAGAGGGCAAGGTGTGAAGAAGGACTGTGAAGTCGGAAGATCCCAACACTTGTGAGGCCTCCTCCGAGGATCCCACTGAGGTACCCTGTGGTGGCAGCCAACATCACCCACCTTCCTGCCCTTGCGGAAAGGACGGGAATGGACAGGACCGGGGAGGTTGTTGGGAGGGATCGGAGTGGTCCCAGAGAGGGCAAGGTGTGAAGAGGAACTGGGAGCTTGACAGGGAGAGGAGGACCAAGAGGCCACAAACACCCACCGTGTCGGATTGCGCAAGCTGCTGTGGAGGAGGCTTGTCCGCCCCTCCTGTGTCGCAGAGGAGGCTGTCGCCAACATCACTCACCTTCCCGCCTTCATGGACAAGAGATGAGTTGAGGGACCCATTCCCACCATGCTCAGAGGGGACAGCAGGAGCCTAGGATAGTGGGCTCCGTGCTATGCAACCATATGTGCAGCAGCTCCGGACCTGCCCTATGTGCCCAAAAACAGAGGCTCAGAAAACACCCACCTTCCTGCTTTCACAGAAAGGACGGCCTGGAGAAGAACTGCCCTGTAGCCCGGTGTCAAGCTGGGCACCTTTTTATGGGTGCCAGATCTTGGCCTGGGGTGGCGGAGGTCCTCTGGTTGCCACCAGTAGGCGGTGATGGCAAAGTACCCGTGATGGCAGCCACTCCATAGATCGGCTGTGAAGTGCACTGTTCTGCCTTGGACGGCTGACAGCTCTCTGCACACCATGTCTCACACTGACTCGTAGAGGGCAGACACGACTCGATGCCCAACAGTGCACGATGGAGAACCATGGGGCAAAGTGCTGGAGCAGCAGTTGGAAGGCCACGCCCTCCATGACCGATAGGGGGAAGCCTTGCAGGGCAATCGTCTGCGCCACCACACGAACACCCGCCTCCTGAGACCTAGACCTCACCCTTTTCAGCGGCACCACCCCTGACCCCGATGGGACAACTTCCCCCAGGGCGGCCGCCTGACCCTTCCGCTCCCACCAGCAGCACCCTTGGGGCAAGGCTTCTTTTTGCTGGCCGAGGACGGAGACCACAGGCTCGGGTGGTGCCTCTTCAGGTGCCTAGTCAGGGTCATTGATGACAGATGCTTCGGGTCATTGCCCCTGCACACCAGGCCATCACACACACAACACCGCACCACACGGGGGTCAGTCATAAGGGCCTGAAAGTGCCTCCATACACTGAGGTTGAACCATGGCCCACTAATGATTCCAGGGGAGGGAGGACAAAGGGTTACTGGCTGTGCCATGGAGCTGGCAATGGAAGACGGAGTGATGGGTGGATTGCAGGCAGGGACAGCACCGGTAGTTTGGGATGGGGATGGGCTGGATGTTTCCTCAAACTCCAACCATTCCTCCAAGGATCCCTCGGCCTCCTCCTCCTCAAACATTTTCAAGAATTCCTCTTCCGCCAGTGGCAAGAGCTCTTCGGCCTCCTCCACAGCCACAACAGGTGATTTTTTTGGGAGCAGGAGTCTCTGCTGCTCCAGAGCCCTGCACAGCACTGCTTCCAGTGGTGTAACTGGGACAATCTCTGCACTTCCCCCCACAACCACTCTTGTCCACCACACAAAACCTCATAGTGCCAGCAAACAAGAATTGAGGAGAGAAAAGGAGATGACACTGTGAGTTCTCAGCCGAGGTGCCCACTGAGCTTGGCCCCAGGGCCTGGCAGCAGCCCTGGAATGAGAGGGAGGGAGGGACTAGAGCCCTAGCCCACCACTCCCACAGACCTGACCTGATCAGGCACTGATAATAATCAATGTGAGCCCTCAGCTGAGGTGCCCACTGAGCTTGGCCCCAGAGCCAGGCAGCAGCCCTGGAACCAGAGAAGATAGATGTCTATCCCCAACATCCAAGCTCAATTATACTCTCTCTCTCTCTCTCTCTCCCCAAAGGCTAGCAAGTAACAAGCAAGAGCTCTGCCCCACTCCACTGTTCTCTGAAAGTGAAACCCAGCCTGGGAGCCCACTGCTATTTATAAGCACAGGTCCCATAGAGCAATGCAGGAGGTCTGTGGTTGGCTGTCAGAGCTGCCTATCAGGGTTTGCAGGGATGAGATTGGAGTGCCCATGGCTACAGAACACCCCCTCCCTCCCCCAGGTGTCTTCTCCCAATTTGTAACCACTTTGCAGCTCCATGGTTGGAAGGAAGACCTGCCGATCTAGGTAAGCTGGGCTTCCATTCGGGTTTCCAGGGCGACAGAAGGAGTGCAGAGTTCAGGCATTCTCCCGGCTCCGTTTCCAAGGGAATTGATTGATGGTGCCTGACTGTCTGGCTTCACAAACCACGGAAAAATGCAACAAACCATCCCTCTTATGAACACTGGTTCGTTGGCTATGGACGCTCACGAATTGCCGGATCGCGAACGGATGATCGGGCCGTTCATGGGTTTTTTGCGTTTGTAGTGCGGTTCATGCCCATGTCTACTCAGCACGTTCATCAAAAAATAAAAAAGGCCAGACTTCCTGTTTGGGATCCATGGAGGTCTAACGCAGCTCCACTTGCGGAGCTGACCGGACTGCCGTTTTAACCGGCCGGCGGGGTGAAAATAGCCCGCGGCCGACTGCTCTCAGGCGGGGAGCAGGCAAAGAACGCTCAAGACCCTAGGGTGAGCTAGATCTCGGACGAGGGGGGGCTCTACACAACGGGTCCCCTCCCGATCCTTGAGGTCCCACCTTGCGACGGGTCGGCTATAATCTCTGCGGCAGTTTTGGGGCCAATTCGGCTGGCATAAGACCTACATACCCAAGCATCGATTGGGGGAAGAAGCTGAGAGGAGAACTTAAAATCGAAACAGCGATTACAACCCGAGAAAAGTGAAGAGAAGGTAAAGATCATTATCTTCTGAGACGGGACAGATTGATAAAAACAGAGAGGAAAAAAAGTAGATTTTTAAACTGCAACAGACTAGTGAAAAGGAGGGGAAGACTCGGCAGGAATTGAATTTAAAAAGAGACTAAGTTTAAAGAAGTTATTAAAGAAATGGGACTATTGTTTTGAATGCCTGTGGCTTTGGAGCTGTGAGAAAAAGACACCATCGCGAGATCTGCTGTGGGAAGACGGGAGACAGGAAGTGCGTAATAACAATAGAGTGGCTGGAGAGAAGCGGCCCTTGCTGGAGGGCAGGAAGTAGGGAATCGCCATTTTTGAAAGGGGAAGGGTCGCGGCTTCAGCGGAAGAGGAAGTAGGCCATCTTGGATTACAAAATCATAGAGAAACCATAGAGAAAAGACGCCCGACATTTTGGACTCTTTAAAATTTAATTTCTATAAGAAGACCGGGACATTTAAAATAGAAAAACGTTAAATTTTACGCCACGGAGTTAAGGAAGAGAGCGGATTCGTGGGAGCGAGCTAAAGCAAGCCCCACGATGTCAAAAAAAGAGTGGCAATCGGCAATAGAAAACCTGGATAAAAACCTGGACAAAAAACTTTTAGATATGATTAAAGAACTTAAGGACACGAAATTGGAGCTGATAAAAGAGGTTAAAGAGGTTACACAGACAGTAAAATCGGAGCTGTCAGAAGTGAAAAAAGGTATGGAAACAATACGAAGTGAATTACAAGGAACGCAGCAGAGAGTTAAAACAGTAGAAGACGCGATGGAGAATTTAGCAGACACGCAACAAACAGAGATGAGATTGGTGAAGGGGAGAATGTCAGTTGCAGAAACTAAACACATGGAGAAGCAGCTACGTTTTCGTGGCCTGCCAGAAGTGGAAGGAAAGTCAGCGCAAGAACAGATGACTGAGGTGTTGGCTGAGTACCTGGGGAAGGAGGAGGAGGAAGTTGTGGCTATCCTAGATGTGGCATACCGTGTGAATTCGAGAATAGCAACCCAGAGGAAACTACCAAGAGATGTGATTGTGCAGTTTACAACACGAAATATGAAAGAGAGGATTGTGACAAAACAGTTTCAAGATCCATTGGAGATTGATGGCAAGACGATTATTATAATGAAGGAACTGCCCAGATCAGTGTTACTGGACCGGAAAAAATATAAAGTGCTAATTCAGATTTTGAAGGACATGAAAATCAGGTACAGATGGGAGTTACCGGAAGGAGTGTCCTTTGAGTTTGGAGGGGCCAAAAAACGCATCAGATCTGAGCGAGAGATGGAGCGATTTATTAAGGACAGTGAAAAAGACTTACCAACAAGATCATGAGTATGGAGTGTAAAGTATTATCTTGGAATGTAAATGGACTAAACTCACCGAATAAGAGGAAAAATACTTTTCACTGGCTACTAAAACAAAAATGTGACATTGTTTGTTTGCAAGAGACCCATATCAGAAAGCAGGATGTAAAATATTTAAAATCTGGAAAACTGGGCAAAGAATATGTAGCGGCCTCCAACAAGAAAAAAAGAGGAGTGGTGTTGTACATAAAAGAGGAGCTACAGCCAAAATTTGTTATGAGAGATGTGGAAGCTAGATTTGTAGCAGTGGAATGTATTTGGAATTTAAAGAGAGTGTTGGTAGTCGGACTTTATGCACCTAACGGTGCAAAAGAAAGCTTCTTTGAGGATTTAAGGAAGCATTTAGACGATCTTGCATATGACCAGATAATTCTTGCTGGAGACTTCAATGGAGTGACAGACTTGGAACTAGACAAAAAGACTACAACGGCACAAAAGAAAAGAGGACTATTACCAAAGCTTTTTTTTTAGTTGATTCAACAAGAGACTCTTGAAGATGTATGGAGGAGAGAATATCCTAAAAGCAGACAGTTTACTTTTTATTCTGCAAGGCATTCTACATTATCAAGAATTGATACGATCTGGGCCTCAAAAGACTTAGCATTATGGACTAAGGAGGTAGAAATAATGCCTATGGTAGGCTCAGATCAGAACCCAATTATGTGGAAATTTGGAAAAAAGAGAAAAAGGAAAGCATGGAGAATAAATGAGGACTTGTTACAGGAAAGAGAGAATATGGAAATACTGAGAAGAGAGACAAAGTTTTTTATACAATACAACGTGAATAAAGAAGTACCAACCAATAAAGTTTGGGATGCTTACAAGGCGGTTGTAAGGGGCATACTAATGGACTTAAATGGTAGAGCAAGAAAGAAGAAAGAGGAGAAAAGACAAGAGATTGAGGAGAAAATAAAAGCCAAAGAAATACAGCTAAAAAAGAGACCAGGGAAAAAGAAGGTATACCAGGAAATTAAAATACTTCAAGAACAGCTAACAGCAATGAGCAATAAAGAATTGGAGTGGAATCTCAAAAGACTGAATCAAAAAGCGTTTGAGGGTGCTAATAAACCTGGGAAGTACCTGGCATGGCAATTGAAGAAGAAAAGGGAAAAGAAGATAATAAATAAAATTTGCGAAGATAACAAAACGTATTTGGAGCAGGCTACCATTAGTAGAGCCTTTTATAAATTTTACGCTAAGCTGTATAATAAAAAAGAAGTAAACAAAGGATCAATAGCGTCATATTTGGAGAAAACCAAACTTCCAGAAATCTCGGAAGCTTGGAGAAATAAGTTGAATAGTGAAGTAACTGACGAGGAAATAAGTAAGGCAATACAATCTGCAAATCTAGGAAAGGCGCCAGGGCCAGATGGACTTACGGCTAAATTCTATAAGACAATGGCTAATGAACTGGCACCATTCCTAAAAGAGGTGATGAATGGGGTTTTAAGGGATCAAAGGATTCCAGAAACTTGGAGTGAAGCGAATATATCATTGATCCCAAAAGAGGGCCAAGACCTGACTAATGTGAAAAATTATAGACCTATATCGCTACTCAACAATGACTATAAAATTTTTGCGAAGATATTGGCGGAGAGATTGAAGGGGTGGCTCTCGGAAGTCATAGAGGAGGAACAAGCAGGCTTTTTGCCAGACAGACAAATAAGAGACAACTTAAGGACAGTGATCAATGCTATTGAATATTATGACAAGCGTTGTGACAAAGAGGTTGGTTTCTTCTTTGTAGACGCTGAAAAAGCGTTTGACAATTTAAACTGGGACTTTATGTTTGCCACTATGGAAAAGCTACAATTGGGAGAAAGATTCATCAGAGCAATTAAGGAAATTTATAGAGACCAGACTGCAGCAATCGTGGTGAATGATGAATTGACCAAGAAATTGACGATAAGTAAAGGAACAAGACAAGGTTGCCCGTTATCTCCATTGTTGTTCATTTTAGTATTGGAGATTCTGATGATACAAATACGTCAAGATGATGAAATTCGTGGAATAAAAATAAAGGACTATTCATACAAGGTCAGAGCATTTGCGGATGACATAATGTTAATTGTAGAGGACCCATTGGAGAACATGCCAAGAGTGATAGATAAGATCAAGGAGTTTGGAGACTTGGCAGGTTTCTTCATTAACAAAAAGAAGTCAAAGATATTATGCAAAAATATGACTAAGCAGAAACAACAATTGTTAATGGAAACAACGGATTGTGAAGTAACAAGTAAAGTGAAATATTTGGGAGTCGAATTAACTGCAAAGAACATAGATCTATTCAAAAACAATTATGAAAAACTATGGACTCAGATAGAGAGAGACTTGATTAAATGGAATAGATTGAATTTGTCATGGTTGGGCAGGATTGCAGCAGTTAAGATGAATGTGTTACCAAGAGTAATGTTTTTGCTACAGACAATACCAATCATCAGAGACTCCAAACAATTTGAAAAATGGCAGAGGAAAATATCAGATTTTGTTTGGGCAGGCAAGAAGCCTCGAGTGAAAGTGAAAGTTTTACAAGATGCAAAGGAAAGAGGCGGAATGCAACTGCCCAATCTGAGACTTTATCATGATGCAATCTGCCTAGTTTGGTTGAAAGAATGGATGACATTAAAGAACAAGAAACTATTAGCCCTAGAGGGATATAAAAAAATATTTGGATGGCACGCATATTTATGGCATGACAAAGTAAAGGTCAACTCGATGTTCCTGCATCACTTTGTTCGGAGAAGTCTATACATAATCTGGAAGAAGTACAGAATTTATCTACAAGAAGGAACCCCTTTGTGGGTGGTTCCATATGAGGTGATAGACCCGAGAGCTGTTGATAATGAACAACAATGTTTAACGTATAAAGAAATAACTAAAACTGAAGCATCCAAACTTAGAATAAAGACACAAGAGGAACTATCACCTAACTACGATTGGTTCCAGTATAGACAGATCAGAGACTTATATAATTCGGACTCTGTAAAGGGAGGTATACGAATAGAGAATTCGGAACTAGAGCAGACCCTTCTTAAAGAAGATAAGAAAAGAATATCCAAGGTATACCAAGTACTGTTGAAGTGGTATACCGAGGATGAGATAGTTAAAACACAAATGGTGAAATGGGCTATAAACTTTAATAAAGAAATAACAATGGAGGCATGGGAATACTTGTGGAAAACTACAATGAAGACAACGACATGTATTAATATCAAAGAGAACATTTACAAAATGATCTATCGTTGGTACATGACACCAAAGAAGATTGCGCTAGGGAATTTGAATACTTCTAATAAATGCTGGAAATGTAAGAAGCATGAGGGCTCCCTCTATCATATGTGGTGGTCGTGTGAGGTAGCCAGGCAGTACTGGGGGGAAATAATAAGAGAAATGAGTGAAATTTTACAATTTCAAATTAATAAGAACCCAGAACTCCTGCTACTGAACTTGGGAATGGAGGGAATTCCAGCCCAACATAGGACGTTGATATTTTATATGACAGCAGCAGCTAGACTTTTGTATGCGCAAAAACGCAAAAAAGTGCCAACTATTGAAGATTGGACTTACAAATTGCTGTATATGGCTGAAATGGACAAGATGACAAGAAAACTGAGAGATCTGGACTCAGGGCAGTTCAACACAGACTGGGAGAAGCTGAAACAATACCTGGAGAAGAAATGGGAGGTGGGAGGAAAACTGTGGCAGTTTGAGAACTACTGAAGTATTGAAGTAGAGGGGGGAGACTTTACCGGGGGGAGAAGAGATAAATGTGAATTAATAAGCAGTCAGATTAATAGATTGACATATATATAGATATATATAGGTTAACAAACAGAACATAGAGAAAATAATTAATTATAAGGACTAAATATAAGGAGCGATTAACTAACAATATTTTCTTTTTTTTCTGACAAGTTTTGTACCAAACTGAATGTCTGAAGATATAGATGGGTCAAATTGATTGACTACGTGAGGAGAGATATATAGAACTATTATAAAAAGATAGAATGAGTAATATATAGAGAGAATAAGTCAAATTGTTTGATATAAACGAATGTATGATCTATATGGTTTATGATATATAGAAATACCTGAAATTGAAAAATTGGGATAAATTGTTTATCTAAGATGGAAACAAAGGCTTACAGTTTGGGCATATAATGTTAAAAATAGTTAAGGATGTACTGCTTAGAATAATGGAGAATATATATTTGTTTTAGATAGAGGAAGCTAATAAAAGTAAGGGAAAGGGGACAAAGGGTTGGAAAGCTGTTGGAAGTCAACAAAAAGGGGGGGGAAGGGAGGGGGTTAGAGATGAAAAAATTGGGGAAAATTGAATGTAAATGTGGAAATAATGGATTCTAACCCAATAAAATTTTTTCAAAAAAAATAAAATAAAAAAGGCCATGCTCCTGTTGGCCTGCACGTACCTAGAATGAATGTTTTCAAAATGAATGTCTAAATTAATATATTTGTTACCAGTAGAATCAGAATGTATCTGATAGTGGGGTTCCCATTTCCATCCTTCATAGAAAACAAAACTAACACACAGTAACAGTTTTGATATTTTTCCCCAGTGGTGTCATCCTCTAATGAACCATGGAGCAGATTCTTAGAAAAATAGACTTATTACTTTGTTGGGTTGCTATGAGCAGGTTACCATCTCCCACTAGGGGTTAGGGATCTTAGTTACACATTAAACAGTTGGCAGTTCAAATATTTGAACCCGTCCAAAAAATTAAGAGCAGACTGCCAAAATGCAAAATGAATTAAATTACTTTTAAGTACAATAATGCCAAGCAGCTCCAGGGAGAATTAGTGATTTATATTAGAAAGGGGATTATTGATGAATTAATGAAAGTGTAACAAATATGCCTTTCATAATGTACTAGAACTATGTGATACAAAGGAACAAAACCAAATTAAAATCACCTTAAAAACAAAGCAGTGTAGAAACAAGGCAGTGTATGTATGCCTCTACTTTTTAAATATTTTCCACACTGTGTGAATCAATGTGGTTTCACACATGTACACGCATACACTCATAAATCGTTCGTTCGTTCATTCGTTCATTCGTTCTTTCTTTCTTTCTTCACCCAAGGAGGATAGGTACTCACTTGATCCCTATGCACAAAGTATATTAAATAATAAATATAACAAACTCTTCATACCCTAACCCCCCCAAAAACAGGTTAGTGAACTGGCAGTAGTAAACAATCTGAACAGTTGCCTGGAAATTCTGCATGTATGAATGAAAGAGTAAGGGATAATTTTCTTCATCTTAATGATTAAAAACAGTTTGTTCCACAGCCATGACAGCTTATTTGTTGCTGGAGAAAATAAAGAATGGTGTTGGATAATCTGTAAGTATATAGCAATTATAATTGTGGCATCTAGTTTTTCTTGGTTCTAAGTTACCTCATGTCACCATAACAACTAAAGAAGGTTACTTCAGTATCACTAAGAAAAATCTGAATGAGAGGATTCATTCATTTCCCCACAGACTTCCTGATGGATCTGGTTTGCTTAGTCACTGATTTTTTTATTAAAAAGTCATGGCGTTCGTAGAAAACACAGCCCCACAAACCACGTTTTCACAAACGACGAATCAGCCTGGTTTGTGCATTTTTTGCTTCGTTTTGCAATTCGTGCCCACTTCTACTCATGACAATCTAGTCTCTTTGTAGACCTATAAGAGGGGACACCAACATAGTGCCCTTGAGCACCATGGCACCGACAGCCACTTTTCCTGATGTCCACTAGAACCTTTCTTGGCACCTGCCAAGTGGTTTTAGAAAGTGGGTGAAGCCAGGCAGAGCTTTTGGAGTTTTTTATGTTTATGGTAGAATGCTGACAGTGGTTTTACTTAAGGCACTTTACAGGTGCAAATAGTGGAGTAATATTCTAAAAACGTAGTAGGACAATTCTGAAGAAATATGACTGGGCTGAAATGCTTAATGCACCTAACTGGAACATTTATTGAAATCATCAGATCTTCCCAGTTTTAACATACTTTTATAATTAAGGTTGAAGTTGATAATATCAGTACATCAAAGTTTGTTCACTTTTCAAAAGCCATTTATGTTTCTATCAAAATATAACTGGAATCTCTTTCTTACAGTATACATGCCCTCCAGCACGCACTGTCATGTTAGTGCAGGTTAAGAATGACTGAGAGAAGGGCTTATATAGCCAGGAGAAAAAGCATTATTTATTTTTCTTTTAGCATATGTGAATCAGATACCTGCAAAATGCAGATAGACCCTGCCAGATGAGGGGTCCTTAAACTCACTCAGTATGCATATTTATTTTGTGTCAATGCATGAAAATATAAACAATATATTAATTTCAAAAGGCATCCTATCTAATTGTCAGAATTCCAAAAGTGCTTGCAGGCTGAAAACTGTGTTGAGCACCCCTGACCTAAAGGGTTAAGTGGACTCATACAATGAGTATAAGAATTGTATTGTCGAAGGCTTTCACGGCCAGAGAACGATGGTTGTTGTGGGTTTTCCGGGCTGTATTGCCGTGGTCTTGGCATTGTAGTTCCTGACGTTTCGCCAGCAGCTGTGGCTGGCATCTTCAGAGGTGTAGCACCAAAAGACAGAGATCTCTCAGTGTCACAGTGTGGAAAAGATGTTGGCAGGTCATTTATATCTACTCAGGAGGGGTGGGGTTGAGCTGAGTCATCCTGTAAGAGTTTCCCAGGGTGTGGAATGCTAATGGTGGGAGGCTTCACTGTATCCTGAGGAGGTTCTTTTGCATATGGATTGGTGCTTGATGTGCTAATCTTCTCTGCAGGGCTATTGTCGAGTATAGAGTGTTTTGTTAGCCTGGTGTTTTTCAGAACTGGAAACCATGCTCTGTTCATTCTTAAGGTTTCTTCTTTCCTGTTGAAGTTTTGCTTATGCTTGTGAATTTCAATGGCTTCCCTGTGCAGTCTGACAAAGTAGTTGGAAGTGTTGTCCAGTATTTTGGTGTCCTGGAATAAGATACTGTGCCCTGTTTGAGTTAGGCTATGTTCAGCCACTGCTGATTTTTCAGGTTGTCCAAGTCTGCAGTGTCTTTCATGTTCTTTTATTCTTGTCGGGATGCTACGCTTTGTGGTCCCAATGTAAACTTGTCCACAGCTGCAGGGTATACGGTATACTCCTGCAGAGGAATTACTGATCAGATGGGAAAGCCTATGAAAAAGCATAACCTTCAAGCAGTATTCAGACCCACCCGAAAAATACAACAGATGCTACGATCAGCAAAAGACAGTAGAGACCCCCTCACCTCTGCAGGAGTATACCATTGAAATTCACATAACATGCTCAGGGTTTTGAATTATCAGTTGCAGCTATTGATGCTACTCCAGAATTGGTCGCACACTTGATGGATTCAGAAGTGGTTGATTATTTGGAGCATCTTTCAATACAGATTCAGTATTTGCATGTGTAAGGTCACTGGTTCAATCTTTGGCATTTCCAGTTAAAGTATCAGGAAATAGTGATATAAAAAACCTATACCTGAGACCCTAGACAGCTGTTGCCAGAGTAGACAATACCAAGCTCGATTGACCAATGGTTCTACTCAGTGGGTTGGATCCAGCCAGCTCTTCTTCTAGTAAGAAAGAGAGAAGGGATCCCTTTGATCACTCAAAAGGTTATGCCAGGAATCATAGGACCTACATAGACAAAAACTGTGTGCAAAAGGGGCTGGAGTAAGGAAGAGAACTGGGTGAGATTAAGTGAAAAATCTGGCTGGATCCCACCTAGTATAAGGTAGCTTCTGGAATTTCTCCTCTATTTCAAACCAATTTTGTGGTTCTGATCCACTTAACTGCTTCCATAATTAACTAAAATCCTATCCAGAAACAGATGTTATAATAAATTCTTTTTCATTTTTATTGATGTTTGATCAGCTAAAAGCACAAGCGGTCTTTCTTCTTTGCACCTGTCCGACCATCACCAAAAAAGAAAAGTTCAGCCTTGAGTTCCAGTCCAACCAAAAGTTACTGTCAACAGCCATCTCTGCACATATAGAGCCACTTGAAACCACTTCTGTTTTGCTTGAACTGTACTTGTCATTTTGAAGACTGACAAAGAATTGTCTCTTATAATTTGAATCTACATTAGTCTTAATTCAGTATATGTTTTGAGAGAGGCCTATTTGCTTTACTAACAACAGCAACACAAATACAAAGAAAGCAATACAAAGCAAAGCAAACAGCACAACTATCTCTAAGTTAACTGACAACAGATTTCAAGTTATAAGTGGTGGGATCCCATAGATCTGTTCCACTAACTGAGGTGCTTTCTCAGTGCATTCAAAAAAATCAAATTTCCATTGACACAAGAGGCAATTAGCCACCCATACTATCATAGAAATACTCAAATATGACTTGACAAAAATGCCTCCTCAGAATGCCTCAGAATGTATCTGATAGTGGGGTTCCCATTTCCATCCTTCATAGAAAACAAAACTAACACACAGTAACAGTTTTGATATTTTTCCCCAGTGGTGTCATCCTCTAATGAACCATGGAGCAGATTCTTAGAAAAATAGACTTATTACTTTGTTGGGTTGCTATGAGCAGGTTACCATCTCCCACTAGGGGTTAGGGATCTTAGTTACACATTAAACAGTTGGCAGTTCAAATATTTGAACCCGTCCAAAAAATTAAGAGCAGACTGCCAAAATGCAAAATGAATTAAATTACTTTTAAGTACAATAATGCCAAGCAGCTCCAGGGAGAATTAGTGATTTATATTAGAAAGGGGATTATTGATGAATTAATGAAAGTGTAACAAATATGCCTTTCATAATGTACTAGAACTATGTGATACAAAGGAACAAAACCAAATTAAAATCACCTTAAAAACAAAGCAGTGTAGAAACAAGGCAGTGTATGTATGCCTCTACTTTTTAAATATTTTCCACACTGTGTGAATCAATGTGGTTTCACACATGTACACGCATACACTCATAAATCGTTCGTTCGTTCATTCGTTCATTCGTTCTTTCTTTCTTTCTTCACCCAAGGAGGATAGGTACTCACTTGATCCCTATGCACAAAGTATATTAAATAATAAATATAACAAACTCTTCATACCCTAACCCCCCCAAAAACAGGTTAGTGAACTGGCAGTAGTAAACAATCTGAACAGTTGCCTGGAAATTCTGCATGTATGAATGAAAGAGTAAGGGATAATTTTCTTCATCTTAATGATTAAAAACAGTTTGTTCCACAGCCATGACAGCTTATTTGTTGCTGGAGAAAATAAAGAATGGTGTTGGATAATCTGTAAGTATATAGCAATTATAATTGTGGCATCTAGTTTTTCTTGGTTCTAAGTTACCTCATGTCACCATAACAACTAAAGAAGGTTACTTCAGTATCACTAAGAAAAATCTGAATGAGAGGATTCATTCATTTCCCCACAGACTTCCTGATGGATCTGGTTTGCTTAGTCACTGATTTTTTTATTAAAAAGTCATGGCGTTCGTAGAAAACACAGCCCCACAAACCACGTTTTCACAAACGACGAATCAGCCTGGTTTGTGCATTTTTTGCTTCGTTTTGCAATTCGTGCCCACTTCTACTCATGACAATCTAGTCTCTTTGTAGACCTATAAGAGGGGACACCAACATAGTGCCCTTGAGCACCATGGCACCGACAGCCACTTTTCCTGATGTCCACTAGAACCTTTCTTGGCACCTGCCAAGTGGTTTTAGAAAGTGGGTGAAGCCAGGCAGAGCTTTTGGAGTTTTTTATGTTTATGGTAGAATGCTGACAGTGGTTTTACTTAAGGCACTTTACAGGTGCAAATAGTGGAGTAATATTCTAAAAACGTAGTAGGACAATTCTGAAGAAATATGACTGGGCTGAAATGCTTAATGCACCTAACTGGAACATTTATTGAAATCATCAGATCTTCCCAGTTTTAACATACTTTTATAATTAAGGTTGAAGTTGATAATATCAGTACATCAAAGTTTGTTCACTTTTCAAAAGCCATTTATGTTTCTATCAAAATATAACTGGAATCTCTTTCTTACAGTATACATGCCCTCCAGCACGCACTGTCATGTTAGTGCAGGTTAAGAATGACTGAGAGAAGGGCTTATATAGCCAGGAGAAAAAGCATTATTTATTTTTCTTTTAGCATATGTGAATCAGATACCTGCAAAATGCAGATAGACCCTGCCAGATGAGGGGTCCTTAAACTCACTCAGTATGCATATTTATTTTGTGTCAATGCATGAAAATATAAACAATATATTAATTTCAAAAGGCATCCTATCTAATTGTCAGAATTCCAAAAGTGCTTGCAGGCTGAAAACTGTGTTGAGCACCCCTGACCTAAAGGGTTAAGTGGACTCATACAATGAGTATAAGAATTGTATTGTCGAAGGCTTTCACGGCCAGAGAACGATGGTTGTTGTGGGTTTTCCGGGCTGTATTGCCGTGGTCTTGGCATTGTAGTTCCTGACGTTTCGCCAGCAGCTGTGGCTGGCATCTTCAGAGGTGTAGCACCAAAAGACAGAGATCTCTCAGTGTCACAGTGTGGAAAAGATGTTGGCAGGTCATTTATATCTACTCAGGAGGGGTGGGGTTGAGCTGAGTCATCCTGTAAGAGTTTCCCAGGGTGTGGAATGCTAATGGTGGGAGGCTTCACTGTATCCTGAGGAGGTTCTTTTGCATATGGATTGGTGCTTGATGTGCTAATCTTCTCTGCAGGGCTATTGTCGAGTATAGAGTGTTTTGTTAGCCTGGTGTTTTTCAGAACTGGAAACCATGCTCTGTTCATTCTTAAGGTTTCTTCTTTCCTGTTGAAGTTTTGCTTATGCTTGTGAATTTCAATGGCTTCCCTGTGCAGTCTGACAAAGTAGTTGGAAGTGTTGTCCAGTATTTTGGTGTCCTGGAATAAGATACTGTGCCCTGTTTGAGTTAGGCTATGTTCAGCCACTGCTGATTTTTCAGGTTGTCCAAGTCTGCAGTGTCTTTCATGTTCTTTTATTCTTGTCGGGATGCTACGCTTTGTGGTCCCAATGTAAACTTGTCCACAGCTGCAGGGTATACGGTATACTCCTGCAGAGGAATTACTGATCAGATGGGAAAGCCTATGAAAAAGCATAACCTTCAAGCAGTATTCAGACCCACCCAAAAAATACAACAGATGCTACGATCAGCAAAAGACAGTAGAGACCCCCTCACCTCTGCAGGAGTATACCATTGAAATTCACATAACATGCTCAGGGTTTTGAATTATCAGTTGCAGCTATTGATGCTACTCCAGAATTGGTCGCACACTTGATGGATTCAGAAGTGGTTGATTATTTGGAGCATCTTTCAATACAGATTCAGTATTTGCATGTGTAAGGTCACTGGTTCAATCTTTGGCATTTCCAGTTAAAGTATCAGGAAATAGTGATATAAAAAACCTATACCTGAGACCCTAGACAGCTGTTGCCAGAGTAGACAATACCAAGCTCGATTGACCAATGGTTCTACTCAGTGGGTTGGATCCAGCCAGCTCTTCTTCTAGTAAGAAAGAGAGAAGGGATCCCTTTGATCACTCAAAAGGTTATGCCAGGAATCATAGGACCTACATAGACAAAAACTGTGTGCAAAAGGGGCTGGAGTAAGGAAGAGAACTGGGTGAGATTAAGTGAAAAATCTGGCTGGATCCCACCTAGTATAAGGTAGCTTCTGGAATTTCTCCTCTATTTCAAACCAATTTTGTGGTTCTGATCCACTTAACTGCTTCCATAATTAACTAAAATCCTATCCAGAAACAGATGTTATAATAAATTCTTTTTCATTTTTATTGATGTTTGATCAGCTAAAAGCACAAGCGGTCTTTCTTCTTTGCACCTGTCCGACCATCACCAAAAAAGAAAAGTTCAGCCTTGAGTTCCAGTCCAACCAAAAGTTACTGTCAACAGCCATCTCTGCACATATAGAGCCACTTGAAACCACTTCTGTTTTGCTTGAACTGTACTTGTCATTTTGAAGACTGACAAAGAATTGTCTCTTATAATTTGAATCTACATTAGTCTTAATTCAGTATATGTTTTGAGAGAGGCCTATTTGCTTTACTAACAACAGCAACACAAATACAAAGAAAGCAATACAAAGCAAAGCAAACAGCACAACTATCTCTAAGTTAACTGACAACAGATTTCAAGTTATAAGTGGTGGGATCCCATAGATCTGTTCCACTAACTGAGGTGCTTTCTCAGTGCATTCAAAAAAATCAAATTTCCATTGACACAAGAGGCAATTAGCCACCCATACTATCATAGAAATACTCAAATATGACTTGACAAAAATGCCTCCTCAGAATGCCTCAGAATGTATCTGATAGTGGGGTTCCCATTTCCATCCTTCATAGAAAACAAAACTAACACACAGTAACAGTTTTGATATTTTTCCCCAGTGGTGTCATCCTCTAATGAACCATGGAGCAGATTCTTAGAAAAATAGACTTATTACTTTGTTGGGTTGCTATGAGCAGGTTACCATCTCCCACTAGGGGTTAGGGATCTTAGTTACACATTAAACAGTTGGCAGTTCAAATATTTGAACCCGTCCAAAAAATTAAGAGCAGACTGCCAAAATGCAAAATGAATTAAATTACTTTTAAGTACAATAATGCCAAGCAGCTCCAGGGAGAATTAGTGATTTATATTAGAAAGGGGATTATTGATGAATTAATGAAAGTGTAACAAATATGCCTTTCATAATGTACTAGAACTATGTGATACAAAGGAACAAAACCAAATTAAAATCACCTTAAAAACAAAGCAGTGTAGAAACAAGGCAGTGTATGTATGCCTCTACTTTTTAAATATTTTCCACACTGTGTGAATCAATGTGGTTTCACACATGTACACGCATACACTCATAAATCGTTCGTTCGTTCATTCGTTCATTCGTTCTTTCTTTCTTTCTTCACCCAAGGAGGATAGGTACTCACTTGATCCCTATGCACAAAGTATATTAAATAATAAATATAACAAACTCTTCATACCCTAACCCCCCCAAAAACAGGTTAGTGAACTGGCAGTAGTAAACAATCTGAACAGTTGCCTGGAAATTCTGCATGTATGAATGAAAGAGTAAGGGATAATTTTCTTCATCTTAATGATTAAAAACAGTTTGTTCCACAGCCATGACAGCTTATTTGTTGCTGGAGAAAATAAAGAATGGTGTTGGATAATCTGTAAGTATATAGCAATTATAATTGTGGCATCTAGTTTTTCTTGGTTCTAAGTTACCTCATGTCACCATAACAACTAAAGAAGGTTACTTCAGTATCACTAAGAAAAATCTGAATGAGAGGATTCATTCATTTCCCCACAGACTTCCTGATGGATCTGGTTTGCTTAGTCACTGATTTTTTTATTAAAAAGTCATGGCGTTCGTAGAAAACACAGCCCCACAAACCACGTTTTCACAAACGACGAATCAGCCTGGTTTGTGCATTTTTTGCTTCGTTTTGCAATTCGTGCCCACTTCTACTCATGACAATCTAGTCTCTTTGTAGACCTATAAGAGGGGACACCAACATAGTGCCCTTGAGCACCATGGCACCGACAGCCACTTTTCCTGATGTCCACTAGAACCTTTCTTGGCACCTGCCAAGTGGTTTTAGAAAGTGGGTGAAGCCAGGCAGAGCTTTTGGAGTTTTTTATGTTTATGGTAGAATGCTGACAGTGGTTTTACTTAAGGCACTTTACAGGTGCAAATAGTGGAGTAATATTCTAAAAACGTAGTAGGACAATTCTGAAGAAATATGACTGGGCTGAAATGCTTAATGCACCTAACTGGAACATTTATTGAAATCATCAGATCTTCCCAGTTTTAACATACTTTTATAATTAAGGTTGAAGTTGATAATATCAGTACATCAAAGTTTGTTCACTTTTCAAAAGCCATTTATGTTTCTATCAAAATATAACTGGAATCTCTTTCTTACAGTATACATGCCCTCCAGCACGCACTGTCATGTTAGTGCAGGTTAAGAATGACTGAGAGAAGGGCTTATATAGCCAGGAGAAAAAGCATTATTTATTTTTCTTTTAGCATATGTGAATCAGATACCTGCAAAATGCAGATAGACCCTGCCAGATGAGGGGTCCTTAAACTCACTCAGTATGCATATTTATTTTGTGTCAATGCATGAAAATATAAACAATATATTAATTTCAAAAGGCATCCTATCTAATTGTCAGAATTCCAAAAGTGCTTGCAGGCTGAAAACTGTGTTGAGCACCCCTGACCTAAAGGGTTAAGTGGACTCATACAATGAGTATAAGAATTGTATTGTCGAAGGCTTTCACGGCCAGAGAACGATGGTTGTTGTGGGTTTTCCGGGCTGTATTGCCGTGGTCTTGGCATTGTAGTTCCTGACGTTTCGCCAGCAGCTGTGGCTGGCATCTTCAGAGGTGTAGCACCAAAAGACAGAGATCTCTCAGTGTCACAGTGTGGAAAAGATGTTGGCAGGTCATTTATATCTACTCAGGAGGGGTGGGGTTGAGCTGAGTCATCCTGTAAGAGTTTCCCAGGGTGTGGAATGCTAATGGTGGGAGGCTTCACTGTATCCTGAGGAGGTTCTTTTGCATATGGATTGGTGCTTGATGTGCTAATCTTCTCTGCAGGGCTATTGTCGAGTATAGAGTGTTTTGTTAGCCTGGTGTTTTTCAGAACTGGAAACCATGCTCTGTTCATTCTTAAGGTTTCTTCTTTCCTGTTGAAGTTTTGCTTATGCTTGTGAATTTCAATGGCTTCCCTGTGCAGTCTGACAAAGTAGTTGGAAGTGTTGTCCAGTATTTTGGTGTCCTGGAATAAGATACTGTGCCCTGTTTGAGTTAGGCTATGTTCAGCCACTGCTGATTTTTCAGGTTGTCCAAGTCTGCAGTGTCTTTCATGTTCTTTTATTCTTGTCGGGATGCTACGCTTTGTGGTCCCAATGTAAACTTGTCCACAGCTGCAGGGTATACGGTATACTCCTGCAGAGGAATTACTGATCAGATGGGAAAGCCTATGAAAAAGCATAACCTTCAAGCAGTATTCAGACCCACCCAAAAAATACAACAGATGCTACGATCAGCAAAAGACAGTAGAGACCCCCTCACCTCTGCAGGAGTATACCATTGAAATTCACATAACATGCTCAGGGTTTTGAATTATCAGTTGCAGCTATTGATGCTACTCCAGAATTGGTCGCACACTTGATGGATTCAGAAGTGGTTGATTATTTGGAGCATCTTTCAATACAGATTCAGTATTTGCATGTGTAAGGTCACTGGTTCAATCTTTGGCATTTCCAGTTAAAGTATCAGGAAATAGTGATATAAAAAACCTATACCTGAGACCCTAGACAGCTGTTGCCAGAGTAGACAATACCAAGCTCGATTGACCAATGGTTCTACTCAGTGGGTTGGATCCAGCCAGCTCTTCTTCTAGTAAGAAAGAGAGAAGGGATCCCTTTGATCACTCAAAAGGTTATGCCAGGAATCATAGGACCTACATAGACAAAAACTGTGTGCAAAAGGGGCTGGAGTAAGGAAGAGAACTGGGTGAGATTAAGTGAAAAATCTGGCTGGATCCCACCTAGTATAAGGTAGCTTCTGGAATTTCTCCTCTATTTCAAACCAATTTTGTGGTTCTGATCCACTTAACTGCTTCCATAATTAACTAAAATCCTATCCAGAAACAGATGTTATAATAAATTCTTTTTCATTTTTATTGATGTTTGATCAGCTAAAAGCACAAGCGGTCTTTCTTCTTTGCACCTGTCCGACCATCACCAAAAAAGAAAAGTTCAGCCTTGAGTTCCAGTCCAACCAAAAGTTACTGTCAACAGCCATCTCTGCACATATAGAGCCACTTGAAACCACTTCTGTTTTGCTTGAACTGTACTTGTCATTTTGAAGACTGACAAAGAATTGTCTCTTATAATTTGAATCTACATTAGTCTTAATTCAGTATATGTTTTGAGAGAGGCCTATTTGCTTTACTAACAACAGCAACACAAATACAAAGAAAGCAATACAAAGCAAAGCAAACAGCACAACTATCTCTAAGTTAACTGACAACAGATTTCAAGTTATAAGTGGTGGGATCCCATAGATCTGTTCCACTAACTGAGGTGCTTTCTCAGTGCATTCAAAAAAATCAAATTTCCATTGACACAAGAGGCAATTAGCCACCCATACTATCATAGAAATACTCAAATATGACTTGACAAAAATGCCTCCTCAGAATGCCTCAGAATGTATCTGATAGTGGGGTTCCCATTTCCATCCTTCATAGAAAACAAAACTAACACACAGTAACAGTTTTGATATTTTTCCCCAGTGGTGTCATCCTCTAATGAACCATGGAGCAGATTCTTAGAAAAATAGACTTATTACTTTGTTGGGTTGCTATGAGCAGGTTACCATCTCCCACTAGGGGTTAGGGATCTTAGTTACACATTAAACAGTTGGCAGTTCAAATATTTGAACCCGTCCAAAAAATTAAGAGCAGACTGCCAAAATGCAAAATGAATTAAATTACTTTTAAGTACAATAATGCCAAGCAGCTCCAGGGAGAATTAGTGATTTATATTAGAAAGGGGATTATTGATGAATTAATGAAAGTGTAACAAATATGCCTTTCATAATGTACTAGAACTATGTGATACAAAGGAACAAAACCAAATTAAAATCACCTTAAAAACAAAGCAGTGTAGAAACAAGGCAGTGTATGTATGCCTCTACTTTTTAAATATTTTCCACACTGTGTGAATCAATGTGGTTTCACACATGTACACGCATACACTCATAAATCGTTCGTTCGTTCATTCGTTCATTCGTTCTTTCTTTCTTTCTTCACCCAAGGAGGATAGGTACTCACTTGATCCCTATGCACAAAGTATATTAAATAATAAATATAACAAACTCTTCATACCCTAACCCCCCCAAAAACAGGTTAGTGAACTGGCAGTAGTAAACAATCTGAACAGTTGCCTGGAAATTCTGCATGTATGAATGAAAGAGTAAGGGATAATTTTCTTCATCTTAATGATTAAAAACAGTTTGTTCCACAGCCATGACAGCTTATTTGTTGCTGGAGAAAATAAAGAATGGTGTTGGATAATCTGTAAGTATATAGCAATTATAATTGTGGCATCTAGTTTTTCTTGGTTCTAAGTTACCTCATGTCACCATAACAACTAAAGAAGGTTACTTCAGTATCACTAAGAAAAATCTGAATGAGAGGATTCATTCATTTCCCCACAGACTTCCTGATGGATCTGGTTTGCTTAGTCACTGATTTTTTTATTAAAAAGTCATGGCGTTCGTAGAAAACACAGCCCCACAAACCACGTTTTCACAAACGACGAATCAGCCTGGTTTGTGCATTTTTTGCTTCGTTTTGCAATTCGTGCCCACTTCTACTCATGACAATCTAGTCTCTTTGTAGACCTATAAGAGGGGACACCAACATAGTGCCCTTGAGCACCATGGCACCGACAGCCACTTTTCCTGATGTCCACTAGAACCTTTCTTGGCACCTGCCAAGTGGTTTTAGAAAGTGGGTGAAGCCAGGCAGAGCTTTTGGAGTTTTTTATGTTTATGGTAGAATGCTGACAGTGGTTTTACTTAAGGCACTTTACAGGTGCAAATAGTGGAGTAATATTCTAAAAACGTAGTAGGACAATTCTGAAGAAATATGACTGGGCTGAAATGCTTAATGCACCTAACTGGAACATTTATTGAAATCATCAGATCTTCCCAGTTTTAACATACTTTTATAATTAAGGTTGAAGTTGATAATATCAGTACATCAAAGTTTGTTCACTTTTCAAAAGCCATTTATGTTTCTATCAAAATATAACTGGAATCTCTTTCTTACAGTATACATGCCCTCCAGCACGCACTGTCATGTTAGTGCAGGTTAAGAATGACTGAGAGAAGGGCTTATATAGCCAGGAGAAAAAGCA
Organism: Eublepharis macularius; assembly: GCF_028583425.1. Classification (NCBI taxonomy): domain Eukaryota; kingdom Metazoa; phylum Chordata; class Lepidosauria; order Squamata; family Eublepharidae; genus Eublepharis; species Eublepharis macularius. The sequence goes on from NC_072792.1 coordinate 92,941,348, forward strand.
TTATTTATTTTTCTTTTAGCATATGTGAATCAGATACCTGCAAAATGCAGATAGACCCTGCCAGATGAGGGGTCCTTAAACTCACTCAGTATGCATATTTATTTTGTGTCAATGCATGAAAATATAAACAATATATTAATTTCAAAAGGCATCCTATCTAATTGTCAGAATTCCAAAAGTGCTTGCAGGCTGAAAACTGTGTTGAGCACCCCTGACCTAAAGGGTTAAGTGGACTCATACAATGAGTATAAGAATTGTATTGTCGAAGGCTTTCACGGCCAGAGAACGATGGTTGTTGTGGGTTTTCCGGGCTGTATTGCCGTGGTCTTGGCATTGTAGTTCCTGACGTTTCGCCAGCAGCTGTGGCTGGCATCTTCAGAGGTGTAGCACCAAAAGACAGAGATCTCTCAGTGTCACAGTGTGGAAAAGATGTTGGCAGGTCATTTATATCTACTCAGGAGGGGTGGGGTTGAGCTGAGTCATCCTGTAAGAGTTTCCCAGGGTGTGGAATGCTAATGGTGGGAGGCGTCACTGTATCCTGAGGAGGTTCTTTTGCATATGGATTGGTGCTTGATGTGCTAATCTTCTCTGCAGGGCTATTGTCGAGTATAGAGTGTTTTGTTAGCCTGGTGTTTTTCAGAACTGGAAACCATGCTCTGTTCATTCTTAAGGTTTCTTCTTTCCTGTTGAAGTTTTGCTTATGCTTGTGAATTTCAATGGCTTCCCTGTGCAGTCTGACAAAGTAGTTGGAAGTGTTGTCCAGTATTTTGGTGTCCTGGAATAAGATACTGTGCCCTGTTTGAGTTAGGCTATGTTCAGCCACTGCTGATTTTTCAGGTTGTCCAAGTCTGCAGTGTCTTTCATGTTCTTTTATTCTTGTCGGGATGCTACGCTTTGTGGTCCCAATGTAAACTTGTCCACAGCTGCAGGGTATACGGTATACTCCTGCAGAGGAATTACTGATCAGATGGGAAAGCCTATGAAAAAGCATAACCTTCAAGCAGTATTCAGACCCACCCAAAAAATACAACAGATGCTACGATCAGCAAAAGACAGTAGAGACCCCCTCACCTCTGCAGGAGTATACCATTGAAATTCACATAACATGCTCAGGGTTTTGAATTATCAGTTGCAGCTATTGATGCTACTCCAGAATTGGTCGCACACTTGATGGATTCAGAAGTGGTTGATTATTTGGAGCATCTTTCAATACAGATTCAGTATTTGCATGTGTAAGGTCACTGGTTCAATCTTTGGCATTTCCAGTTAAAGTATCAGGAAATAGTGATATAAAAAACCTATACCTGAGACCCTAGACAGCTGTTGCCAGAGTAGACAATACCAAGCTCGATTGACCAATGGTTCTACTCAGTGGGTTGGATCCAGCCAGCTCTTCTTCTAGTAAGAAAGAGAGAAGGGATCCCTTTGATCACTCAAAAGGTTATGCCAGGAATCATAGGACCTACATAGACAAAAACTGTGTGCAAAAGGGGCTGGAGTAAGGAAGAGAACTGGGTGAGATTAAGTGAAAAATCTGGCTGGATCCCACCTAGTATAAGGTAGCTTCTGGAATTTCTCCTCTATTTCAAACCAATTTTGTGGTTCTGATCCACTTAACTGCTTCCATAATTAACTAAAATCCTATCCAGAAACAGATGTTATAATAAATTCTTTTTCATTTTTATTGATGTTTGATCAGCTAAAAGCACAAGCGGTCTTTCTTCTTTGCACCTGTCCGACCATCACCAAAAAAGAAAAGTTCAGCCTTGAGTTCCAGTCCAACCAAAAGTTACTGTCAACAGCCATCTCTGCACATATAGAGCCACTTGAAACCACTTCTGTTTTGCTTGAACTGTACTTGTCATTTTGAAGACTGACAAAGAATTGTCTCTTATAATTTGAATCTACATTAGTCTTAATTCAGTATATGTTTTGAGAGAGGCCTATTTGCTTTACTAACAACAGCAACACAAATACAAAGAAAGCAATACAAAGCAAAGCAAACAGCACAACTATCTCTAAGTTAACTGACAACAGATTTCAAGTTATAAGTGGTGGGATCCCATAGATCTGTTCCACTAACTGAGGTGCTTTCTCAGTGCATTCAAAAAAATCAAATTTCCATTGACACAAGAGGCAATTAGCCACCCATACTATCATAGAAATACTCAAATATGACTTGACAAAAATGCCTCCTTGTCTAGAAGCAAGAAACAACTAAACCCATTAACATAATTCCACAAATCATAGAAAGCTCCTAAATATGGATCAATGGTGAGATCAGCTGGTTATGGTTGCTTTGCTTTACAGAGTGAATTACAGCACAAACCTAAAGAGATACCCTTCAAAGTCCATTGGAGCCAATAGACTTAAAATGGTATAATTCTGTTTAGGATTGCCCTGCCAATCTCCTACTCACAGCCATCCAAAATTTCAGAAGAGCAGGCACATTAATTTACAGAAAAAAGGAGACAGTGTTTTGACACTATTTGCCATCTTAGCCCACATGCACTGGTGTTACACATTACCAGATTGGCCATGGGTGCACTGAACCATTCTGTAGTCAACATTAGAGATGGGCACGAACAGCAATACAAAAAAAAAAGCCACGAATAGCCCAATCTGCTGTTCGAGAACAAGCTATTTGTGAGGCCCCATTCTAAACAAACAGGTGGTTGTTGCAAACCTTGTTTGTTGCTGTTCGTCAAGCCATACAGTCTGGCACCTGCAATCAATTCCCTTGGCAACATAGGCAGGGATTGTCTGAACTCTATCTGAACTCCTGCTGTTGCCCTGGAAATCCCAATCTAAGCCCAATTTAGCTTAATAGGCAGGTATTTCTTCCAAGTGTGGCGCTCCAAATTTGTTACAAGAGAGCAAAGACCATGGGGAAGGGGGGCTCCCAGCTCTGACTAGTCTTTGCAGACAGTGGAGAGGGAGAGACAGCTGCTGTTGGCATTTTGATAGAGAGGCAGGAAGAGTGCATTGGAGCTTGAATTTTCTTTGTGTGTGGTGGGATATGGATCAACCTCTTCAGGTTCCAGGGCTGCTGCCAGGCTCTGGGGCCAAGCTATTATTTACTATTAGTACCTTTCCTGCTGCCTGCTCAGGTAGGGTTTCTGGGAGTGTTGCAGTAGGGATCTTGACCAAACTTGGACGATGGCTGGAGGAGAGCCTGCTGGCCCCCACAAACTGCCAACCACAAACATGTTCATGAGCAAGGCCATGTTCATGGTTGTTCGTGAGTCCCTGTTCGTGGATGACAACGAACAACGAACATCATGTTTGGGTTTTTTTTCTGTTCGTGCCCATCTCTAGTCAGCATCATAACATGCAGAAGTCCCTATGATATTGATCAGATTTTATGGACGCCTTTCAAGCATTCTCACAATAACCTGGAACCCAGGTTCTGTCCCTTATATTTGTACATGCCAGATTGTATGAAAATAAATATAAAGTTTTGAAAGTGAAGCAAGAAGGGCATAGGTAAGAATATTCACTTACTTGGAGGAGGATACACAACAAGAGTCATAGTTGCAGACTGAGGTTTAGTTAGGGCAAGTATGGCAGCTAAGCAAATCACAGTAGAATTGATCACTGGAGTCAGGGTCAAGATGCTGTCTTCATTGTATAAGCTGTTAGATCCTTGACTCTGGTTGGTAATGTAATATGAATTATCTACTGAAATATTATTTACCATCCAGGTAATGTGTGGAGCAGGGTCCCATCCAACAGCTTCACAAACTATCTCAATTGTTTGGTTCATTCTTACTGTCAAGTTGTGATCTTTGATATCCAAAGATCCATTAACTGTTGGAGAAAAGACGGTTTTCTTCCTTCAGAATAATTTATTTTACAGCATTCATAGTTCTGGTTTGTTATACTCAGTTATGAAATTGCATTAAAATATTGTTACTTTTTTCCCAAATTGAGATTAATTTCAGTAATTTTTTCAGCATCTCTAATATCATGTTCAAGTAACATCCCATAGATAATTTCAGACAGAAAAAAATCCCCAATTCTTAAGAAAAAGTAGTACTAATACATTGCACTCACACTCGTATATCTTTCCAAACATAGATCCATATACTATAGATTTTTTATTGTCAGTTTTAAATGATGCAATTTATGTTTATATTGCTCAAACATTTGTCACTTTGGGGCAAATTTATGTAAGCAGATAACATATTCCTGAATGCATTCTCTAAAAATGATTGACAGTACTGTTGACACAAGGAGTACTGTGGGTCAGCGGATAGGCATACCTACCCTGATCAAAGGTCACTCTGCTCCCCTCATACTCATAAATGCTTAACAATGCAAAAGTTTCTCTCTGCTATGTGCAGTTTCCCTGTCTCTGTCTGTAACTGATTAGCAAGGGATTAGCAAAGGACAAACATCTATTTCCTCAGCCATTGTTTCTTGCTGTATGCCTGCTATGTTAAATAAAGCACGACTGCCCAAATGGGGGAGATGGGTGTTCAGAATCTTCAACCCTGTGTCGTGTCATTCCTACAAGTGGCGCCGCGAAGCAGGGACTCCGCTCATCAACGCCTGGCATAGGCCCCGTGAGTGCACTCCTTCGTCGCTGTCTCAGTGACCCCTTCATTGGTGAGTATGGGAGGACAATTTTCACATGCCCAGTGCAGGCATATAGAGGAACTCCAGTTCCTGGTTCAGAAGTTTGGCGGGTCCGTGACTTCTAGTCAACTTCACTCCTTGTTTCAGGAGCTTAATAAGCTGTGCCCTTTGTACCCTGAGGAGGATTTTCTCTGCCTCAAGGACTGGGAGAAAATCGGCTGGGTTCTTCATGCCCCGCCACGAGCTAAGGTAGAGTTGTTGTATACCTGGCACCAATGCAGGCATTCAGTGGAGAAGTTTACACCCATTCCCACTGCTCAGTTGTCTAAGGAATGCCCATCAAAGTATGTTGATGTGCCGTTGCTTCCTCCAGCACCGCTCAGCTCCCCCTCCCCTCCACAACCTTCTGCGGCCCCCAGTAAAGATTTTAATCCTCCACCTTCCGCTGGAGGAGTCCCAGGGGGTCTTGTAAGGGAGGTACTGGAATGGGAACTCAGGCAGGCAAAATCCAAGGATGTGGCAGAATTAACTGAAATGCTTGCTATCTGCCCAGTTCATTTTACTGATTAGGTTGATGATCAGGGCCGCCGGATTGTGGAGTATAAGCCTCTCTCTTATCCTGTTCTTACTGAGTTAAGAAAAGCTATTCGGGACATGGGATTGCAGAGCAGTTATATGCAAGGCATGCTTGAGGCTGTTATGCATAATCATACCCTAGTTCCAGAGGATTGGAAAACCACGATTCGCATGCTTCTAACTCCTGCACAATATGTGGTTTGGGAAAGTGAATTCCACCAGCAGTGTGTACTAAGAGGCGACAATTCTGGCGGAGCTTACACTGCTGAGCAACTCTATGGGGCAGGAAATTTTAGTGACACCAATCATCAGATAATTTTACCTGCTGCCACTCTGGAGGTTTCTTCTAATTGTGCCTTTCGCGCTTTTCAGCGTGTCCCATCTTCTGGCAAACCCTCGCAAACCTTTTCCAGCATTCACCAAAAAGCCGCTGAGCCTTACACAGACTTTGTTAATCGCCTGCAGGAAGCCCTTAAGCGTCAAGTTGATAATGCTGAAGCCCGAGAGGAGCTGTTGATTAGATTAGCTAAAGAGAATGCTACCTCTGAATGCTGAAGGGTTATCACAGGTCTGGGGAAAAACCCGGAGTTGGCAGAAATGATTAGAGCTTGCCAAGGAACTTCCTCACATCAAGCCTCTCTGCTTGCTGCCGCTCTCCGCCAGGGTGTGAGGCCAGGGGGGGGATGTTTTAACTGCGACAACCCTGGTCATTTTGCAGCAGAATGTCAGGCTCCTGGGGGTGGAGGTGTACAATCGACACCTACCAGCCCAACTTGAACAAGAAAGCCCCTCACCCTTGCAGCTTTGCAGCAACTCCTAGGCACCCTTAATTGGGTGAGACCTTATTTTTCTTTACCTACCAGTCTTTTGAGCCCATTGTTTTCCTTACTTACTACTGCAAAATGCGCACTGGTCATGATTTGCTGTCTATCACTATGCCTTTTCCTAAACATGATTTCAATCACCTCCTGCGTACTTCCCTGCAGTTTCAAATTGTTCTTGCTGACTTTGTGGGAGACATCCTCTTTCCTTTGCCTAAAGATCACCGCTTTTCTCTCCTACAATCAGCACCTAGTTTCCTTCGATCTCTTCAATCTTATCTCTGATTCACACTATGGCCGTTTCCACACACGTTAAATAATCCACTTTCAATACGCTTTAGTGCACATTTGTAACTGATTTTCCATGTGTGGAACAAAAAATCCACTTCTAAAGGATAACTAAAGTGCATTGAAAGTGCATTATTCAATGTGTGTGGAAACGGCCTATGTCTGCAAACTAATTAGTTGCCTTTACTGTTCTTTTACCTTTCAACAATTTTGTGATCAATGGAATATTTGTCTTTCTCATGGCCTTCCCTATAACTCCACTGGCCAAGCTTTTGTTGAATGGGCTAATCGTTCCTTCAAAACCCTGTTGCAAAAACAATTGAAACAGGGGAAATATAGAACCCCCAATTTAGCAAACGTTACACAGCAAGTCCATAAAGTTCTTTTTACTTTGAATCAATTAACTTTCTCTCAAACCCCAGGAACCATGCCTTTAATAACCTGGGGTCGAGGGGTTTGCTTCTTTTCTTACCCCTACAGGTCCTTTGTGGGTTCCTACAAAGTGTGCGCATCCTGCTCATGGCGTGGCATCAAGTGGCAACCAACCCGGTGCCCAAGATGGAAAAGGTCAGCCTGGAGCAAGCTCAGACTGCCAATTCACTTCTCATTCTGTGTGTGCTGTTTTGTTTTCTGACCCCTGTCCAGACAAATTCCTTGCCTGACCGCCTGCAATATAATCTTTGGGAACGTCTCGCAAAGCAGGTTAACGTTTCCTCCTTTTGTCTGAAAGAATCCACTGATATGCACATGCTTTTAGCTTCTTGTTTAATCCCAGTATGTACCCCCTTGTCCTATCTGTTGAATGATACTAACCTTAAGATGTTTATAGACCGAACACAAATTGGGTACCAGCAAATGTATGATTGGGGAAAGATTTCTTATCAATTACCTTCTGATGCTGTGTCATTGTATACTCCTTTTATAGCTTCTAATAGCGTTGCTAACCAGACTACGTGCACACGCATTGTGAATTGCTCAACCAACCCCAAAAAGCCTCACTGTTTGTCAGTTGGACCAAATGTTATTAATTGTTCCACTGTTGAAAATGTAACTTCTGCCTTTGCTTATATTAGTTTGCCTCCTGGGTGGTTTTTCTCTTTTGGTTCCCGAACCTTCAACTATATTCCTGCCAATTTGTCTGATACTGTTTATTGCTTAAGTCATCTTACTGTTATACTCCCCACCAACGAAGACTTGTTAACCCCCACTCGAAGACACCGAGCTGCTATGCTAGATTCCAGCTGTGACTCTACAGTGAATCTCCTAAGTGATGCAGAGGCCGTGGCCCTTGCAGCCTCTCTGGTCGGCGTTCCAGCGCTCATCATTGTGAACCATCGAACTCTTAGCAAAATAGCTTGCAGCCTGGCAAAGACAATAAACGCAACTTCTATTGCAATTGCTGCCCTGAATGCTGTGCTCATAGAGCTCAGACAGGCTGTTTTGGACAATCACGCTGCCATTGATTATTTGCTGTTGTTGCACCATCAAGGTTGTGAATCTGTTAAGAATATGCGTTGTTTTAATGTATCTGATAATTCACAAAAAATATCTGTGCAATTGAACAATTTACATAACCTAGCTTCTGATTTTAAGCAAGATCTGCTGTCTTCCTGGTGGGCCTCATTATGGTCCTGGCTGCCTACTGGATGGCTCAGTCTCTTTGTCCAATACAGAATTGGGTTTTTAGCATGTTTAATTCCAATTTGTTGCCTGTTACAGTGTCTCCCTGCTCTTGTAACTATGGGGTCGAGGGTGATTACTAAACAACCTCACGTGTATCCATTAATGGCCCCTCAGGCCAAAGCTTTAGCCAAACAACTGCATTATTACAAACTGCATACTTCTGATGTTGGATCGACCCTAGAGTCAGATACTGAACAAGAATGCTTGTTGTAAATTGACTCCTGCTCCTAATAAATAAAAGGAAAAAGAGTGGAATGTGGGTCAAGGTATTTGAAGGACCACCTCATCCCATACTGTCCAGCCCACCAGTTAAGATCTGCCTCACCATCCCAGCGGTCTGTGCCCCTGCCTTCAGAGATGAGGTGAGTAGCAACCAGAGACAAGGCTTTTTCAGTAATGGCACCTTGCTCGTAGAATGGCCTTCCTCTTGAGGCTTGCCTGGAACCTACATTACTTTCTTTTATGTGCCAGGCCAAAACCATTCTCTTCACCCAGGCTTTTCATTAAGGGGCTGATTTTTTAAAAACCATATTTTAGTCTGGAAGCTGTTGTTTTAAGCTGTCAATATTTTTATCGTCTATGTTTTTATGCTAGGCTAGGATTTTATGCTAGTTTTTAATTAGTATCTTTAATTTTTTATTTTTATTTATTTTTATTTTTATTTTTAAGCTGCCTTGGGCAGCTGCCTGGAGATGTGATATAATTTTTTTCTAAATAAATAAAATAGCATTTTAAGAAATTCTGCATGCCTTGCATTTTCCCTTCCCACCATATGGTGCCCACTTTCCCCATAGTTGTCACAGCCCCGTAGAAGGGTCTGCCTGAAGAAGTTCATGAGGCACCTTTGCAGCTGCTGTTTAGGAAAGTTGTGCCTTTCTACAGGCTTCTTGCTGACTCAAAACTGTTCAATCTGGCTTTTGTTCCTCCTAATGATGTGTTTCTTGAAACTGAGTTTTGCTGCTCTTAAAATCTTTCTGCTGCATTGTAACTCAACTACTGATTTTACACTTATGCTTGAAATTTTCACTCTTGTCATGATGAAATTTTATAGCTATTTTTGTATAGCAGCATCGTTGCTGATGTTTGATGTATATTTTGTTTTACAATACCCTACTCATGTTAGTTGTTATCTGCCTTATATATATAAATGAGCAATTTTAAGTGAGCTTAAAGGGCCATGATATTTAGAAGGCAGCGGTGTGTGTATGTGTGTGTATGACTTTTCCATGCAGAGCCAAATACATGTTCTTTCTGACCTACTCACATCAACAGTAATTGGTGATAATACTATCTAATTAACTATCATTGCTATCTTAAGCAGGGTTATAATACCCTTTCAAGTCCATCAACTTCTGTGAACTGAGGGTCAAACTTGACCATGCAGGTTTTTAAAGACTTAAGCCTGGATTCCCCAGACCCAACTCAGGTTCTCTGCTGCCACACAACAGTTGAGAATGGCTGTTTTAAAAAAGGAAAGCACAAACAGCCTCAGAACACCATCACAAGGGAAAGAAGAGCTCCTATCTCCCCCACCCCACCCCAAGCCGTTTCCCCATGACAAAAATAGCAGGGGAGAGGGGGATTTCCCTATTTTTACTGTTCCACATGCACAGAACACTCCACAGAGACACACACACACTTTCTATTTTGGAAAACAGTTCAGGGGGAGGCAGGAGCCCTTCCTCCCCCCGTGGTGACGTTCTGAAGCCATTTGGGCTCTCCTTTTATTAGCTGCTGTGTGTCTGCAGGGAACCCGAGTTGGGTCCTGGGAACATGGACCCAACTCTTTAAAAATCTGCACTTCTAGTTTGACCTAGAGAAGAGTGCAATCATGTTTTGAATTCAGGCTGAATTGAATCAAATTCAAGGTCAGCAAATTTCACACAGCAAATTTTCACACAAAATTCCTTTGAAGTAATTTTGCTGAAGAATGGCTACTTTGAAATTAGCTGCAAATTGTCCAGAGAGACTGAAATAGTTTTTCGATAGCTTTTGAGTGCTGCCATTTTGGCTGTGCAATGTGTCCATTTATCTTCTTGCCCAGAGAGTGACCATTTCATCTGATAAAGAAAGGAGGCAGCAATTTTGGCAGGTGATGGTACATTTCAAATTGGAAAACGAACAGGTAATTTAGCCACTGACATTAGGGTCTGATCAGTCTTGCTTGAATAGATATAGGCACAGAATGATCTTTTGGGTTTATGCCAAAATTTGTGTCTCTATTTGGAGGCCCAATTTTGTTGGTGAGTAGCCATTCTAAATCAATGGGGTTCTCTGTAAGTGAGGACAGCTAATGGTAGCATTATCAGGTCCTGTGATACATAGAATGTCACAGACCTACTGCAAGCCCTTCCATGTTGTGATCTTTTTGGCACTATTATTTAATTATTTTGCTCTATACATGTGTGTGTGAGCGTGTGTGTGTGTGTGTTAGGATTGCCAGCTCCAAGTTGGGAAATTCCTGGAGATCTGGGAGGGTGAAACCTGGAGAAACCTGGAGAAAGTGGGGTTTGGGGAGGGAAAGGACCTTGACATGGCATAATTCCATAGAGTCCACCCCCAAAGTAGCCATTTTCTCCAGGTGAACTGATCTCTGTGGCCTGGAGACCAGTTGTAATTCCGGGGGATCTCCAGCCACTACCTGGAGGCTCAACAACAGAAACGATGGGAAATGCCCGGATAGTCCAAGTTACAACACCATGCAAGTCCGGGAATATATATTCAATGAGAAACAGTATGTTAATATCAAAAAAATTTTATATACTCATGCAAAGTGCAAAGTGCAAATAAATAATCAATGTGAAGAATAAATACAATTTTATAAATAGATAAATAAATAGTCAAAATTCTGTCCGAGTCCGAGTCTTTTTTCACAAGAATTCATCTTCCAATTAGGAGCTTCTCAAGCATATGAATGGAGAACAATGCGGTGGCTTCCAGTCCAATATTAGATGGAATATGAGTGTGCCGACGGGCTTATGCGTGCATATTAAAACATTCCTGTTTCGTATCTCATACTTCTTCCAGGGCACAAATTAATTGGACTGGAATAAAAAATATAATTTTACAATATATAAAAATTAAAAATACAAATAAAGCATTTTACAATTACAGTACTCACTGGTCACCACTATCGCAGTTCCCTTATGTTCTTCATCAAGCCATATGCATTAGAATTTGCAAATGGACAGTCACATACCAATTAACAAGCCCCCATAAATACATTCCCTGAAAACAGCCCGTGGTTCCCTTAAAGGGCCGTATACCTCACATATTTCTCAGTAGCAGTTGCACAGGTGGAGCTTTACATCAAAAAACAAAAACAGAAGGAGACAATTATGTTACAGAATGCAATAAAGTGACAATACACATTCAATAAAAATGTTTGTGATGTCAGTGTTGTCAAGTCACCCCTAAGTACCCAAAAAGCAAGAATAATCAATTTCATTATTAAGCCCCCTGGGGGTTAAACTTCCAAGCTTGAAAATCCATTTCATTTCTAGTTGTAATAATTTCTTTGGGCTATAGACAGTAGGGGGTCCCCTGAGCATATCCAATACTGAGATTTTTAATTCATTCATATTATGATGGCATTCCCAGTAGTGAGAAACCATGGGTGCCTCACTAATCCTATGCCTAATTCTTGATATGTGCTCTTGTATCCTGGTTTTAAGAGCACGGGTAGTGCTACCTACATAATATAGGGGACAACTGCACCGAACCACATATATCACATATGGTGTTTTACAGGTAGAAAAACCACTGGGGCATCCCAAACTCCTAGGTACTATCTCCTCTAATTTCACCATAAATGAGCAAGTATTACAGTCCCCACAGGAAAAATGACCCGTCGGGGTTCTAGCTGTAATATTAGCAAGCTTATTATGTTTAAATTCCGACTTGGTCAGTATCTCTTTAAGACAGCGGGTGCGGCGAAAGCCGATGGCAGGGCTCTCTTCGCACCCAGCAATATGATTAATCAAATGCCAGTGTTTGTGTATGATATTGCAAATGGGGGTAGACAGAGCCGTATAATCTATGGCCCACTTGATTTGTTTAGTAGCCTCGCGGCATCTCAATGTCAATAATGCTTCCCGCAGCGTTCTTACTGCCCTATTTCTCGCCAAATTGATGGCAGTTTGTGGATAACCACTGCAAATAAAGGTGCTGCTTAGGAGATTACTATTGTAATGAAAGTCCTCCTCCCTAGATGAGTTGCGTTTCAGTCTAAGGAATTGACCAACTGGGATATTGTATTTTAATCTTCTAGGGTGAAAAGAGGTAAAATGGAGATAGGAACATCTGTCAGTAATCTTTTTAAAGGGACGCACCTCTAGTTTTCTGTCGCCTTTTCTGTAGATGGTAACATCTAAATAATTTATACATTCTGCGCTCCCCTGCCAAGTAAATTTAATGTCAACACTGATAGTGTTAATCCATTGTCCAAACTCCTCTGCTACGTCTATGGTGTCCAAAATCGTGACCACATCATCTATGTACCACCGATAAAAAAGGATGTGTCCTCGAAAAGGATTAGCATCATTATTCAGAATGTACTCACTCTCCAGCTGGGCCATAAAAGGGTAGCGATACTTGGGGCAGTGGAACAACCCATCGCCACCCCTTTTATTTGATAGTAATATATGTCATCAAATTTGAAATAATTGTGCTCTAATATAACATCTACTATATTGAGGAGGAACGGGGTAGATGGGCGCTGATCAGATCTAGTTAACAATGCTTCCTCCACCACCGTTCTGGCCCCTTCATGGAGAATTGAGGTGTAGAGGGCGGTGACATCAAGTGTCATCAAGTAGGCTGAACATGGGATTTCTAGTGATTCAATTAGAGCAATTAATTGCATCGTGTCCTTTAAATAGGAAGACCAAGGGTTGCACGAAATGGTCCAGGAATCTCGATAAGGGTTCAAGTACAGAATTACTCCCCAAGATGATGGGGCGCCCCTGAGCATATCCAATACTGAGATTATTACAACTAGAAATGAAATGGATTTTCAAGCTTGGAAGTTTAACCCCCAGGGGGCTTAATAATGAAATTGATTATTCTTGCTTTTTGGGTACTTAGGGGTGACTTGACAACACTGACATCACAAACATTTTTATTGAATGTGTATTGTCACTTTATTGCATTCTGTAACATAATTGTCTCCTTCTGTTTTTGTTTTTTGATGTAAAGCTCCACCTGTGCAACTGCTACTGAGAAATATGTGAGGTATACGGCCCTTTAAGGGAACCACGGGCTGTTTTCAGGGAATGTATTTATGGGGGCTTGTTAATTGGTATGTGACTGTCCATTTGCAAATTCTAATGCATATGGCTTGATGAAGAACATAAGGGAACTGCGATAGTGGTGACCAGTGAGTACTGTAATTGTAAAATGCTTTATTTGTATTTTTAATTTTTATATATTGTAAAATTATATTTTTTATTCCAGTCCAATTAATTTGTGCCCTGGAAGAAGTATGAGATACGAAACAGGAATGTTTTAATATGCACGCATAAGCCCGTCGGCACACTCATATTCCATCTAATATTGGACTGGAAGCCACCGCATTGTTCTCCATTCATATGCTTGAGAAGCTCCTAATTGGAAGATGAATTCTTGTGAAAAAAGACTCGGACTCGGACAGAATTTTGACTATTTATTTATCTATTTATAAAATTGTATTTATTCTTCACATTGATTATTTATTTGCACTTTGCACTTTGCATGAGTATATAAAATTTTTTTGATATTAACATACTGTTTCTCATTGAATATATATTCCCGGACTTGCATGGTGTTGTAACTACCTGGAGGCTGGCAAGTTGGCAACCCTAGTGTGTGTGTGTGTGTGTGTGTGTGTGTGTGTGTGTGTGTGTGTGTGTGAGAGAGAGAGAGAGAGAGAGAGAGAGAGAGAGAGAGAGATGTCTGCCAACTGAGAATTCACTTTGAGCATATCTGTGGTCCACAAAAATTTATGCTACAGTAAATGTATTACTTAAAGAGTTCTGAGAGAACAGTATAGAAAAAAGGGCAAGTAATATCAACATGGAACACGCACTATTCTTGCTATAAGCCTAAAAAAATGCACAAAATGAATGATGATGAAAAAGATATACACACCTTGAACAGAAAGAAATGCATACTGATTGCCACTCACAGTCTGGAGGCTGCATTCTATTCTTCCAGAATTATTTAGCTGAACATTGTGGATCGTCAGCTCTGAGGTAAACTCAGTACTTTTGTTGTACCCTTGTTGACTGTAGCTCTTATCTGTTATTATTGCTTTTCCAGGATAAGTAACAGACAGTACAGGCTGTCCTTCGAAAAGCCATATCAAAATTTGCCATCCCTCTGTCACCGTACAGTTAAAACGGGCCTCTGTACCAGCAAGTGCTGTTACATTGCTGGGGCCTTCTGTGATGGAAAAGCCAGACCCAGGATCTGAAAAGCAGAAATGGCAGGAGCTGCAGTTAGGCCAACACCAATGTAAACAAAGGTGTCTCTAGCTTATCCTGCAAATTCAACATGATAATAGTTATAAAACAAATTAATATAACCTTCTGCATGAATGCGTTCAATACCAGAGAAACATAAAAACTTCCATAGAAAGAAAAATGGCAGGGATGCACTTGATTAGCACTTTGGAAACACAAAGTGATGAAAATTCATATGTATATCAGTAGTAAAAAGCAAGGAATGATTCTGTATTGTAAATTGCCCCTGTGGCTTGAACACAGTGTGATCCACTAAGAATTTATCTTGGAGCAGTGCTTTTTTTTCAGGGGGAACATGGTGGAACAGAGTTCTGGCACCTCTTGAAAATACTCAACAATAGTGCTTGAAAATAATATTATTTCAAAGAAACCCGTGTGTTTCTTCCCCATTTCCCTCTTGAGAGTTCCGCCACCTCTTTTCCCAGAAAAAAAAATCCTGCCTTGGAGGATACAAGGTTCAAAGTACACATTATATGTTAATATGTGGTACAGTGCCTTGGGGACTTTTTCTAAAATAACTTTGAAACAGGGAGTGAGAACCTTTTAGAGGGCAATTTAAGAATGGTAAAAGAAGGGATGGGTCTAGAATTTAGTGGCACATTTCCTTTCTCTTATCATTTTCATGCTGAAAGTCATCTCTTCTCCCAACAGCTTGACTTTAAAATAAAAAGCACCAGGGCATTTTTACATGTGTTAGCTTGTAATCAATAGTTCCTACGAAAGGAAATGGGGTAACATTTAAATAAAAATACTTCTTTTATTTTAAAGATGTATCTTTCTACATATGCAAAATATTGTCTTATCAGATTGAAATGTACTTTATTAAGAATATAAAAAGCATATCTATTTAGAATATAACAGCACATGAAATGGGTTTGTGAATTTTAGAATATAACAGCACATGAAATGGGTTTGTGAATTTTTTTGAAATTTAAATGGATACACAACTTAGTTTTATTAAAATAATAATTACACATATACCCAATATTGGAAATGGAATAAGTAACTCCCATTTTATTTAATGGGGTTTACTCTCAGGAAAGCATTCTAAGCATTACAGCCTGAGACACACAACATTCTTCACTTCTGCTATTTTGGGAAAATAGGAAAAGATAAAATAAAATCCATCAATGTAGTAAACAAAAGGTAGGATTCTTTTTTTAAAAATCTGGTCTTTAATTTTTTTTTAAGTATATTTTTATCCCACTGTTGGGCCCTAAGAGGATAAGGGCAGTTTAAACTGTTCCTCCATGGTCACACAAGAACAGTAAGACTATAAAAGGCTTGCTTACATGTGCATTTTATTCTTTTTTTGGCTGGGGTAAACGATGTGGAGTCCCTTGCCTAGCCACCCTAGAGCCTCTGACAAGATTTCAGCTCAGCGTCTCAACTTGCTGCTTCTTAAAAGTTTCTAGATGGGAGTTCAAGAGAAGTTCCTCCTCCCCCATGCAGCCCTGCTTCCTCTCTCTCCTCTCCTGGTTCCTGCCTCCCTTTGTACTGGGACTTACTAAGGAGGACCATGACAGAAGTTTGTAAAATTATGAGTAGGGGAGAGAAGGTGGTAGAGAAGGTAAATAAAGAGGTTTTTCTCCCTCTCTCATAATACTATAACTTCAAGGCAATAGGCTCAGGCAGACAGACACTTATTTACTCAATGAGTAATCAAATTGTGGGATTCATTGCCAATGGATGTGATGATGGCCATGAAAACAGATGGCTTTAAAGGGAGATCAGGCAGATTCCAAGAAGAGAGGTCCATCTGCTGCCCTAACTTTGATTTGGGATTTGAATGTTATATGTGTCTATACCATACAGAAATTGTAATTACCTAATATTGTAGAATGTTATTGTGTAGATGGAGTAGAGAATGCCCTCAAGGCACAGCTGACTTATGGCAACCCCTGGAGGGTCTTTATGGCAAGAGACTAACAGAAGGGATTTACCATTGCCTTCCTCTGCAACCCTAGTCTTTGTTAGAGGTCTCCCATCCAACTACTAGCCAAGGCTGACCCTGCTTAGCTTTTGAGATATGATGCGATGAGGCTCACCTGGGCTATCCAGGTCAGAGATGTAGTGTAGATACCAGAAAGCATTTATGGGAAGTAAAAGGCAGCTAAACCTTTAGGATATAATGGAGAAAAAAACATTTCCTCAACTAGAAAGAACTTTTACAAGTGCAAGCAGTTCATGTGGCCAGGGAAGGGAAAGATTTAGAGGGGCACTGGACTGGCACCAAAGAATTGTTGAAACCACTGAATTGCTGTGTTATCCATTTTTATCACTATCTCAAAACTGTTGTGCCAATAAAAAAAACATATAAAAATAAGAAGATCCCAGTTCAATTCCTGGCATCTCCAGTTAAAAGGATCAAAGAATTTTGACCCTGAAGCAAGATTTTCTGCAATAGATAATTTCATTTACAACATTCATTTACAAACCTAATTGATTTTATACATAGTAATTACAATTCATAGCATCGTGAAATGATTTAGGAAAGCCCATATTTCATGATGCTATGAATTTTCATGATGTTATTGCAGAAAATCTTGCTTTTTGAGGTGGTTACATCCTGATTAGTTGTTATGGGTTTTCCGGGCTGTATTGCCGTGGTCTTGGTGTTGTAGTTCCTGGCTGGCATCTTCAGAGGTGTAGCACCAAAAGACAGAGATCTCTCAGTGTCACAGTGTGGAAAAGATGTTGGCAGGTCATTTATATCTACTCAGGAGGGGTGGGGTTGAGCTGAGTCATCCTGTAAGAGTTTCCCAGGGTGCGGAATGCTAATGGTGGGAGGCTTCACTGTATCCTGAGGAGGTTCTTTTGCATATGGATTGGTGCTTGATGTGCTAATCTTCTCTGCAGGGCTATTGTCGGGTATAGAGTGTTTTGTTAGCCTGGTGTTTTTCAGAACTGGAAACCATGCTCTGTTCATTCTTAAGGTTTCTTCTTTCCTGTTGAAGTTTTGCTTATGCTTGTGAATTTCAATGGCTTCCCTGTGCATTCTGAAACAGTAGTTGGAAGTGTTGTCCAGTATTTTGGTGTCCTGGAATAAGATACTGTGCCCTGTTTGAGTTAGGCTATGTTCAGCCACTGCTGATTTTTCAGGTTGTCCAAGTCTGCAGTGTCTTTCATGTTCTTTTATTCTTGTCTGGATGCTACGCTTTGTGGTCCCAATGTAAACTTGTCCACAGCTGCAGGGTATACGGTATACTCCTGCAGACGTGAGGGGGTCTCTACTGTCTTTTGCTGATCGTAGCATCTGTTGTATTTTTCAGGTGGGTCTGAATACTGCTTGAAGGTTATGCTTTTTCATAAGCTTTCCCATCTAATCAGTAATTCCTTTGATATATGGCAAAAACACTTTTCCTGTAGGAGACTGTTTTTCCTTGGTTGTTTGATTCATCCTGGGTTTGATTGCTCTTCGGATTTCATTTCTGGAGTAGCCATTTGCCTGAAGTGCGTGGTTTAGATGATTAATTTCCTCACTGAGAAAGTGCGGCTCACATATCCGTCTTGCGCGATCCACTAATGTTTTCATTATGCCTCTTTTCTGTCGGGGGTGGTGATTGGAGTTTTTGTGCAAGTACCGATCAGTGTGAGTTGGTTTCCTGTAGACCTTG
The DNA here is from genome assembly GCF_028583425.1 of Eublepharis macularius. Taxonomy (NCBI): domain Eukaryota; kingdom Metazoa; phylum Chordata; class Lepidosauria; order Squamata; family Eublepharidae; genus Eublepharis; species Eublepharis macularius. The sequence continues at coordinate 92,959,414 of NC_072792.1, forward strand.
TGACCTAACTGAAAGTTTGCTTTGCGGATGACCAAGGTATCCAGGAATGGGAGTTTTCTCTCTATTTCTTTCTCCATTGTGAATTGTATGTTCAGGTGGATGTTGTTGAGATGATTCAAAAACCCCATCAATTCTTCCTCCCCATGGCTCCAAATGATAAAGGTATCATCCACAAACCGGAACCATACACTAGGTTTGTGGGGTGCTGATTCTAGAGCTGTTTTTTTCAAAATGTTCCATGTAGAAGTTTGCTATAACTGGGCTGAGAGGGCTCCCCATGGCCACCCCATCCATCTGTTCATAGAATTCGTTATCCCATTGGAAGCAACTGGTTGTCAGACAATGATGGAATAAGGCTGTTACATCCTCTGGGAAAATCTGATTAATAAGTGCAATAGTGCCTTTTACTGGAACCTTGGTAAATAGGGATACAACATCAAAACATTCCTGGATACCTTGGTCATCCGCAAAGCAAACTTTCAGTTAGGTCACAAGGTCTACAGGAAACCAACTCACACTGATTGGTACTTACACAAAAACTCCAATCACCACCCCCGACAGAAAAGAGGCATAATGAATACAATCATGGATCGTGCAAGACGGATATGTGAGCCGCACTTTCTCAGTGAGGAAATTAATCATCTAAACCACGCACTTCAGGCAAATGGCTACTCCAGAAATGAAATCCGAAGAGCAATCAAACCCAGGATGAATCAAACAACCAAGGAAAAACAGTCTCCTACAGGAAAAGTGTTTTTGCCATATATCAAAGGAATTACTGATCAGATGGGAAAGCTTATGAAAAAGCATAACCTTCAAGCAGTATTCAGACCCACCCGAAAAATACAACAGATGCTACGATCAGCAAAAGACAGTAGAGACCCCCTCACGTCTGCAGGAGTGTACCGTATACCCTGCAGCTGTGGACAAGTTTACATCGGGACCACAAAGCGTAGCATCCAGACAAGAATAAAAGAACATGAAAGACACTGCAGACTTGGACAACCTGAAAAATCAGCAGTGGCTGAACATAGCCTAACTCAAACAGGGCACAGTATCTTATTCCAGGACACCAAAATACTGGACAACACTTCCAACTACTGTGTCAGACTGCACAGGGAAGCCATTGAAATTCACAAGCATAAGCAAAACTTCAACAGGAAAGAAGAAACCTTAAGAATGAACAGAGCATGGTTTCCAGTTCTGAAAAACACCAGGCTAACAAAACACTCTATACCCGACAATAGCCCTGCAGAGAAGATTAGCACATCAAGCACCAATCCATATGCAAAAGAACCTCCTCAGGATACAGTGAAGCCTCCCGCCATTAGCATTCCACACCCTGGGAAACTCTTACAGGATGACTCAGCTCAACCCCACCCCTCCTGAGTAGATACAAATGACCTGCCAACATCTTTTCCACACTGTGACACTGAGAGATCTCTGTCTTTTGGTGCTACACCTCTGAAGATGCCAGTCACAGCTGCTTGCGAAACGTCAGGAACTACAATGCCAAGACCACGGCAATACAGCCCGGAAAACCCACAACAACCATCGTTCTCCGGCCATGAAAGCCTTCGACAATACATCCTGATTAGTATTTGTATATTAATTTCAGAAAAGTTGTGGCTTGGGAAGAAGCATAACTCTTACGAAATGGGAAAATTGCAAGCTGGCAAGCCCGTTGCCATCTCCCGCCAGGAGGTTTGGTGTTAATTTCTGACTCAGTAATCATATATATCAAGCTCCAGTGCATTGTATATTTCAGTTCTACAAATTGGAACATAAAAGCTGGATTGGTTTTTCATGGTCCCTGCGTTTTCTTTGTTTCTGTGTTGGCTTTGGGACGACCCCCTTTTTTTCTTTTCTTCCTAGGCATCGCCAGAAAGAGTTTCCAATCAGAGAATTTCCCAAGAAGTGACATTGTGCTGTTGCATTAATGGCAACTTTCTCTCACTGGGCAAGAGAACACTGGCTGAAAGTGGAGGTCGCTAGTGGGATGTCTCCCATCATAGCAGGAATGACAGGCCTGGCCCCAGTTGCACAGTGGGGAACCTACAAGGACTTCTGGGGAGCACCTCATTTTTTGTATCCCCTCTCCATACTATTTCTCCATTGCCTCCTCTTGGCAACACCCATATCCTCACCTTTCCCTGATTGTTCTCTCCTTCCTACCCACCAGCCATCCAAACTTATATCTGTCCCCCTCGTATATCCTTCCCTTGGAGATCTGATCCAGCCCGCACCTCACCAGCCACTTTGAAGCCTTAAAATTATAGTGTGAACTGCTCAAAGATTTCTTTCATAATGTATAGTTTGGCCCTCATTGTTTAAAGAAGATAACACAATTGTGTTTTGTTTTGCAGTTTCCTACTCCCTTTGAAAATGATTGGAGGAGGGTTGAGCTGGCTTTCAAAGATGAAACACAGAATTGTGCCCTGAAGATATTTACCAAATTTCATTCCCATCATTCAGTGTTCAATGGAGTAACTGCATTGAAAACAACATATCTATCAGGTGACTTAAATGAACATACCTGTTAATAAGGCCAAGAGGCTCAAAGTCACCAAAAAGCTTTTTTGAAGTCTGTCCATTTAGCATACTCTTTCCTCGAACCTGAAAGACTGAATCATTCACTATGTTTGTACACCTCCCTAGTGCAAAGTAAAGAAAAGAGGGGAATAATCAGTACAAAGGGCTATGCAGTTCTAAGCAGAGTTATACACTTTGAAATCCATTAACTTTACTGCATTGTAACATTGCATTTGGGTGACCACTGGTATAAAGCATACAGAGCCTGTGGGAGGGGGCTTCTACCAAATCATCCTAAGAGTGATCAGAATAGTCCCAGTGCTTTAGTGCTGGTAAAATATTTTTCATATGAGAAAAATAAAATTATATTTGATACTTCTTTCCTGCTTACCTGGGATAGGATGTCATTCTATTTACTATTGCAGACCTTCTTGTCTAACAAAAAGTAGAATGGCAGACATTAATGGGTTTATTAAAGTCTGTTTCTCAATGTATTGTCGAAGGCTTTCATGGCCGGAGAACGATGGTTGTTGTGGGTTTTCCGGGCTGTATTGCCGTGGTCTTGGCATTGTAGTTCCTGACGTTTCGCCAGCAGCTGTGGCTGGCATCTTCAGAGGTGTAGCACCAAAAGACAGAGATCCTGTCTTTTGGTGCTACACCTCTGAAGATGCCAGACACAGCTGCTGGCGAAACGTCAGGAACTACAATGCCAAGACCACGGCAATACAGCCCAGAAAACCCACAACAACCATCTGTTTCTCAATTTTCAGTCATAAGTGAGGAGGGGTAATCTGCAAAAAATGTTGACACTGAGGGGGCCATTTAACTTTCTGTCTAATAGTTGCTGTCCACATATGAGATTAGAGAACTAAGATAAAGCAGAAATGTAAAAGAAGATACCTTTACATTCTTTCTCTCTACACGTTGTTATTTATTAACTTGAATTCAGGTCAGGATTTAACTTAGGAGAGTTAAAATCCATTTCCTCAAAAGCTTTCTTTTATCAGGTACAAAAGCTGTGGATGGTTTCACTTTGAAGACAAGCATGAAGGGGACCGTTTAATTCTTCCTTTCCCCGTCATTTATCTGCTCAAAGTCATCCTCCTCTCTGTTTTTTCCCCACCCCAGGAGAGAAAAGTTACAGTGACCGGAACCTTTCATCACTCGGAGTCGAGAAGCCCCACCCGCCTTACCTTTATATCTGAAAATAATAACTTGAAAGCCACTCGTGATGTTCCAGGGATTCTTTCAAGAAGGTTTGTTCTTGTCTCTGGCATCCATATGACTCCTCCTATGTAGAACCAGATTATCCATTTGGGTTCTCCTCATTAGTCACTGGAAAGGCCCTAAAGAAAAACATTTCATGTCATTTTTGTTTTCTCCGGCCTGCATAACTCTTTGCAGTAAGGTTTTATCTCTATTAAGATAAGGCTTAGGTCTGCAACCAATGTGCATACTCCAATGTTCAATTATTAACAGAGGCTTTCAAAGCATGAAGTAAGACTGCTGATACAAAACTCACTTCACTTCAAATAAAATATTCTGAGAAGTTAAGGAAACGATGACACCTATTGCTATTACTAAGCACAGCTTTTTAAAAAGCTGAAGCAAACTGGAAGTGTCGACAGTTCAGAGAAATCTCTTAATATTGTGCATGGAGTTTTCTACAGTACGTATTTTAAACTCCACAGATTAAACTCCAGAAAAGACCATAAATGCCCATTCTGAACACGTCACTGAAGCCGTCTAGTCTTTCTTGTCCTATCCTTAAAGGGAATGGCCGGCAAAGATTTTTATGGGACTAAAGAGTTTCTTATATTCTTTTTCTATGGGTTAAACCAATTTATCTTCTGAGGGCAAAGGTTTCTCATACCTTAAAGATAAAACACTGTCCTCCCACAGTTAATGAAGCTTTAACTTGAATTTTCCAAAACCTGCTTTGCTCCAAGTTTTTGTAGTGTTTTATCCTTATCCTTTAAAAACCTGTTTGCTTTCAGAAGCCAAAGGAAGTTAAAGATCTCATATGAAAGGGATCTTAGAGGTTCTTTACAGAAAAGCAAACTATAGAAGTGAACAGTTGCCACCAAGTGCAACCCATGCACTGCTTTATGCCAGTGCATTAAAACAATCTCACAGAGTACTCCTGTGTATATTTATTACTTTTTGTGAGACTTCATATGTGCTACTTACTAATAAAAAATTTGCAACAACCAGTGTTTGGGCTGCAGAAACTTTGAGTTACTAATCAACGTTTCACAATAATGTTGCTGTACAGTTTCCATTATGCAAATGAGCTTTCTTACACTGTATTGTCGAAGGCGTTCACGGCCGGAGAACGATGGTTGTTGTGGGTTTTCCGGGCTGTATTGCCGTGGTCTTGGCATTGTAGTTCCTGACGTTTCGCCAGCAGCTGAGGCTGACATCTTCAGAGGTGTAGCACCAAAAGACAGAGATCTCTCAGTGTCACAGTGTGGAAAAGATGTTGGCAGGTCATTTGTATCTACTCAGGAGGGGTGGGGTTGAGCTGAGTCATCCTGTAAGAGTTTCCCAGGGTGTGGAATGCTAATGGCGGGAGGCTTCACTGTATCCTGAGGAGGTTCTTTTGCATATGGATTGGTGCTTGATGTGCTAATCTTCTCTGCAGGGCTATTGTCGAGTATAGGGTGTTTTGTTAGCCTGGTGTTTTTCAGAACTGGAAACCATGCTCTGTTCATTCTTAAGGTTTCTTCTTTCCTGTTGAAGTTTTGCTTATGCTTGTGAATTTCAATGGCTTCCCTGTGCAGTCTGAAACAGTAGTTGGAAGTGTTGTCCAGTATTTTGGTGTCCTGGAATAAGATACTGTGCCCTGTTTGAGTTAGGCTATGTTCAGCCACTGCTGATTTTTCAGATTGTCCAAGTCTGCAGTGTCTTTCATGTTCTTTTATTCTTGTCTGGATGCTACGCTTTGTGGTCCCGATGTAAACTTGTCCACAGCTGCAGGGTATACGGTATACTCCTGCAGACGTGAGGGGGTCTCTACTGTCTTTTGTTGATCGTAGCATCTGTTGTATTTTTCGGGTGGGTCTGAATACTGCTTGAAGGTTATGCTTTTTCATAAGCTTTCCCATCTGATCAGTAATTCCTTTGATATATGGCAAAAGCACTTTTCCTGTAGGAGACTGTTTTTCCTTGGTTGTTTGATTCATCCTGGGTTTGATTGCTCTTCGGATTTCATTTCTGGAGTAGCCATTTGCCTGAAGTGCGTGGTTTAGATGATTAATTTCCTCATTGAGAAAGTGCGGCTCACATATCCATCTTGCGCGATCCACTAATGTTTTCATTATGCCTCTTTTCTGTCGGGGGTGGTGATTGGAGTTTTTGTGTAAGTACCGATCAGTGTGAGTTGGTTTCCTGTAGTACACTACACTAGTACAAAATACACTAGTATTTTGCTTGTCTCTTGCTCTGAATTTTGATGTAGTTCGACATTTTAATTATGAAAGGTTGCTGCTGACCCCTGTGCTACAGCAATCATTTGCTGATGAATTTTCCTATGTGCACAAGTCAATCAAGTGGTGAATGATTGCTGTGGCTCCAATGAGAGCACAGTACTCAAGAGATGCAGCCCTTCTGTCCCCATGAGACATTTAATTCCATGCCTTAGGCCCTCCATCAATGGACAGCAAATTTTGTGCATTGTAAATTTTTATTTTCCAACCACACAGTTCCAGAAAATAATAAAGATAAAAACACAATGTTATTGATATTCAAGTTTTATTATAAATGGTTTAAAGGGAATTTTACATAATAAAATTGCAATAAATGAAATCAGACTTTCCAAAAAATTTTCCAGATCTTTCTATAGCAATCTCCATCCTAGCAGCAGCAACTACTTTCTTTTTAAAATCCTTTCTGGGTTTTTTCCCCCAGTAGAACCCTAACTGGTCTAACTTTTTTGGTTAAACACTCGCAGGTTTTAAAAAAAAATTCTGCTGTGATGGCACAGCTTGCCCAAGGAGCCCTGTGAGACCCACGTAGCATCTGGCTCAGACAGAAAGGGTGGCAGGGCATTGCTGGAAGAGTGGGTTCACCCCAGTTGGCCAGGCTGTCAAATTTCCTTTATAGGAATCCTATCCCACTCAACCAGTAGGACAGTATAGTGTGGAATAGTATATGTTTGAACAAAGTTTGAGCAGAAAGCAAACATTTTAACTCTTGCAGACCCAAAAGTCACTGTTCTCCTACAAAATAAATAAATAAATAACTTCAAAGGGAGAATGAAACTGCTGAATCAAGAGATTTACTATCTACTAACGGTTAAAGAGAGACTTGGCATTCCTTATTCAATGTAGTTTCTAATAGCTCTACAGGACCCACTTTTTAGAGATGTTAATAGGTTTTTATTATAATGTTGGTATGATATTCTAACCTTGTATGAGTGTTAATTGTTCTGCTGTTCATACTGCACTTCCTTTGGTTACAGGTAGCTTATTCTACTTGATTAATCTACTTTGCTAATCCCACTCTACCCATCTTCTGTCTTTCTATATCTGCAGGACACGGTTAGTGGAACCTCTCATCATCCATGGACCTCTCTCGTCATTCATCAGGTGTAACAAACAAATCCATTCCAGTCCTAAAATTTTGGTTATAAATATACATGAGAGTGAGATACTGCTGAAATTAGGGAAGGCAAAATTGTTCTGTTCAAAGTTTCAGGAAAGCTTGAACAGTTGGTAAATGCATATCATCCTTGCCTTATACCAGCACTAATCAATCAGATCTTCCTGGAAGAACAGTTTACTTGGGTGAAAATTCACCCCACCCAAAAGCCTGCGGCCAACACTGGGGGAGAAGGAAGTGTTTTTATACAAACAACCCATGCTGTCACTGATAGGATACATGTAGGTTTCATGTGCCCCATGGCTGAATATTACTGCATGGTGGCTTGGGTTGATTTTTCCAAGTGTACAAATATCCAAGGCTTAACTAGTTGAAACACGGGAGATCAATGCCAGATATTTCTATGCATGTCTTTTAACAGAAGTTGCTGGAATGGAGGCAAGTTAGTCCTTTGGCTCAGGATTAGAGCAGTTAGGGAATGGGGTTAACCCTGAGCCATTATCTCAGTTAAAATTATTCCCCAAGATACTATGTTTTCCCTTTCAGGATAAACAGCAGCTTCAGGGAACGAATCACACTAGGAACATAGCATGGGGTTAATTTGCCTCTCCTGTCCTCCCCAAGTGCCTGTGCCTCAGTCCAATTCCTTTATCTCCTGAACTGATTTGCTAAAAATGTATAGGACAAAAAAGGTCAATCATGGTTCTCCAATATCTCATCTAGTTTGCCCCCAGCCCAGCCATAGAATTATATATACAATAAAAGCAATAAAACAGCCTAAAATATTTTCACAGACTCTTATTTATTTTATTAGCATTATTTATAGTACCCCTTTCTCATTGGAACTCAAAGCAGAGTAAGTAAAATACAGAGTAAGTCAATACAATGAACAGGATGGGACATCCAGTAAATAATGCAATAGAATTTGTATTATAGAAATCTGGAACCAACCAGAGATTTGAAAACAGAACTGAAGCAACGCATTATGTATTAACATGATGTATTAAATGCTGCAAAAATTACATAGTGAGATCCTACATACAGCAAGAGGCAGTACGAACTATTTACAGTAGTATAGACCACAGTCCCCAAACCTTTAACCAAGTAACTTTCTAAACCATTCTATACAATACAGCCTTATTACTTGTGTGAAAAGCCCTCTTGGACAACTCCGTTTTGCATGGAGAGTGGGAGCCCTCCTGACCTCAGCAGGCAGTCCATCCCATAGGGTGAAGGTCGCAACAGAGAAACCACGTGTACAGGCAGTTGATTTTGCCCATTTGCAGGTTGGCACCTGTAGAAGGCCCTGATCAGATGAGTGAAGCTGTCATGGCAGAGCATAGAGCAAGAGGCAGTCCTGCAGATATGAGGGACCAAGACATGAAGGGTATGTGATAGCCAATACCTTAAACTGAACCCAATAACGCATGAGCAGCTAGTGGACTGACTGCAGAATAGGAGTAATATGCATGTTCTACCTAGCTCCTGATGGTAATTCTGCATCAGCTGCAGTCTCTGAGTGATTTTTGAGGGGAGACCAATGTAAAGTGCACTACAGTAGTCTAGTCTCAGTGTTACTGTGATGGGGATCCAGGTGGCCAGATCAGATGTATCAAGGTAGGGGGGCTAGACTGGAAGAAAGTGTTTTTTGTAGCTGCATTAACTTGCTTCTCCAGCAGTAATGTTGGATCCAGTATAATAATGCAATAAAACAGTCTAAAACTTTTAACAGACATTAAAGACAACTATCCTATTCCCCTTATAAAAATGCCTTCCTGGACAAATTCATTTCATACATTCTGTGACCTTATCAGGCAGGCCATTCTGCCAAGTGGGAGCCATAATAAAGAATACTACTATAGGGGCAGCTGTTGATCTTATCCATTTGCAGGGCTGCAGCTTCCTCTAATGAAATTACATAAGGTCAAGATGGGTAGCCATGTTCATCTGTCTGTAGCAGTAGAAAAGAGCAGGAGTCCAGTAGCACCTGTAAGACTAACAAAAGTTGTGGAAACTACATAAGAATACATAGATTAACATGCATACATATGATTAAAATCATGAGTACATGACAGGCTTAGAAACTGTATGACCTACCGCATGCCCTTTGTGAGCTGAAATGCAATTCTCTTGTGGCTAAATAAATATGTTTAGAATCAAGGTTTTATATCAATAATTGGAAAAAGGCAGAGGGGAATTTAATGTTTAAACCAAAAGCCAATGGTGGTGATGATGATGATGGCAAGGATAATGATGATGACGATGGCAACGATGATATTGATGTTGACTATGACGATGATGATGATATGCACAGCTGAAAGCATGCCTTGAGAACCATATTTTTCCATCCATGTAGGTGAATGAAACAGATTATAAAAATAACTAAAATCACTTTCATTCTGTTCCTAACCAAATATACTCAGAATGAGTAAAACTGAATGAGTTCCTTTGGAAACATGATTGGGACAACTACTTATTGGTAAGCATTCTTACAACTGCAGTTTTACCAAGGGACAAAACATTTTAATAAAAGGAAACAATCTGTCTATATATTATTTTATATGCGTTATTCTGTTCAAATATTATTTTAATATGTTTTCGAAATGATTTGTGTCAAGGAGAGGTGATTGTTGGTGACTGTAGTATCTCATTATATCTGTCTTCTAATCAGTGAATGAGCAAACAATGCAACATTGAAAACTTTGCAGTTTTTACCCTGCAGGAACTTCTGGACATTCTTCAATCATGGACTTCTCCAGTCCATTCCAGTACACCATCATTTCAGTAGAAGAGATATAACGGCTTGTGACAAGTTTCCTGTAGCAACAAGGAGAAAATTCAACCTGGTCTGCAAAAAATGTTGGCTCTGAATCAAGCATTTCTGGTTTAATTTTGAGTTCAGCCAAGCAAAGTCCAACAAACATATCTTCCAGTTTTAAAAAACGAACCTTTCCCAAAACAATGAACACCTGACTAGCAACATCAGTAGACAAGACATAACCAGTTCCAGAACAAAATGGAGGGTATTTATTCTCTGGGTATTCTTCTTTACTCACACACCATTTACTCTTTGGATCCCTTATTGGATTATCATGCATTTTTAAAACACCTGTGAAGAATCTGGTCATTCGGGTTTTTTTCAAAAGAAGTTCCATCAAGTAATAGGTATTAACAAACATATCAGAATCAGTTTTCATGACAAAGCTAGATTGTGGACAGAATCTGTGAACCCATTCAAGGCCCATCAAAGTCTTTAAAGTTAAATTATAATATGTATCCAGAAAATCCTTTTGGATGATGTCTTTATATAGTAAGCTTTCTGAAGTAACAGTAATCTGGTCAAAAGGCTGTGAAGTGTTTCCTAGGAGAAAATACGTCACAATGCGTTTGTCAGCTACTACTCTTTCTTTGCCCCATGTTTCACGGATAGCCATTCGGGACTTAAATTGGCTAGGATGAGATGTTACAAGTATTACTAAGAATGGTGGGGCCCTACTGCAATCTACATTGGGCAGTTTGAAATGATCACCATTCTTTCTCTTGAAAACCAATATGTCGTCTTGACAAAATGAACAGACTCCAGTACAATTCAACACTGTGGATATGCTTAAACAAGCTGCAGTGCATGCCATAGCGAAAACAAAGATTTTTTTCATGATCATCTGAAAAAAAAGAGGAAAATAAATATATTAAAGTTTCTGTTCCAAGATTATTTAAAACTAGTTTAACAAGCTATTTCAGTTTCTGCTGTCATATGGTATAATGCCAGGTCATACCATGCAGTTTTCAATGGAAACAGCTTTTCTTAAGTTTACCACAAAATAGAATGGGACAGTTTATATAAAGATCCATGATTTGACAAGAGACTGAGAGTCAGAGGGACAAACAGCTGCATAACTTTTATTACTGTGATATAAACTCTAATGTTTCCAATCACTAAACGTTATAATTTGTGTCTGGGCCAATGCAATTCTCCAGCTTTCTGAGGAAGGCTGCTTCCACACACATTGGATAATCCACTTTCAATACTCTTTAGTGAACATTTGAAACTGATTTTCCATGTGTGGAACAAAAAATCCACTTCCAAAGGATTGCGAAAGTGCATTGAAAGTGCATTATTCAACATGTGTGGAAATGGCCGAAGTACCAAATTAGTGAAATCCTTTTAACCTGGTAGTTTCTGTTTGTTCACTGGCATAATCAGTTATTTGGAATTCCAAATAAATTCCAAATCTGCATTATTGTCAGAACTGTATGCAAAATCCAGTTCTCCTCAACTTTTTCCTGTAGCAGAACCAGGGTACAGTACCATCCATCTCTAATATAGACAAACCAGAAAAATAATGCACAATACCATTAGAATACTAAATATATATATAACATAAAATGATGGAGTCCTGGAAGAGTTTAAATTTTAATAGGTACACTGATTAACCATCCTTAAAATCGTGTTTACTGGTATGTTAACTGTAAAGAAATAAATTAGGGTCTTCAGATAATATAACATTTCTATGAAAAAATGACACAAAATATAAATTGGTTTTCCAAATGGAGCATAAGTAGTAATTCAAATCAGAAGTAATTCGAATACTGCAGATAGTAACATGGGCTACACAGGCTCGCAACCACCCCGTGTTTCCCCTTTTGAGTTGGAGCAAAGGAGCTTTTTCTTTCTTCTAGCTAAAAGCAAAAACCACTACAAGCCCTGCAAATTGTCCTCAGAATGAGCACAGAGCTATATGGCAATTTCCAAAAACTATACTCAATACTTACCTTAAACGGAGTAACACAGAGATTGGTACCTCTTCCTACCTCCTTACAGTAATCTAAAAGTAGATACCTGATTTTTAGAAACAGGCCTGTTTTGATTCTCCCAGTTGAGTAAGGACGTATCAGACAGAACACTGCCAAGAACCTAAAAACTTCACCTCTCTCCTAGTTATTAGTGTGACTGTAATGTTAGAGACTATAGGCACCAACATACATGAGGAAGATCATGGATCTCTATCCCTGTGTGACAAGCAAATTGCCCAGATTTATAAGTCCAATTCAAATTCATGCCAGGCAGGGATAGGAAAGGGGCTTTAACCCCTTAGCCTTATTGAAACTCCGTTCCCTGTGCTGTTGTTAGCATATTAAAGAGAAAAGCCAGGTTTTCTGAGGGCATGACATATCAGTTAAAGTGAGCCCAGGTTTACAGAAAAATACAAAACCAAACAAAAATTTGGGGAGGGGGTTAACACCCCAAGAATTCAAACAAAAAATACCAGATGAGATTGTGTGAAAGTTGCAAGATGTCACTGGCAACTTCACCAGACATGGCTTGAAGAAGGAAGATCAACATGCTTTAATCTCCGAGACGATTCAATAACTGACTAAGTCTTTCCTTCAGCTGTGACAGCTGGCTTCCACATGGCTTAAATTTTCCTCTGGCAAACTTAATACTTTGATGATAGTAAGTAAATTTGCCTTACCTTTGGTGCTGTCGTACAGTTGGCAGGTTGAGCTGGAATTTGCCAGGAGAATTGATTGACTGAATCCAAAGTACAAATCAAAACAGGAGAACCATTAATTCAAAATAAATGCTTGATTTAAAAAAAAATGTTGGGTTTAAACTTGAACAGGGATCTTGTCCATAAGAAAATAAATGAGGAAACCTTACAGATTGTTACTTTTCGTATTGCCTTTTCTTACAAAAGAATGTCATACAGTAGGAATCTAAAGAATACCATGCAAGATAAACAGCATATGAAAACATGTATAAAGAACTTGTTAAGATGTTTTCATTGCTCTGTCTCATCCGATCCTATTCTAAACAGTCTTTAACTAACAATATACTGAACAGGGCAGGTCATGGAGAGAAGGAACGCTGAGTGTACCAAACCTGTCATGCACTGTTCTATACTGAGTTCTAAGCACCACTGTTTAAAACGGGTTCTGACAAGCTGGAAAGAATTCACAAGCAGGCCATGAAGTCAGGGACTGTATGAGAGTAAGAACAGTGAGTGCTATGCCTTCCTATCAGTATTAAGCCTACAGGCTGGGGGACTTGTCTTCACAATTATGTCCAGGTCCTGACCCAGCCACTGATCAGTAAAGGTTGTGATATACACACCCACCATAGCCCCCCAAAGAATATGCCCTTCTTTGCCCATGGTAATAGGAACATGCACGGAAGGGAGGGTCATGATAACCAAGAACGTGGTGTTACCAGAACTGCCATTTTATGGGGAAATTAGCTAGCAGTCTGGGACTAAATTAAGCACGGATCTTACCCAATGTATACCAAGGTCCACTTCCAACGCAGCAAGAAAGAGGAGGCGATTTCTCCCAATAACATGTTGTTTTAATGCAAAATTGTTGCGTGTACCCATACTAATACACATTTAATCAAGAACATACAAGTACTAAGAAAATAGAGCAAGGAAAGCATAGAGACAGTTGCATTAGCAGGTTCCCAGTTGAGTACGCTGGAGCTGGGGTAGTTATAATACGAACCTGTCCTGGTGAAAAGAAAGAGAATCAGCAGCCAATGTGTATTTCTCTAACGGCCTACGCAGACGAGCAGAGAGATAAGCAAGAGTGTGGATAGGGAAGACGCCCGTGTGCTTGAGAGCGAGGGAAGCCTGCTTAAATACCCAAAAAGAGGCTTTGAAGCTTACGCTTTCCTAGTGGCTCTCAGATGTAAAAAAAAAAAAAAAGGTTTTTATTGCTCCTATCTCTAAGATGAATGGGCCACTTTTAGAGTCAGGAAAGGAGGAAAGGGGATGTCAGGTTGATTTATGCCAGGAATGTTGCGGCTGCATGGTTCTGGTGTCATTAAATGTGTTTGGATTGTGGGCCCTTTATGTCCATTGCTGTGGCGGCCTCTCTTGATATGCAGAGCAGGGCAAGGCTGGGTGCAGTGGACGTGCTATGAGATGGTTCACGAAATGGCTTCTTAGCTGCAAACTACTCCTGCGGTAGGGGCATGGCTTCTCTCTGGGCATATCTTCTGAGCTAGTTGGCAGGCTGCTCGGTGAATAGGCAGACTTAGCGACCGTCCTGCCAGGGGCTCTCCGTGGGACCTGATCAGGGGGTGCCTGGCCCGGCTCGTGGCAAGTCCCTCTGGCTGGCACTGTGTTGCTAGTGGCCTGGTTCTGGGCCCAGGTGAGGTAGGTGTCCAAGCAGGGGCGGTGCTAGGGTTTGCCACGCTTGCAGCTGGCCGGCCAAGCGCCCCCTGCGCACGAGCATGCGCGCACCTGCCTGCATGATGACGTCATGCATGACATCATCACGGGAGCGCACGCACCACCGCCGGCCTGATCGCTGCAGCAGGCAGCTTCCAAGCTCTCCCGCTCGGTTGCCTCCACCACAGCAGATGCCTGCCCGCGGTGGCTGCCCCCAGCCGGGGGCTTGTGCTGGCAGCGGCGGCGGCGCGGGGTGGGAGGAATAGGAGGCTTCTGCTTTGGGGGGCGCGCTCTCGCCCCCCGCACCTCTTCCAGCGCTCCCTCCAGCACCCCGCGCCTGCGGCCACCGCCTACCTGGCCTCAATAGGCACGCCGCCCCTGTGTCCAAGGAGGCAGGAAACAGGCATAGGTAACACAGTCCATAATAGCAGAGAGGCAGGAAGCAAGCATGTGCATTGCTGCCCCAAATAGAGTCTTTGGCAGAGCTTCAAAACAGCAAGCCAGGAAACTGGCATAGTTCATATCATGCTCCATAACAGGAAGGGGGCCTGGCAACAGTGGCAGCTACACAGTTCAGACTATAAGTGTGGTACAAGCAGAATGAATAACCAAATGCTTGCAGAACCCATAACTGCAACTGACAAAGTCAAAGATGAGTCAAACCCTGGACTGTTGAGCAAGTCAAATGCATAATACATGTATATGCAATATTCTTGTTGCTATTGAAGTAAGCATGTGTGCCTTTTAGAAGACAGTATACAAGTCTTTCAGTTAGAGATGCTCAATCCCAGGAAGCTTAGCTCACAAGCTGTCTATAAAGTCAAACATTTCACAAATTGTCTGTTTGTATTCAATTCTTGATTATGCAAAAAGGGTGATTAGACATGCTTTTTCTCATAATGTATTCCTGTGGCTTCCCTTCCATCCACAGTTGCCACTTCGCTTATAGTCCACTCACCCTATTAAGTGCA
The DNA here is from genome assembly GCF_028583425.1 of Eublepharis macularius. Classification (NCBI taxonomy): domain Eukaryota; kingdom Metazoa; phylum Chordata; class Lepidosauria; order Squamata; family Eublepharidae; genus Eublepharis; species Eublepharis macularius. The sequence continues at coordinate 92,974,688 of NC_072792.1, forward strand.
TACAACATTTACATTTGAGACTGAGAGATTTGCAGATGTGTGAGACATTTCTCTCTGCCCCTTACATTTCCCTGACACAGTGTTCATTAAAGGCAGACAAAGTGTCTGAAATGAATCAGGAATTAGTTGGATGTGCACATTGTCAAAGTGCTTTGCTATAGCTGTCACCTTCCCAAAACAATTTTCCGCAGAAAGAAAAATAAAATCAACTTATGAAATAATGTGTCTTCCTTAGTGATGAACTCTTCAGAGTCAAGAACCTTTTGATCGGTGTGTGTGTGTGGGGCGGTGGGGTGGGGTTCTATTCACAAAGGTGTGCATGTTCACAGCTAAGAAATACTTGGTCAATTTTATTCCAGGTTCCTATGCTCCAAGCTGTAGCCTTCAAACTAATACACTGACAATGCAATCCTAAGGAGTTACACAATTCTAAGTCCATTTAAATCAATGGGCTTAAAAGGGTTCAACTTTGCTTAGGACTGCCTTGTAAGAGTACTCATCCAGTGTATTGAGAATCAAATTAACCAAGGCTTTAATGGCCAAGGAAATATTAATGTCATTTCATACTCTTAGACTCGGAGCTTTGAAGCTGTGGTCCTTCCCAAAAAAATGGAACAAGCTACAGGGTACATACATTTTTTGACAAGTTATGTCCAGATGTAGGAGGAGCTACCTCCCCTGCAATTTTCTTGAGCCAAAATGGCTGGGGGAGTAGTAACTGGCACATCCTTCAATCTAAACATATTTGGAGCTGCACATGGCGTATTCTGTGCAATTGCTGCTCCAAAGACGGCCAAATTATGCCCCATCATTTTGGCTTGGGAAAACATTGCAAGGGAAGGCAGGAGCCCCTCCCCCAACGCACCCTTGTCCTGAGCCCAGTCTGGCTCCTGAGGACTTAAAAATGCCTTTCCCCAGAGCTGCTGTGTGACTGTTGGGAAAGCGAATTGAGTTCGGGCAACCATGAACCACATCATCAAAAACTGTAGCATGTAGTAAATGGGTTAGCTTAATATATCATAATCCATCTGCCAGAGAACAGATTAACAGTTGTTACTCCAATCAGTTTCAGCTCAAATACAGAGTAAGACAAGGGTGCCCACTATCAGACTTTTAATTCAAATTGGCAATTGAAGTCTTAGCTATAAAAATATACTAGAATAATGGTGTTCAGGGAATTAAATTCCAGAATGCTGTTATAAAATTGTTGTTATATGTGGGCAACATAGTCTTTAGCCTGCAAAAAAATCATGCAATTGATAGAATAGCTAAGTAAGATCTGGGGACTTTAGTCAAGTGTCACATTTTAAAATCAATTATAAGTCTGTCCTGCTGGGACATTTAAAAATACTACAATTGCTGGGATAGTGGGTAACCAAATCAACAGTGGAAAACCACACCTAAGGGACTCTAATGCACATTCAGAAATGTAACCAATTGTAGAATTTTTAAATATATTTTAAAATATTTTTATGATATATGAATTGTAAAATGACTTTGTGCTTATAATATTAATAAATACATAAAAATACTTAAGTTACAATATACAATTCATTATACACTTAGCTATGAAATGCAAGGATATACAATGAAACATATAAAGGCAACCAGCCAAGTAACAAAGCTCATCATGTCAATATCACAGCTTTTGAAAGATTAGAACAGAGTTCTCTTATTTGCAAGTGCAAAGATGCTGGAGCAGTTCTGAAGGAATCCCCGTACAATGACAGTAAGTATTCACAGTAATTCTTATCAAAGAGTAATAAACACTGTCATTTTTCTTATGCAGGTGAATAAAACTGGATCAAAACACCAAGGAACCATATACCCAACAAGGGCCAAGTGGTTAGACAGGTTGCCTCTTCCTTCGTTCCTACCTGCCTCCCTCCCTTGGGGGTGGGGTGGGGCAAGGGTACTGGGTAAGGGGTTCTTTTCCTGGGTTTTTCACTCTCAGCTCACGCCTTCTCACATGGTTATTCTGAGGATAAAATGATGGAGAGGAGAAATGGTGGCGAAGAGACATCTTTGGGTCTCCATTGTAGAGAAAGATGAGTTATAAATAAAGTAAATAAATAATAAATATATCTGAACTTCATATGGGGTGTGGTGGATTCAGAATATCTCCCATGAAATGCTACAGCAGACCAACATTCTGCAAGTCATCAGGAAGAACTTAGTGAAGAAATGCCTGGAGCCCTTTGCTGAACTATCAGAAGATAAAGAAAACTACATGATTTTCTATGAGCAGCTTTCCAAAAATATAAAGCTTAGCATATGTAATGATAACCAGAACCATCAGAAACTGGCAGAGTTGTTAAGATATTACACTTCTGCTTCCATGGATGAGATGGTGTCCTTGAAAGATTAATGTGCATGGATGAAGGAGAATCAGAATTCAATATACTACCTTGCTGGTAAAAACCTAGAGCAAGTAGCAAACTAACACGGCAAACTGACTCCACACCAAAAGGAGATGTTTACATTTACAAGCAAAGGAATGTTTTGATTGCCTTCACACTAATTGCATCCTGTCCTCTTGTGATATATGTCCCCTTCTTTCCCCTCCCCTCCTCTTCTGTATTTGACCAGTTCGGATCAGGCATCTGATGAAGAGAACTTGATTCTCGAAAGCTTATGCTACAATAAAATAAAATTGGTTAGTCTTAAAGGTGCTACTGGACTCTTTTTGTTTTTGTGTAGCATCTCTGTAAAAGTTGCTTGGAGGTAATCCATATGACAGAGTCCATTGATGAGTATTGTATGGAGCAGCTGGAAACCTTTGTGTGCAAAGCCTGCTTTTCTCTAGCTAAAGCAGGGCTGGAGCTGCCAGAGGCTGAAGAGGAGAAAGCCACACTGGAGGAGAAGACGGCATTGGCGAAGCTAGAAGACCTCTGCAAGCTCATAAAAAAGAGACTGGAATCAGGAAGTTGTAGTGTCCAACCGATTGGTGACTTCTCCATGCTCTATTGTGATCCGTTCTTATGGCTAGATTGCCAATATGGAAAGGATCCTGAAGGCACAAGCATTAAAATACTGCAGCACAATCGATTATATGCCTACCAAAAAGCACCTGGAAATAAACCCTGATGATGCCATTATTGAGATACTAAGGCAAAAGGCAAAAATTGATGATCACAACAGGACTGTGAAGGACCTGGTCATCTTTCTGTGTAAGACTGCCCTCCTGTCTTCTGGTTTCACTACGGAGAATCCCTAGATACATGCTAACCGAATCTATAAAATGATCAACCTTGGTCTAGGCATTAATGAACCAACACAAGCATCTAGCTCTGAAGTATCTGAGAAGATAGTGTCAGCTTAACATGAAGAGGCCTCAAAGATGGAAAAAGTTGATTAAAATTACTCTTCTTGACAGTTCCTACTGTTATTAAAGTTTGCCATACAAAGTACTTACCTTGTAAACATGTTTTGCTTCTGCTCATCCTACTCTTGTCAGTTAGTACTAAGTAAAGCTCCTGCTATTCTTTGCCTTATTTTGTTGGACTAATATCAGCGGAGCTGGCTGTGAAGAACTAAGAATGTTCCCCGTTTGAGCTTATTTTAGTAAACGATAAACTGGCTCAATACGGCTTTTAACCTAATTGTAAAACAGTACTTGCGGTCCCAATTCCATACAGGGAAGAGATCTGGTATCCAGTGCAAAAATATGAAGACATTTTGTATGGTTACAGTTAAGCAATGTAACTGAAGGCACAGATCGTAAAGGACATTGTACTCCCCACTTTTGATGGAGTTCATCTGACCCTTGCAGACTCGGTTAAGAACCTAGGGGTTATACTGGATCCAATGCTACTACTAGAAAAACAAGTTAAGGCAGCCGCAAAAAATGCTTTCTGTAATCTCACTCTAGCCTGGAAGATGGCTTCTTACCTCGGCGTAGTTGACCTGGCCATCTGGATCCATGCTATGATAACATCAAGACTTGACTACTGTAATGCACTATACATAGGTCTCCCATTTAAGTTAACAAGAAGACTCCAGTTGGTGCAAAATGTAGTGGCACTACTGATATTAGGAGCAAGCAGGAGCATGAACATCACCCCCATTCTGCAGTCACTCCATTGGCTACCTATCAATTACCATGCTCAGTTCAAGGTATTAGTTATCACATACAAAGCTCTTCACAGCCTTGGTCTGGCATACCTACGGGACTGCCTCCCTCCCTATGTTCCTCCACAGCAACTTCACTGCACATGGATGAAATCAATAGCAGCCCATACACAGGCTTTCTCTGTGGTGGCCCCTACCCTGTGGAACAGCCTGCCTGAGGAGATCATGAAAGCCCCTATTCTCCTGGCGTTCCACAAATGACGCAAAATTGAATTATTCAAAAAGGCGTTTATATTGTAGGGAGGAGTCTCAAATGCTCCACTAATGAGTTAGGGACCACAGACTTCACCCATAGACTTCATCACTATGTTGCCTTACCTACTAGAGATGGGCACGAAATGGGAAAAAAATGAAATGAGCGTTTCGTGTTTCGTTGCATTCCACAAATCACAAATCACAAACTTTCAGGAAATTGTCCCGTTTCACAGAATGATTAGTTAGTTTTGTGATTTGTCAGAACCTAGAGCACTTCAATGGCCCCCTTCATACTCTGAGACACCAAACTTGCAGGGATACTTCAGCAGGCTCTCCTCCACCCACCCTCACCCAACAAGCCAGAAAGAACAAATGCTCTAAATAAGAATATAAGCAAAGAAAATTAAAGAAAATAAAGGTAGGCCTCAATCAAACTAGGCCCCAGAGCCAGGCAATGCCCTGAGACTGGGGTTGGGTGGGGTGGAGGAAAGAAGGCACCCTCACCCAATGACCTTCCCAGCAAGGCCAATACCTGAAAATAAGAAAAAGGCTTTTCAGTCTCTTTTAAAGCAGCAGCAAATCCAGCCAAGAGCTCCCAATTCCACTCTCTCACTCCAAATCCCAGCAACAGGTCCTCTCTCCCCCTCTGTCTACTGGAACTGAAAAGCACAAGGCAGAGAGCTGTGCCTTATGTAAGAAATGCTCACGTAGAGCAGAACAGAAGATCTCTGGTTGGCATACAGACCTGCCTAACAGGGTTTGGAGGGATGAGATTAGTGTTCCCATGGCTACAGAAGGCCCATCTCCTCAGTTGCCCGGGGGATTAACCCGCCTGCTCCTTGGTGTGTAGGGCAGAATGGAAGCTCTCCAGCTGGCAGGGAGAGCTGCCTATCAAGGTTATGTGGGCTAAGATTGGGGTTTCCAATGGCAACAAAAGGTCTGCAGACATTCCAGGCCTATGTTGCCTAGGGAATCAATGGATCAGTGCCAGCCTGTCTGGCATCACGAATTGAATGAATCAGCCCCCAAAGTCATGAATTTTGTGAAAACTGCGGCCCCACAAAACGCGTTTTGCAAAATAGGAATCAGCCCAATTTGTCACGAAATTTGATTAGTATTTTGATTCGTGCCCATGTCTATTACATACTCTCTTTTGCTTTAAGCTATGTCAGCTCTAGAATTGCTCATGTTCTGTTTCAGCATTTCCTCAACTCTGTATTGCTAGAATTGTTTATGTTCTGTTTTAGCATTTCTTCAGCTCTGTATCGGATTCTTGCAGAAATTATGTCTTTGTAAACTTGCGTTTATTTACCCTACGGCATTATGATATTGTCCTTGATACTGACTGTACCACTCTCACACTGTGTGATCCACCTTGAGTCTCAGTGAGAAAGGTGGAGTATAAATGACATAAACAGGGCTCTGTTCGGGGGAGGGGAGGACACTCCGGAATGCCGTTCTGGTAGCTCTGAAATCACGTGAGTGGTGGCCACCACGTGGGTGGTGGCCCCGCCCACATGATTCTCTTTCCTCCCCGCAGCAGCAGCAGCAGCAAGAGAGCACCCACCTGGATTACTTCCTGCTCCTGGTTAGTTGGGAAGCAAGGGGCAGCAGGGGGACAGTGGGGGGGCAGCAGGTGGAGGTGGCGGCCTCCAGAGCAGGCCCCACAGCCAGCCGGCGCCACTGCGGCCTGCGCTGCCCGTCCTCCTGGTCTGCAGGCCAGCTGAAGCAGCATGCGCCCAGTGATGGCCTCCAGAGCCGCCCCATGGCCAGCCGGCGCCACCATGGCCCATCTTCCCAGCCTGCAGGCCGGTTGAAGCAGTGCACACCCAGCGGCGGCCTCCAGAGCAGGCCCCATGGCCAGCCGGTGCCACCGCGGCCTGCACTTCCCGTCATGCTGCAGTGAGTGAGTATATCTCCAGGGGGTATTCTGCTGGCTTTGTTGTCTGACACACTGTTCTTGAATGTTACTGTATGCCCCCCTCCCCAGCCAGATGTACAGTGTGGACTGGAATTTTTTATTTAAAAATCTGTGCTTTGCTGGCTTTCTTTTGAGCTGCTCCAATCTGTCTAGAAAAGCATTTGAAACATACTGTTCTTGAATGTTACTGTATGCCCCCCCCCCTCCATGTGGACTGGATTTTTTTATTTAAAAACCTGTGCTTTGCTGTCTTTCTGATGCTCTGCCTAGAAAAGCATTGAAACACACTGTTCTTGAATGTTACTGTATGCCCTCCCCCCATGTGGACTGGAATTTTTTATTTAAAAATCTGTGCTTTGCTGGCTTTCTGTTGAGCTGCACTATTCTGTCTAGAAAAGCATTGAAACACACTGTTCTTGAATGTAACGGTGTCCACTGGCAGTTGCCACTTCATGTGGCAGGAGCGAGAGCATACACACAGACTGCTAAAAAAACCCTGCACTTCTAGTTCTTTGTGACATTTGCTTTCTCTCTTAAGGCCCTAGATCCTTACTGACTACCTCAGCATAGCTTAGCTTCCAGACACACTTCTGGAGATGTCAGGGGGTGTGGCATATGCAAATCAGTCATGCCAATGACACACTTGCAGTGATGTCAAGGGGCATGGCAAATGCTAATGAGTTATGCCAATAAATTATGCTAATGAGTTCCTGCAGCTCTTTTTCTACTAAATGACCCCTGGAAATAAACAAACAAAATAAAATAGAAGGATCTGACTATTATATGCCACCTTGGGAAGCCTATTTTGTGTGGAAGGTAGCATATAAATGCTTTAAATAAAATAAATAATAAATTGTAAATCAAATGTAAATTGCAAGTTCATGCAGCCTCAGTTTGTTTGGAGATGGGCAGAGAAGATTAAAAAGTTCAGCTTCTGTTAAATTTCACTATTCAGAACCACCTGCACTATTCTACCATCAACATTTTGAAGTAGAAAAGACATATTTAAAATCAAGTTTTTTCTTCTTTAAAACATTGCTAGCAGAGCAGGAAGGCTAGTTTTGAACGGCAAAATAGAGTAGCGATGGAAGCATTAAATCTCCTCTCCCTTCGCTACTACTACTTGTAAACCACCTCTAGCAGGACTCTAGACAGGCAGCATATACATTTTCTAAATAAGTAAACAAGTAGCTTGGACTTTGATGCCTATTTACCACACATCATCTTCTCTGGTGTAAGACTTCCACCACCTGTGCTTAATTCTTTTTGGCCCTGATTGGCTGTCCCAAAATAGTCAGTGGCCAGATGTGTATGAACAGAAAAGAAGAAACTCTCACTGCCTTAGAACAGAGAATGGGGAACACGTCCCCCTTAAGTTCCTCTCTCTCCTTTCAAGTAGTAGAGTACTGTAGGGAAAGATAGCCAACCAAAAGTCTCTCGAGACTTCTTTCCAATTTTAATTTTGCAAGTAAAACTGACAATATTCTCTGGTCTTCTATAGCTTCCTTGTAAGGCAGGACAGTTTTCCAATGGTTGAAAGATAAAGACGGACACAAGCCAGTTCTTTCTAGCCCTTATTTTAAGTGTTCAGCAGACCAATTGGACCAATAAGTAAGTGACAAGCTATATGTAAATGTTCCCTCCAAAATCCCCTTGGCCATTTAAACTATAGTCAGAGTAGGTGGGGTTTCCATTCAGTAATTTCAATCTCATGTCCAGCAGTTTACAAGATCAGTAAAATGGGGAGGGAGGAGGGGGCAGCTCTCCCATACAGGACCTAGCAATCAGCAATGGGCAGAGATGGGCCAGTAAGTATGGTTTCTCATTTTCTTTTCCAGAGATAATCAACAGAATGTTTGACAGCAACTTGCCTCAGTTTTGGTCTGCCATGATCCACACAAAACAGCTTTTCTCATAGCTAAAACGTGAGGAAAGGGGAGAGATTGTCTTAACAATATGCATGTGTCACCTTAGCCAGCTGTATTGTTCAGGAAAAGTAGAGGAGGCAGGTGACTGTTTCAACCCATGCCATTTTTTTGTAAGGATGGGCTCTAAATGTAGTGAACACTCTTTGCTACACTGAACCCTGCACATGGAAAGATTCTGCAGATAAGAGGTGTTCTGTAACCCAGATTGATCTTACCTTTAAGATAGGATAAATGAGTAAGTAAATAACACACACAAAATCTGCACATTTTTCACACCTCAGTCAAATGTTTACTCATAATTTCTGCAACAATAGCTGACAAATATAAAGAGAACACTGGAAAACTGGAAACATGAAAGAACATTGCACTACTGTCCCCATGAGAGTTCCAGAGACATAATCTTACTAGCTGATTACGGCACCTTAAAGGCTAGCGCATTTATTGTGACCATTTTCATGGACTGGAATCCACTTCACCGGATGTGTCCATGTCACAGAAATAAAAACTGCAAACAGCAGCATCAAAAGCCAACATATACAGTAAAGATAAAATAGAAAGATTAAAATAGAAGTGGAAAATCAGGAATATGTATGTTAACTGGTTTATATTAAAATGTGTATGTCTAGTTTATGTTTTATGTAGATAAATGTAGAAGTAGATGCATAGTATAGTGATTATATGATTTTATTTTTCAGTTTATAAACTGAAATAAAATTTATTTATTTTTTAAAAAGCCACTATATGAACACTTGCATCAAGATCCCCTCTAATGAAAGTGGTATCTAGTTCATAAATTTTTACGGTACAGTAAATATGTTATATTTTAAGGTGCTGATAGATTTTTTTTTTTATTTTGGGGATACAATTATCATTGCCTTGAGAAGGAAAACTGGTTTGGCCCTACAGGAGCTTTGTAAGAAAATCTTCAGCATTCCAGTTCTAAGCACACTAAAGCCTCATCATTTAGCTTATCTGTTCCTGGACAGTCAGACTTCTAACTTCAGTTGAAAAATTGCATGTTTGTTCAAAAGCTTCTTCACACATACAACCTCTGAAAATGAAATATTAGCATATTAAGGAAGCTAAGCTAAAAGCTTTGTTTTGGACATATCTTCCTCTTGCAGCAAGAGGGGCTATTTTAAAATTGGAAAATATATAATTTGAAGTAGAACCACATTTTATGAGGGACCATTCAGTCCTCATCTGCCATGGGAACCAGCCCAGCCCAAGAACAGTTTTACTATATGATAAGCAGTTTGTACAAACCTGGCTTGTTTTGGAAGATAATTTTATTTAAACCAAATTGGACTAGTAACCAAATTAATGTTTTTGGGGTCAAGGTTTCATTTTAAAAAACAAATATAAAGAAGCCAGGAAAATCCTGGTCCATTTAAAGAACCAATTGCTTTTTTTTAATTAAAAAGTATCTAATTTGAAGTAAAACCACATTTCATATTTATATGTAAATAAATCAATATACCAATATTCCTACTCCAGAGTCTCAGAACTTTGTTATTTGTATGTCTAGCCTTTTGACCAACATTTTAAAATTTTGAACTTGGGGGGGGGGGGTTAAACTGAAGAATTCTAACCATCTGGGCATTCTTCTGTCATAGACTTCTCTAGTCTGTTCCAGTACACCATCATTTCAGTAGCAGTGATAAAGTGGCTTGTGACAAGTTTCCTGTAGCGACAAGGAGAAAATTCAACCCGGTTTACAAAAAATGTTGGCTCTGAATGAAGCATTTCAGGTTTAATTTTGAGTTCAGCCAGGCACAGTCCAACAAACACATCTTCCAGTTTAATATATGGGACCTTTTCTGAAATGATGTACACCTGACTAGCAACATCAGTGGAGAATACATAGCCAGTTCCTGAACAAAATGGAGGATACTTGCTTCCTGGATATTCCCATTTATTAACATGCCACTTACTACCTGGATGCCTTATTGGGTGGTCATGCATTTTTAAAAAACCTGTGAAGAATCTGGTTGTTTTGTCTCTTTTTAAAAGAAGTTCTGTCAAATAATAGGTATTAACAAATATATCGGAATCAGTTTTCATGACAAAAGTAGATTGTGGACAGAATTGATAAATCCATTCAAGTCCCATCAAAGTCTTTAAAGTTAAATTGTAATATGAATCCAGAAAATCCTTTTGGATGATGTCTTTATACAGCAAACTTTCCATAGTAACTGCAAACTGGTCATAGGGATGTGAATTATTTCCTAGGAGAAAATATGTTACAATGCGTTTGTCACCTATTATTCTTTCTTTGCCCCACGTTTCACGTATAGCCATTCGGGCAGTAGCTTGGCTAAGCTGAGATGTTACAAGTATTACTAAGAATGGTGGATTCCTGCCACAATTCGTATCAGGCAGTGTCACAAAATTTCCAGTGTTTCTCTTAAAAACAGACACTTGCCTTTGACAGATTGGGCAGATTCCAATAGAATTCAACAGGATAAAACAAGCTACAGCCAATACCATCGTAAAAAAAAAGCCATGTCTCTTGAAGATCATCTGAAAAAGAAAAGAAATATGGAAAATTACTATCCAATGCCTAATTCAGTGTAATATAGCAAACTAGTTTAACAAATTATTTCTGTTGCTGAGTGTTTTAATGCCAGGTCATACAATTCCATTTCTAACGGAAGCAGCTTTTTTCATATTTATCATCACACAGATCTCTGAAGTAATTTTTCTTTGAGTCTCTTGATCGTTTATATAATTATACACACACAAAATATATAGGAACAGGTCCTCCATTTTAAGAAAAGGAACCTGGATACGACTAAATAGCAATACTGGTAGAGAAAACAAAACAACAATTTCATACTCCTATTGTGCATCATCATCATCATCATATTTACAGTCCATAATAGTAGGACATTCAGAGAAACAGAAACAATAGGGTATGGTAGCAGAAAATTTTAAAACAACCATGAAGCCAAAGCACAGATATGAAATCTTTCTAAACCAAGCATAACTAATTTACATGTCATGTTTAACAATGTGGAAGTTCCCTAGAAGATAAATGCCTACATCAGCAGATAGTACCTGACAGAGTAGTGTATAGTTCCTGTCCCTACCAGTGTGACTCTCTGAGCTATTTCTTATGATACAGCCCTATCTGTTCACTGAGTGCCAAAAATACAGTAGTAGCTATACAGTACTGGTTTTAAAGGGTGAAAAAGAGTATATTTAGGAAATACATTATTGATAGTAAAGAGAAGAGATAGAGATAGTGTCTAGCTATCTAGCTGGTTAAGAGAGAGAGAGAGTTCTCATGAGTGGAGAGAGGTGGATATTGCCCGTTAAGCCCATTTGAAGATAAGACAAGGAAGAGACACTTAATGGAAAAGAGAGGTGTTTCCCTCACATTCCTATCTGACTAATCCTTGTTGCCCCCTGTAGGGTAGGGTCTTCTTCTCTTTGTACACCAGATGTTGCTACTTCCAACAAAATCTGGGTAGAAAGCCAAGACCACGGCAATACAGCCCGGAAAACCCACAACAGCCACCCTCCTGAATAATTCGGTCTTGCATAGTTTCCGGAAAGTCAGGTAAGTGGGAGCTTTCCTGAGTTCCTCAGGCAAACTATTCCATAAGATGGGGGCCACCACAGAGAAAGCACACATGCAGACAGCTGTTGATTTTACCTAACTGTAGGGCAGTATCTGCAGAAGGCCCTGTTCAGATGAATGAAGCTGCCATATCAGAACATAGGGGAAGAGGTGGTTACACAGATATGAGGGGCTGAGGCCATGAAGGGCTTTGAATGTGATAGTCATGACCTTGAACTGAGCCTGGTATCTGTTGGAAAGCCAATGGAGTGACAGCAGAATGGGAGTGATATGTATGCTCTGTCTAGCTCCTGACAGTAAACATTGTTTGAGGATAGAGAATATTGAATGTTTCCAGAAATTTAAAATTGTGATTTTGTTCTCAGAAAGCACAATTCCCCAGTGGTTAAGGAAAGCACTATCTTGCAGGAACTCACTACAATTTGCTACCTCTTAAGTACTTAATTGGCATAATCAGATGTTTAAAATCCACAAGCAGGGACCTGCAAGAACTTGCAGGGGACATCTCATTTCCTCCTCCCCCACTATGTCCTCTTTCCCTTCCTTGCCCCCTGTAACCTCTCCCCCTTTTTCTGCTTCCTTCCTGCTGGCTGAGCCGGGCCCAGTTGCATGGTCAGGAATCTTCAAGGACTTGCTGAGGATACCACTTTCCCGTGTATTCTGTTCCCCACACTATTTCCTCTTTCCTTTCACCTGGCAGCCTCCATGTGCTCACCTTTCCCTATGAGAGCCAGTATGGTGTACTGGTTAAGAGCACGGGACTCTAATCTGGAGAACCAGGTTTGATTCCCTACTCCTCCACTTGAAGCCAGCTGGATGACCTTCAATCAGTCACAACTTCTAGGAGCTCCCTCAGCCCCACCTACCTCACAGGGTGATTGCAGTGAGGATAATAATAACATACTTTGTAAACCACTCTGAGTTGGTATTAAGTTGTTCTGAAGGGCGGTTTATAAATCAAATGTTGTTGTTATGATGATGATGTCCTTCTCACCTTCAAACTCACTAAACAACTGACCTTTTATCTGCCCCCATCTTTATCTATGAGCCAAGCTACAAGTGATGAATTACAATTGCCTGGCAAATGAACAGACTCACATGTATTCCTCCCTGTTCACTTGCACTCCACTTGATCAAGTGGAGCGCAAGTGGAGCGCAAGTGAACAGGGAGGAATACACATGAGTCTGTTCACTTGCCAGGCAAGTGTAATTTGTCACTTGTAGCTTGGCTCTCTATTTTCTAATTTGCTTCATTTATTTCTTGCCTTTCTCTACAATGGGGACCCAAAACAGCTTACATAATTTTCCTTTACTCCATATTATCCTCACAACAACTCTGAAAGGTAGGTTAGGCAGAGAGTGTGTTGTCAGAACTGTGGCTAAATAATAGTTGTATCCAGACTACCTTCTGCAATCAGACAAGAGTCCGTTGTTTTCAAAAGATTTACTGAAAAATGCAACCATTATAGTCCACGGGCCCAGATGCAATATCTGGGCTGGTACACGTGTATTGTTACGAATGAAAGGCAAAGAATACAGTACAAAGTATTAAGACTCAGTAGGCCCAGCCTCCCCCCATAGTTCTCAAAACAATCCCTTTGAAGCTGAGAAAGTGAAAGTTTCCCAGGACTGGAAAAGCTGTAGTCAAAACATTCCTCTTGAGAGAGATAGCTGCTAGGGAACATCTTGGCACCTGTGAAGAAAGCACTCAGAACACTAAGAGAATTAAAATGGAGTCTCTTTGGTTACAATACATAGGAAAGCATTCTGAACCTGACATTTCTGCCCTCCCTAAAATGCCCCCCCCCCCGGTTTATGCGGATAGCGAGTATGAAATGCTTTTACTAGTCTAGGAGCATGAACATGTACAGAGTTCACCCATTCATCAAACCCAGAGTCAAAGTCTTTCCATCTGATAAGATAAAACAGCTGATTTCTTTTGAGTTTAGAGTCCAAAATTTGCTGCACTTCGTAATGGGTTTGATCATCAATCAAAGTAGGGATAGGAGGGGCACGGGTGTGCCATTGATTTGCTGGGGGAACTTTTTTCAAGAGGCTGACATGGAATGTATGATGTACATGGCGTAGGTTCTTTGGCAAATCCAGGGCTACAGTCACTTTATTGATTACTTTACGAACAGGAAAAGGCCCCAGAAATTTCAATGCTAGTTTTCGGCTGGTTTGGGTGACTTCCAAATTTTTTGTAGATAAATAAACAAGATCTCCAGGTTGTAAGTCCCATTCGGCCACACGATGGCGATCAGCATACTTTTTGTAATCCTGTTTGGCTTTCCCGAGATGTTGTTTAATTAGAGTCCATTGTTGAGCTGCTTCCCCCCACCATTCGGAAACATCTCTGGACGCTGAAGTAGGAGGGGGGAGCGTTTCAAACGGGAAGGGTTTGAAGTGGAAGCCATATACTACTTTGAAGGGTGTTTCTCCCGTCAAGGCGTGTATGCTGTTATTGTATGAGAATTCTGCTAAGGGAAGCAAATCGATCCAGTTGTCTTCTTGAAAATTGATATAACAGCGGAGGAACTGTTCTAATATTTGATTAGTTTTTTCGGACTGTCCGTCGGTTTGAGGATGATGGCTGGAACTTAAACCTTGCTCAATTCCCATAATTTGTAGAAGCTCCCGCCAGAAGTTGGCAACGGACTGTCCGCCGCGGTCCAAAATCACCTTTGACGGAAAAGAATGTAATTTAACAATGTGTTTTAGGAAGATATCTGCTAGCTTTCGGGCCGAGGGTATAGTGGTACAAGGTATGAAATGAGCTTGCTTGGAGAACAAATCCACTACAACCAAAATGCAAGTGTGGCCCTTGGAGGGGGGAAGATCTGTGATAAAATCCATGGATATGGTTTCCCATGGTCTGTTCGGCGTTTCTAAAGGTTGCAAAAGTCCGGGCGGTTTGCCTTTGTGTGATTTGGCACTGAGACAGATGGGGCATGACGCTATATATTGGGAAATGTCTTTGCGCATGCCTGGCCACCAGAATTGCCATTGCACTAAATGGAGTGTTTTTAAGTACCCATAGTGGTCAGCAGTAGGGGCGTCGTGACAGCGATGCAATACTTCTTTTCTTAAACTGTTGGGTACATAAAAGCGGTCCCCCCAAAGCCACTCTCCTTGTTCGGATTGTTGCAACTTTCCTTTGGGTACATTTCCCCCCTCCTTTTCCACTTCAGCTTTCAGTTTTTGTCTCCACCCTTGGTCTGGTTGAGGAGGGTGGGTGGTGCGACTGCGCGTTGTAACCACTCCCCCTAATTGCGTAGGTGAAAAGACAGTGTCTATTGTCTCCTCCCTCTTGCTCTTATGTTGAGACATGCGCGATAGGGCGTCGGCAAGGAAGTTAGTTTTGCTGGGCAAAAAGTTCAAAGTGAAGTTGAATTTAGAAAAGTACTCTGCCCATCGCAATTGTTTGGCATTTAGCCTCCGTGGACTGCGTAGGGCTTCTAAATTCTTGTGATCCGTCCAGACCTCAAACGGATGACGGGCTCCCTCTAGCCAATGTCTCCAGGTGGAGAGCGCCGCCTTTACAGCAAAGGCTTCCTTTTCCCAAACATTCCAATTTCTTTCAGGTTCAGAAAATTTGTGGGATAGGAAGGCACAGGGTTTGAGTACATCGTCCTCCCCTCGCTGCAAGAGAACGCCTCCAATCACCGCATCGCTGGCGTCTACTTGCACTACAAATGGGCGATTCTCGTCAGGGTGCTGTAGAACTGGTTCGGAGATAAATCGGGTTTTGAGCTGATTGAATGCTGCTTGGCATTGGGGTGTCCATGACAATTTAGCACTTGGTTTTTTAGCTTGTTCCCCTTTGTCTTTGGTTTTTAACAGTTCAGTTAGGGGAAGTGTTATTTGAGCAAAGTTTGCTATAAACTCTCTATAAAAATTGGCAAACCCTAGAAAGGATTGCAGTTCTTTGCGCGTAGTGGGGGTTTGCCATTCTTGGACAGCTTGCACTTTGCTCGGGTCCATTTTTAGACCATCTTTGGAGATACAATATCCCAGATAGGTGAGTTCCGTCTTGTGAAACTCACATTTGGATAGTTTAATGGGCAATTTGTTACACATTAGAGTAGTTAAGACTTTTTTCACCAGTTCTACATGTTCTTCTTCAGATTCTGAATAAATTAAAACGTCATCTAGATACACCACTACTCCTTTGTACAAAAAGTCATGCAATACTTCATTGATCATGGACATGAAAACCGAAGGGGCCCTGGCCAGGCCAAAAGGCATAACTAAATATTTGTATTGGCCGAGGGGCGTATTGAACGCGGTTTTCCATTCATCGCCTTCTCTTATACGAACGTGGAAGTAAGCATCTTTTAAATCCAATTTCATAAAGATCTTACCTTGTGCCACGACGTTGAGTAGATCTCGGATGAGTGGGATGGGGTAGGCATTGCTGGAGGAGACTGCATTAAGTCCTCTAAAGTCTGTGTACAGTCTCAATCCCCAAACCTTTTTTTTTGACAAATAGTACTGGAGCAGCATGCGGGCTATTTGCAGGTCAGATGAATCCTCTTTGAAGATTAGTGTCAATGAATTTGCGGAGCTCCTCTCGCTCATTTGGGCTCATAGGATACAGTCTGCCTTTAGGTAAAGATGCCCCCAGTAAAATTTCTACGGCGCAGTCCGTCCTCCGGTGGGGAGGTAAGGAGTTGGCCTCTTCTTCGGTGAAGGCTTGGACATAAGCTCTATATTGTTTAGGTATTTGGTTGAGTTCTTCTTGAGTTAACAGGGCTTGTTCAATGAGAGTAGGGTTTTTACCCCAGTTTTGATTCCAGCGATGGTTTGCACATATTTCATGGGAAAATGTAATGCTTCCTGATTTCCAGTCTATATAGGGGTTGTGATCCCACAACCATTTGCTTCCCAATATTAAAGGATACTTTGCTGTAGTACTAATTACGAATGATCTCGTCTCCCAATGTTGTCCCATACCTGTAATGACCGGTATGGTTTCGGTAGTGACAGGATTCATATTACTGCCATCCATTTGTTCAAAAATGACTGGAGTTTCCAGTTCTTTTACAGGGAGCACTAATCCATTTACTAAGGCTGGTGCAATAATGTCTCTAGAGCAGCCCGAGTCTATTAGGGCTTATACACGAATATGCGTTTTTCTTTCTGGGTTAACTAACGTTACTGGTATGAATAATATGGACCCATGAGGTCTTTCCGGAGTTGGAACTGACTTGTTTTTGATCTGCCGCTTGGGTCCTTTTACGACAGATCCATCTTGTTTCCCGAGGCAGGACTTTTGGGGTTTTTCTCTCCGATTAGAACTGTTGAATCATAGCCCATAATCTCTTCGAGCTCTAAGCCTTTTTTGGGAGGATTTCTGCGGAAGGTCCCTCTGCCTCTCGACGCTCTGGGAGCGGGTGTCGGGCGGGCTGGCGTGGGCTGAGAGGTGGGGGCTGGATGTCTTGGTAGGAACGGAGTTCTTTGCACAGGCCGGAACGGACATTGTGCCGCAAAGTGACCGCTTTGGCCACACTGTAGACACAATCCTTGTTGCCATCTAGCATCTCTCGCTCCTCTAGTTGCATATCCAGCACCCTTGCTCCCTCTCACAAGTACAGATGAGTGCCGGTGCCCAGCGGTTTGTTGCTGTTCAACCAAGCGTACTTCTTGCATACGATTTTCCACCTCACAAGCTAACTGAATCCACCCCAAGAGTGTGGGGGGATTATCTTGCATCAGGGCCCTGTCCAATAGTCTGGGATTCATGCCCTGTTTGAACAGAATTATTTTGGTGGACTCCTCACACCTTGGACATTTGGCGGCCAGCTGTCAGAATTTTGTAACATAGTCTCTAGCGGACGTGCTGCCTTGTCTAATAGACTGTAATTCTGTTCGAGCGCTACTTTCTTCCAAAGGGTCTTCGTATTGGACGCAGAGCGCATCTACAAGGCCTTGTAATGTGTTTAATTCAGGGGCCCGTAATTCGTAAAGGGCTACATACCATTCTGCTGCTTTTCCTTGTAGGCAAGACCCCAAATGTTCGATCTGGCTGGCTTCATCTCCAAATAAATGTCCCCAACGGTTAAAGAATTGTAAAGCTTGTACTAGGAAAAATCCTAGTTTGGATGGGTCTCCGTTGAATGTGGCTTCCAGTTTTACCCACCCCATTGGCAATTCCGGGTGTCTGGCTACCGGTGCAGGCCGTGGGTAATAGTCGATAGGTACTGGTTGGGGTCCCCCATCTGGGTATTGTGGATGAGGCTGTACCGGGGGAGGTTGTATCGGAGGTTTCTGGGGTCTCGGTTGAGGTTGTAATGGAGGAGGCGGTCCTCTCGGTGCCAGCTGAATTGGCGGCGGAGGTCCCCTTGGGACGGGTTGAACTGGCGGAGGGGGTCCTCTAGGCACTGGCTGTAGCGGTGGTGGCGGCCCCCTCAGAATTGGTTGTAGCGGTGGAGGAGGTCCTCTTGGAACAGGCTGTGTTGGGGGAGGAGGTCCCCTCGGTCCTGGTTGCAGTAGAGGCCTGGGTGTAGTACCCCGTCCTATCGATCCCGTCAGCGGGTATTGCCGAGGAGTGGTGCCCCATGCAATCGGTGCTACGAGCCTCGGCAAGAACGGCTGCCCTTGCTGTACGGTTGTAGTCGGGGGGGGTAGCTGGCAGTCCTTGCGGTGGAATTGGTGCGGGCGTAAGGATCGGAGCTTCCCCTGGCGGGTGTTGTGGAGTACCCCCGGGAGGCGGCGGAGTTCCCCTCGGATCTTCTCGGGGTGGTTCCCCTCCTCCAACTATTTCCTCATCCTCCTCTTTTTCTTCTTCGGTGTCGGTCGACTGTTCATCGACTGGCCCTGGTGTGGGGTTCAGAGGCTGTACAGGTTGTTGTGAATCATTAGTTAATGGGAGTGGTTGATTGGGTACCCCCATTTCTGTCCGTGGAATAATCCTTTGTAAAGTTGACAAGCTTTGACTGATGCTCTGTATGCCTGAGGCTGTCTCTTGGCTTCTGTCTGATACCCCAACCACCAACACGAATAGCAAATGAACTGCATGGGCCAGACTCTCTTCCATACTCGACAATCTTTCCCCTAGGATCTGTACCCTATTCGAGTCCACCGCCGTGGTCTCGGTTTCAGCATACTTCTGGGGAGGTTCACCAGGGACTTGCGTAGGCTCTAAATACTCTGCATAGGATGCCCCGGGCCACGGTCTTATTTCTCCCATGCCCTGGGCCCCGTTACCCTGCTCTTCCTGCGATCTCCCCGCCAGGATTCCTTTCGCTAAACCTGTAACCGCCGAAATTCCGGCATCTACTGCTATGGTTCGGCTCTGTAATTGTATCCACGTGTGCTCACTCGAATCTTGTTGTCCCGTCCACGGAGCAACTTCTGTATAGTCCCAACTCATTACATCGCGGCAGGACGTTTCCCACGTTTGGGTACTCTCCGAAGCTCTTCGATCCCACTCCAACTGGTCGGCCTCACGGTTCCAATAGTACCAAGGTTGGCTACTGGGATGCTCTGCAATCACAGCCAAATTCCGTCGGCCTTCCATCGGGGGTTGCGTGAACACAGTACTCGCTCTCCTTTCCCTCGCGTCTCTAGGCCTCGATCCCCACTGTGTCGGCGTTGGTAAGGATATCAGTGGGTCAGCTGCTGCTATGGGTCGAGTATCCGTTCTGCTAGGAGCGAGGGTGTATATTGTAGTAACAGAAGACCCTGTTCCTCTTTGAACGGGTCCTTGAGGTTCCAGTCCTTCCGAAGCCGGGGGAGGCATAGGGATCAAACAAAGGGTCCCTGTCGGGAACGGCTTTGGTATCCAGCTGCTCCGGTTTAGGCATTGGAACAGATGTGATTCGTAACAAAATGTCAGAACTGTGGCTAAATAATAGTTGTATCCAGACTACCTTCTGCAATCAGACAGACTGTATTAAAGACTGAAAGAGTTTTGAGTTGGGCAAAAAGTTGTTCTTTTCTATAAATTTAAAAAGAGGAAACCATTTGTTTCGTTTGGGAAGTGTTCAGATCGGTATATTTTATCGTGTATTTTTTCTAATATAAAGTAGTCCCATATTTTAGCAAACCAGTTTTCTGAGGTTGGAATTTTTTTTTACTTCCAATATGATGCAATGGCACTTTTGGCTACAGTAAGTAAATTTGTTATTAAGTCTCTTCTAACTTTTGAGACATCGGTGTTTTCCCACCGATCCAAAAAAATTATTTCGGGAGCTAAGGGAATTTCATAACTTGTTATTTCTTTAATTAGAATTAAAATTTCTTTCCAAAATTTATCGATTAAATGGCATTTCCACCAACAGTGGGCAAAGGTGGCCACTTCTCCACAACCTTTCCAATACTGCGGTGATATATTCGATATTTGTGATAATTTTTGAGGGGTCATATACCATCCATTTACTGTTTTAAAAATTTGTAATTTAGTTACAATTATATTTGAGTTGAAAGCACTTGACATCTAGATCTTTTTTCCACTGATCTAGTGATTGAATGGTGAGCCATTTTGAGCCTCCACTTTGTATGGCATGCCTTGTAGGCTACTACCCATTTATGGTAATGGGGCTTCTGGACATATATGGGTCCAGAATCCCATGGGGGTTTATGTGGGTCTATGGGGTATCTGGACCTATGTGTAATTAGCCAAATTGATAAGTCAATCCCCATCCCTTCACTTACCATGGAATTGCTGGTCTGCCTCCAAAACAGTTGTGTTTGTGTACTCATAGAATATTGCTGTGTGCCCATCATTATTGTTGCTTGCATGTAACTGAGTTTTCCTGACAGAATCTTGCAGCAACCTCCTGAAGACACCTCTTCAACTCAATGAAACATCTCCTGTCTTGAACTCCAAGATGGCAAAATGGTGATTTTGTTGACCCTAGAAAAAGATAATTAGTGATTAACAAGCGGGTAACCCACAAGCCTTGTGGGGAGTCCCATCACCCCCCCACGCCTTTTCTCACTTCTCCTCTTCCCCACCCCAGGCACTTTCCCTCCTAAGAAACATGGAATTCAGAAGCACTTGCAGATTCTGTCAATAGATCCTTTTAATGCTATAGTGCTCAGTAATTACTTTTTTTTAAAAAAAGCTTGGAAATACTCCTCCAGTGGTAGGTTTACCAGATTCCACCTGATAACTGGTGGAAGTTGGGGGAGTGTCAGGAACTTACTAGGTGGGTATGCACTTATGTTTTTGGCTGAGTTCTAAAGAACCAACCCTAGCATAATGCTGTAGCTTCAAGGTTTCTCCAGAATGATGTCATCACCCAGAGATGTACTCCAAACATGTTATCAGGCAGTCTGAATAGGAAGGTGTGTATTGTCCAAAATCCCACTCATAGTGGTAAGCCTTGCCTAGTCGTGCAGAGAGGATCACCAAGTGCCTATGAGGGCCAAGGAAAGGAAAATTGCACCACTATGAGTGGGATTTTGGACAATACACACCTTCCTATTCAGACTGCCTGATAACATGCTTGGAGTACAATCTTCCCAAAAAGATCAGAGGAAAGTAGTCTTGGGGAAGAGTGTATCAAGGATGGGGAAAGGATCATTGAAGCACAAGTCTACCACAATAATATATAATTATTATGTAGGCACTCCTAAAAAGTGCTGAGGTTCTGTAGCCAAAGCAAAGAAACCTGGAAGTATCTTTCAGGGCCCTAATTATTCTTTGTTTTCATATTCTATAATCTCACCCCTCAAATCTTTAAGAAATAATTCTGAATCTCATCAATTCTGAAGAGACAGCAGGTCGCTTATTTGCCTTCCAATAAATATAAGATGTGGTGCGATGGATTTTCTCTTTTAAAACAACAAACTGATAAAGTATTAGCATATCCACAGATTTTAACTGTTTGCCTTGTGCAAGTGTGTGTGTGAGAGAGAGAGAGAGAGAGAAATGCTAACTTTGCATACTGTCTTCAGTCATTAATCTGGTGAACCTTCTGCCCATTTCCTCCTTCCTGTTTCCAGCAGTGTGTATGAGATACAGGGAGAGAGAGTAGTTTCCTCTTCCCACCTGCAAAGCCTGTAAAGGTCATATCTCATTCTGCTGTTAAAATAAATGCAAATTGCAGACGAAGCTGAAGTTGGTTCCCAGTTCCCAGTTCCTTATTCGCAGTTCCTTATTCACAAAGCCAAAGAAAAATATTGTGGGAAAACTGAAAAACTCTAAACTCCAAAATGAAGTTTGCAGGGGCACATATTATACACCTCCATATTCAGAAGACACAGCACTCTAAGTGGACCTATACTAGGTCATCTTACAAAACCCAGATCTTGAGTAAACAGCTTCAAAATAGGATGCCCCCAGAACAATTCAATAAGGAGAAAGGGGCGGCAGCTGCAGCAAAAAAATTTTGGATCACCCCAAATCACACAGATCTGAACTCCAGAGACTGTCCCCTACAAGAGGAAATGTGCTGGTGCTGATCCACTCTCTGGTTCTGGACCTAAGGCCCCAAATGTGGCCTGCCTGGAAAAAACTTGTAATAGGTATTGCTGTGAATAAGGAAGTGGGGAACTATAAACCCCCTGCAACCCCAAATAATCTTTGGATCACCCCAAATCATCCAGCCCTGAACTCCAGAGACTGTCCCCTACAAGAGGACATGTGCAGGTGCTGATCCAGTCTCTAGTTCTGTACCTAAGACCTCAAATGTGGCCTGCCTCCAAGAACCTTGTATTCGATATGGCTTTGAATAAGGAAGTGGCAAAAATATAAGCCCCCTTCACCCCAGAATAATCTTTGGATCACCCCAAATCACACACCCCTGCACTCCAGAGACTGTCCCCTACAAGACGACATGTGATGGTTCTGATCCAGTCTCTAGTTCCAGAGTTGAGGCCTACTATTTCACCTTTCTCTCAGAACCTTGTAGTTTATATTGCTGTGAATAAGGAACTCAGAAATATAACAGCTCTCAGCACCCCCAAATAATCTTTGGATCACCAGAAATCAAACAGACCTGGGTTCCAGACACTGTTCCCCACAACAGGACATGTGCTGGTGCTGATCCAGTCTCTGGTTCTGGACCTAAGGCCTCGAATGTGACCTGTCTCCAAGCACCCAGTATTAGATATGGCGTTGAATAAGGAAGTGGTGAAAATATAAGCCCCCTGCAACCCCAAATAATCTTTGAATCACCCCAAATCACAGACCCCTGAACTCGAGAGACTGTCCCCTACAAGAGGACATGTGCTGGTGTTGATCCAGTCTCTGCTTCCGGAGCTGAGGCCTCCTATTTGGCCTGCCTCCCAGAACGTTCTTTCAGACTTTGCTGGAAATAAGAAACTGGGGAAAATGAAAGCCCTATATGCATCAAAACAATCTTTGGATCACCCCATCTCACACAGACCCGAACTCCAGAGACTGCCCTCTGCAAGAAAACGTGCTGGTTCCGATCCAGTCTCTACTTCTGGAGCTGAGGCTTACTATTTCACCTTTCTCCCTGAACCTTATATTAGACATTGTTGTCAATAAGGAAGTGAGAAACATAAAAGCCCTCTGCATCCCCAAATAATCTTTGGATCACCCCAAATCTCACAGACCTGAACTCCAGAGAGTGTCCCCTACAAGAAGACATGTGCTGGTTCTGATCCAGTCTCTGGTTCTGGACCGAAGGCCTCAAATGTGGCCTGCTTGCAAGAACCTTGTATTATACATTGCTTTGAATAGGGAAGTGGCAAAAATATAAGCCCCCCTGCAACCCCAAATAATCTTTGGATCACCCCAAATCACACACCCCTGAACTCTAGAGACTGTCGCCTACAAAAGGATATGTGCTGGTTCTGATCCAGTCTCTGGTTCTGGACCTAAGGCCTCCTATGTGGCCTGCCTGGAAAAAACTTGTATTAGATATTGCTTTGAATAAGAACGTGGGGGAAATATAAGCGCTCTGCTCCCCAAAGTAGTTCTGGTGCTGTAAGCTCCCTTTTCCGCTGCCAACAAGAAGCTTGTATTTGGAACAGTTTCTCTCTCAAAGCAGCCCTGGTCTCGGGTCTGCTCAGATTTGGAGCCTGTACTAGAGTGTTAATTTTTATGCCCTTTCCTATTATTCCCATTAAGATATACTGTAAAACCAGCACATGTCCTTTTGTAGGGGACAGTCTCTGGAGTTCAGGGGTGTGTGATTTGGGGTGATCCAAAGATTATTTGGGGGTGCCGGGGGCTTATATTTTCACCACTTCCTTATTCAAAGCCATGTCTAATACAGGGTGCTTGGAGGCAGGCCACATTCGAGGCCTTAGGTCCAGAACCATGGACTGGATCAGCACCAGCACATGTCGTCTTGTAGGGGACAGTCTCTGGAGTTCAGGGCTATGTGATTTGGGGTGATCCAAAGATTATTTGAGGGTGCCGGGGGGGCCGCCGGCCCGCATCCAGCAGGGCGGGGGGCCCGCCGGGGGGGCCTGCCAGCCCGCGTCCAGCGGGGCGGGGGGGCCCGCCGGGGGGAGCAGCTGCGCCGCTCCCCCCGGGTCTTTGTCGGGGGATGGGGGAATTTATTTTTGGCAACCTCTTCTACATGCGAAACTTAAAACTTTTGTGGTACAAAGTTGTAATGTTATAAAATGGTAAAAATTTCATAAAATTGTAATTTTACTAACAATCCAACTCAAATAAGTATATAGATAATTCAAACAGTATAGCTTCTATAATCATATTAGGCATAAATATTAAACATAACTTTTAAACATTAAGTAAAAAGTATTAAATACTCAGTAGAGATGGGTTGAAGGTTTTATCTTAAATCCTGAGCAGCTTGAAACCTTCAAGTGAGAACTGAAAACACATTTCTCTGTCAGTACAAAGTAAACGGGATGGATGTTTTTGTTGCACTCTCCCAACCAGGAGACAGACTCCTCCTGAGAGTTTAATGGCTTCTTTCATTAACAAACGCTAGTCTTTTTCATTAAGTGAGGTATCAAAATATAAATGTTTATTTAAATAAAACATAGAAAAATAGAACAGATGAACACAACAAGAATTAAGTTTCCTAACATTTCTTAATTAAATCTAACTCAGTCAGATTAACGATGAAATGCATTCAAGTTACCATAGCACATATTACAAGGGTAAGTTTCCTGCCTAGATCTTCATGAGATTTCTTTTGGCCAAAACCCTGATCTGCTATTTGGATTACCATTTTTATATATTATCTTATGCAGAAATCTAAGATCTTTTCATATGATAACATAGATAAATATCAAACCAATCATAATTTAATTCTTTTTTACTATTTCCAATCATGTGACATTCTACCTAGCCAAAAGTACCACTATGCCCAGCTGCAAGATAAGAGATATGGATAGTAAAAATGACAGGAAAAGTTACATGACCAGATCATCCTTGGTCTCTGCTAACAATTACAGAACATTTATCTGATACTGTTCACTATTTTTAATTGGCTGTCAAAGATAAAGAAGCACCAGTTATACATCATACTAGAAAAAGAACTACAGTGAAGTTCATACAGCGTTATTTAGAATGCACATGTTTTACTAAGTGTGTGTTCTAAACCATAATCAGCAGTCTACTGGTTTGAATCCCACTACTGACATGAGCTCAGTAGGTGGCCTTGGGTCAGCCACTCCTCTGAGCCCCAGCTCCATTGTGGGGATAAGAATAACACTAACTTGTTCATTGCTCTGGGTGAGGCACTAATATGTGTAGAAGAGCAGTATATAAGCACAGTTATTATTATTATTTATATTTCCATGACACCATCCCTTGACCTGTGAAATTAAGTATTTTGATAAATATGAAAGTGATACAAAATATAAATGCATTGCATAATCTGTGAGTGTACATATACAAACTTTAAAAATCGTATTGGATATTACTGCAAAGCATGATTACTGAGAAAGCTGCTTTCACTGCGGAGAGCTGCTTGTAGATCAAAACAACCTGGTGAGCTGTCTTCATGCAGAGTGCACTTGATTCTCTTGACTTTCAATTCTGCTTTCGTTCAGCATGGGTAAATCAATGTGTCAGCAGTAAACATTTGTATCAGTCCTCTCTGAATGACTTTTTAAATTTTACTGCCTATCGTGTCAAAGGAATTAAAATTAACAATACAGTTACTAAGCTGCTAAGATCAATTAATGGCTCTTAGGCTTTATCTATTGATCTAGTGACATCTTCAAAACCCACTGGTAACAGACTATACATACTTCTCTTCTATCCACAATATATACACAAGGATTGATTACATATTCTTATGTTCTAAATTACATATTTAAATGACATATTCTTATCTCCTAAATTAATTAGTCAAACTCTTACATCAAACATTGGTGACAAGTTGTGGACAGACTATGCTTGGACAGAATGTACACTGAGAATAAATGACATCAAACAAATTGAAAACTAAATAAATTTTTATTTAACAAATAAATTTCTTCTGAAGTCTCTTTACAAATTAAATAATAGAAACAAATAAACTATGTGGCATTCCTCAAATCCACGTGCTATGGAAGTGGTACTTAGAGGGAAATTAATCTCCATTGCCTCCTGTCATGAAGAGCAAAAAGAAAACATTAGAAATGAAATGATATCTAGAATAAGAAAACTAGAAGATGAACACAAAAAAGGCCACCCAGTCTATAAATTTACTTGCTTGAAAATTAAAGGAAAAAACCTCCTCACATTCTATACAAGCTATTAAAGGCACCCAGGAAAAAAACAAACTAATTCTGTAAAATTAACCTATGTATTTGCTGAATACTACCAAACCATTTGTACATCAGACAATCCTGACACTAATCATATTTTAAATTATTTATCATCACAGGAAATTATTTGGAAAAAAACTCACAAGAACATAAACAATATCTGGACCAACCAATCACAACAGAAGATGTTACAGTCACTATCAAATCCTTCAAAAAAAAATAACAAAGCTTCAGACAGGGATGGATTCCCTGCCAAATTTTTACAAAAAAATACATTCACCTACTTTCAACTCCACTAACTGCCACATGCAACTCTGTTATGATAGGAGGTAGCATCCCTCTATCTTGGTCAGAGGCTGAAATAGTAGTTACTCCAAAAAAGGACAACGATATTACAAATACTAAATCTTCTCAACCAATACCCTTACTGAATCAAGACCAAAAGATCTTTACAAGCATATTTGCCAAAAGATTGTCTAAATTTAAATAACCAACTACATTCACCTTGACCAGACTGGCTTTATGCCAATAAGGAATCTTTTTGACAATACACGTAACACTTTAACTATAATTAATTTCTGTGAAGCATACAAAACCCCTGCATTACTTCTGGCCTTTGATATAGAGAAGGCATTTGATTAAGTGGAAATACCATATCTAAAACTTTTACTTCAAAAAATGGGTTTTGGCAACCAATTCTAAAATGCCATTAATGCTCTTTATCTTTCTCCAAAAGCTACAGTTAGGACTAACAATGTACATTCAGTAGATATCCATATAGCAAGGGGAACTAGACAAGGCTGTCCCCTTTCCCCATTTCTGTTTGCCATAACTATAGACAGGGCCGGTGCTACCATTAGACCAACTAGGCAGCCGCCTTGGGCACAGACCTCAAGAGGGGCATAGTTTTATACAGATTACTTTCTTGAAAAAAATGCAACTGAGAAAACCTATTGAGTACCCCCTAAATGGTCCTGTCCACAGACATCAAGCAGCTCAAAAGATCACCGTAATATATTTATTTATTTATTTATTTATTTGTTTGTTTGATTTATACCCTGCCCTCCCCACAGATGGGCTAAAGGTGGCTAACAACATTAAAAAATACATTAAAATCACAGAAACATAAAATCAATAATATTTTTTTAAATGATTAAAATAGTCCAGGAGCAGGCTATTTAAACAAATATTGGGAGTCCGTATACAGGCATGGCAGATGGCTGAGGGCACCTCCGGAAGAAATGGTGGTCTTAGATGGAAGAAGAAGGACTCTCGCTGGCACTCAGCCAAAGGCCCAGCAGAACATCTCCATTTTACAAGCCCTGCAAAACTGTAACAGGTCCCACAGGGCCCAGATCTCCAGCGGGAGAGCATTCCACCAGGCCAGGGCCAGGGCAGAAAAAGCCCTCACCCTGGTTGAGGCCAGATGGATGTCCTTTGGGCCAGGGACCACCAGGAGTTGCTTGTCTGCAGAGCGCAACACCCTGCAGGGGACGTAATGGAAGAGGCGGTCCCGCAGGTATGGAGGTCCCAGTCCATGAAGGGCTTTAAATACCAAGGTTAACACCTTGAACCGGATCTGGAACTCCACTGGAAGCCAGTGCAGCTGGCACAGCACATGATGAATGTGCGCTTGGATGGGCGTTCCAGTAAGGACGCGTGCCGCTGCATTCTGGATCAGCTGTAACTTCCGGGTCAGGCCCAAGGGCAGTCCAGGATAGAGTGAGTTGCAGTAGTCTAGCCTGGAGGTGACCATTGCATGGATTACTGTGGCCAGGTCCTGGGGTGAAAGATAGGGTGCCAGTTGCCTGCCCTGTTGAAGATGAAAAAAGGCAGACCTGGCAACAGTCATGACCTGGGCCTCCATTGAAAGTGTGGCATCCAAGGTCACACCCAGACTCCTCACCATCAGTAAAGGTTTCAATTGTACCCCATTGAGGGCTGGGAGCCGGTTCCCAGCTTGATTGCCCCATGATCCAGACACAGAACCTCTCTCTTCAGGGGATTCAATTTCAGGCGACTCTGATGTAACCATACCGTCACAGCCTCAAGACCCTTGACCGAGGAATCCAAAGCAAGATCCGACTGGCCATCTGTAATGATTCCAAATAAATGTGTGCATGTATCTTTAAATGCTTGATGAGATAGGTGAAGAGGGGGGGTGAAGGAGATGGATGAGTGAGTGATATGATTGGTTGAGGACTGAGAGGGTGGGCGGAGTGAATGCAGTTTGAGACTGAGAGTAGAGAGAAAATTTTTAGTCAGAAGAAAGCAGGCTAGCTGTGTGCTGCCTGAATATGTTGAAGTAGTTATGAGAGAAATGTAACCTGTGTGGAACCTGAACTGAGCATGTTTGTGAAAGGACACTCAGTCAGGGAAAGAGAGGCCAGCTGTCTGAATGAGAGTAAATGAAGTAACTTTAAGAACCGAGAACTATGTTTATGAAACCGATACGCTTCTTGACTAAATAAAAAGTTTATTTTTGTTTTGTTATATCCCAGTGTAGCTGTCATTGCTATAACCCATTCCTATCTTCAGGGCCACATAGAACCACAAAGGAGCCTGACGCTTAGGAACGTTACCAAAGGGAAAATTTAAATAAAATATCTTGGAATAAAATATTCCTGGTGGCAGCAGACTACCCAGAGGGTTAAGGGACAGATTAAAAGAAAAATCTACCCTAAAGAAAGTAAAGGTCATATAACACCATCCATCAGCAGATAGAGCTGAGTGTCATCCGCATACCAGTGACAACCTAGCCCAAAGCTGCGGGCTAACCAGGCAAGGGGGCACATATAGATGTTAAATAGCATCGGGGAAAGAATCGCCCCCTGAGGGATGCCACATACCAAAGAATGGTAAGCAGACATCTGTTCCCCGAGTGCCACCCTCTGTCCTAGATTGTGAAGGAAGGAGTTCAGCCATTGCAGGGCTGTTCCACGAATCCCCACATCGGCAAGGCAGTGGGTCAGAAGATTATGATTGACCATGTCAAATGCTGCTGTAAGATCTAAAAGTATCAGCAGTGCCGACCCACTCCGGTCCAGGTGTCGCCGCATATCATCTGTGAGGGCAACCAGAGCCATCTCTGTACCATGGCCAGGCCTGAAGCTGGACTGGAATGGATCCAGGATAGAGGCATCACCCAGGTATACCTGCAGCTGTTCCGCTACCCGCCCTCTCAATTACCTTACCCAGGAACAGAATATTCGAAACTGGGCGATAATTGGCTGGATCAGCAGGATCCAGTGATGGTTTCTTGAATAAGGACCGTACCACTGCCTCTTTCAGTGAGTCTGGAAAAAACCCAGAACTCAGAGAAAGATTAATGATGTCAGCTAATGGTGCCCAAATTCCATCACCACCACTTTTCACCAGCCATGATGGGCATGGGTCCACCAGTGGGCACGTGGTAGGTTTCACAGCATGCAGGACCCTGCCCACCTCCTCCTGGGAGAGTGGCCTGAATTGATCTAATATCAACCCTGAGGACAACCAAGGGGCCTCCAGTACACATACTGCATCAACTGTGGTGGACAGATCCTGGCGGAGTGACAAGATCTTATCCACAAAATAGTCTCCAAAAGCCTCACAGCTTATTACCGAATTTACATTTTTATTTGTCCCATGTGTGAGGGACGTTAAAGACCAAATCACTCAGAAAAGTTGTGCTGGGCGAGAACTAGTGGACGCAGTGGAAGCTGCATAGTAGTCTCTTTGCAGCTTTCAGTGCCATCTCATAGGCCTTCATAAACGTCCTATAAGATGTTCTTGTCACTTCATCATGGAGTCGCCACCACACTCGCTCTAGCCGTCTCAGTTCCCATTTGATTTGTCGTAGCTCATTAGTATACCAAGGAGCTACTCTAGTTCAGGGGTGGAGAGAGCAATGGAGAGCGATCTTATCAATAGCTTCAGAGAAACAGGCATTCCAGTCCTCTATCAGCTCATCCAATGAGCCACCAGGGGGCATTGGATCCTGCAGAGCATTCTGCAATTCAATTGGATCCATTTGACTCCACGGGCGAGCATAAATCAGCTCGTCGCCCAAGCAGGAGGGGATCATGGTGCCCAGACAAGCCCTCAGGATAAGGTGGTCTGACCATGGCACTGCTATAGCTTCATCCAGATCCACCTGTATCCCAAACCCAAAGATCAAATCCAATGTGTGTCCTGCTCGATGTGTGGGCATTGATACAAACTGGGAGAGTCCTAATGCTGCCATGGAGGCTATCATGTCCATGGCCTGTGAGGAGGTAGCATCATTGGCATGGACATTGATGTCCCCTAAGACCAGAAGCCTGGGGTACTCCAAGGCCCAGCCAGCCACTGCCTCTAACAGGCCAGGCACAGCATCTGCTGGTGCGCTGGGCGATCGGTACACCAGACAGATGGCTATACTCTCCTCGGCATCCCACACCAGGCCCACACAATCAATGCCAGCAATCTTTGGCAAGAGGAGCAGCCTGATGGAGAAAGACTCTCGAATGAGCACCA
The DNA here is from genome assembly GCF_028583425.1 of Eublepharis macularius. Taxonomy (NCBI): domain Eukaryota; kingdom Metazoa; phylum Chordata; class Lepidosauria; order Squamata; family Eublepharidae; genus Eublepharis; species Eublepharis macularius. The sequence continues at coordinate 93,005,601 of NC_072792.1, forward strand.
CTACCCCAACAAGACATTTCCCAATCTGTAAAACAAATATGAGAAACCTGTACCATAAATGTGTTGGAATATATGTGTGTTGCAAGGTCTGAGATTCAGTCATTATGGGGTTAATGTGTTTACCTACCATGCTATTGTTTAGATTGACCTGGAAGGGGAACCTGGCTCAAAGCCAATAATCTGCAAGCCCGGGAAACTTGAGAGTGTTTGTAAACTGCTATTGGTCAACAGGTCAGGTGATCTTCTTTCAGGGTCAAGAAGACAGAGGAAGAAGATTCTCCATTCAGTTATCCCAGCTCTTTGTTTGTAACCAGTAGTGAGAATGTAGCTCCAGGCATTTGTAGGCAATCCTGTTAACCTTTTTTCCTTTAGAAGTAAATGATTTTAAAAGCTAAACTCGTGTGCTGACTCTCTATTGATTCAAGATCCATTGCACCTCTGAAGAAAAGCTATTTTTTAACCTTTTCCCCCAACAAAGTGGACCAGTTGAAGTAATTATTAAGGTGAAAAAGATGCTAGTGATTCGTGAATATTGTTCTTTGAATAACAGCAGTATGGTATGGCTTTGGATAGGCAATATGAGATCATTAACTCTCAAAAAAGGCAAACCTTATGAGTTATATCATCCTGCTTTCAGATAATACTGCCAGTCATTGCTGCATCTCAAAATAGTCTAGGAGACTCAAAGTTATCTCAGAAGTCTCAGTCAACTTGAGAGGAACAATCCTTACTGAAACTACTCCTTTTTAGCTCTCCAGAGAGCCAGCTAAAAAGAAGAAAGCAAACAAACAAAGTAACTGCAGACAAAAGTATCTCCTTTTCAAGTACAACATAATTCTCTCTCTCATTGAGTGATTCCGCACATGTTGGATAATGCACTTCCAATCCTCTTTATAGATCATTTGGAACGGATTTTTTTGTGTGCGGAACAAAAAATCCACCTCAAACGATTGATAAAGTGCATTGAAAGTGCATTATTCAATGTGTGCGGAATCAGCCAGTGTCTCATAGCAAACATGAGAAGGGGGTGGGAGTAGAAGACACTCTGTTGTCTCAGCCAGGAAAAAGGTGGGGAAATAGCTTCCAATGCTACAAAAAGAAACTTTTCAGCAACTTGAGGAAGCCAAGCAAGAAGTGAGAAGGAAAACAAAAGGGAAAAGGTGGGAAACTGCCCGAAGAAAAAAAGCGAAGAAAAAAACCCACTTCATAGAGCAAACTGTATCCCAGCAACACCAAGAGAAGAGGCAGAGTGGAAAACACTAAAATCTTCACAGCTATTCTGCTATGTCTGGAAAGAAATGGGCAGAAAGTCAGCTTCATGGCTGCAATAAAAGGGAGGAAAGTAGGGAAATTCTGCTGTAGCAATGCGCAGAGCATACTTGCTGCAGAGGAACAAGTGCAGGGAAAAATACCTCTGCACTAGAACCTACAACTATATAGTCAAGCTTTTAAGGTTTCCTCAAAATCTGAAAAACCTTTAAAGAGTTATGATGACCTCGTCCAATCCTTAAGGCCACTTTTGGTAGGTGCTCGAGAGGGAAAACTGGTCAAAACCAATTTGTCATCTAAACCTTGGTTTGATCAAAGCTGTATTTGTGCTAAAAATGCTTTAATCTATGCCTATAAGCTAGCACTGAGAGCTGATGAAAAGACCAGACAGGATGCATATCGTTCTCTTTCATTTTTTAAAAAGAAATATAAATCACTGGTTGCCCGCTGTAAGAAAGAACATACCAGAAAACTGTGGGCCAATATAATTGAAGCAGCTACGAGCAAAAACTCAGTGGTGTTCTGGAAACTAGTGTCAAACCACGCCTCCACAGCCGCCTCCCCCTTGGCTTCCTGTATCCCCCCAGATAAATGGACTTCTTTTTTCCAAAAAATGTATGATGATCCTATTCAACCCCCTCCTGCCCTAACAATAGAAAATCTGGCCAAATGCCCCCCAGTTCATGCCGAAGAGGTAAAAGCTTATATTAGCCAGTTAAAGAATGCAAAAGCCCCTGGGCTTGATGGAATATCTCCAGAATTACTAAAAACAAATAAGGACTGGTGGGCAACTTTCCTAGCCTCCCTATTTACTTATATTGATGAAACCAGCTACATCCCCAATGATTGGGGAATAGCTATAGTAGTCCCCTTCCATAAGAAGGGAAAGAAGGAGGATCCATCCAATTATAGACCAATCAGCTTACTAAGCATTGTATGGTTACTGAATTGAATTGATTTTTTGCATCCTGTGGGTACCTTCGCTTTTCAGATTACTAAGCATTGTAAGCAAGTTGTCTACAAAACATCTGCAGGAGAAATTTTTAGACTGGCTAGGAGGATATAATTGCTGATGAGCAAGCTGGGTTTAGAGCTGGCAGGTCTAATAGATCACTGCCTAGTAATGCAACACCTTGTAGAGAAATACGCTACAGGAGACCAAGCATCACTTTACCGGGCATTTGTTGATTTAAAAGCAGCTTTTGATACAGTCTCTAGAAATAGACTTTGGAGGAAACTGCAGGCCTCCTCTATTGATAGGCGACTGCTGTTCCTTTTGGGGGCTATGCACAAGCAAACTGCCCTGAGTAAGGTGCAACCGAATTGGGCATTTGACTGACCCCATTCAAACTTACAGGCAGGTGTACCTTCTAGCCCCCTTTCTGTTTATCTTCTACATCAACAATTTGGTAAACCTTTTGAATGACCCTGGATTGCACCCTCCCAAATTAGCAAATAGGCACATTCACGTACTACTCTATGCAGATGATGCTGTATTACTTTCTAGGACCCCCATAGGGCTGAAACAAGCCCTAAAAAAATTCTCCCAATTCTGTGATCCTGAACACCTTCTAACTAATTACCAAAAAACTAAGATCCTGGCTTTCGGTAAAAATCCAAAGATCAGATGATGGGAGCTTCAGGGGCATCAGAACAAGTTACCAGCTTCAAATATTTGGGTGTAGTTTTGCAAGCCTCAGGTACCAAAACAACACATAGCAGCTTCATTGCTGATGTGGGAGAAAAAACAGCACATGGTATACTGAAATTCTATCGATCACAAGGGGGGCAGTATGTACCGGCTGCACTCAGATTGTTTAAAGCCAAACCATTGGCCCAATTAGTATATGGATCATTCTTGGGGCTGCCATCCTCCTCTTTCTCTCAACTTGAGAGAGTGCAGTCCAAATTCCTTAGAGCCCTATTACAAGAGCCCAAATGCGTGCCTAACTCATGGGTTAGACTGGAAACAGGAATGTTAAGGGTAGAGGCAAGAATCACCATCCTTTCAATTTTCAAATGGCTGTCAGGACGTCTAAACCCGCAAGGTCTGCTCCCTCTGTTATTTCAAGACAAATTTCAATCTAATTGGCAAAAAGCGACTCTGAAATCCCTGGGAAAATTGGGTCTTTCCCCTCAAAGTTTGCTAGTCATGGGGTTAGACCGAGCAAAATCGTTCATTAAGCAGATAGCGACAGACATTGAAAGACAAACAGATTTACTTAGAGCACCAGGTTTTATTTCTTCAGATACTACTAAATATATTGCCTGCTGCAGCCTACTTTTACTTTCTTGAATCCGGTAACTTCAGAAGGGCTAGAAGTTCAACTCTACCCTCTGCCGTTCTGGAAGGAAAGTTTAAAGCTGTCCATTACTCTCTTAGGCTTTGCTCCTATCCCCTAAGAGAAATTGACTCAATGGAGCACATCTTCTTTAACTGCCCAAGTCATAGTAAAATTAGAGCGGAAACCATCAGTCCATTAGTAGAAAGATTCCCTGGAAGTTCAAATAAAATCAAACTTGATTATCTTTTGTCTGATAGGAATCACCAGACAACACATCAAGTAGCAAGATTCTGTGGCCAGGTCTACAAGCAACGTAAATCGCATAAGGCAGACTGAATGTATTTTAACCTTTTAAACAACTAATTTATGATTATCTTATTTTTTTTACTCTTATATTTATTCATCGTTCTTCCCCTGTATCCAGTCTCGACTGTTTTTAAACTGATTAGCAAATAGTTTTATATGTACTGGTTGCAGACTGTAATAATAAACTTGACTTGACTACCTCTGCACTAAGAACAGCAGAAATACCTGAACCTACTTCATGGGATGAATTATCCCAGCTACCACCAGAAGAAGCTGAGAAATGGAGAAAAGCGGAGGGTGTGGTGTCAGTGTTGAAGAGAATGATAGCACATTGAAAGAGCTCCATCTCTCCCATGCCTGAAATTTAAAATTTATGTTGGAAGGGTAAAGTAAAAATATTTACCCTTCCAACGTAAAGATACACTAAGAGATCCGAAAGGCAGATTCATATTTATTAAAGGCACTATAGAAAACCAAACTTACACATTTGGCTCAATTTATGCCCCAAACCAAGACAGCCTAATGAAATTCTAAAACAAAGTTCATTAGAATACACATGTATCACTTAGTATAATGTGCTCTAAACCATATTTTCATGACAAACCCACAGAAACAGCAGCAACATAATCTAAGAGTATAATGGAGAGCAACAAATAGAAACAGAAGGATTAAAAGTATCCTGCTCACTAGGTTGGAGGCAAGTTCTGACAACAATAGGGCCAACAACAAAGATTCTCAGGTCAAACTCCATGGTCAAGTAACAGATTCCAAAATCAAAGACTGTAACCCACCAAGGCTCAGGCAGCCAGAACCTAAGAACTCACCAACAGCCCAGAATACCACAATTGTGACTAGCTAATCCCATGCTAGCTGCGGCCTTATAAAGGGAGTTTCTCCTACAGGTGAGGCTGGGTTCATTAAGCTTCTTGCTCCAAGCTGGCTCATCACTGCTACTCAGGAGGAGTAGATCAGATCCTGTACTGGCTCTCCTGACATTTCCTCAGCAGGGGGAAGGCCGTGGGGTGCCAGGCATGCGCTCCTGTGCTTGGTCCATGCCTCTGCCCTTACCCTCAGCCTTCGCTGCTCCTGGGGTTCTTTGGGAGACAGTGGCAGGTCTGGCAGCAGGCAGGTCCATGATAAGGCTGCCTGGCTTGATGACACTGTGGTTGCCAACCCTCCTGGAGATTCCCACAAATTACAACTGATCTCCAAATGACAGATTTTAACATTCTCCGAGACATGGAGGCTTCTTAGCCTGGCCTATGTGGAATTATACCCCACATTGGTACTACCTGACAATTGATGCCAACCCACCTAGAGAACTCCGAGAGTTACAAATAACTTTCAAATGACAAGTTTCAATTATCTCAAACAGAATGGTGGCTTTGGAGTGTGGCTTCTGTGGAATTATACCCCACTGAGGACCCTCCATATTATGATTGCCGTACCTGGAGATCTCCTTCCATTTCAGCTGAACTCCATATGTCCTATTTTACCTAAATTGGAGACAATGGTGGTATTGGGTATTGGCAACTGGGGTGTCTGAAGCACCTCCTTACAGTAGTTGCCAACCCGCCTGGAGATCTGTTTCCGTTACAACTGAACTACATATGGTGACGTTATCTCTCTTGGAGACAATGGAGGTCAGTGCCTGTGGCATTATACCCCTCCGAAGCCCATCTTACTGTGCTTCCTAATATCCAGCTGGTATCATCTGGCCCATAATTTAAACCCTATCCTCTGCTGCCAACAGGAACAGCTCCCTGCCCTCCTCTAAGTGACAGCCCTTCAAATACTTAAAGAGAGCAATCATGTCCCCCTATGACATCATGCAATTTGAATGTTATGCCTCTGTTGATAGACCCCAAGATTGCACTCACCTTTTTTGTCACTTCTGTCAGGGCTTGCCGCGGCTGCCGCTGGGCGTGGCACTGGGCGGTCTGCTCCTGAAGTCACAGGGGGGCCAGGGACTCTGCAGGACCCTGCTCTGTGGAAGGAGGGGCGGTATACCTCACCCAGACTCCCTCTCAGTCCACTCGCTGGCCTGCTCAACCTAGCCTGCTTACCCTCTGTGTCCTCCATCTCCTCCTTCCAGAACTCTCCTCCAAGCCTCCACCCTTGCATCCTACTGCTCTCACTCCACATCATCACTCCTCACTCACACCCACCACCGCAGAGCTCTTCCCAGCCACCCTTTATAGGGTTTCCTTTCTCCACCCCGCCCTCCTTCCAGGCTTGTTCCCTCTCCTGACTGGGCCCAGCTGTGCATTCCTCCAGGTGTTTCCCTCCAACCACTAATCCCTCCTGGGCCCTTTTGCCATGCTGGCGGGGTGGGGTTGAGTGCGAGCCATCCCCAGCTGAGGGCTCCTTGGCCTTGCTCATGAGGAGCTGCCCCAGCCAGCCCTTGTGCTATTGAGCTTGCCTGGCCTTGCTCACGAGGAGCTGCCCCAGCCAGCCTCTGTGCTATTGGGCTTGCCTGGCCTTGCTCCCGAGGAGCTGCCCCAGCCAGCCTCTGTGCTATTGGGCTTGCCTGGCCTTGCTCCCGAGGAGCTGCCCCAGACAGCCTCTGAGCTACTGAGCTTGCCTGGCCCTGCTCACGAGGAGCTGCCCCAGCCAGCCCTTGTGCTATTGAGCTTGCCTGGCCTTGCTCCCGAGGAGCTGCCCCAGCCAGCCTCTGAGCTACTGAGCTTGCCTGGCCCTGCTCACGAGGAGCTGCCTAAGCCAGCTTCTGCACTGCCTGCTCAGCAATGCTGGGCGGGGTTACCCATCTCCTCCCCCAGAATGCCTGTGGCAGCCCCCCCTGGAGAGGCTTGGCTTCTAGCAACTCCTGAGCCAGGCTGCTGTCTTCTAGCCATGGTGTGGCTCTGGGCTGCAGCGGCGGCGTCCTCTCCCTGCCAGGTAAGGGCTCTGCTTGGGTTGCTGCTGCTGCTGCTGGACCCACCTTCTCCCTGCTGTGTCCCTTTCCCTCCGGCCTGCTTAGCCCCCTCTCTTCCCCCTGGAGGGTGGGGCTGGCTGGTTTCTCCTTGCCCCCTCCACCCCTCTGAGGTACTGGCCTTTTGCCCCTTCCCCATGGAGTAGGTAGGTTCTGGCCCTGGTTGCCAGCTTGGGGGGTGGAGTTGCTGCCACCCTTTTGTCCCCTGCTGTTCCCTCTTGTCAAGTCTGGGGGCTGGGGCTCAGACCCCGGACACACCCCCCCCGCTTGGCTTTGAGTTGTGGGGGTCCGGCTCAGTCTCAAACATGCGGGACATATAGTCCACGTCCACATGCCGTGCCCCCCGGCGGTATTTGATGGTAAATTGGAAGGGTAGAAGGGAGAGGTACCAGCGTAGCACCCTGGGGTTGTGCGCCTTCATGCGATGGAGCCACTGCAGGGGTGCATGGTCCGTCAGCAGTATAAAGGGGTTGTTGGCCAGGTAGTACTGCAGGGCCCCCACCGCCCACTTGACCGCTAGGGCCTCCCGCTCCACCGTGGTATAGTGCTTCTCGGTGGGCTGTAGCTTCCAACTCAGGAAGAGAATCGGGACGTCTGCTCCGTCACGTTCCTGGGTCAGCACAGCCCCGAGGCCGCTGTCCGAAGCGTCTGTGGCCAGTGTGAAGGGCCGGTCAAAGTCCGGGTTCCACAGGGCAGTGGCGTTAGAGAGGGCGGACCGCAGGTCTTTGAAAGCTGCCTCTAGTTCTGGGGTCCACCAGACTCGGTTGGGCAGCCCCTTCCTTAAGCTGTCCATCAGGGGCGCCGCTCGGGAGGCAAAGTGGGGGATGAACCACCCATAATACCCCAGCAGTCCTAGGAATCTCCGAACCTGCTTCTTGGTCTTGGGGTGTGGGGCGTCAGCTATTGAGGCCACCTTGTCCGGTGGTGGCCTGACTTGTCCTCCCCCGACCACAAAGCCCAGGTATTGGAGTTCCTGGAACCCCAGGTGGCTCTTTTTTGGGTTCGCCCTTAGCCCAGCTCGTTGGAGGGCCCTTAAGACAGCTTCCAGGTGTTGGAGGTGGGTGGGCCAGTCGGGGCTGAAGATAATAATATCATCAATGTACACCATGGCGTACGCCCGGCACTCTCCCAGCACCTGGTCCACCAGCCGCTGAAAGGTGGTCGCCGCCCCATGCAGGCCAAACAGCATCTTCTTGAATTGGAAGAGGCCTTGGGGGTGGCAAAGGCCGTCTTCTCCCGGTCCTCCGGCCGTACGGGCACCTGCCAGTAGCCCTTTGTTAAGTCCAGGGCCGACAGGTAGCGGGCGGACCCCAGGTGGTCCACCAGCACGTCTGCTCGGGGCATGGGGTAGGCGTCGAACTGGGCCACCTTATTCAGTTCGCGATAGTCAATGCAAAACCGGGTGGTCCCATCTGGCTTGGGTACCAGGACTATCGGGCTCCTCCAGGCACTCCGTGAGGGTTCGATTACACCTAGCCGGAGCATCTCATTTGTCTCCTTCTCCACTGCCTCCCATCGCTTCCTGGGGAAGGGGCGCCAGGTAGCCCGGGCTGTCTGCCCCGGGCTGGTTGGGATGGCATGTTGAATCAGGCTGGTGCTGCCTGGCCTGCGGGAGAAGACCCCGGGAACCCGTGCGCAGAGGTCTCGTAGCTGGGCCCGTTGAGCTGGATCAAGCTGGGGGTCCACCTTGGGCGCCTCAAACTCCGGGGCTTCAGAGGTCCACGGCAGCTCACTGTCAGGAAGCTCCAATGGGTCCTCAGCCATGCCACACTCCTCTACGGGGCGCTCGTGCCACTGCTTCAGGAGGTTCACATGCAGGGTCTTCCGCCGACGTCGGCCGACCCCGCACTGGACTTCATAGGTAGTGGGGCCCAGCACCCTTCGAATCAGGTAGGGGCCCCTCCAAGCGTCCCCTCCCTCTCTGGGAAATACCGAGTGGTGCACCAGGACCTTCTCTCCAGCCTGGAAAGTCCTCATCTGTGCACCCCGGTCATAGGCGGCTTTCTGCTTCGCCTGGGTGTGAGTCAGTCTGCGGTTCGCCTCGGCTTGGGACTGTTGCACCCGATCACGGAGCTGGCTCACGTACTCCTGTGGGGTGGGCGCAGGGTTGCTGGCCTGGGGCCCCCAGCGTTCTGTCAGCCGGGAGAGCATCCCTCGTGGCTTGCGCCCATATAGCAGCTCGAATGGGCTGAAGCCAGTGGAGGCCTGCGGGGTCTCCCTGAGCGCGAACATGAGCGGGTCGATGTACAGGTCCCACTGGTGAGGCTTGTCCCGTGTCATCTTCTTCAGGGCCTCCTTGACAGTCTGGTTCAGCCGCTCTGCCAAACCATCTGTTTGAGGGTGGTAAGCCGAGGTGAACACCTGCCGGATCCCCAAATTCCGGCAGAGTTGGCGCATGGCTGTGGCACGGAACGGGCCCCCTCGATCCGTCAGGATTTCATCTGGCAGCCCCACCATCGCGAAAAACTTGGACAGCGCCCGAACCACCCCCGGGGTCTGCATGGTTTTCAGCGGGATGACCTTGGGGAACCGCGTGGCATAGTCCACAATCACCAGGGCAAAGCGATGGCCCCGGGGTGTGCGTGGCAGCGGTCCAATGAAGTCCATCGTGATCCGTTGGAAGGGTGTCTCCATGACGGGTAGCGGGGAGAGGGGGGCCTTCAGTGGGCGGCGGGCTGCCACCCGCTGGCAGGTGGGACACGAGTGGCAGTGGGCCTTCACATCTGCATTCACGGAGGGCCAGAAGAACTGTTCAAGGATCTTCTTCAGGGTCTTGTGGTGCCCCAGATGCCCGGCCCACGCATGCTCATGGGCCGTGCGGAGGACTTCGGCCCGGTAGGCCGCCGGCACCAATAGCTGGCGGACCTCCCCCTGGCCACTTGGGGCACGAGCTAGGCGAACCCAAACCCCTCCTTGCTTCTCGATGCGAGGGAGCCGCTGGGACCTCCGTTCATCCCGCACCTGCTCCTCCTCACGAGCGGCTGTCTCTCGCAAGCGCTGCAAGGACTCATCTGCCCCTTGGGCATCGCGGAATGGGCGGTCTGCCGGGGGTCCCGCTGGGTCTTCAACCTGTGGTTCTGCCCCTGGTCTGACAGAGGGACCCTCGCCCGGGTCGTTGGCCTCCTCCACTTGCAGAGCGGTGGCAACTTGAGGGCCTGCCAATTCCCCTGCCACCTCCAGCAGCAGCCCGGCATTCCCGGGGGTGTCTCTTCCCAATTTCTCCGTTGCCTGCTTGAGGAGCCTGAAGAACCCTGGGGCGTCTCTTCCCAGCAGCACTGGCACGGGTAGGTGGGCTACCCGGGCAACTTCCATTTGGTGGCAGACCCCTAGGTACTCTATTGTGATTAGGGACGTAGGGTACGGCTGGGTGCGGCCCATCACGTCCGTCACTGGGATCCAGCGGTGCACTGGGGTGGCAGCTGGGAGAAGCTGGGGTTGAATTGCTGAGACTGCACTCCCGGAGTCCAATAGGGCTTGTAGGATCAGCCGGCCTATCCTCACGGTGGCGCATAGACTCTGCACCTGCTTGCCAGGCGGTGGGTTATGTTCCCAAACGAAGGCGCAAACCCTTGGCAAGGCCTCTGTGAGCGCGCCGGCTTGCATCTGCGGCTCTGCTGTCAGTGCTAGTTCCACTGCAGCAGCTGGGTAGGCTGCCTCCAGCCTTCCCCACATCCTATCCTGGCGTTCCTCCAGCCACAGTCCGAGCTCCGCTGGGGTGGCAGCCTTGGGAGGCCGCCCCTTGACTGGCGCCTGCGTCGGAACGTCTCTCCCCGTACGGGCCACCAACTTGTCAGGGCTTGCCGCGGCTGCCGCTGGGCGTGGCACTGGGCGGTCTGCTCCTGACGTCACAGGGGGGCCAGGGACTCTGCAGGACCCTGCTCTGTGGAAGGAGGGGCGGTATACCTCACCCAGACTCCCTCTCAGTCCACTCGCTGGCCTGCTCAACCTAGCCTGCTTACCCTCTGTGTCCTCCATCTCCTCCTTCCAGAACTCTCCTCCAAGCCTCCACCCTTGCATCCTACTGCTCTCACTCCACATCATCACTCCTCACTCACACCCACCACCGCAGAGCTCTTCCCAGCCACCCTTTATAGGGTTTCCTTTCTCCACCCCGCCCTCCTTCCAGGCTTGTTCCCTCTCCTGACTGGGCCCAGCTGTGCATTCCTCCAGGTGTTTCCCTCCAACCACTAATCCCTCCTGGGCCCTTTTGCCATGCTGGCGGGGTGGGGTTGAGTGCGAGCCATCCCCAGCTGAGGGCTCCTTGGCCTTGCTCACGAGGAGCTGCCCCAGCCAGCCCTTGTGCTATTGAGCTTGCCTGGCCTTGCTCACGAGGAGCTGCCCCAGCCAGCCTCTGTGCTATTGGGCTTGCCTGGCCTTGCTCCCGAGGAGCTGCCCCAGCCAGCCTCTGTGCTATTGGGCTTGCCTGGCCTTGCTCCCGAGGAGCTGCCCCAGACAGCCTCTGAGCTACTGAGCTTGCCTGGCCCTGCTCACGAGGAGCTGCCCCAGCCAGCCCTTGTGCTATTGAGCTTGCCTGGCCTTGCTCCTGAGGAGCTGCCCCAGCCAGCCTCTGAGCTACTGAGCTTGCCTGGCCCTGCTCACGAGGAGCTGCCTTAGCCAGCTTCTGCGCTGCCTGCTCAGCAATGCTGGGCGGGGTTACCCATCTCCTCCCCCAGAATGCCTGTGGCAGCCCCCCCTGGAGAGGCTTGGCTTCTAGCAACTCCTGAGCCAGGCTGCTGTCTTCTAGCCATGGTGTGGCTCTGGGCTGCAGCGGCGGCGTCCTCTCCCTGCCAGGTAAGGGCTCTGCTTGGGTTGCTGCTGCTGCTGCTGGACCCACCTTCTCCCTGCTGTGTCCCTTTCCCTCCGGCCTGCTTAGCCCCCTCTCTTCCCCCTGGAGGGTGGGGCTGGCTGGTTTCTCCTTGCCCCCTCCACCCCTCTGAGGTACTGGCCTTTTGCCCCTTCCCCATGGAGTAGGTAGGTTCTGGCCCTGGTTGCCAGCTTGGGGGGTGGAGTTGCTGCCACCCTTTTGTCCCCTGCTGTTCCCTCTTGTCAAGTCTGGGGGCTGGGGCTCAGACCCCGGACAACTTCATCACACTGGCTGCTCATATTTAACTTACGTTCCATCTGAACCCCAAGATCTTGTTTACACACACTGCTAACCAGAAGTGTATCCCCCATCCAGTATGTGTGTTCCTCATTTTTGCTACCCAGATGTAGAACTTGGCACTTATCCTTGTTAAATTGCATCTTGTTCACATCCACCCACTTTTCCAATGTGTTCCAATCTCGTTGAATTCTATCCCTATCTACTGATTTTGTTTGCTGCTTCTCCCAATTCGATGCCATCTGCAAATTTAATGCATAGCCCCTCCACACCCTCATCCAGATCATTTATAAAAATATTGAAAAGTACCAGGCCCAGGACCGAGCCCTGTGGCACCCCACTGGGCACCTTCCTCCGTTCAGATGAAATGCATTGACATCTACTCTTTGAGTGCGGTTCTCCAACCAGTTCCCTATCCACCTAACTATCCTAGAGTCCAGTCCACAGTCCTCTAGTTTACCCATCAGAACATCATGAGGAACCTTGCCAAAAGCTTTACTGAAATCCAGATAAACTACATCAATTCTCACGATCCAGTAAGCCTGTCACTTGATCATAGAAGGAGATGAGGTTGGTCTAGCAGGACCCATTGAGGACAAATCCATGCTGACTTCCGCATATCACTATGTTGTCCATCAGATGCTTGCATACAGACGTGTTTAATATCTGTTCCAATATAAATTTTTTTGTCACTGCATCACACTGGCTGCTCATATTTAACTTACATTCCATCTGAACCCCAAGATCAGCTGTAATTCAAGGAGAACTCTAGGCCCCATCTGGAGGTTGGCAATCTTATCCAGTCTTCCGCTCTTCAAGTCAGTATAACGCAAGAAGCATTTTCACTGCAGCTAATAACAAGAGTATTCAGTTTCTCCTGATTGTTGGTACTGTTGGGTCTTCCCAGAGACCCAGCAGGATTGTCTCAGGATTTTTAGGTACATCATAGCCTGTGATTTCTGTAACAGACCTCAAGATTAAGTCCCAGAATGACTGGATTTTAGGGCACGTCCACCAGAGATGAATATAATCTCCAATTTGGCTGCATTGCTTCCAACAAAGCGGGGCTATAGTAGGATTAAGGTGATGGAGGGAACTAGGTGTCACGTACCATCTTGACATTATTTTAAAAGATGACATTTTAATATTGATTGCTTTAGTTTTTAGGTGTCTGCCTGACCAAATCAGGGCCCATTGGTTGTCCGTTAGTATGTTCTTGCAATCCCTATTCCATTTCATTTGGAATTGCAATTGGTTGGCTGCTTATAAGGTGTGATAGTTGTAAGTATTGTTACCATGGCAAGGTATCAGCTGCATCTTTTTCAATTTGCCCTTTACTTAGGATGGCCCCTTGTTTGGTTATATCCATAATTCTACTTTTCTTAAGTATCTTCCATTTCTGGAATGAGATTAAATCCTTTCCAGGTGGAAACCAAGATTGGTCCAGGAAGGATGATAACGGAGAAGGAGTGGGGGCTAGATACTGCCTTACCCTGTCCCAAGTTATTAGAGTAGATTTCAGAAAAGGATTGGCAAATGTTTGAACTGGTCTGCTTTTATGATCTGTTCAGATTATATCCTTTATGTCATGTGGGGAAATGTGTGTTGTTTCAGCATAGCTCCAGTCTAAATTTTCTGTAGGATTTAACAAAAACACTATATTAGCTAATTGAGCAGCCATGTAATAACGTTTTAAATCAGGTATAGCCAATCCACCTCTATTGGAGGCACGTTTCATGGTTGAGAAGTTGATTCTAGGGTGTTTGTTAGCCCAGATAAATTTATTTATGAGACTTTGCCATGACTGGATATCTTGATCCGTGAGATGAATAGGCAGCATACGAAAGTTAAATAAGAAAAGAGGTAAAATCATGGATTTGACTAGCAGTATTTTTTCAGCCCAGAACAAATTTAACTTGTCCCAATCCTTAAACTTATTTTTAACCCTTACCTCCAGGGGTTTAAAATTAGAATCTTTTAGATTGGCTAAATTTAAGGGAATCATGATACCTAAATAGTCCCAATTATTACAAATCTAGTGATATTCAAAAGTAGAAGCTATATGTGAATGTATGGCTGGGGTTAGATTAATAGGGTAAATTTCAGACTTGGATTTATTAATTTTGAGACCTGATAGTTGCCCAAATTTATACAAGGTATTTTCCAGGGGAGTTAATGAGGCAAGTGGGTTAACAATATAGAGTACCATGTCATCCGCAAAGAGGGAGACTTTATATTCGTGTTTTTTTATTCTAACACCTGCAATCTCAGATGTTTGTCTTATGGTTTCTGCCAACGGTTCGATAGAGAGGGCAAACAATAATGGGGAGAGGGGACATCCTTGCCGGGTCCCTCTAGTTAAACAGGTAAACAACAACGGGCGGCCCCGGTACCAATGTGAAACAAAACACAACCAAACCGGGACTCAACAATCTTTGGAGCCGAAATATACTCTAATTTATGTGTTATAAAGTGCGAAAAGTGCAATAAATACAACCATAAATACAAGTTACATTATACAAAATTTTGGAGTGCCATGATACAAAGTCCAAGTATATATACATATATCACAATGTTTCTGTTGTCCGGAGTCGTCAAAAGAATTTTTTAAAGTGCTAGTTGCCAGTTGTCAATACATCAAAGGGAGCCGGTAGGCAGGGAGTTGTGCGCCGTACTTATATATTCACAGTCCATAAATATGAATGCAATTAGACGAACGCCGACGGGGGTTTGCTTGCAAATATCATTAACCCGTTTCGTGAGTACTAAGACTCACTTCCTCTTGGGCTTAAGGCGATTCGGACTGATCATAACTAAATAATAAAACGGAAGTCCTGTGGCGTCTTGAAGAGGAGCAACGTTTTATTCCAGACCTGAGCCCCTCTCCCCACCTAAGGCCGCGATCTTATTAGAACCGGATGTAGCTACATCCGGTTCTAATAAGATCGCGGCCTTAGGTGGGGAGAGGGGCTCAGGTCTGGAATAAAACGTTGCTCCTCTTCAAGACGCCACAGGACTTCCGTTTTATTATTTAGTTATGATCAGTCCGAATCGCCTTAAGCCCAAGAGGAAGTGAGTCTTAGTACTCACGAAACGGGTTAATGATATTTGCAAGCAAACCCCCGTCGGCGTTCGTCTAATTGCATTCATATTTATGGACTGTGAATATATAAGTACGGCGCACAACTCCCTGCCTACCGGCTCCCTTTGATGTATTGACAACTGGCAACTAGCACTTTAAAAAATTCTTTTGACGACTCCGGACAACAGAAACATTGTGATATATGTATATATACTTGGACTTTGTATCATGGCACTCCAAAATTTTGTATAATGTAACTTGTATTTATGGTTGTATTTATTGCACTTTTCGCACTTTATAACACATAAATTAGAGTATATTTCGGCTCCAAAGATTGTTGAGTCCCGGTTTGGTTGTGTTTTGGGTCCCTCTAGTTAGCTTGATGCTTTTTGATATCATTCCATTTATTTTCAGTTGAGCCGTAGGGTTGGCATAAAGCAAATTGATCAAGCGTATAAAGGATGGGCCAAAACCCATTTTTGACAGGATTTTCAAAAGAAAATTAGTTTCTAAGCTGTCAAAAGCCTTTTCTGTGTCCAATGCCAATAACAGTGCCTCAATTTGGTTAGTACTACAGTAGTTGATAATATTAAGAGACTTACGTACATTATCTGTGATGTTTCTATTCGGGATGAAGCCAGTTTGGTC
The DNA here is from genome assembly GCF_028583425.1 of Eublepharis macularius. Taxonomy (NCBI): domain Eukaryota; kingdom Metazoa; phylum Chordata; class Lepidosauria; order Squamata; family Eublepharidae; genus Eublepharis; species Eublepharis macularius. Next base: position 93,021,224 of record NC_072792.1, read on the forward strand.
AGGGTGGACATACTGGTTTACGATTTTGTTCAATCTATTGGCTAGTATTGCTATAAAGATTTTTGCATCCTGATTTAACAGGGAAATTGGACGATAGGGTGCTGGCAAGGTGGCATCTTTCCCTTTTTTGGGGAATCACAATGACCGAAGCTTCATACCAGGACTGGGGAAAGATACCCTGTGAAAGAACTGTGTTGCAGGTCAGTCTCAATGGTTCCACTAGAATGTGCTTAAAACTTTTATAAAATTCTGTAGGGAAACCATCCCTGCCCAGGGTTTTATTAAGTTTGAGCTTTTTAATGATCCCTGTGATTTCCTGAGTGGAAATGGGACTGTCTAAAAATTCCCTATGTGCTATAGTGAGTTGCTTTAAAGAAGTACAGGAAGCTAAAAAATTGTCCATTTCTGATTGAAGGGGATTTGTGGTTTTATAAAGATTAGAGTAAAAAGCATGGAATACTTGCAAAATTTCTCTATTGTTGGAAGTATAAGCCTTGTTGCTTTTTTTGATTAGGTGAATTTGTTGAGAGGAGGCTTTTCTTTTAACCTTCCAAGCAAGCAAACACAGTGTCTTAGAATTGCTGTGCCAGTATTTCTGTTTCAAAAAAAGTAAATTCTTTTTTATATTGGAGGACTCCAGCGTTTCAAGCTTTTTCCGTTCTAGCAATAATTGTTTATAAGCCTTTCTACTATTGTATTTTTTGTGTTTGTATTCTAATACTTGGATTTTATTTAGGATGTCTAATCTAAATTTTTCTCTTTCTTTCTTATAGAATAAAGCTAAAGAAATGATCTTCCCTCTACCCACTGCCTTCATGGCATCCCAAATTGTTGCCTGAGAGACTTCTCCTGCAACATTTTCCTTAAAATAATTTACAAGCATTTTCTCTATTTCTTTGTGGATAGTTGGATTCAATAAAAGGGATTTATTTAACAGCCAATGTGATTCATGTCTCGTTTTTTCTGCCAAATCTAGTTGACTTTCCACCCATGCATGATCTGACCAAATTTTATTGCCTATACTAGAGGAGGTAAGGTTTTGATAAATTTTACACGAAGCCAGAATAAAATCAATTCTTGTGTGAACCTGATGGCGAGCAGAAAAGAAGGTGAAATCTTTTTCTTGCCTGTGTTGATTACGCCATACATCTCTAAGAGCAAATTTATCAAATAGAAGTTGCAGGTTTGATTGATGTGGTTTTTTCCTAAGACGACTCCTATCATTCTGGGACCGGTCTAAATTAAAATCTGCAATACAGTTAAAATCCCCCCTCTAACAGAATTTCCCCTTCCGCAAACATGCATAAGCTGGATATGGTTTCATGAAGAAAATCAAGTTGTTTATCATTTGGCGCATATATAGAGGCTAAAGTTATCTTTATTTCTTCCAGAGTCCCCTTAATAAATATAAATCTTCCTCTTGGGTCGTGATTCGGTTTTGTTTTCCCGGCCATGTTGGACGCTCCTCTCCGCAGGTCCGGGAGGAAACGTCCGAGTAACCTGACCGGGCGGTTGACCCGCGAGGGTTAACCCCCAGGACTCCCAGTGAGGGAGCCAGGGTCTGGGGCGCCGTGGGAAGAACCCCCTGAAAGCAATGCAGGGGGTAAATTGCCCGTTTGCCCCAATGGAGGCCGGCAGACTTGCGCTGCACATCACGTGCAGCCGGGCCATGGAGAACGGCAAAGAGCAGAACTAGGCGATAGCCTGTAAGTAAGCGAATCCCTTCTGTTACTACAAGCATACGTGAAGGATTGGTGGGATCTGAAGCTAAGAAGGCTCGGGTTTCTTCCCCCTCACTGAGTTTCAGAACTTGGTTGGCGGTCTCCCCCCCCTAAAATGGCGACAAAAAAACAGAGTCCCGCCTTGGGCAAGTCAATTTCGGCTGCCCTGCAGGGAAAAGGAGAGTCTCTTGAAGAACTGGTGAAGCGGTCGGTGATTGAAGCCATAAAGCCCTTTGTTGACAAGTTAAGCGAAACGGATCAAAGGGTTGGCTTAATCGAGAGCGAAGTGAAAACCATTAAGGAAACAGCGGGGGGGGGCAGAGAAGTCTGCTCGGGAAAATGCGTCACTCGTGAGGGCAACAAACAAAGAATTAAAGCTGGTGAAAAACCAGCTGACTGGGCTACAAGTGGAACGAGCACAGACAATTTTGCGTCTCCAGAACATGAAAGAGCAGGAAAATGAGAATTTAAAGGATCTGGTCTCGGAACTTTTGGCGACACCCACGAGAGCAACTAAAGAAGAGTTAAAAAGCGCCATTTTGGAAGTCCGTTGGGCTTCTTCAAAATATGCAATGAAGCGTCAGCTGCCTCGCGAGATCATCATTGATTTTTCATCTAAGAGGATTCGGGACACTATCCTATATAATTCATATAATGCGGATCTGGACTTTTTGGGTGACAAGGTTAAGATACTGAAGGACGTTCCATTCTTAGCTCGGAAAAGAAGATTTAAATACAAAGGGTTTGCAGCTCTTCTGAGGAAACGTGAAATAAAGTTCAAATGGTTATTTCCGGAAGGTATCTGGTTTAATTACAAAGACCAAGCTTACAAGATAATATCAGAAGATCAGTTAAGGGACTTCGAGGGTCAGCATCAAGAGTTCCAGCATGATGCTAAACAAGAGGAAAAGGATTCCAAGTTTGAAGGGGGAGGGGAGGAGAGAACGAGCACAGCGACTGCAGCTGCTCAGAGAGAACTGCGTCCGAGACCCAGGGGGGGAAGGAAGACCTAATCTTAATTATAATCTGTATTTTGCAAGGTCTACCAATCTAACAGTATTTTACAAAGTTTGAATTTTAAACAATGGCAGTATGAAGGGAAAGCATTATTTGTAGATGTAGTGTCTGTGTTGTTAGGTGTTGTTGTTTTTTCTCTCCTTCCCTTTGTCCCCCCTCCTTCCTTTTGTATTGTTAGTAATTAAAAAAAATAAAATAAAATAAAAAATCTTCCTCTTGGGTCAACTTTGGAGTCTAGCCACTGAAATTTAACATTTCTCGAAAACAAAATTGCAACCCCCCCCTAGCGTTTGATGAGCCGGGGGCTTGGAATTGCATATTAAACCTGTTAGATCTCAGTATCTGAGGCATTTCCTTTTTATAATGGGTCTCCTGCAGAAATAATATGTCTACATTCTGTTTTGCTAGCACTGTGGAGACACATTTATGGCATTGTTTAAACCTCTGCAGTTAAAAGTAATAATTTTAATTCTGTCCATCATAGTGTATTAGCATTTAAAAGAATTTCAATGTTAAACACAAATTGTAGAGTCAACCCCAAGAAACAAAGCATTTATAATGTTAGAGATGCACCTCCCTTAGCTTTACATAACTGAACAGAAGTGTCTGAAAATAAACGATTGTTCCAAGGATTAACCTCAACAATACAATCCAGTACCCAACTCCCCCCAACAAACAACATCACAAACTTAACTGTCATAACCCTCTGCTCACTTAAAACAAGGAGCAATCACTCCAGAGGTACAAAATTAGACACTCTGTGCAATGGGTAGAGAGGAGAGGAGACTCTCCCTCTCTATGTCTGGAGGTCCCTAAGAAAAACTGGGAACAGTAACGAGAACCAGGTGATTCCCCCCTCCCCCCACCAACCATAGGACTAATAGTAAAGGATAGAGCTGCAGATAAAGGTAAAGGAGATAAGTCACATAGTGATAGTAGGAAAGGAAAGGGTGAGAACAGAAGAAAAGAAGAAAGCAGCATTAGCACAGACAGTAGTTGTCTTAGACACTGTACAGAGAAGATCAATGCTGGCTGAAGATGTTGAAAAGTGATATCCGTCCATCAGCAGTGAGATCAATGAGGCCATTGAGATCAATGAGGCCATAGCTTATCGCTTTCAAAGGAGACAAGAAAATATCGCTGTCTGTCTCAGGTGGTTGGTTTCGCAGGGATCGTGGTCCAGCTTGACCGAGATGAGGGGTTCTGAATGATATCGTCATTTGTAGGTTTAACGACCACGTCCAGTGGAGGCAGGTTCAGCTCCTTGAGTAGGGTTGTGCCAGATAGAAGATCCGTCGCATGGAGGGCTTTTCCCTGATGAATTACTTGGAGTTTGGAAGAGGCCACCCATTTATATCTAATGTTAGCATTATTTAGGTGAGTGATTATGGGTTTAAGCTCTCTTCTCTGCAAAAGGGTTTCACTAGACAGATCTTGAAAAACATGGATTCTCTTTCCTTGGAAGAGGAAAAAGCCCTTTTTCCTTGCCTCTTGGAGAATTTTCTCTCTAGTGCGTGTGTCCATGAATTTGACAATAATATCTCTGGAAATGTTCTTTCTTAAGTTGCGGAGGGAGCCCATTCTATAAGCAGACACTATATTTGGCGCCACACCATCCTCCAATTGCAACTCCTATGCTAACCACCCAGCCAAGAAAGCTGTTAAATCAGTGGAGCCTTCCTCAGATTCAGCAAATCCGCGAAATTTTAAATTATTATATTTCCATTTATTCTCCAAGTCCATGATTTTATTTCTCATCCAGCTCTCATTGGCCTGCAGGGTGCGTGTTTCTTTCTGTAGAGACAAACTGAGCTCTAAAGCAGAATCTGCAGTATGAGTCATTTGTTGGAGTGTTTCAGTGATTACTTTTAACTGATCACTCATGGGCTTCAAAAGTCTCTCCATTCTGCTAGCAATTTTATCCTCTAATTGGTCAATTTTATGATTAATATTGGGTTCCTGTACCTGGGTTGCTTCATCAGATGTCTCCACAGTAGTAGCGGCGGCCATCTTAGTTGTGAGACATGATTCTGCTGCGGCTCCCTTTCTGGGCTCTCCTGCTGAGAAGTAAGTTTTAACCGACTGTGGAGGCGGCTCCACAGCTTTATTTTTGCTGCCTCCTGTCTTACCCATCTTTATGGCATAAAAAGATCAGGTTAGAAAGCTTTTAAAATGATCGGGGGGGGGGATGGAGCCAGGAGCTTGATCCTCATGAGTCTGGCATACATGCTCATGACACCCCGCCCCCCTGTCTGCTGTTCTGATCCCACTCTCTATTGCTCTCACCTCCTGAAAATCTGGCAAACTCGCCTTTCCAGAATTCACCCGTAGCTCATCTGAACCTTTCTATGGAACCTGGCAACCCCATATATCAGACAGTATTTGTGCAAGGTCTGAGCAAGTGGAAGACTTGATGGCTAGTTTAGATGGATTGCAAGTTTGCAACCTCCATGTTTAGTTCAAGATTTTTCTGTGAACAAGGGCACATGTGATATTTCTAGAAACTACTAGCATTTATTTAACGCCCATACTGGCCTGTTCCATGGTGTTCCAGGAGATTTTGGCAGGGAAAGGGTTAATAAAAGCACAATATTTTCCTGTTTTCCTTTCAAACATATTGTTCCCTGGTGTCTTTAATGCTTCCCACTGTTTTTTCTGGTACTGGCATTTCTTTAGTGCCCATTCCGGCCCATTCCATGGTGTTCCAGGACCACTTTGGCAGATAACGGGTTAATAAAAGCATGCCACTTCAGTACTTGCACTTCTAAAATCTTGTTCTGCACTGTCTGTAATGTTTCCTACTGTTTTTTGTGGTACTGGCTTTTCTTTAGTGTCTGTTCCGGTTTAGTGCTCTTCCTGGAGCATTTTGGCAAGGAAAGGGTTAATAAAAGCATACCACTTCAGTGTTTTCATTTCTAAAAACTGATTCTCTGGTGTATGCAATGCTTCCCACTTCTTTTTGTGGTAGTAGCATTTCTTTAGTGTCTGTTCTGTGGTGTTCCAGAAGCCTTTTGGCAGGGAAGGGATAATAAAAGTGTATCAGTTCAGTGTTTTCACTTCTAAAATCTTGTTTTCTGCAGTGTCTGTATTGCTTCCCACTGTTTTTTGGGGTACTGGTGTTGCTTTAGTGCCTGTTTCAGCCTGTTTTATTCTGTTCCAGGAGCATTTTAGCAGTGAAAGGGTCAATAAAGGCATGCTACTTCAGTGTTTTCTAAAATATTGTTCTGGAGTGTCTTTAACACAATCCACTGCTTTTTGTGGTAACAGCATTTCTTTAGTGCCCTTTCCGGCCCGTTCCATGGTGTTCTGGAAGACTTTTGGCAGGGAAAGTGTTAATAAAAGTGTGCCACTTCAGTGTTTTCATGTCTAAAATCTTGTTCTGCTCTGTCTTTAATACTTCCCACTGTTTTTTTTTTGTGGTACTGGTATTTCTTTAGTGTCCATTCCAGCTTGTTCTGTGCTGTTCTGGGAGCATTTTGGCAGAGAAAGGGTTAATAAAACCATGCCACTTCAGTGTTTTCCTTTGTAAAACCTTGTTCTCTGGTGTCCATAATGCTTCTCACGGTGTTTTGTGGTACAGGCATTTCTTTAACATCCCTTCTGGCCTGTTTTGTGTTCTTCCAGTAGCATTTCGGCAGGGAAAGAGTTAATAAAACCATGCTACTTCAGTGTTTTCATTTATACAATCTTGCTCTCCAGTGTCTGTTATGCTTCCCTCTGTTTTCTGAGGTATTGGCATTTCTTTAGTGCCCGTTCCAGCCCATTTTGTAGTGTTCTGGAAGCCTTTTGGCAGGAACACTGTTAATAAAAGTGTGCCACTTCAGTGTTTTCACTTCTGAAATCTTGTACTGCATTGTTTGTAATGCTTCCCACTGTTTTCTGTGGTACTGGCATTTCTTGAGGAAGTGGGGAACTATAAGCCCTCAGAAACCCAAAACAATCGTTGGATCACTCCAAAACACACAGATGTGAACTCCAGAGACTCCAGAGACTGTCCCCTACAAGAGGACATGTGCTGGTGCTGATCCAGTCTCTGGTTCTGGACCTAAGGCCTCGAATGTGGCCTCCCTCCAAGCACCCTGTATTAGACATGGCTTTGAATAAGGAAGTGGTGAAAATATAAGCCCCATGCAACCCAAAACACTCTTTGGATCACTCCAAATCACACACCCCTGAACTCCAGAGACTGTCCCCTACAAGAAGACATGTGCTGGTGCTGATCCAGTTTCTGGTTCTGGGCCTAAGGCCTCGAATGTGGCCTTTCTCCAAGCACCCTGAATTAGACATGGCTTTGAATAAGGAAGTGGTGAAATATAAGCCCTCTGAAACCCAAAACAATCTTTGGATCACTCCAAATCACACACCCCTGAACTCCAGAGACTGTCCCCTACAAGAGGACATGTGCTGGTGCTGATCCAGTCTCTGGTTCTGAACCTAAGGCCTCGAATGTGGCCTCCCTCCAAGCACCCTGTATTAGACATGGCTTTGAATAAGGAAGTGGTGAAAATATAAGCCCCATGCAACCCCAAATAATCTTTGGATTACTCCAAATCCCACACCCCTGAACTCCAGAGACTGTCCCCTACAAGAGGACATGTGCTGGTGCTGATCCAGTCCCTGGTTCTGGACCTAAGGCCTCGAATGTGGCCTGTCTCCAAGCACCCTGAATTAGACATGGCTTTGAATAAGGAAGTGGTGAAAATATAAGCCCTCTGAAACCAATAACAATCTTTGGATCACTCCAAATCACACACCCCTGAACTCTGGAGACTGTCCCCTACAAGAGGACATGTGCTGGTGCTGATCCAGTCTCTGGTTCTGGACCTAAGGCCTCGAATGTGGCCTGTCTCCAAGCACCCTGTATTAGACATGGCTTTGAATAAGGAAGTGGTGAAAATATAAGCCCCATGAAACCAAAAACACTCTTTGGATCACTCCAAATCACACACCCCTGAAATCCAGAGACTGTCCCCTACAAGAAGACATGTGCTGGTGCTGATCCAGTTTCTGGTTCTGGGCCTAAGGCCTCGAATGTGGCCTGTCTCCAAGCACCCTGAATTAGACATGGCTTTGAATAAGGAAGTGGTGAAAATATAAGCCCCATGCAACCCCAAATAATCTTTGGATCACCCCAAATCACACAACCCTTAACTCCAGAGTGTTCCCTACAAGAGGACATGTGCTGGTGCTGATCCAGTCCCTGGTTCTGGACCTAAGGCCTCGAATGTGGCCTGACTCCAAGCACCCAGTATTAGACATGGCTTTGAATAAGGAAGTGGTGAAAATATAAGCCCTCTGAAACCCAAAACAATCTTTGGATCACTCCAAATCACACACCCCTGAACTCCAGAGACTGTCCCCTACAAGAGGAAATGTGCTGGTGCTGATCCAGTCCCTGGTTCTGGACCTAAGGCCTCGAATGTGGCCTCCCTCCAAGCACCCTGTATTAGACATGGCTTTGAATAAGGAAGTGGTGAAAATATAAGCCCTCTGAAACCCAAAACAATCTTTGGATCACTCCAAATCACACACCCCTGAACTCCAGAGACTGTCCCCTACAAGAGGACATGTGCTGGTGCTGATCCAGTTTCTGGTTCTGGACCGAAGGCCTCGAATGTGGCCTCCCTCCAAGCACCCAGTATTAGACATGGCTTTGAATAAGGAAGTGGTGAAAATATAAGCCCTCTGAAACCCAAAACAATCTTTGGATCAGGTTGGATAAAAATCAATGACTTTTTTAAAAAATCAAAAAAATCAGATTTTTTTATTTAAATCGGATTTTTTTTATTTAAATCGGATTTTTTAAATTTAAATTGGATTTTTTTAAATAAAATGCTTTTTGAGGAAAATATATTACCATCCAAAGGTTATTCCATCATGAAATAAAAATTAGTTTTTAATTATGTAGAATAAGAATAAAGTATGTTTAATTTTTTTGGTAAATAAATTCCATTAATCCATTCACAATGTCATGCTCTTCCAGAGCTTTTTGTAAGATTATTGGGCAGTTTCTCTGCCTACAAGATATTATCACAGATGCTTGGTTTTGCAGTTCTCAAAACTGAATTTGTGTCAGCTCAGCAGAGATCACATGCCTCTTCTTCACAGCAAAAATGTTGTAACATGAACAGAGTTGAGAAAAAGACCTTAATCCTATTGTTCTACAAACCTATGAAGACAGAATCAACCCCTTCAGTGCTAAGTTTCAAGAAGTTCAGTGAACAGAAACAATCTTTTTCTGATTGTTTGAATAGATCTGCACAAAAAGAAACTAAGTGTGAGGAGGGAGGGGCAAGCAGTACAAAATGAAAGTGGAACTTTTTGAGCACAATACTGCACAAGTCTTTGGATCTTTTGTGTGTATGATCTGAGGTTTATCACATTCGTTCCTTGGAGGAAAAAACCTATAATGGCAGCAGGCCGTAAAAGAGACCCAGTTTGGGAATACTTTAATGAAGTTCCTTTACCTATCGGTAAGGCAGGCATGCGTGCAAAATGCAGTATATCAAGAACTGACCTATTCTGATGACAGTTTGTGAACAAAATCGAGATAAAATAGATGGCACTGTCACGGCCAAAATCCTCAACATTGGGCTTAAGAGAAATGTTGAACATGCTGAGCATCCTGAAACCCATCTCTGAAGCTTTAAACAAAATACAGAAAAATAGCTGCTTTATTGTTGATGCTGTTGAAATTTGGAAGGAACTGAGTGAACACTTAAAAACAGAACTACACATGGACAGAATTAAATTACAAGCATTAAAAAAACGAATAGGACAAGCACTGTCTCCAGCTCATTTTTTGGCAAATATTGTCAATATCCAGTACCAGGGTCAAAACTTAAGTGCTGAGGAAGAGGAGTTAGCTATAATATGGGTATCCAGCAATCATCCATCTGTAATGCCAACTATAATAAACTTCAGAGCTAAGGAGGAACCATTCAAGAAAAATATGTTTGCTGAAGATATTTTAAAGAAAGTCACACCAGTGAACTGGTGGAAGTCACTTAAGCACTTGGATTTAGAGACTGTTCAAGTAATGATTTCACTTTTAACAGCAGTAGCTTCTTCTGCAGGCGTTGAAAGAATATTCTCTTCCTTTGGACTCATTCATTCTAAATTGAGAAATCGTTTGGGACCCGATAAAGCAGGAAAGCTTGTTTTTCTTTTCCAGATTATGAACAAAGAAGATGAAGATGACGAGTGAGCTACAGAGGACAGTATTTAAGTTTTTCATGTGTAGGCTGGGCTGACAGTCTAAGTTTCATAAAATATATATATATTTTTTAGCCAAATTAGTTAACAAACATGGATGTTTGTTTAAGCAAATAACATATGCTGTAATGTTATTGTTTCAGTTGAATAAATAAAACTATTTAAATTGTTATTATTAAGGTAATGATTATTTTTCTCCTTCCAATAAAGTACAACAGAAAAGTTGTCCAAATATGAATGATTAACCTAAACTGGGGATAAATCATCTCACAATAAATTAACTATAATGTGTTTCTAATAGTATTAAAATCAATATTTTATACAACTGTAAAACTAATATGAAAAGTTGTTATTCTAAAAATCTTCATCTACTTACATATTAAAGTTATACCAGCAAGAACTAGTCTTTATGTAGAAAACTATGATTTAAATCAAGCCTTACTGACTAGTGATATAAATCATGCTTTAAATCAGTTTGATTTAAATCAAATCTACCCTGCTCCAGACTGTCCCCTACAAGAGGACATGTGCTGGTGCTGAGCCAGTCTCTCCAAGCCTCCCTCCAAGCACCCAGTATTAGACATGGCTTTGAATAAGGAAGGGTTGAAAATATAAGCGCCCTGCAACCCCAAATAATCTTTGGATCACCCCAAATCACACACCCCTGAACTCCAGAGACTGTCCCCTATAAGAGGACATGTGCTGGTGCTGATCCAGTCTCTGGTTCTGGACCTAAGGCCTCGAATGTGGCCTCCCTCCAAGCACCCTGTATTAGACATGGCTTTGAATAAGGAAGGGGTGAAAATATAAGCGCCCTGCAACCCCAAATAATCTTTGGATCACCCCAAATCACACACCCCTGAACTCCAGAGACTGTCCCCTATAAGAGGACATGTGCTGGTGCTGATCCAGTCTCTGGTTCTGGACCTAAGGCCTCGAATGTGGCCTCCCTCCAAGCACCCTGTATTAGACATGGCTTTGAATAAGAAAGTGGTGAAAATATAAGCCCTCTGAAACACAAAACAATCTTTGTATCACCCAAATCACACACCCCTGAACTCCAGAGACTGTCCCCTACAAGAGGACATGTGCTGGTGCTGATCCAGTCTCTGGTTCTGGACAGATGGCCTCGAATGTGGCCTCTCTCCAAGCACCCTGTATTAGACATGGCTTTGAATACGGAAGGGATGAAAATATAAGCGCCCTGCAACCCCAAATAATCTTTGGATTACTCCAAATCACACACCCCTGAACTCCAGAGACTGTCCCCTACAAGAGGACATGTGCTGGTGCTGATCCAGTCTCTGGTTCTGGACCGATGGCCTCGAATGTGGCCTCTCTCCAAGCACCCTGTATTAGACATGGCTTTGAATAAGGAAGTAGTGAAAATATAAGCGCCCTGCAACCCCAAATAATCTTTGGATTACTCCAAATCACACACCCCTGAACTCCAGAGACTGTCCCCTACATGAGGACATGTGCTGGTGCTGATCCAGTCTCTGGTTCTGGACCTAAGGCCTCGAATGTGGCCTCCCTCCAAGCACCCTGTATTAGACATGGCTTTGAATAAGGAAGTGGTGAAAATATAAGCCCCCTGCAACCCCAAATAATCTTTGGATCACCCCAAATCACACACCCCTGAACTCCAGAGACTGTCCCCTACAAGAGGACATGTGCTGGTGCTGATCCAGTCTCTGGTTCTGGACCGATGGCCTCGAATGTGGCCTCTCTCCAAGCACCCTGTATTACACATGGCTTTGAATAAGGAAGTGGTGAAAATATAAGCCCTCTGAAACATAAAACAATCTTTGTATCATCCCAAATCACACACCCCTGAACTCCAGAGACTGTCCCCTACAAGAGGACATGTGCTGGTGCTGATCCAGTCTCTGGTTCTGGACCTGAGGCCTTGAACGTGGCCTGACTCCAACCACCCTGAATTAGACATGGTTCTGAATAAGGAAGTGGTGAAAATATAAGCGCCCTGCAACCCCAAATAATCTTTGGATCACCCCAAATTACACACCCCTGAACTCCAGAGACTGTCCCCTACAAGAGGACATGTGCTGGTGCTGATCCAGTCTCTGGTTCTGGACCAAAGACTTCGAATGTGGCCTGTCTCCAAGCACCCTGTATTAGACATGGCTTTGAATAAGGAAGTGGTGAAAATATAAGCCCCATGCAACCCCAAATAATCTTTGGATCACTCCAAATCACACACCCCTGAACTCCAGAGACTGTCCCCTACAAGAGGACATGTGCTGGTGCTGATCCAGTCTCTGGTTCTGGACCGAAGGCCTCGAATGTGGCCTCCCTCCAAGCACCCAGTATTAGACATGGCTTAGAATAAGGAAGTGGTGAAAATATAAGCCCCCGGCACCACCAAATAATCTTTGGATCACTCCAAATCACACACCCCTGAACTCCAGAGACTGTCCCCTACAAGAGGACATGTGCTGGTGCTGATCCAGTCTCTGGTTCTGGACCGAAGACTTCAAATGTGGCCTGTCTCCAAGCACCCTGTATTAGACATGGCTTTGAATAAGGAAGTGGTGAAAATATAAGCCCCATGCAACCCCAAATAATCTTTGGATCACTCCAAATCACACACCTCTGAACTCCAGAGACTGTCCCCTACAAGAGGACATGTGCTGGTGCTGATCCAGTCTCTGGTTCTGGACCGAAGGCCTCGAATGTGGCCTCCCTCCAAGCACCCAGTATTAGACATGGCTTTGAATAAGGAAGTGGTGAAAATATAAGACCCCGGCACCACCAAATAATCTTTGGATCACTCCAAATCACACACCCCTGAACTCCAGAGACTGTCCCCTACAAGAGGACATGTGCTGGTGCTGATCCAGTTTCTGGTTCTGGACCGAAGGCCTCGAATGTGGCCTGCCTCCTAGCACCCAGTATTAGTCATGGCTTTGAATAAGAAAGTGGCGAAAATATAAGCCCCCGGCACCCCAAATAATCTTTGGATCACCCCAAATCACACACCCCTGCATTCCAGAGACTGTCCCCTATAAAAGGACCTGTGCTGGTTTTACAGTATATCTTAATGGGAATAATAGGAAAGCGCCTAAAAAATAAACTCTAGTCCAGGCTCCAAATCTGAGCAGACCCGAGAGCTGGGCTGCTTTGAGAGAGAAACTGTTCCAAATACAAGCTTCTTGGAGGCAGCGGAAAAGGGAGCTTACAGCACCAGAACCACTTTGGGGGGCAGAAAGCTTATATTTCCCCCACTTTCCCCCACGTTCTTATACAAAGCAATATCTAATATAAGTTTTTTCCAGGCAGGCCACATAGGAGGCCTTAGGTGCAGAACCAGAGACTGGATCAGAACCAGCACATATCCTTTTGTAGGGGACAGTCACTAGAGTTCAGGGGTGTGTGATTTGGGGTGATCCAAAGATTATATGGGGTGCAGGAGGGCTTATATTTTTGCCACTTCCCTATTCAAAGCAATGTATAATACAAGGTTCTTGCAGGCAGGCCACATTCGAGGCCTTCGGTCGAGAACCAGAGACTGGATCAGAACCAGCACGTCTTCTTGTAGGGGACACTCTCTGGAGTTCAAGTCTGTGAGATTTGGGGTGATTCAACGATTATTTGGGGATGCAGAGGGCTTTTATGTTTCTCACTTCCTTATTGGCAGCAATGTCTAATATAAGGTTCAGGGAGAAAGGTGAAATAGTAAGCCTCAGCTCCAGAAGTAGAGACTGGATCGGAACCAGCACATGTTTTCTTGCAGAGGGCAGTCTCTGGAGTTCGGGTCTGTGTGAGATGGGGTGATCCAAATATTGTTTTTGATGCATAGAGGGCTTTCATTTTCCCCAGTTTCTTATTTACAGCAATGTCTGATAGAACGTTCTGGGAGGCAGGCCAAATAGGAGGCCTCAGCTCTGGAAGCAGAGACTGGATCAGCACCAGCACATGTCCTCTTGTAGGGGACAGTCTCTCGAGTTCAGGGGTCTGTGATTTGGGGTGATCCAAAGATTATTTGGGGTTGCAGGGGGCTTATATTTTCACCCCTTCCTTATTCAAAGCCGTGTCTAATACAGGGTGCTTGATGGCAGGCCACATTTGGGGCCTTAGGTCCAGAACCAGAGAGTGGATCAGCACCAGCACATTTCCTCTTGTAGGGGACAGTCTCTGGAGTTCAGATCTGTGTGATTTGGGGTGATCCAAATTTTTTTTGCTGCAGCTGCCGCCCCTTTCTTCTTATTGAATTGTTCTGGGGGCATCCTATTTTGAAGCTGTTTACTCAAGATCTGGGTTTTGTAGGATGACCCAGTATAGGTCCACTTAGAGTGCCGTGTCTTCTGAATATGGAGGTGTATAATATGTGCCCCTGCAAACTTCATTTTGGAGTTTAGAGCTTTTCAGTTTTCCCACAATATTTTTCTTTGGCTTTGCGAATAATGAATAAGGAATAAGGAACTGCGAATAGGGAACTGGGAACTGGGAACCAACTTCAGCTTCGTAAATTGCAGTCGCTTTTAAAGTATTTATCTGACATTGAAATAAAGGAGTACATTTTGCATCAGAAAATCTTAATATGGGGGGCTATGCTTGAAGCTGGAGTTGCCAGCTCTGGGTTGGGGAATTCCTGGAGATTTGGGGATGGGGTCTGGGGATGGTAGAATTTAGACATGGGACGGAACTCAGAAATGATGTGATGCCACAGATTTCACCCTCTTTTACCTAAGGGAACTGATCTTTGTAGTGTGAAGATCAGTTCTAATTCTGGGACACCTACTTGTTGCACTGTTTTGTTGAGCTTGTGAAAGTAAAGTGAGTTTAAGTGACTAATTTTTGGTAGAGTTTTAAAATGTTGTAACAAACAAATTTTGTATTTGATGAGATTGTTCAAACTTCTGATCTTGCTCTCTCACTGGGTATTTCCTAGGCCCAAGATACTTGTCATATCTATCCCACCCAAGCTCCCATATGATGCATATATTGTGGCTCTCATTGCCCTGTGCCAAAATGTCCAGGTCCTCTCCACTGGCGCCTACACGGCTAGGCCCAGGCCTTCTTTGCAAGGCCCCAGACCTGGGAAGATCTTGCTGCTTTCCACTCCCAAGTACACGCCACCACTCTTCCCCATCTTTTTTCACAGACAACCCTGCCCATCCACATCACTAGTTCCCCCCTAGTATCCACCCTGGCTGTCTTCCCTCATTTCATTCCTACTCATCATCCATATGCCTAGTTCCTCCTTCTCTCTCCCTCCTTACCCAAATCCACTCTTCTCACCCTCCATTCCTGCCCTTTGCCCTTTCTTTTAATCCCAACAGTTTCCTCTCCTATTCTTACTTACACATAGGCCTTCCCATCAGTCCTTGCTTCTCAGGCAGGCATTTTCTTTTCACTCCACCCACCACACTTCTGGTCCCTCCTAGAGCATTCCTTTTATATTCCCTTATTACCTTAAGGTTGCCAACCTCCAGGTGGTGTCTGGAGCTCTCCTGGAATTACAACTGATCTCTGAGCTACAGAGATCAGTTCTCCTGGACAAAATGACTGTTTTGGAGGGTGTACTTTATGAGATCCCTCCCCTTCCCAAACCCCACCCTCTCCAGGCTCCAGCTCAAAAATTTCCAGGAATTTCCTACGGTTGCCAGACGGTTTCAATCCAAATACTGGACACACTCCATGTTTCTCATGCGTGCACAGAGTGCATGTTCTCTAGATGCCCCAACAATGTCACTTCTGGTTGAAGACTAGAATCTGTGGGGTCTCAGTGAAGTCAAAATCGGCCCCAAACAGCATTTTTGCACATAACTGTAACCCTGCATATTCACATGTAAATCCTTTGGAGTTCAGGGGATCTTACAGCCTAGTTTAGGATTGCAGCCAAAGTTATGCTGTTTCAGTTATGCTAGAATAAGAAACATGCCTCATATCATGTATAGAATGCCTCCCCCTCCCCGCCCTCTCGCCCCCAGTTCATATCTAGTCTTCTCCTTTCCCCATCTAACTTTTATCTATTAGCTTCATTCAGTATGATGTTGTAACATTCCTGTGTTGGGGATAGGGAAGAAAGTGAGGGTTGAATGATATCAACATGCATCCCCATCCTACCACTCAATTATCCAACTCAAGCAGGCGCCATCACTCACTGTAGCAATTAACTTGAAAAGGGCAATGATTGCAAGAGGGAAGGGGATTGCATGGTAAATTTGAGTAAGCTTGCTGCTGGCTTGAGATGAAGAATGTGATCCTGGCTGAGGTGACTTGGCAGTCAATTGGCTGCTGGGTGGAAGTGAAGGGGGGTGGAGACAGAGAGGCAGAGCCTGACTGCTGCTCTCCTTGGCAAGGGCCTGTGCTTTTGTGCCCCACAGCAGCAGACTGGCACAGGGGGAGAAGGGCAGAGACAGGGAAGCAGAGCCCCTAAGCCTGAGCCCGAGACCTTCTCCCCTCCTACCAAATACCAGCAAGCCACACAGTGTCATCAGCAGCTGTAGCAACCTACTGGCACTAAAATTCTTGTGTGCCCAGGCACAGCAGCAGCTAACACCACTGCACATTTTACTTGCCTCAGCTGCTCTTCCTCCCCACCAAGCAAAAATACCAGACATTTAAATGTCTAGTATTTTCTTTGAATATTTCCCAGACAGTCCAAGAAAATACCAGGTTGTGAAAACTGGACACTTGGCAACCTTAGAATTTCCCAACATGGAGCTGGCAGCCTTATCACACTAGCAGTTATAAGGAATGATTTGAAATCTGTTTCTTCATAGTTCATTTATTGCTTTCTTCATAACTAAATTTTTTGTGAGCTGAAGTATTGTGTATGTGACAGAAATCATTATGTTTCTGATTGGTATGTAAATTAGTAGCTGCATATAAATGAGTGGTTCCTTTGTATAACAAGCTTCTCTTCCATTCAACTGTATATAGGATCATTTGCTCATAATAACCATTTTAGCCTTAAAAGAGCCAAGTTTAGTGGTCATAGAAATGTGGGTGCCCTATTCAAAACCTGAATAGCTCTTAAATAACTTTTATTTAAAGGGGGAGAAAGAATGGGTTCAGAACTGGGAATTTTAAACAGAACTGTGTGAATAAAAAAAATATATTGAGCAGTCCCAAAGTCAGGGTGAAAAGAGAAGTATATTTAGTCTGTGGGCTCTGACTCATAAACTGCAGACATGGCGAGGTCTCTTTTCTTCACATGTTCTGAGAAGCCACTTTTCTTCATAGTTACAGCAGGAAAAGTTCCATTAACATTCAGGATCAAAAGGCACCCATACTTGAAGATGGCCACTCTTCTGCCAACTGCCTTTTTCTGTCTCCAGAGGCTTCCCATCCTCTCAGACTTCTTCAGAGATTATCCACTCCCTCAGGGGAAAAACATCTCACCTTTTCCCCTGTTTCTCCTTTGCAATTCCACCTCCCACCCCAGCAATCACTTTCCCATCCTTTCTATAAAAATCCCCTCCCTCTAGAAGGCAGTGTTTCCAGAACAAGGCCCACTGTGAAGATAAAAACCCGTCACATGCCACTTCCATGCAGTTTAGGGATTCTTCCCCTGAAGTGCTACTGTGTCTGAGGACTCGTCCTAAGATAAATGTTCAGATCCATACTTTTCTCTGCAAACATTAATTCCATTTCTGACAAAAATGCAGCTGTTAAGTTCCAAAGATACTCTGGCGAATACTCTGGTTGTTTGCTTCTCTTCCAAAGATACTCTGGTGAATAAGAATGAGCCATTTTCTTCAGCACTTTTCAGAGAGGATTGGTACTTGATTACATAAATATTTATTAAACATTTTCTGGCAATATATAAAAATTGTGGTATTCATGAGATTTCCATTGAAACTGAGCTTTAGTTCAATCTTTTCCACAGTGAAAATGCGTGTGCACATGTATCTATCTGTTGGTGTCCATGATACTAAAGTCGGGGGAGGGGAACAAAATACTTCTTTTCTCCCCACCCCGCTGATAATTGGACTGAGGTTTCACAAAAAGCTGCCAAGCCCTACCTCCTTCCCTGCAACCATACTGGCACGAAAGACACGCTGAACCCAATCAGCCCACCCTCTATCCCTGAAGTGATTGCTGGAGAGAGTGAAATGAACTTGAGAAAAGCAAGCCATCAACTAGGCTAGATCCACACATAATTGGGTATTGTTCTATTGTACATATTAACGTCCTGTATTTTTTGCATGGCATTTTACTCAGCTGGCATAGGCCCCAGAACTGATCATCAGAGAGTACCAGCCAAGCTGAAAGGAGGCAAACATTAGGTTGCTTGTTTCTTTTCTGTGAATAAGGATCCCTGCTCCAGAGGTATCTTCTCTGCCTTCTGCTGTGAAGGAGATTGTCAAGCAGCATGAGGAAGCGTGCATTACTTTTGTCCATAGTGGACAAGAGACAACATGCTGTTATGGTCCCTGCCTTTTCTTTTGTTTTTGCAATAGGAGGGGCCACTAACATCAATAGTCAAACTCTGGTATTCCACCCATCTCAGTTTTCTGCAGGTAGATAAAATCAATGCATCTTATAGTATCTAACTTTTTTAAAAGGCAGCTGAGCAATTCAGGACATAAAGAAATAACATACAATATGTAAAATCTAAACATTACTTAAATGAATCAAAGATTTTTACTATATCATTCCCCTGGCCTCCACCTGGTACCACATGTGTAAATCGTCAATACTAAAGCAAAAGTTTTTTAATTCACTAAAGCATCTGCAAACAGAGATCTACTAACAGGGAGAGGAGTTTGTTTTGTTTGGCAAAAGCACAGGAGGAAACAGTTACTACCCTTCATTCCCTTGCCACACCCAGCCCTAATCCATACGTGGCTCCTGCATGGCTTTTATTAACATTTTCATAACTTTCAAAAGCAGCAAGATGGCTCATTGTATTCCAGACATTTCTCAGGTTCAGTTCCTGTTACAGTCACCTTCCTTTCTCAAGAAAACAAAGGGAGAAAAATCCCTAGATCTGAGCAGAGAAGCTTAAGGTACAATAGATGTGGGAGGGTGGGGGTTGATGAGGGAGAAAGTGGGGAAAGGTTATTGTTTGCCTTTGTACCTTCAACAGACAAACTCTGCCATAAGAATATAAGTAGAGCCTTGCAGGTTGAGACCAATAGGCCATCTAAACCAGTATACTGATTCATATAGCAGTCAACCAGTTTCCCTGGAGAGCCAACAACAGTATATAGAGGACATGCTGCTCCTGGTACTGGTACACAAGAGGTTTAAAACCTCAGTATACAGAAGTTTCCTTACTTATCATGGCTAGTAGTTATCTATGGACCTTCCCTCCATGAATCTTTTTAAACCCCTTTTACAGCCATCTACACTCGTGGCCATCACTGGCAGTGAATTCTACAGTTTAATTACTAGTTGGGTAAATTTAGCCTTTTGTCTGCCCTGAACATATTGCCCATCAACTTCATTGGGTGCCCCTGAGTTCTAGTATTCTCTACTCCATTGATAATTTTATAAACCTCTATCATGCCTCCTTTAGTCATCTTTTTTCTAGACTAAAAAGTCCCAGATTCTTCATCCCGCCATAGGGATGAGGGTGCCCCAAACCGGCCAACCACAAGGGATGCCTATCGTTGTCCCAATAGGGACAGGAGTACAAATGGGCCATCTGCAACCAGGGGGTTCCACAGTATACCCCCCTTGAAGAGTATCGGGGGTTCAAGCGCAAACCTTTTGACCACAGTACAGAGTGGTGCCTTAAGCCGCTCCTATGGCTTATGGAGCAAATGGAGCATGTCAAATACCCTTCATGGCGCAGGGACATGTTCAGCCACCACCACCCCCTGAGCTGCCCCAATCCAGCAGCTGGCAGGGCATCAGAGAGTAGGAGCTCCCGGAGCGTGATGGCTGCAAGGATGGTTCAAATTGGAAGCCAAGTTTGATGAAAAACCCGGAGACTTGGGATTTTTTATAGTACAAACCATGGCATTTTTCCAAGTTTGGGGACATTTGTTTCCTACAGAGCACAGTCGAGTGAGCCATTTAGGATCTCAACTAGGGGGCCTGGCAGCTGAGTGGTATGTAACTTTGCATGACATGGGAGCACCTGAGCTGTATGATTTAAATGCTTTTGTGTATGCGCTAAGAGCCCAATTTGAAGACCTGTCAGAAGGAGAAAGGGCTTGAACAAGACTCAGAACCATAAGACAAGGGTCCAGAACTATAAGATAATATGCTGCCGAATTCAGGCAATTAGCCACCAAAGTTCAGGACTATCATGAAGGAGTTAAAATTGATCTTTTCTGAAACAGATTAAATGCTGACCTGCTAGATAGAACATTAATGCAGGACAACCCACAGACTCTGTTAGGGTGGATCAAATTAGCATGCAAAGTTGAAAACAGAAGCCAAGTGGTGAAACTCGTATGAATGCAACAACATGCAGGGGCGAGGAGGCCCACCACCACAGAGAGGGGATGTACCCCGCTAGGGCCAAGGCCCCCCATCCCAGGAACCGGGAGAGAATTGAGATGGAGACAAGGACTGTGGCGGAACGCGCGCTGGCTCTCAGTCCGGGCAACTGAGCCGCCGTCAATGGCCTGCTAGCCCCGCTATCCGCCTCCCACCATCCCTGGTGGGCATGGCTCACACTCTTCGTCACTGCCACCACTCACTGAATTGTACACCGCCTGACTGAGGGGCAGTGAGACCCCTCTGGCTGAATTTCCCTACTGGGAAGTGAATTCCCCAATCTTTGGGTGGGCCCTGGAGAACTGGCAACCCACCAAGGTCTGGCCTGATCAGGTTCTCCTGGGCTCCCTCCCTCCCTGTAGCATGCCAAGTGGGGGAGCTTACGTAGTCAGAGCACCACAAGGTTCTTTATATTCAAAAAAGTATAATTTATTAACTATATACAGAGCACTATATACAAAGCAGGTAAAGGCACAACACATAGGGGTAGACCCCCCTGTTCAGAACTCATAGGGCAGAAAATCAAACTGAAGAGAACCGCTGTCTGCTTTCCCTACCACACTGCTCCCTACTCTACCTTAAGGGGGGGTGGTCTGAGGGAAGGTTCACCCTTTACTTCCTTTCTGCTGCCTCCCAGGCCCTCCACACTTAGGGCCTAGGCACCCGGGTTTCACCCAGCAACAGGAGCCTCTCCTTCTTCAACCAAGAAGGAGGCTAACTGAAGTTTTTTTCCCCTCAGGATTGGCTGAGTCTCTCAATTCCGGCTCCACCCCTTATTTTTCCTGCACTTTCCTGGCCCGGGGCAGCTGGGAGTTGATTCTGAATAAAGAACTTTGCTCAAATCGCTCTCCCCCTAACAGACTTGCTAAAAACCAAGGGGAGGGGAACGCAAGAGAAAAGGCCTAGTGCTAAATTGAATTGTACTGTGGAATGCCAGGAAGCTTTTGAAAAGCTGAAAAAGTTGTTTATTTCAGAACCCGTTCTACAGCACCCAAATGAGAACCGAAAAATTGTGGTTCAGGTAGACGCGAGCAATAGTGCCAAGGGGGGCATTTTATTGCAAGTAAATAAAGAAGGGAAGTTGTACCCCTGTGCATACATTTCTAAAAAAATCTCTGAGACAGAACGCAACTGGAACGTGTAGGAGAAGGAAGCTTTTGTGGTGAAATTTGCACTCACCACCTGGTGACATGGGTTAGAGGGGGCTAAAATTCCTTTTGAAGTATGGACTGATCATAAAAACTTAGAAGCGTTAGGCAACCCCCGTAAACTGAACGCCAAACAGTTAAGGTGGGCAGAATTCTTTTCCAAGTTCAACTTCACATTGAAGTACCTCCCTGGCCGATCAAATTTCCTTGCAGACATACTTTTACACATGCCCCAACATGACAGCCGACACGCAGCCAAGCTGCAAAAACATAAAGAAGCACAAAACTTGATATCTCAGAATGGGGAGAAAAGATAAAAGCTGAAACAGAAAGGGAGGAGGAAAATGTGCCCAAAGCCAATCTGAAACAGGAGGGAGATGGCCACTGGTACAGAATGGGCAAATTATACATGCCAGCCAGCTTAAGGAAAGAAATTTTACAACAATGTTATGATGCCAAAACAGCTAGACATTTTGGGTATCTTAAAACTCTACACTTAGTACAAAGACAGTTTTGGTGGCCAGCAATGAGAAAAGATGTTTCTCAATATGTATCCTCATGCCCAGTGTGTATAATGGGTAAATCTAGGAGAGTAAAACGCCCTGGACTATTGCAACCCTTAGTGTTTGAGGCCTTAGTGTTTGAGGCAAAATGAGCGGGCCGGTGACCCCCCCCCCCAGCACATCCTCATTGGTGAGGAATTGGGAGTCTGTCTGGAGCAGCTGGTGGGCTGTACAGTAGCCAGTGGTGAGGGCAGACTGCCGCATGGCTCCCCTGTACAAGTAAGGCCTTCCTTCTGTACTGCGAGGTGCTGCAGACTTGGAGGGGGAACTATTTGCCTGGCCGCCAGGTACAGCCATTCATCAGATCCCCAGTGGTGTCCTCCAATCCTCTAGCCTTGCTCTCAAAAGCGAGCGCTGCTAGCTGGCTTCTTATGGACTTGACCACTAGCCCCTTACCTTTCTGCTCGACACAAAATCGCATAAGGTGCTTCAACAGTATGGGCCATACCTGCAGCAGTCTTGCATCATGCCTAAAGCCTGAACATTTATGCAGTGCATGGCTGTAAGACCGCCAAGTACTAGGGGCAATAGCCAATTGGATGGCCCTTTGCGCCTCTACCATCCAAGGCTCCACAGCTCCTGGGGCATCTGAGCCAGCCGCAAGTCGGCCTCCAGGGCAAGCTGCCAAAACTGTTCCATCTGCAAGTGAGACAGAGCATCTGCCACGCCATTATTTATACCCGGAACATGTCTTGCCAAAAATAAAATCCCACATGAATGCTCCTAGACTTGTTTCAAACTTCCACAAATGTTATCCTGACAAACATGGCCCTTGAGGAGGGGGGCCATATTTGGGGAGGCAGAATGTCATGTCTGTGCCTCATCCATGCCACTACTTAATGCTGACCTGTTGTTTGCTGACCTGTTGTTTCTGAACCAATGTTTCAGGCTATAGCTTGATGTCATATTGCCAATGCTATAACTGTTTCCTTTCACAGGCTTATTGAAGCCGCAGGTGCCTTATCTAATGGACTGTAGAAACTTTCAGTGCTTCTGACCTTGTATACTGCTCACTCCCATGCACTGCTATGTCTCAACATTGATCTCTTGCTTTTCTCAGTGTCTCGACTTGATAGTACAAATATGTGAGAGACAGGATGAGTTCGTGCCAAAAGTCCTGTTTTACTGTTGGGAGGGGGAAGGAGCAAATATGTGTGTTAAAGGGAAGGATTTTTCCACAGGTTACTATTCCTGTCAACCTGTTCTTACTGCTTAGATGCTTACCTTGCTTCTGAGTAATTCTATGGACATATCTGTGGAAATGATCTGATTTCTGAATAAAGCCATTTAACCAAGAGCCTGGATTTCTTGCTACAATGGTACAGGGATCTATCCGCCATAGCCTGTCATCCACAGCCTGACAATAGTGCACAACCTTTCTAGGGTCCATTTCAATGCGAATCTCTCACATGAACCTGCCGAAGTACCCACCACACCACCCTTCCTTCAATCCAACTCCACCTCACTCCTCTTGCAGCCATCACCTCTTACTGCCCCCAAGAAGCCTCCTGGCAGATGTAGTGCAGGATATACCGATGCTAAAAGGAGGAAGCAACTTAGAGATGCGGCAAAGAAATATGCACATCGTACTCCTGCAGTGCACTGAACAGTAGTGGCCAAGTACCAGCAAGTCCTGAGTCCAAGGGAAAGGTGAGCATTCCTGCAGTCCTGAACACAGTAGTGACGACCCTAGCAGACCTAATAGCCACAATATATCCTGATATCGTCACTATCATGAAGAAATCCATGGACAGGCTGTGCAAGTGTGCCACTCTGACCCCCATGAAAGACAAGGCTGCCATCATTAATGAAACACAACTTGTCTTTCATGGGGGTCAGAGTGGCACACTTGCACAGCCTGTCCATGGATTTCTTCATGATAGTGACGATATCAGGGTATATTGTGGCTATTAGGTCTGCTAGGGTCGTCACTACTGTGTCCAGGACTGCAGGAATGCTCACCTTTCCCTTGGACTCCCTCGAAGGGGCAGAAATGGAGTATAGATCTGTGGACTCAGTAGTGCAAATGGATGATGCGGTCCACTACCCTGTGGAGTTCCTCAACATGCTCAACCTTCCTGGCTTCCAAGCCCACAAGGTTCTCCTCAAGGTGGGGGCTCCAAAGTGGGGGGAAACCACCAATGAGGTCTACAAAGAGGTCCTTCAGTAGAAAAATAAGGTTGTATGTATTTTTCACTTGATTTCTTGCTCTACAATCTTTCCCTTTTAAAAATCTCTTCAATAAATGCTACATTTCAAAATTCACTTAATCGGTTTTAGGCATCAACATGCTTCACTTTATTCAAACACTTTTGTGAAACTCAGGTACTATGCTATTATACTACAAAACCAACTCAACCCGCCCCCCCAAACCAAAAACATTACTTACCCATAAATATTATAACTGGATCTGGGACTTCCGGTTTGGGATTCATGGAGGTCTAACGCAGCTCCATTTGTGGAGCTGACCGGACTGCCGTTTTAACCGGCCGGAGGGGTGAAAATAACCCGCGGCCGACTGCTCTCAGGCGGGGAGCAGGCAAAGAACGCTCAAGACCCTAGGGTGAGCTAGATCTCGGACGAGGGGGGGCTCTACTCAAGGAGTCTCCCCCCCGATCCTTGAGGTCCCACCTTGCGACGGGTCGGCTATAATCTCTGCGGCAGTTTTGGGGCCAATTCGGCTGGCATAAGACCTACATACCCAAGCTTCGATCGGGGAGGGAAGTCGAGAGGAGAATTTAAGATCGAAACAGCGATTACAACCCGAGAAAGTTGAAGAGAAGGTAAAGATCGCTATCTCTTGAAACGGGACAGATTGATAAAAACAGAGAGGAAAGAAAGTAGATTTTTAAACTGCAACAGACTAGTGAAAAGGAGGTGAAGACTCGGCAGGAGTTGTATTTTAAAAGAGACTAAGTTTAAAGAAGTTATTACAAAAATCGGACTATTGTTTTGAATACCTGTGGTTTTGGAGCTGTGGGAAAAAGACACCATCGCGAGACCTGCTGTGGGAAGACGGGAGACAGGAAGTGCGTAACAACAATAGAGTGGCTGGAGGGAAGCGGCCCTTGCCGACGGACAGGAAGTAGGGAATCGCCATTTTTGAAAGGGGAAGGGTCGCGGCTTCAGCGGAAGAGGAAGTAGGCCATCTTGGATTACAATAACATAGAGAAACCATAGAGAAAAGACGCCCGACATTTTGGATACAAAAAAATTAATTTTGGCAAAGATTGGGACATTTGAAAAAAAGGAAAACGTTTAATTATACGCCACGGAGCTAAGGAAGAGAGCAGATTCGTGGGAGCGAGCTAAAGCAAGCCCCACGATGTCGAAAAAAGAGTGGCAATCGGCAATAGAAAATTTGGACAAAAAACTTATAGACATGATGAAAGAACTTAAGGACACGAAATTGGAGCTTATTAAAGAGGTCAAAGAAGTTACACAGACAGTAAAGTCGGAGCTGTCAGAAGTGAAAAAAGGCGTGGAAACGATTAGTAGTGAATTACAAGGAACGCAGCAGAGAGTTAAAACAGTAGAAGACGCGATGGAGAATTTAATAGACACGCAACAAACAGAGATGAGACTGGTGAAGGGGAGGATGTCAGTTGCAGAAACTAAACACATGGAGAAGCAGCTTCGTTTTCGTGGTCTGCCAGAAGTGGAAGGGAAGTCAGCGCAAGAACAGATGACTGAGGTGTTGGCTGAATACCTGGGGAAGGAGGAGGAGGAAATTGTGGCTATCCTAGATGTGGCGTACCGTGTGAACTCGAGAATTGCAACCCAGAGGAAACTACCAAGGGATGTGATTGTGCAGTTTACAACTAGAAACATGAAAGAGAGGATTGTGACAAAACAATTTCAAGATCCATTGGAGATTGATGGCAAGACGATTATCATAATGAAGGAACTGCCCAGATCAGTGTTACTGGACAGGAAAAAATATAGAGTGCTAATTCAGACTTTGAAGGACATGAATATCAGGTACAGATGGGAGTTACCGGAAGGAGTGTCCTTTGAGTTTGGAGGGGCAAAAAAACGCATCAGATCTGAGCGGGAGATGGAGAGATTTATTAAGGACAATGAAAAAGACTTACCAACAAAACCATGAATATGGAGTGTAAAGTATTATCTTGGAATGTAAATGGACTAAACTCACCGAATAAGAGGAAAAATATTTTTCATTGGCTACTAAAACAAAAATGTGATATTGTTTGTTTGCAGGAGACCCATATTAGAAAACAGGATGTAAAATATTTAAAATCTGGAAAATTGGGCAAAGAATTTGTAGCGGCCTCCAACAAGAAAAAAAGAGGAGTGGTGTTGTACATAAAAGAGGAGCTGCAGCCAAAATTTGTTATGAGAGATGTGGAAGCTAGATTTGTAGCAGTGGAATGTAATTGGAATTTAAAGAGAGTGTTGGTAGTCGGACTTTATGCACCTAACGGTGCAAAGGAAAGCTTCTTTGAGGATTTAAGGAAGCATTTAGACGATCTTGTATATGACCAGATAATTCTTGCTGGAGATTTCAATGGAGTGACAGATTTGGAACTAGACAAAAAGACTACAACAGCACAAAAGAAAAGAGGACTATTGCCAAAGCTTTTTTTTGAGTTGATTCAACAAGAGACTCTCGAAGACGTATGGAGGAGAGAATATCCTAAAACCAGACAGTTTACTTTTTATTCTGCAAGGCATCTTACATTATCAAGAATTGATATGATCTGGGCCTCAAAGGACTTAGCGTTATGGACTAAGGAGGTAGAAATAATGCCGATGGTAGGCTCAGATCACAACCCAATTATGTGGAAATTTGGAAAAAGGAGAAAAAGGAAAGCCTGGAGAATAAATGAGGACTTGTTACAGGAAAGTGAGAATATGGAAATATTGAGAAGAGAGACAAAGTTTTTTATACAATACAACGTGAATAAAGAAGTACCAACCAGTAAAGTTTGGGACGCGTACAAGGCGGTTGTAAGGGGCATACTAATGGACTTAAATGGCAGAGCAAGGAAAAAGAAAGAGGAGAAAAGACAAGAGATTGAGGAGAAAATAAAGGCCAAAGAAGCACAGTTAAAAAAGAGACCAGGGAAAAAGAAAATACATCAGGAAATCAAAATTCTTCAAGAACAGCTAACAGCAATGAGTAATAAAGAATTGGAGTGGAACCTTAAAAGACTGAATCAAAAAGCGTTTGAGGGTGCTAATAAACCTGGGAAATATTTGGCATGGCAATTGAAGAAGAAAAGGGAAAAGAAAATAATAAATAAAATCTGTGAAGAAAATAAAACGTACCTGGAACAGACTACCATTAGTAGAGCCTTTTATAAATTCTATGCTAAGCTGTATAATAAAAAAGAAGTAAACAAAGAATCAATAGCATCATATTTGGAGAAAACCAAACTTCCAGAGATCTCGGAAGCTTGGAGAAATAAGTTGAACAGTGAAGTAACTGATGAGGAAATAAGTAAGGCAATACAATCCGCAAATCTAGGAAAGGCGCCAGGGCCAGATGGACTTACGGCTAAATTTTATAAGACAATGGCCAATGAACTGGCACCATTCCTAAAAGAGGTGATGAACGGAGTTTTTAGGGATCAAAGGATTCCAGACACTTGGAGCGAAGCGAATATATCATTGATCCCAAAAGAGGGCCAAGATCTGACTAACGTGAAAAATTACAGGCCTATATCATTACTTAACAATGATTATAAAATTTTTGCGAAGATATTGGCGGAGAGACTGAAGGGGTGGCTCTCGGAAGTCATAGAGGAAGAACAAGCAGGCTTTTTGCCAGACAGACAAATAAGAGACAATTTAAGGACAGTGATCAATGCTATTGAATACTATGACAAGCGTTGTGATAAAGAGGTTGGTTTCTTCTTTGTAGACGCTGAAAAAGCGTTTGACAATTTAAACTGGGATTTTTTGTTTGCCACTATGGAAAAGCTACAACTGGGAGAAAGATTCATCAGAGCAATTAAAGAAATTTATAGAGACCAGACTGCAGCAATTGTAGTGAATGATGAACTGACCAAGAAATTGACGATTAGTAAAGGAACAAGACAAGGTTGCCCGTTATCTCCATTGTTGTTCATTTTAGTATTGGAGATTCTGATGATACAAATACGACAAGATGAGGAAATACGAGGAATAAAAATAAAGGACTATTCATACAAGGTTAGAGCATTTGCAGATGACATAATGTTAATTGTAGAAGATCCATTGGAGAACATGCCAAAAGTGATAGATAAGATCAAGGAGTTTGGTGACTTGGCAGGTTTCTTCATTAACAAAAAGAAGTCAAAGATATTATGCAAAAACATGACTAAGCAGAAATAACAATTGTTAATGGAAACAACGGATTGTGAAGTAACTAGTAAGGTGAAATACTTGGGAGTTGAGCTGACTGCAAAAAATATAGATTTGTTCAAGAATAATTATGAAAAATTATGGACTCAGATAGAGAGAGACTTGATCAAATGGAATAGATTGAACTTGTCATGGTTGGGCAGGATTGCAGCAGTTAAGATGAATGTGTTACCAAGAGTAATGTTTTTGCTACAGACAATACCAATCATCAGAGACTCTAAACAATTTGAAAAATGGCAGAGGAAAATATCAGATTTTGTTTGGGCAGGCAAGAAGTCTCGAGTGAAAGTAAAAGTTCTACAAGATGCAAAGGAAAGAGGCGGAATGCAACTGCCCAACCTGAGACTTTATCATGATGCAATCTGCCTAGTTTGGTTAAAAGAGTGGATGACATTAAAGAATAAGAAACTATTAGCCCTAGAGGGATATAAAAAAAATTTTTGGATGGCACGCATACCTATGGCATGAAAAAGTAAAGGTCAACTCGATGTTCCTGCATCACTTTGTAAGGAGAAGTTTATATATAATCTGGAAGAAGTACAGAATTTACTTACAAGAAGGAACCCCCTTGTGGGTAGTTCCATACGAGGTGATAGATCCGAGAGCTGTTGATAATGAACAACAATGTTTAACATACAGAGATATAACTAAAATTGAAGTATCTAAACTTAGAATAAAGACGCAAGAGGAACTATCACCTAATTATGATTGGTTCCAGTATAGACAGATTAGAGACTTATATAACTCGGACTCTGCAAAAGGGGGCATACGAACAGAGAACTCGGAACTAGAGCAGACCCTTCTTAAAGAAGACAGGAAAAGAATATCCAAGGTATACCAAGTACTGTTGAAATGGTATACAGAGGATGAGATAGTTAAAACACAGATGGTGAAATGGGCTATAAATTTCAATAAAGAAATAACAATGGAGGCATGGGAATACTTGTGGAAAACTACAATGAAGACAACGACATGTATTAATATTAAAGAGAACATTTACAAAATGATCTATCGTTGGTACATGACACCAAAGAAGATTGCGCTAGGGAACTTGAACACTTCTAATAAATGTTGGAAATGTAGGAAGCATGAGGGCTCCCTCTATCATATGTGGTGGTCGTGTGAGGTAGCTAGGCAGTTCTGGGGGGAAATAATAAGAGAAATGAGTGAAATTTTACAGTTTCAAATAAATAAGAACCCAGAACTCCTGCTGCTAAACTTGGGAATGGAGGGAATTCCAGCCCATCATAGGACGTTGATATTTTATATGACTGCAGCAGCTAGACTTTTGTATGCGCAGAAATGGAAAGTACAAGAAGTGCCAACTATTGAAGATTGGATCTACAAATTGCTGTATATGGCTGAAATGGACAAGATGACAAGAAAACTGAGAGATCTGGACTCAGGGCAGTTTAACACAGACTGGGAGAAGCTGAAACAATATCTGGAGAAGAAGTGGGAGGTGGGAGGAAAACTGTGGCAGTTTGAAAACTACTGAAGTACAATAAAAGTATAAAAGAGAGGGGTGACTTTACCGGGGGAGGAAGAGAAATGTGAATTTATAAGCAGTTAGATTAATTGATTGAGATATATATAGATATGCAAAGGTTAATTGATAGAATATTGATAGAGAATAATTAATGGTTTAAACATGAGGATTGAGTAATTAACAATATTTTCTTTCTTTGATAAGATTTATATGCACCAAACTGAATGTATAGAAGAGTTAAATCGACTGATTATGTGATGAGTTATATAGAAATACCATAAAAAGAAGAAATGAGTAATATATAGAGAACAAATCAAATTGTTTGATTTAAATGTGGGAAATTTTTATGGTTTATGATATATAGAAATATTCAAAACTGGAAAATGGGATAAATTGTTTATCTAAAGAAGTATAGTTTGGATGTATAATAAGTAAAAGAGTTAAAGATGTACTGCTTAATATAATGGAGAATATATATTTGTTTTAGACAGAGGAAGTTAATAGAAGTAAGGGAAAAGGGACAGAGGGTGGGAAAGCTGTTGGAAGTCAACAAAAGGGGGGAAAGGGAGGGGGTTAGAAACGAAAAATTAGGGGAAAATTGAATGTAATGTAAAAATATTAATGTTCTAACCCAATAAAAAAAATTTTTAAAAAAAAAATATTATAACTGGATCTAAAGTAGTCAAATACCACAGCAAAGCACAGGCGTCAAGCTAGTGTTGTATATAAAAAAGGATTCTCAGCCTGTTTTATATCTCTCACTTTTCCCCCTCTGAAAATAGTTTTTTTCCAATTAATTTCAAGTGCTCCTTGTTTGCTTCCATGCCCACCCTTATCTTATCAGACGTATCTTCCAGATACGCTATCAATGTTTACAGTTGGTTTGCCTCGTAATATTTATTTATACTAGGTTCTCCCCATCCCCCTTGATCCAGTTTTTTTTCAGGGTCTTTGTCAATCGTGGTCTTTTATTTTGATAAATGAAATTAGTGAATATCTTTTTCTA
This sequence comes from Eublepharis macularius, assembly GCF_028583425.1. NCBI lineage: Eukaryota > Metazoa > Chordata > Lepidosauria > Squamata > Eublepharidae > Eublepharis > Eublepharis macularius. The sequence continues at coordinate 93,052,177 of NC_072792.1, forward strand.
TTTTGCAAGCTCTTTTGATCCAATTGTTATGGGAAGTTTGAAAAAGATAGCTTAATTTTGGCAGCACTACCATTTTAATAGCACTGATTCTGCCCATAATTGTCAAAAGTATCTGGGACCATCTCTTAATATCTTTTCCTATTTGTCTAATCACCGGGTGAAAATTTAGTTGCTAGAGTTTAAATTCTTTGAGATATTTACATCTAGATACTTGAAAGATTTGCCCAAGTCATTTTGAATTTCATATTGTGTTTTTAGTTTGATATTGCCACTGCAATTTAGCAAAGTCAAACGTCTACCTAAGGAGCTTCTTGTAAAATGACCTTAAAGAGATGAGGTAACTTATAGATGTTCCTTTCTTATGCTGACGAATCTGTCCAGTATAGTGTATTACTTCTTTCTTAAAAATTCTATATTCTTGATCAAACCACTCTCTGCCAAGATGAGTTGTAGTTTTAGGGGGTCTGTTGACAGAGAGCAGAGGTTTGAGGAGCTGGGTCATGCCTTCAAAACACTTGATGGCATCAGAGCCGCCCTGCATTAGTTCTTGGCACAGAGACCAGAGGTCATCCATCAGAGACTGAGCTAAGCTGGCATTTAGCTGTGTGGACCACTTGATTCTCCTTATACAAGACTGATATCCCTCTAGGGGATTACAGGCAGGACTAAGCAATATGTTACCCCCGAATTGAAGCAAAAGCCTTAATGGGCAATGATCACTCTTGATTCTGTTGCCGACCTCAAAACAAAGAGTCTGCAGAAGGAGCAAGGATGATACTGCTACGTAATCTATTGTGCTGACTCCTTGGGTGGATAAGAATATAAACATATCACTAGAGATATCAAACCTTGTGCCATGGAGAATATGCAACTAATGGAATGACACCAGTTCTAATAATCTTTGGCCTGGCTTGTTTATAACTACGGCTTGTGATGACTGGTCTGGGAAACAGGCTTGTTTGGCAGCTTGGTTATTAACATGGGCCAAGAAATCAGAAAAAACAGGTCCTATTCTTACATTGAATTCACTGCATAGCATGAGCTGAGAGTTAGGAAATCGAAAAACTAGAGTATAAGAGTAATAGAAAGAAGATCCCAAAAATTTTCTGTGCTCTGGGATTTTAGATGGAATGTAGACATTAATACAAAGGAGAGAACCAATATGTTGGCCTTGGATCAATAGGACCTGAGTCCTGACTTGAGACCAACCTTCCAAGGTCTGTATATCAGCATTAATATCAACAGATACAAACACTACCAGACCCCTGCACTCCCTTGTCCCATGACACAAGTTTTGACAGCTGGTACAGCAAAGACACAGTAACCCTGAAGAGCAGGAGGATTTGTTTCCTTTCAATTGTCCAGCACAGAGGCTAATTTTAGCACCTATATCAACAATTTTACATATGAGTTCCTTAAGAACCTTTGGGTGTTTACCATCTGGACTTGGAGACTTATTCGTTTTCAATTTGCTGAGTAGTCCAAGAACTTAATAACATAAAAGCCATGCTGAATCAGACTAGTGGTCAACCTCGTCCAGCATTCTGTCACACACAGTGGCCAACCTGAAGGGCCAAGTACAGGGCACAGAGGCCAAGTCCTTCCCCTGATGTTGCTTCCTGGCACTGGTATTCAGAGGATCACTGCCTCTGAATATGGCGATTCCCTTCAGACACCATGGCTAGCAGCCTCTGATAGACCTATCCTCCATGAATTTGTCTAATCCCTTTTTAAAGATATATAGACAACCTTTGGCTGTCTATATTTGTGGCCATCACTACATCCTCATGTCCCTCCTGAGATGCCACTGAAAGGTGACAGACTCTTAAGTCTTTCCCCGTAGGAAAAATGTTCCAATCCACAAATCATTTTGGTTGTATTCTTCTGTACTTTCTCCAGAGATCCCTAAGAACTGTCAGGTATATGCCATCAGGACCTGGATACATAATGGTTTTTAATTTCTCTAATAGGTCTAGAACGTCATCTCTCATCACCTCAATTTGACTCAGTTCTTCAGACTCACTTCTGAAAATAATGGCTGTGGCTGGGGTACACGCTGCACTTTCTACAGTGAACAAAGATGCAAAAAAAATTCCATTTAGATTCTTTGTCATCTCCTCACCTTCCTTTACAAAACCTCTTATTCCTTGGTCATCCAAAGATCTTCTCTACTTGGTTTTCTGCTCTGGATGTATTTAGATAAATGCTTATTGTTTGTCTTGATGCTTTTAGCAACCCTCTCCTCAAATTCCCATTTTGCGTGTCTTATTGTAAAATTACACTTCTTTTGCCAGACCCTGTGCTCCCTTCCGTCCACTTCCTTGGGGCAGACCTTCCACTTTTTAAAAACAAGCTTTTTGTTGTTGGGTTGTTGACCATGCAGCCATCCTTTTAGACTTGGCAATACCTTTCCTAATCTGAAGAATGCATTCTATAATGGCTTCAATTCATGTAGTTTTAAACAGCTTCCAAGCATCTTCTAAGTATTTGAGTCTCTTGTGTCTCCCTTTAAGCTTTCTTTTAACTAGTTTTTGTAAAGTTCTTTTAACCTCATTTTTGTAAAGTCCCCTCTTTTGAAATCAAATGTTACCATTTTGGATTTTAGAGGTAACTTTCCATTGACATGAATGCTGAACTAATTAGCATTGTGGTCACTGCTTCAAACTGGTGCAACATCTACGTTTCTCACCATTTCTCACTGCATCTTGCTATTCCTTTACTCTTGCAAATACAAAGGCTATGCAGATAAGTAGTCCATGGATTGTTGCCTAAGTATCTAGAGAGTCAGTGTGGTATAGTGCAGTGGCTAAAGGACTGGGATATCAATCAGGACATCATCACTTTGAATTCTATCTGTCACAAACTCAAGGTCACCTTGGTAAGCCATACCTACTCACTCAGCCTCAGATCCAATATGCAAAATGGGACAATAATAATACTGACCATCCTGCTAGGGTTGTAGTAGGGATTGCAACAAGATAAAGTATGTGAAGAGCTACAAACACTTTGCACTTTAGTAATTTTGATGATTATTATTATAACAGAAATATGGGAAAGTACTTACTAGGCAGGCACTGCCTGACATAGAATTTAAATATTGTGCAGTTGTTGAGTACAGTAAAAATGTGAGAGCTGAACAGATTCACTAGCTATATCAGGAAGCATGACAGAAGCAGGAGACTAGAAGCCGCCACCTAAACAAGTTTTCCAAAAGAATGTGTGTTATATGCATCAAGTAGCTTTTGACATGGTGACCTTATAAATGAAAAACTTCTGAAAAGCCCTATTGTTAACAGCCTTGCCCAGATCTTGCAAACTGGAGGCTCTGGCTTCCTTTATTGAGTCAAGCCACTTCATTTTGCATCTTTTTTCCTGTTACCTTCCACTTTTCTTAGCATTATTGTCTTTTCCAGTGAGTCTCGACTTCTCATGATATGACCAAAGTACGATAGTCTCAGTTTTGTCATTTTAACTTCTAGAGAGAATTTAGACTTGATCTAGAACTAGAGATGGGCAAGATCGGCATTACGATAGAAAAATACCCACGATAATGGCGTTCGCGCGGTTGGGACCCGGCAGATCGGTGCCGTCTACGGCGACTGATCCAGCATTCGGGGGGGGGGGCTTCATCAGGGCCATCGGGATCTGATCGGGGATCCAGACAATCAGGCGCCAGTAATCTATTCCCAGGGCAACGGAGCCAGGGGAATGCCTGAGCTGTGTTTGCCCTCCTTCTGTTGCCCTGGAAACCTGAATGGAAGCCCAGCTTTCCTTGATTAGCAGGGCTTCCTTCCAACCACGGAGCAGCAACGCACTCACCAGTTGGGAGAAGAGACCCAGGGGAGGGAGGGGGAAGGGGGTGTTCTGTAGCCATGGGCACTCCAAATGTTTTTTGCTTTTTAAAAAAATGGGGCTTTGTAGGAGGAATGGCTGTTTTTCTGTCTGTCACTCTCTGTTTTTAACCTGGGCCGATTCCAGATGACTAACCTTAAGGCGCTTCATGCCGCCCTCTTCCGGATCGTGACGGGGAAAATGCGAAACATCGCGTTTCCTCGCGCGAGTTTTGCGCGACGACGCGCAAAACTCGCGCGAGGAAACGCGATGTTTCGCATTTTCCCCGTCGCGATCCGGAAGAGGGCGGCATGAAGCGCCTTAAGGTTAGTCATCTGGAATCGGCCCTGCTTTTAAAACACTGTATTTTGTGGGAAAACCTCATTCACGGCTCTGTGTGTGCGTTTAAAATATGCTTTTGGAAGACTGGCTGCTTGCTTTTAAAATTGGGTGGAGAGGAATGGAGGATTCTGTCCCTGCTTTTTTTAAAAAGCTGGCTGAAACATGTTGATGGGGTGTCTCTCTCTCTCTATTTGGAGAGGCAGGGACGGGTTAAAAACTCCCCCCCTGCTCTGTGTGTGTGTGTGTGTGTGAATGTCCCCTCCCTGAGGGGAGGCAGCTCGTCGCCAGGTTAAAAACTCCCCCCCCTGCTCTAAGTGTGTGTGTGTGTGTGTGAACGTCCCCTCCCCGTGCCCGCCGGGCCTGGTGGTCGCCGCCACCACCCACCTTCCCACATAGCTGGGAACAGCAGGGCACCCCTCTGCTTTGGCCTCCCAGATCCCTGATCCACGGATTGGAAACGGGAGATGACCGGTGTGGATCGGTGATTTGGGGTCATTGCCAGCGCTGATCCCCAATCAGCTTGATCGGTAATTTTTTTTGGATCGTGCCCACCTCTATCTAGAACCCACGTATTTGTCTTTGTGGCCATCCATGGTATCCCTAAAACTTTCTTCCACTACCACATTTCAAGTGAACCAACTTTCTTCCTGCCACTTTTCTTCACTGTCCAACTTTCACATCCATGCATAGTAATGGGGACTATATAGAGTGAGTTATCTTGATCTTGGCCACCAGCAACACATCCTTATCTGTGAGGTTTTCTAGTTCTTTCACAGCTGCCCTTCCAAGTCTCAATCTCCTCCTGATTTCTTCATTGCAGTCTCCCTTTTGGTTGATGATTGAGCCAAGGAATAGAAAATCTTTAATAATTTCAGTTTCTTCATTGTCAACCTTAAAGTTATATAATTCCTCAGCTGTCATTACTGTTGTCTTCTTGGTGTTCAGCTGTAATCCTGTGTTGGCACTTTCTCCTTGTTTCAAGTCTTCAACTATTTTATGCCAGGATTGTGGTGTCATCTGCATATCTCAAATTGTTAATGTTCTTTTTACCAATTTTCACTCCACCTTCTAAATCTAATCCAGCTTTCTTTATGGTATGTTCTGTATATAAGTTGAACAGATAGATAACATACATCCTTATCTGACAGCTTTACCAGAAGGGCTTGCTGACACCAGATTCACTGAGGTGAGTTGTGCCAGCTGGGCAGCTCATCCTCCCACACCTCTCCCCTTTTCGGGGATCTGGGGGAAGCTAAACAGGTCTGGCCATTGCAGGCTTCATCCTGAGTGGCGGGATCCCTCTGGGTCATGCCCAGATAGTTGCTACACCTCCTGAACCCCTGGTGCCCAGCAGGTAGGCTTGGGAAGGCATGCAAATATATTTAAATAGCCTGCTTATAAGAACATTAAAATAGCACTATTTCTTGTTGTCTGTCTTTCCCGTATACAGACTTATTTCAGCAGCATTCAGAAGAGGATAGTTTTATTTGTCTTGTAAAAATCCCTCTCATGTGCAGGAGGCTGTGGCTAAGGGAAATATTATTGATCTTCTGTACTTTCCCCACACAGTGATATCCCTGGGACAGTAAACAGGTACCTGGGATTGTCACAGGAGAATCAAGACAGTTGGGAGCGGGTAAGACCACAGGGCATACTCAATTGACTTACTCACTAGAGGACTCTTGCTAGGTTGATGGGAGGCAAGCAGTATGCAACTTGTTTTACCTCCACCAGCAAAGTTTCCTGCCCCACTTATCTATCACCAAGTTCCTGGGCATGTGCTCTGCTTCCATGGATAATGCCCAGACCCATGAACAATTAATGCATGTGCAGTACTCGCCAGCAGTTTTGGGCAGCAGCTATGGAGGCAGGAGGCTGTGTGCTTTTCCTGCAAGGCTCAGCAACCTCTAACATCACTGGACACCCTCTGCTATCCCTAGTCATCAGTTTTGTGCCGATAAGGTTTCTGTATATCTTTACCTTTATGTCTTTACCTTTGAAAAAGACAAATTGGATAGTTCAGTAAATAAATAAAGATCATACCATATGTAAAACTTGCATATTTCTTAGACACACATCAAAGACTTATAACTTCTGCAACAAAGTAGTACAATTAACTGTAACAAGAACATTACTACTTAGAAAATGTGAAATGTGAAAGAAAATTTTATCATAGCAGTCTTAAATCATGTCTTGATTATGATCATCCCAGGTACATTTGGTTGGACACTGGTGGACAAAATGGATGCAATAAGGCAAGTCTCATATTTTGATGGTCACTTCATATCCTCTGTTCTCTGGTTGACTGTTGACGTTCTTTTTCCTTGCTGATATACTTGAATCTAATATGACATGACTCATAGTGGCATTGATATTTACAGATTTCACTGAAAACACCTTCAGTCACATATGATTAAAAGGCTTTATACATCCATATAAATAGCTCACTTTTCCTTGGCCTATACCATGACTTCTCTGGGGACAGAATTGCAGAGGGGAAGCCTTCTTATTCTATGATGGAAAACACTGTTGGGAGTCTTGTGGCACCTTAAAGACTAGCAGATTATGGTGACATCCGCTTTTTTGAAATCCATTTCATTGGATGCATGAAGTGTGTTTGTTGACAATGACCTTTTAATGTTTCTGTGTATAATTTTTGCCTCCCTGTCTGTCAACCAAAGATACATTCATGCATCTTATGAAAGTGGGCTCCATTCCTCATACGATTATGTCACAATAAACTTGGCTCTTTAAAATATTCTTTTTTGTTATGGGGACAGGATGGACACTACAGAAAGTGGGAAAACTGACACACTTGGATAATTTCATAGGTGCATTTTGAGGATACACCCTGATTCCAAGCATACAAAAGACCCACCTCAACAAACAGTCCGTGATAAGGAAAATCTGTTCCTGGCATGTACTACTTCAGATTATATATCTGAATATTTTCTCTCAAAAATAACAAGTCTTACACGCAGAAATCTGGCATGTGCTTGGAAGAAAGTTAGGCTATGGTTTTTCTTCCGAGCATATATTTTATATGTTCAGGGATTCTTTTTTTTAAATAGGGGAAAGCAGACAGTCATGTAAGCACATAACTGCAAAATGAAGCAGCTCAATCCAAAAAGAATTTTTGGCATATGATGATGGGTTTGTATAGTTCAAGTTTAGTTTGAAAATTAATATAATTTAAACTAATTAGTCTTGTCTCCAAATAAATTTGTTTGGATCAGGATTTTGGGAAAAAAGCAAGCTGAAGACAGACAAAGAAAAAGCCAGCAGTGTGTGTGTTTTAAATTTTAAAATGCATAGTTAAAAGTTCAAAATAATTTGTCTACAGCATGGGACTATTCATATTGATGGATACTGAAAACTGAATGACATTGTTTGCTTGTTATTTACCTTGTGACTGTGTTAAAAATGTAGCACTCAGATCTTTGATGTTTGTTGCCTAGAAAAACTACATTTTTTTTTTATCCTTGACCATCCTTTGTGGATTTAAGGATGACCACCTGGACATTCTTCATCAATGGACTTCTCTAGTCCATGCCAGAACACCATCATCTCAGTAGGTGTGATAAAATGGCTTGTGACAAGTTTCTTGTAGCGACATGGAGAGAATTCTATCCGGCGTATAAAAAATACTGGCTTTGAACAAAGCACTTCCAGTTTGATTTTGAGATGTGAAAGGCACAGACCTACAAATACATCCTCCAGTTTTAAAAAAGGGATCTTTTTAGAAACTATGTACATGTGAGTAGCAACATCGGTGGAGAAAACATAACCAGCTCCTGAACAATAGTGAGGGTACTTGTTCCATGGATACTCCTCTCTACTCACATACCACTTACTCCTTGGATCCCTTACTGGATGACCATGCATTGTTAGAGCACCTGTAAAGAATCTAGTGGTTCTGTTTTTTTTCAAAAGAAGTTCTGTCAAATAAAAAGGATTTACAAACATATCGGAGTCAGTTTTCATTACAAAACTAGATTGTGGACAAAATGTGCGAACCCATTCCAGGCCCATCAAAGTCTTTAAAGTTAAATTATAGTAAGTATCCACAAAATCCTTTTGGATGATGTCTTTATACAGCAAACTTTCCATCAGAATAGTCGGCTGGTCATGGGGATGCAAAGTGCTTCCTAGAAGAAAAAATGTCACAATGCGTTTGTCAGCAACTACTCTTTCCTTGCCCCACGTCTCACGGATAGCCATCCGAGTCTTGATCTGGTCATGATGAGATGCTACAAGTATTACCAGGAAGGGTGGGTTCTTTCTACAATCCATATCTGGCACTTTCAAAAAACCTCTGTTGTTTGTCTGGAAAACAGACATGCCCTTCAGACAGACTGAGCAGATTCCAATACATTTGAACATAGTGAGTAAGTTGAAAGAGGCTAGAGCCATTGTCACGGTGACAATAAAGATCCGTCTCCGGAAGGCCATCTGGAAAAGGAAAACATAATCTAGAAATTCTTTCTTCAACACTATGCATAGTAGTGTTACAAGCCATGTCAATCTTTATTACACTGGCCAAATGTAACATACGATTTTATTTGCAAAGATATAAAAGTTGAAAATTCAATGACATTCTAAAAAATACAGCATCCCCATAGTTCCAGGTGTCTACAGAGTTCCAGTATTCTCTTTTATTTACATCTTTTCCCAAGAACAGCTTCATAGATGACAATGACACATAGACCAATTTCATAGAGCCCGCATGGTATAGTGGTTAGAGTATTGGACTAGGATCTGAGAGACCCAGGTTCTTCTAATCCCCACTTAGCCATAGAAGCTTGCTGGGTGACCTTGGGCCAAGCAGGGTTATTGTAAGGATAAAATGGAGAATTACTCTGGGTCCCCAATAGGAAGAAAAACGGGGTATAAATGAAGTAAATAAATAAAATAAGCCATTTTGGAAGCCTTTGAACTAGAGTTTGTGTAGGGTACAGTCTTCTGTACAGTAACTGTACAGTAAAAGCAGTATCTTTTGGCCAAATCTCAGGGGAATAGCTGTGGCAGTTTAGCACAACAAAACAGCTCAAGAGTTTCGCACGATTTGAAAGACATAATTTGGCATGAACTCTCATGGGCTAGAGCTTGCTTCACCCAATGTATGGAAGATAAAACTTCATGCTTCCAGGTAAGATGATTTTGTTCAAAAGCTCATCTCAAAATGTCTTGTTTTTAATGGTTTGTTGTTTTATGTTGTTATATTATTTTAATTATAAGCAGGGCTTTTTTCTGGGAAAAGAGGTGGTGGAACTCAGTGGCCTTGGAGAAAATGGCCACATGGCTGGTGGCCCTGCCCTCTGATCTCCAGACAGAGGGGAGTTTAGATTGCGAGCGGTGTGGAAGGCAATCTAAACTCCCCTCTGTCTGGAGATCAGGGGCCGGGGCCACCAGCCATGTGACCATTTTCAAGAGGTTCCGGAACTCCGTTCCACCACGTTCCAGCTGAAAAAAAAGCCGTGATTATAAGCCACCTCAAGCAGGACTCTGAAGAAGCAGCATAAAATATTCTAAATAAATAATAACAACAACTGGGTGCTTATTTACCACCCTTCAAGAGTGGTAAACAAGGTCAGTATTATTATTATCCCCCCAATACAGCTGGGGAGCTGAGGTGAGGGAGTGGCTTGCCCAAGACCACCTACAGAGTTCATGGCAGTAGTGGGAGTCAAGCCAGCAGAGAGTGCTAGGTCAGAGCTGCTACAGCAGCTAACCTTTATCTTTTCAATTTCAAAGGGTAATTATTACATTTTATATAAAATTTGGTTTTATTTTAGATGTTTGTATTGTGGTTATTTTATTTTTATTTGTGACATCGTAGACTTTTTTTATCTTTTTCCCTCTCTGCCTTGGGTCCCAACTACTGGGAGAAAATTAGGATTTTAAATTTTTCAATATATACATAAATGTGCACTTGACAAAACAGAAGAATGGTTTTTACTTTCTGAGACATTTCATTGACTATTCCAATAGTGCTTCACTTCAGAGTTTGAAGCTGTATCACTAAATTTGGCTAATGAGAATTCTTCCTTTTTTGCGTGTGCTCACACAAGGTATCCTTTCCTGAAATTCAACGAGGTTATGCTAATATCAGGATTCACAATAAAGTAAAAAATTTTAAATGGGCATAGCAGAAGTTTTAGAAATGGGCTTAACACTGACACAACAAATTCTGCATCAGGGAAGATATTTATTAAAAGATTTAATTTAATACATACATTCTGACATAAATCCCAAATTATTAGTATTTAGTAGCTATGCACAATGTTGAACTGCTTGTAGACTAAAATCCACTGGAAGTACCTAAATGACAAGAACCTCCTTTTTTAAAAAGCTTAATAATTATCTACTGATGTTAAAGAAATAGTAAAGTTTCCAAGGAATAAAGAAAAGGTCTCTCCTGGACAAGTTCAGTACCTGTTCAAACCATTTCCACTTCCAGCCATTCCAGACCCTGAAGCGCCTAAGATCCATGCGCACAGAAAAAAATTAAGAATTTCAATGAGCTCCCTTTTCCAACCACAAATGTGAAGGGTGGGCAGTGCACACCAAGTGTAGGGCAAGGGTCCAAAGGACTATCTGCACACTATCTGCACACACACACCCCTCTCTCAACCACTGTCATGTGGAGATTATAATACCGGCATAGTTTACAGGACTCTTGTAATATTACTATGACTGTTTGCTTAACATTTCATTGTTTTTACCTTTGACTAAAAGATACAGGGATGGGTGCCTTGTATATCTGAATTAGGCCTAGATTTTCAATCTGAGCCTTCCAAACTACTTTCTTCTTTCTAAGACCATGTGCTAAGGCAGACCAATTCAAACCAGCAGGGGGAGATCCCTTGGAGAAATTTCTCTCTACTGCACCCTGTTACTGTTTTTCGATGGACTCTCCCAGCCCTGCTTCTGTCCAGGCAGAGGTCGCTATGGGGGTGGCAACTAGTGATTTGGGTGGAGAGAGGGATTAACAGACTTCTTTAACTACACATGTGCTTTCTAAAATGTTAATCCATGTCATTGGACCTCAATATACTCTGACAGAGTGTGAAAAAGGAAGAAGGAAATACCATGGGGGGGGGGGGTCCCTGCTTGATGTGTGGGATTACAGGTGGTAGGGTTGCCAACATTTAGGTGGGGACTGAAGATCTTCCAGAATTACAGAGATCAGTTCCCCTGCTGAAAATGGCAGCTTCAAATGGTGGACTGTATTGCATTATGTTTTGCTGGGGTCCCTCCCCTCCACAACCTTCTACTCTCCCCAGGTTGCACCCCCAAATCTCCAGAAATTTCCCAACTCAGATTTGGCAATCCTATGTGCAGGTGCAGCACAATCCTAAACCACTGAAGTCAGGGGGGAGCGGCAACGGATGGGTGGTTGAGGTAGGCTAAGCTGTCCCAAGGTCACTCAGCAAACTTCTAGGGCAGAATGGGGATTCAAAGTGGATTCTCCCAGATTCTAGTCCAGCACTCTAAGGATGGCACTATGCTGGCTGTTATTATATTGTTTAGCTTGGTTTGTGCTTTATTAAGGTGTTTGTACTAGCCTGTAACCACCTTGGTGGTTGACAGCAGATTATTTCTACCAAGCTTGAGTGATTATAAAAATGAAGCAACTTGAAACTGCAATTTTCCCACCAGGCAATAAGGTACTCACAATGAAACAGTACAAATAGGAGCATTAAATCATCTGATAATGTCCCCCAAAAAGGTATCTGCGCCAGTGTTTCCCATATTTCTGACAGATGAGGCATATTTTTCCTAAAGTTCTATAGCAGTGAAGGATAGTGTGTTTGAGTGTGTGCGCACACATGTATGATCAACTGAGCATTGAGTCACAAACATTTATACTCTGGAAAAAATTAAGGTATTACTGGATATGGATTGTGTCATATGCAAAAGAAAGTATTAAAACAGCGACAAATATATTCTAGAACAGTGAATCAACATTAAGATATAGCAGCATAAAATCTTTTTTTGAATTTGATCATGCATTAGGCTTAATGCATGTTGGTTTAGTCACTGCATATTCACATGTATGCTTCCAGAGTTCAACATAAATGTGTGCAAATATTTACTTATTTATAATATTATAATAATAATATTTGATTTATATATTGCCCTTCAGGACAACTTAATGCTCACTCAGAGCGGTTTACAAAGTGAGTTATTATTCTCACAACAATCACCCAGTGAGGTGGATGGGACTGAGAGAGCTCCTAGAAGCTGTGACTGACCCAATGTCACCCAGCGGGCTTCAAGCAGAGGAGCGGGGAATCAAACTTGGCTCGCCAGATTAGAGTCCTGCTGCTCTTAACCACCACACCAAACTGGCTTTATTTAAATTGTAATGCAAAGAAAAGAGAGAAAACCTCACGGGAGCACAAGTAAATAAATAGTTATATATAATTGTATATAATTTTCAATTGCAAATTGCTACTAATCTATAATATACTCAAATAGCAAACATTTATACAGAAGGAAACAAAAAAGAGGCCAATCGTATCAGGATGTGGATCGATACTAGAACCTTTAGCAATTCTGTTAGATGCTGTTTTACAACCCATGGTAATGAATATAGATGGTCCTTTGCATGATACACGAGACTTTATAAAACAAGTGGAGGACATTATACTAGAGGAGGACACTGTGTCCCTAACAATGGATGTGAATTCACTTTATACTGTTATTCCTCATGAGGAAGCTAGGATGGTGGTTGATGCAGCTCTTAGAGACTCATCGTCACATTTTCTCCCATCTCCATTTTTGTTACAATTATTTGATTTAGTGCTTGAGAAAAAATATTTTTGCTTTGAGGATAAATTCTTTTTTCAAAAGAAAGTTGTAGCTATGGGCTCTTCTGTGGCACCTTGCATAGCTAATTTATTTATAGCACACTGGGAGAAATTACATATTTTGAATGACACCAACCCTTTTAGAGACAGGATTTGTTTTTTTCGTAGATACCTGGATGATCTTTATTTTCTATTTAAGGGGACTGACCAGGTAGAACATTTTTGTAATTGGCTGAATGGCAGAGACCCTAATGTCCAATTTTCCTGGTGTTTTGACTACCATCAAATCAATTTTCTGGATGTGATTACTTACAGAGATCTTTCACATAGAGTGAGAACATTCACTAAAGAAACTGACCGGAATTCTTACTTGGAATTTGGTTCATTCCACCCACGTTGTTTAAAAGAAAATATTCCTTTTGGCCAATTCTTGCGCATCAAGCGAAACTCCACAACAACAAAAGATTTTGAGAGAGATAGCAAGCTGATGAGTAGGGCTTTTTCTAATAGGAATTACCCTTCTAGGGTTACTTTTTCAGCCCTCACCCGAGCTAGAACAATAGATAGGGCTACCTTATTTCAGGGTAAAACTCACCAATCGGACCAGAGGATCCGATGGGCTCTGGATTACACCCCCTTAACAAATCAAATCAAAGGAATAGTTGACCGTCATTGGAATCTTGTTCAAGATATTGAGGGTTGTGAACAACGACCACTCTGTGGTCTTCGGAGATCTAAAAGCCTATGTGATGAGCTTGTCCATGCCAAGATATGCTCCTCTCAACAGCTGTCTACATTACCTCAGGGTAATTTTAAATGTGGTTGATGTGCAATGTGCAAATTACTGTGGGAGGGAAGAGAGATCTATGTTAAGAACTACAAGTTGATTTTCCAACACTTTGCATCTTGCTATACATCAGGGCTTGTTTATTTGATCGAGTGTCCCTGTCCCATGATCTATGTGGGTTGTACTGCCAGACCTTTAAAAATTAGGATTTTTGAACATATGTCTTGTATCAGGAATAGAGTTATTGAGGCACCTCTGGTCCAACATTTTGTGGAACATCAACACAATGAGACTTCATTTAGTGTCACAGTACTTGAGGTTTTGACAAAAGAAAAATTGAATCAAAATGTTTTGTTAAGAAGGGAAGCTTTTTGGATTGTTTCCTTGCAAACTGTTAAACCTCATGGACTTAATAGTGAGCTTTCATTGAATTGTTTTTGTAATTTGATGTGTCCCCTTTAAGGGCGGTGGGAAAGGATAATACTGATATCTTTAAAAGAAAAAGTAGAAAAAATTTGGATTCTTTCTTTGTAAATATTACAACCTTATGGTCTTAATAGAGCTCCCCTTGAATTGTTGTTTGTAATTAGGTGTGTCCCCTTTAAGGACTGTATGAAAGGGTACTACTGATGTCTTTAAATACCATGTGGGTGGATAGGAAGTGTGCAGAGGAAGATACTGCTGCCACTTCCCAGGAAGGGAGAAAATATGTGCTTTAAAATACTTTCATTATAAATGTAACAGGTTAGTGGTTTGGTTGCCTATGTATACATTGTTATATATCTTGTGGCATTAGCCTTGAGCAGTTTAAGTTGGAATCTATTTATATTACAGCTTTGAATTAACTTATGAAAATACCCTATGAGAATACATCTGATGTGTATGCAATAGCTGTGAACCATGCCCCTGATGAAGTGAGGGGACGAAATCTGTCACACAGCCGGCCCCAGATTGGGTGTGGCCACCACTATGAGCATGTCTGCTACTTCAAACAATTTTCTCTAGGAAGTCTTTGTGAAGATTTTATTGAAGGTTACTTTAAAGGAAAATACTGAGCATGTCTGTTACTTCAAGCAAGTTTCTCTAAGAGGTCCTTGTGAAGATTCTACTGAAGGTTACTTTAAAGGAAAATACTACTTCCTGGACTCTCTTTTTTGTTTCCTTCTGTACAAATGTTTGCTATTTGAGTATATTATAGATTAGTAGCAATTTGCAATTGAAAATTATATACAATTATATATAACTATTTATTTACTTGTGCTCCCGTGAGGTTTTCTCTCTTTTCTTTGCATTGTTTGGTACTGGAGCACCCTTTCCTTGTGTTTATTTAAATTGTATACATACAGACCTGCTCAAATTGTTTGGCTTGCTTTATATAATCCAAATATTCCAAAATGTACAGAAGTTTATATAGTTGGTAAATTCATGTTCTTTTAGAACAAATTAGTTACCCGTGCCGGCCTGTACATGGGCAAAATCAGCAGCAGCCCGTACATGGGCTTTCTCTGTGGTGGCCCCTACCCTACGGAATGGCCTGCCAGAGGTCAAGAGAGCCCCCACCCTCCTGGCTTTCCGCAAACAATGCAAAACTGAATTATTCAAAAAGGCCTTTTTTCTCAGCCAAGAGGGTGGTATTATAGGAAAGGGATCTCAAATGTTTCACTAATGAGTTAGAAACTATAGAATTTACCATTATGTTGCCTTACATATTATCTGTTGCTTTAAATATGTACTCCTATATCCTACCTGTGCTTTATGTTGTTCAGTGTAAGTCCTGGAATTGATTGTGTTCTGTTTCAGCAATACCTCAACCCCATACTGGATCCTTGCTAATACTCTATCTTTGTAAACTTATATTCTTTTACCCCATGACATTGTTTATGGAAATGTTCTTGACACTGTATGGAAATGCCTGCCCTTGTCCTTGCCACTAATTGTACTGATCTCACACTATGTAATCCACCTTGAGTCTCTGGGATAAAGGCGGAATATAAATAACATAAATAAAATAATAAATCCATCTCCTCATCTGAACTCACACACCTGAAACTCATAAAAATGGGAGGTGCTTGTGCTTTTCGATTGGGTGTTAGTTTAGGAACTCTTCAACACCTAGGCAATTTAAACATATAGCTATCCAAATGCTATTTATTTCCAAATTAGCTGAAAAGACTCATCTTAAAATGCACTAGCACAAATCCAGCAACTCTTTGCAGACATAAGAGTTCAGATGCCCACAAAGATTTTCCCAATCTTCAGAAGCATCCTCCTTTTTAATGCTGGGGACATGTGGAAAGAAACACACATTGAAAATGGTATCCCATATAAAAGGCTGAAGCAGTTTGCAGCATGTGCGAGGGATCCTTGAGTACATTTCAGTTGCAAATCTGTGGCAAGTCCTGTTGAAATCGATTTCCAAGTCGTGTGTGTAGAACAAATTGAGGCGACTTTATTACAATTTAAACGGAATTAAGCATATTTCTACAATGTACATCTCTTTGGCATCCCATCACAATCAATAGACAGTTCCAGAATGATGTATTGTCGAAGGCTTTCACGGCCGGAGAACGATGGTTGTTGGGGGTTTTCCGGGCTGTATTGCCGTGGTCTTGGCATTGTAGTTCCTGACGTTTCGCCAGCAGCTGTGGCTGGCATCTTCAGAGGTGTAGCACCAAAAGACAGAGATCTCTCAGTGTCACAGTGTGGAAAAGATGTAGGTCATTTGTATCTACTCAGGAGGGGTGGGGTTGAGCTGAGTCATTCTGTAAGAGTTTCCCAGGGTGTGGAATGCTAATGGCGGGAGGCTTCACTGTATCCTGAGGAGGTTCTTTTGCATATGGAATGATTTGAAAGCTGAAGCTTAAGTATCTGGGTCTTGTAAACATGTATTCATCAGTGTTTCCCAGATTTCTGACAGCAGAGGGAAACCTTTTTCTAAATTTAAAGTTCACAATTGTAAAGTCTTAGAATTACTCCTTCGCAAGGACAACTACTTATTGTGTTTCAGTTTCACTATTCTAGATGCCCCTCTCTTTGAGAAAAAGTGGAAGTCCAAAAAGGTTACTCATGCACTTAATGGTCATAGTTCTCTACCTAGGTTCACAGCCAACATTTACAGTACTATCCTAAGAGGTATTCCAGTCTAAGCCTACTGAAGTCACTGGGCTTAGACTGGAGTAACTCTGCTTACAACTGCACTGTTATTTATTTTTATCCCACCTTTCTCCCCAATGGGAACCCAAAGTGGTTTACATCATTTTTCCTCACAACCACCATGTGAGATAGGTTAGGCTGAGAGTGTGACTGACCCATGGTTACCTGGAGAGCTTCCATGGCACAGCAGAGATTCAAACCTGGGTCCACCAGACCATAGCCTGACATTCTATCCATTATACCACACTGGCTCTCCATGTTGAAGATAATAATCCATTTTCTATTTTCTTTGCAATTCTACATTTAGTCAATGAACATTTCTTAATTCCTTGTCTTCAAATACTGAATTTTCAATCCGTTTTAGTACTTAATATTTTGCTTAAAACAACTATCATAGAAACCATGTTTACATAAGCATGTTAACTTAAGTAGAAAACAGCAAACATGACAATATAATCTCCTAAATCACCAGAACATCCCTGTGAAATGCTGGTACGTGACACCTTTCTCACAGAACAAAATCCGAGACTTGGAGACTATGACTGACTTCTGATCATCATCCGAATCTATAGCTAAGTCCAGTCTTGATCTCGAAGCTAAAATTTCTGGGGAGTCACAGGTACTCTTGCAGCAGGAATTTTCTGAAAACTCACATTGTACTTGAAATTTTTACTGCATTAGACTACAGTATGAAGCCAAAACAGTTCCCCAGCACAACACCCGTCTCTTTTCCTTTGTGCCTTCTTAACATAGCAGCCCTGATGTTTGTGTTGTTACGGCAGTTTATTCTACACAGCTAGAATCATCTTACGCTGCTGGGCTCCATAGCTGCTGATGTGGCAAAAATATATGTTAAGATCAGGTTGGTGACACCTTGAAACTGGTGAAGGATTTGTCATAATGGGCTCCTTACTTCTTGCCCCAAATTATCTTTGTCATGGCTGAAGTACATCTGTGGCATAATAAGGTTCAGTGCAAAACAGAAATATGATTTATCCCTTACATAAGAAAAAAGTAATATGGTATTATATGCCATGACATATACTGCTCTTGCATAATTCATTCAGAGAGCCAATGAAGAGCTGTTTGAGTTCTTCCAACATAGATTAACAGGACAGCTCTACAACTGCAGTCATGACATCCTAAAATCAGGCCCAGTCCACGGGCCCTGACCTTCTTTGATTCAAATCAAAGAACACTCACACAACAGGGCAACATCCACACATACTAGTCATTTTTATCCCATTGTGCTATAGCAAACCATTACAACTGGATTGGCTTGCCCCCACAAAAAAAGTAACAGTTGTGAGTGGTTGCAGTGATAATGCAACAGCCAATTTTTATTTATGTATTTATTTTATTTATAGTCTGCATCTCTCGCTGGAACTCAGTGATATCTGGTTACATCCTAGAATGCTTTCTGTTGGACACTGGAGAGACTTTGCATGTCTAGCTTTCAGTTTCAGAAATTTAATCAAGAAAACAAAACCAAAAAAAGTTAAAAATTAAAACAAAATTACACTTGCATCTGCCTACATTTGCTACGCTGTTAAGATGCATCCCAGTTTTCAGTTTGTAAATGTAATGCCTGTTTAAAAATGTGTGTATGAACGTAATTAAGGAAACACTCATAAAAAGTTATTGTAACCAGTCCTGGACTTATTTACATCTTATTCAGGATCCTTGATTAGACAAAATGGTCTTGCTGACTAAGAAAGCAAAATGTTGGTACATGAGTAAGAACAGTATCACAGGAGGAAGTAAATAAGAATTGGAATGGACTTTTTAATTGTACTGTTAGAATCTCTTTAACTATATGGATTCTGGTAACAGTACTTAAATTAAGATTGCAACTTGTAGTATATATCCTCTGTCTTCAGAAGTAACTTTAGATTGTGTTTGATGGCTGAAATGGATCAGTCACCTGAACACTCCTTTCCCGTGGACTTCTCCAGCGCATTCCAGTAGTTCAGCAAGTCACGAGCTTTGACATCATGGCTTGTCACAATTTTCTTAAAGCGGCACACAGAAAATCTGACTCCTTCTGGGAAGAATGTTTGCTTTGAATGGAGTTCTTCTGGTATAATACTGAGTTCAGCAAGGCATAGACCTATGAAAACATCTTCCAGTTTAATGAAAAGGATATTTTCAGAAACATTATATACCTGACTAGCAACATCAGTAGAGAAAACATAACCAGTCCCTGAACAAAAAGGAGGGTAATCATTCCCAGGAAATTCATAGTAACTCACATACCACTTGCTGAAAAATTGTCGTATTGGATGCTCATTCAGTTTTAAAAAACCAGTAAAGAATCTCGACGTTCTATTTTTCTTTAAAAGGAGCTCCGTCAGGTAGTAGGGATTGACAAACATATCAGAGTCAGTTTTCATGACAAAGCTAGACTGTGGACAGAACTTGTGAACCCACTCAATGCCCATCATGGTCTTTAAGGTTAAATTGTAATAGGAATCTATAAAATCCTTTTGGATGATGTCTCTATATTTTTGGCTTTCAGCAGTAATAACAATCTGATTGCTAGGATCCAAAGTAATGCCCAGAAGAAAAAGTGTCACAATGCGTTTGTCAGCAATGGATTTTTCTTTGCCCCATGTGTCACGGATAGCCATCCGGGTGTTTGACTGGCTTTCAGGTGACAATGTTACAAGAATTACCAGGAATGGAGAGTTCCTACTGCAATCTATATGTGGAAGATGCAAAAAATGTCCACTATCCCTTTTAAATGAAATGTTCCTGTTTGTTTGACAGAATATACAAATTCCAATGGAAGTCAGCTTGTAAAATAAACATAATCCAGCAGAGAACAAAAACAAATTGAAAACAAACATTTTTCTCAGTCTCTTGGAAGTCATCTGAAAGAAAAGAAGGACAATGGTATAAGGACTAGTAAACTGAGGACTGATTCACACATCTCTGAGAGTGGCACCTATTGAAACAAACTGTAAAGGAAAGATGACAGTCCTACAGTGAAGGACATTTGCAAACTGGAAAGCTGAGCTTTTAATAAGGACCGCAGCTGCAACTGATTAAAATTGTTTAGAATGTAATAGATGTCAGGAATGAGAAGGCCTCCTAGCCTTGAAGGTGCCTGGTCCCTCTGCCTACCAAGTTGCAACTGAGTACTGGAATTTCAGCATAAGAGCTGTGTTGGTGATTTGCTTTTTTGGAATAGTTTTGAACAAGGAAACTAGATCTCTTTTCTTACCTTATATGTTAACACAGGAAGCTGTCTGTCCACATGTTATCGGTTGGATCCAGCCACTTTTTTTTTTTTGCTCAATTTCACCCCATTCATTCCCCTCCTTGCTATAGCTCCTGTCCGCTATGACTTTTACATATATGTGTCCCAAGATCCCCAGCACAGCCTTTCTGGTGACCGAAGGAAAACCGATCCTCCCTTTTTCACCAACAGAAAAGCTGGCTGGATCCAACCCACTATTAAATAACCACCTTGTTATCACATGGGAAAACTGATGAACAGAGAAGGTGCTATAAAAGCCACATATACTCTTTATACGATTAAGTTTTCAGTTTATCATACAGGGAATAATTCCACATACATCTCCTTACCTGAAAATGGCATGCTTCAAAAATTATTACTTCAAAAATTAAGGTGTGCATTTACTGCTAATTGGCAGGAGGTGGTGGGATAAAAGTACCCAATAAAGCGCTTAGGTTATGACTTGATACTTGGCTTATTGGGGAGGTAAACGGCCCACAGGAACATGAACCATTCTTGTCCTGGACCACAACCATACAAGGATTTATAAGCTACATCAGCAGCTTGTTAATAAACAACTTACACTCTATTCATTAAAAAAAACCCTTGGCCTAATTTCTCCTTGTTTTGTTCCTTTCTCATGTAACAGAATCAAAGGCTTCATGAAATACTAAGATTGTTATTTAGTGGAAATGATTCCATTATATCAATATGTACAAGGTTTTACTGACTGTATAAAGATGTAATTAACCTTGTTTTAACTAGCTATTATGGATAAACAAAAATCTTTGTGTAGCCACATCTCTTATACTTACAGAATGGTTGAATTTAGAAGGAAAGCTTGCGTGCCAGGGGAGAATCTGATGGCATCCAGAAGTATTCCAATGAGGTCCAGATAAATTTTACTCCCATAAACTAAACGTTTTCCAAAACAAAGAATGGGCAATTCTCTGTGTAAATGGGCAATTCTTTGTGTGAATGTTTTATCTAAATTGAATATGCAACACCTTTTCTAGTGTGTTTCCACCTGGGAACAGGCTTGTATAGTTTTCCCATTGCTACTGTCACTGCCTATACAATGCAGCAGCAATGGGGCTTCAACACAATCGGTTTCCCTACAGTTTTCCTGCCCCAGTCCCCCAGAAGTGGTCATTCCTCTTCCCCTGGACGACTGGGCCTTTTACGTTAAAAAAAATCCTGGCAATTGAAAAATGTTACATTGGTATAACAACATGTCACACAGGTTCTCTGAATTTCTAATCTTCATTTTAAAAAGTAAGTCTCTAGCCCTTCCCATTGCAGAGATATGACTTTCCCTTTTTATCTCCACCATAGAACAGGCTAGAGACTTACTTTTTAAAAATGAAAGCTAAGAAGGAATTCAGAGAACCTGTAACACAAATTATGTTATATAGCTATGACACCAATTGCCATTTTAAAAAAACCCTTTAACTCCCCCTGGTGGCTGCTGGAGGAAATGGCCACAAAAGAACAGTGTCAGGAAAAATGGCTGACGTGATGTGAGAAAGACAATGCAAATTTTCCCACACACACTGCAGCCATCCAGGCTTTACTACAATCTTTCCCAAAACTTTGTAGTGAAGCAAATTTGTGAAACATCAGAAAAAAGCTGGAGAACTCCAGGAAGTGCATAAATGCACTACAATGCTATGGGAAAGCAGAAAAAATACCTGTTTCCGAACTGCATTGAATCGAGGGCATTTCCTATGCGTTTATTTTCATTTCTGATTGTTTTTTCTCTTTCCCCCTGAATGGGGAAAAGTTCTAGGAAGACTTTTGAAACTCAACTTCAAAGCAGCAGTTATGAATCTTCAGACTGAGGCTGAATCACAGTGACTCACTGCACAGCTCACTAAGCTGCTAACGCAGGCCTGCGCAACTGGTTGCCCACCAATCCTAGTGTAATCCAGCAGCCAGGCCTTTCAGCTTGCCAGGTGCTTTACAGTTTCCTTGGTATTTCCAATCCCAGATAAACCAGAAAAAATTAAGAGATAGGTCAGATCCTTGTTAGACTCTCAGGGCTAGTGGGCTACATAATTAGCTGGGCAGCATTGATGATATTGTGCTGGAAAGTCTATCAGATAAAAGAAATACAAAGCTCTTTGGGGTGGGTTGCCAGGTTGTAGCTAGCACGGGCAGCAGGAGTTCTGGGAACAGGAACATGGTGGGGTAATGTCAGACATGATATCATGTCATTTTAGGAATTACTGGAAATGCTATGGTTTTTCCATAGAGTTTCCAGTGATTCCTAGAGCAACATGCCATCGCTTCTGAATTTTCCCTCGAAGTGACATCATGCCACACACAACACCAGCATTAAAAAAAAATTCTCCCACTGCCACTCCAAGCAAAGGTTGCTCAGAGGCCTGGCAACCCTAGGGCAAAAGGTTGACATTGTAGACCTCTCAGGCAATTATTTTATTTTTGATGTATTGTCGAAGGCTTTCACAGCCGGAGAACAATGGTTGTTGTGGATTTTCTGGGCTGCATAGCCGTGGTCTTTGCATTGTAGTTCGTCAGGAACTACAATGCAAAGACCACGGCTATACAGCCCGGAAAATCCACAACAACCATACTTTATTTTTGCTGATTCCCAGAGCCACTTGGCATTGTGCAGATGAACACAGGCATAATCAGAGTCCCTTGGTGGCTTGTACGCTTCACTTCAACTGCCATGGCACAACATTTTTTCGAACTATTTTGGGAGTGCCTTGAGAAGGACGCAGCAGTCAAATTAGACTATCTTCTTTCAAATACAAAGCTAAGGCACACTCTAAAATATGAAAACCACTGAATTGGCCTTTGGCTCCTGCTACAAAAAGAGATTTGTGGCACTTCAAAGTTCTTTATGAAATAGTAGTACATTTATTAACACTTTATCCACATCTTTGACTGAATCATCTGATTGCCTATATGTTACTTTCAAGAAACTGAATATATTTTAGTGAAGTGATTATCCTTGATAAAAATATCTCTGTAATACTCAAGTATTACATGAAAAAAGAATACATTTTAATTGTAAAAGCATGTATTACTTGTGGTAACTCCCACTAAATTTCTCCCTTTACTTAATATAATAATTAAACCTTTGATATGATATGACACGAAATGAAATTATTAGGCACAGAACCATTCAAAAAAAGAGCTGTTAAATGGCTCAGTTCCCACAGAACTTCACATAGATTATGGCTGCATAGCTCTAACTTCAGATGTGTGAGCCAATTCAGCTTGAATGTGTCCCATTAGTCTACATAGCCAACAAACACTGACAAACAATTAAGTCCATAAGTATTTTAGAATGAGCCCCATTGGCTGGCTTATACAAGCATGCATCAAGTAATGAATTTGCACCAGCAAATGATGATGTGCATGTGTGTATGTTGAATGGAACAAAGAGAATTTTTGCAGAAAATAATCTGAGGTTGCTTGTTCATAACTTGATTGCAGAGATGATCACACATCTGTAGGGTTGCTGCTCCCCCAGTGGGGGTGAGAGATCCCCTGGACCCACCCTCCACTCCCCACTATCATTCACCTAGCTGGCAAGAGGAAGAGGCAGGGGAATGCCTCCCAGGGTGCACTCCCAGTGTGGTGCAACGACGTCACTTATAGGAGTAACATCACTGCACAGGCTACAAGAGTGCTCCCACGCTTTGTGCTGGGCTGAATTGGACCCCAAACAGGCCGATTCTTTAAGAATTGGCCTAACGCAAAGCACAGGAGCACTCCTGCAGCCTGTGTGATGACATCACTCCAGGAAGTGGCATCATCACACCGTGCTGGGCATGCACATGCATGAAGACCTCCAAAAGGTGAGCATTGGGTTCCCCACCCTCCACCCAGATGGTAAGGGGACCTCGCAATCCTACACATCTGAACCATCCCTTGATCTCAAACAAAAAACCATGATTCATATGAACAGTAGAAAAAGCAGGTGCAGTCCTTTCAGTCTTAATCTTCTAATTATTAATTTGTGTTTCCTTTTAAAGGTATTTTTACTTAAGTCCTTATTTTTACCAAATGCAGCCTCTTGTATCCAGGCATATTAGCAGGATCCACCTCATGAGTGCAGCTGCAAAAGCTAAGCTAAAGTATACAAGTCTGGCCATACTGAACATCTGACTTACCCAAGGGATCCCAGGGAGGGAAGGCAGCATAGTATAGGCCAATCTTGTCATATCTCAAAACCTAAGCAGAGTCAGTTCTTAAGTGAGTGACCACCAAAGAAAACTGCAGAGGAAGGCACGAGCAAACCACCTCTGCTTCGCACTTGTCTTGAAAGCTCCTTGCTGGGGTCACCATCAGTCGATTATGACTTGACAGCACATACACAAACACAAGGGATCACATGGTGAGGCTACTGCTGAGCCTGTTGGAGCATTCTACTTTCTGAATCTGAAATCGGAAACTTGATGGCAAAATCGTCTTCACTGTTTTTCAGGCAAGCAGATCTGGAAAAGACATTTTAAAAATATTGGTCAGTAATTAGATTTTGGCAGGAGCTATTTTCAGGATCAACTTCTCAAAGTGGCCAGTACACTAGCCTCTTCTGTCCTTCTCCTCACTACTGAAACCAAAACAATGGCTTTTTCTGTTTCACTTTACCACCCTTGCTTTGAGTGTTTGGAGTTTACCAGAAAGATGTCAAACGCAAGAAGTATTTTCCTTTTGCCTGTCTTCAACCCACTGGCAATTAATTTCAAGGGGTGTCCTCAAATTATCATGTTATGGGAATGGAGAAAAACTTTTATTTAATCCACTTTCTCCATACCAAGCACAAACCACTATCATGCCTTCCCTTAGTCCTCTTCTTTCTTAAAGTAGTGTGGCTTAGTGGCTAAACAGTAGGATTGGGATTAAAGAGGCCCAAATTCAACCCCACACACAACCATTATGCTCACTGTGTCAGTCACTCTCAGCTTAGTTTATCTCATAAAATTACATGATGATAAAATAGAGATGGGGAGATTCATATATGCTACTTTAAGCTCCTTGCAGGGATGAAAAGATTGTATGTGTACAACCAATATGCCAGAAATCCTCTAAGGAAAGGTGATCCAATGCCTTAATAATTTGGGTTCCAAGGAATTTCTTCCAGTGGGAAAGGAAAGGTCCTTCTGCGAGAGGAAGGCGGCATAGCAAACAGATTAATAGAATCCAGCCCTGATATATCATATCTAGTATCTGTTGTATCCATCAGGATAGACTAGGAGGGAGCCTGGGAAAAGGGCCCTGCCTCCAAGTCTGCCCTGCCCTGCCCTGCCCCCCAAGGATGGAGAAAAAGCCAGCCCTATGCAGCTTGACTGCCCAGAATCTCCTTTGGTGTGCAATGCTTAGCCACATGCTTCCTTCCCTACCCAGAATGGGGCTTGGCAGGTCTGCACATGGTGAAGGAGACACTGGCCTGGCTAAGCCCTGTAGAGCACACTCATGCCTCCTTCCCCATCCGGTACAGGGCAAGGGCTATTGTCTTGCCATGGAACCAGCCCCACCTGAGGCAAGGACCACCTGTTACTGGACGTGAGGTGACTTGGTCCAGGGGAGCAAACTCTGGCCATCGACCTACCAGGACTTTTCCCAATGCCCTTAATGGCCAGTCAGCCCCCACATCCACTCACATGCTTCTTCACACTCTCAAAGAACTGCAACAGATTAGTGAAGGACTTTTTTGCAGCAGCCATATTGATTCTTTCTTACCAAGGCTTATTCTTCTAGGTTTAAAGCTAACTCTCTGAACCACAAGTGACAAAAGGCACAGATTGGACACTTGTCAGCTTCCCTCAAGTTTTGATGGGAAATGTAGGCAGCTTGGCGGAATGTTGGACAAGTGACAGTTGAAAAGTCCGTTGGACAGCAGTAAGAGAGCGAATCTGCGATACCAGGATGCCTACATTTCCCATCAAAACTTGAGGGAAGCAGACAAGTGTCCAATCTGTGCCTTTTGTCACTTGTGGTTCTGCTTACTTTCATAATAGGCTGTATTCAGCAGAAAATTTCAGATGATCAAATTAACTTAAAAAAAATAGTGAACACCCCTAAAACGGACTTTGAATGTCTGCTAGACTCGCCAACGTTTTCTGGCAAAGCTCTTATTTCCAAACTATGTAATATCCTACTCTCTAACCAAAAGGTCACAACACTAAAATATCAAGCTAAATGGTTTCAAGATTGTCAAATAGCTCAAACAACAGAAAAGTGGAAGCTGATATGGTCCTCAAAAATATTTAATTCTAAAACAGTGGTAACTAAATTACAGACGTATAAGATAGTCAACAGGTGGTATTTGACCCCTAAAAAGTTGTCCCAAATCTCATCATTGGTCTCGCCCCAATGCTGGAAGGGATGTGGTGAGGGAGGTAATTTCTCTCACTGTTGGTGGAAATGCCAATTCTTGGAGGAATTTTGGAAGAAAGTTCTTAAAGAAATCCAAATAATGACAGGCTATTCCATTCCTTTGTCACCAGAAATCATTTTCCTTGATCAATGGGAAATAAACCTGGTCCACATTCCTTTGATACGTAGAGACCTTATAGCAACCCTATTGGTTGCTGCAAAGAGTGCCATTGCGACCTTATGGAAGTCTAAGCAAGTCCCAACGATTGAAAATTGGCTCACAAAAATTTGGGATCATTTTATCTCTGAAAAACTGGCTGATAAGATTTATCAGGCAGAGCATTTTCCATATAGTACAAATTTTGTGGAGAAGTGGTTTCCATTTTTTGAGTATCTAGAAAGTAACAGTTCTCATCCAGGTCTAAAGTTCTTTCAGGTTTAGAATATGTTTAAAATATTTGTGAATTTCTGTATTTCATCACTTTGCAAACTTTTTCATAGTTATGTACTAGTTATCAACTCTCTCAGAAATTTTGTAATTATGAAAGTCTGACAGTTTGAAATTTTTGGAATGTTGTAATTTTGAAACTGGGAATTTTAAAAGTTTGGAATTTTGTAATTTGTTAGTTGTATTTTACATTGTACAAATTCTATTTAATCATTGTATGGAGAATAAGTATTATCAATTACAAATTTTTAAAAAAACAATTCCACTTAGACTAGAGCTCTAGCACAAGTGAAAACGCAAGAAAAAGACCACAACAGTTGATTATGCTAAATCAAACTTACTATACGTCCAGTTAGGTTTCTGCTTGCACAAGATTATACAATCAGTTCCTGAGCACTATAATATAGAGAGAGGAAAGCACTAGGGCCGTCGTCACACGGGCTTTTATTTAGCGCTAAAATGGCGCTATTTCCCGGCAAACACCCACCTTATTCCAACACTGTAGCGATTTTCTCTCTTCTGCTTTGTGCTTGATAGTCGCGCTATTTTGTGCCTCAGTGTGAATGCCTCACATCGATGTATTTCGCCTCGCAACGTCCTATGCCCTCCCTTCAATCCCAGAATCCATTTCTTCCTGCGACTCCCCTTTTTTTAATTTTATTATGTCCTTATAACGCCATAACGACATAACACAATGCAAATTTTCTGCTGAAGTAAAAATGACTCAGTCGCCATGGCAGAGTCTTCAGCGATAGGGATCACGTCAGACAGGGAGTTTTCTGCGGGCAAAGGGCTATTTATATAATTTCAAAGTTGGAAAAACAAAAAGGTCGAAATGTTTTGCTCTAACAGAATGTTTATATGCTGTTATTCCGTTATAGCGGAATTAAACGCCAGAATAATTTTTAAAAAGGGGGGGAGGAGCTGCTTCTGCGCGGTTAGAGAGAACAGAACAGAGTGCTTCGGTGTGGACAGCTGGTGGCGCAAAGAGCCGTTAGGTGACCCAAAGAAACGTTACTGTGCCGATAACAGGTAGGACGCTATATGCTGTAAATTTAACGGAAGAGATGCCCGTGTGACGACGGCCTAGGTGTTGCACAAGATCTTGCACAAGCAGAACTGCACTAAGTCTGCTGATGTTTCTGACTGTGTATCACTGGATCTAAGCCATAGTTTTCTACCAATTTACACAAAACAGAGTTAGGTTAATGGGTACATGTTTTCCTAGTTACCTTTTTAAAAAATGGGCATCATGTTGACAACTTTTCAGTGCTTCACTAAGGAAGGTTTGTGTGCGTGTGCGTGTGCGTGTGCATGTGCGAGAGAGAGAGAATCAGCTCTAAAACTTCTCTCCTAATCTTTTCATCTTTGGTCTTCAGACAAACTCCTAGAAAAAAAAAACAGTTCAGGCATGGGTAGATGCCCAACATCTGCAGTGAAGATGTTCTAAAATGCTGTATTTTAATATTTATATCCACCAATTTTATTGTATATGAAATAATGTTTTAATGTTTTTAATCTTTATTTAAAAATCATATGTTGTTACACCCCCCTGAGCCTGTCTGATGGGGAGGGCGGTCTAGAAGTGTAATAAAATAATAATAACCCTCCAAGCATCCAGTAGATATTTGAACCTCTTAATTCTCCCTTTCAATTTCCTTTTAATTAATGACCTCTGTTTTGAGAAGTTTCCTGTTTTGAAATTAAATGTGACTGTGTTGAATCTTCTGAGCAATTTTCCACTTATGTGTTTGTTGAATGTGCTGAATCACTGTGGTCACTATTCTCAAACAATGTGATACCTACATTTTATATTTGATCCTTGGCATCACTCAGAATTAAGTAAAGCATCACCTTATTCTAAGTTCCATGATCAACTGTGCCAAGAAATGGTCATTTAATCCAACTAAACATTTTTATCTTCGCCACAGCCTGAATAAGCATTTACAGAATGTGACAATATCTGAAGTCACTCATTCTTTGATCAACTTTGTTTCACTGCCTCCCTGATTTCTTTCTCTATCTCAAGATCTCTCACAGGGTTTTGATCATTGCACTGTTAATGTTTTCAGTACTGTCACTTTCCGTGCAATCCTAAACAGAGTTACCCCAGTTTAAGTCCATTGAAATTAATGGGCTTAGATTGGAGTAACCCTGATTAGAATTGTACTATTTATGGCCTAATTTTTCTATCCAAAGCTTTTCTGAGGAGGAATTTGTTCCTCTTTTCTACTTTATTGCCATCTATCCTCTTTTTTGAAATATACAACACATCAGGCCCAAGTACATTCTTCCTTGTTTTTCCACCTTCTCATTTTTAAATGTGTTATTTTCTAATTACTAACATCAAAACTACAAACAGAAAAAGGAAAAAGGAAACAAGGGGAGAGGGAAAAAACAACATAAGAACACAGACTGCAACTACAAGTATTGAATTCCCTTCATAATACAATTATTTAAAGTTAAACTTTCTAATATGCTATTAGATTGGTAGATCTTATAAGATACAAACTACAGTCAGTATCAGGTCTTCTCCCCCCACCCCCCCACCCCCGTGTCTCGGTCTCAGTTGTCTTTGAACAGCTACAATAGCTGCGCTCACTCCCTCCTCCCCACTCCCCCCTTCAGATTCTGGATCTTCTTCTTGCTCGAACTCTTGATGATTAAGCACAAAATCCTTCAGCTGTACTTCCAATATTATCTTGTAGGCTTGGTCTTTATATCTAAACCAGATGCCTTCTGGAAATAACCATTTGTATTTTATATCACGCTTTCTCAGAAGAGCTGCAAACCTTTTATATTTGAATCTTCATTTCCGAGCTAAAAATGGAACGTCCTTCAATAGCTTAACCTTGTTGCCAAGAAAGTCCAAGTCCACGTTGGTCGAATTGTATAAAAATGGTGTCCCGAGTCTTCTTAGATGAAAAATCAATAATAATCTCATGAGGCAGCTGAAGCTTCATTGCATATTTTGAAGATGTCCAACGGACTTCCAGAATATCGCTTTTTAACTCTTCTTTAGTTGCCTTTGTGAACGACGCCAAAAGTTCCGACACCAAGTCCTTTAAATTTTCACTTTCCTCCTCCTTCACATTCTGTAAATGCAATACCGTCTGAGCACGATCCACTTGTAGTCCTATCAATTGATTCTCCAAAAGCTTTACTTCTTTGTTTGTAGCTCTCATGAGTGTTGCATTTTCACAAGCAGATTCCTCTCCCTCAAGTGCTACATCTTTAATGGTTTTCACTTCATTTTCAACTGAGCCAACCCTTTGTCCGATTTCGTTTAGCTTATCAACAAAGAGCTTCATAGCTTCAACGATCGACTGTTTAACCACCTCTTCAAGAGTCTCTCCCTTCCCCTGCAACATAGCCGAAACCAATTTGCCCACAGCCGGGCTCTGCTTTTTCGTCGCCATCTTAGGGGGGGGGGGAGTCCGCCAACTAAGTTCCAAAACTCAATGAAGGGGAAGATATCCGAGCCTTCTTAAGCTTCAACTCCCACCAATCCTTCGCATACGCTTAGAGTAACAGAAGGGATCCGCTTACTTGCAGGTTTTCACCTTAAATCTGCTTGTTGCCATTCTCCATGGCCCGGCAGCACGCGATGTGCTGCGCAAGTCTGCTGGCCTCCATAGGAGCAGACGGGCTATTTACCCCCTGGATCGACTTCAGGGGGCTCTTCCCGCAGCGCTCCGGACCCTGACCCCCTACCTGGGAGTCCTGGGGGTTAACCCTTGCAGGTCAACCACCCGGTCAGGCTGCTCGGCCGCTTCCTCCCGGACCTGCGGAGAGGAGCGTCCGACATGGCCGGGAAAACGAAACCGAATCCCTTGTTTTTCCACCTTCTTACAGCAAGTTCATGTTGTGCTTAAAGCAGGAAAAAATGTTCAATTAACAGTGCAATCCTAAGAAGAGTTTGGACTGACATAAGTTTGCTTAGGATTGCACTGCCAATCTTCAAGTTACTGGTTAATGAGAGGCTTGATTTTACCTTTAATTTAGCACCATTGTGACCAAATCCCACTGAAACCAATAAGTTAGACATAACTAAAGTTAAACATAATGGCTTTCAATGGAACTGCATTGGATTACAATTAACTTTAGTTGGGTAAGGTCCTGTGTTATTGTATCCACGCCTATTTCTCATTTTATCTCTGAAGGGCCTGTAACATAAATATGTGCTAGATCATCCACTATCACCCCATTCATACCAGAACCATGGCTTCTACTGGAAAGAGAAATATTTCTATACAGGACCCAGGACTTGTTGTTTTTCAGCAAATTTCAAATTTGTTTCAATAGTAAATGAAACCTTTGGTGCAAGGGAAGATGCTTTTGTTTCTCCAGTCCCTGCCTGAGTTCTTATGGTTCGCAATATGTTGGTTTTCTGTGACTTTGAGTCAATACTGTTCTGCTTTGCAGTGCAATCCTAACCACAGTTACACCCTTCTAAAACCACTGAAGGCAACAGGCTTAGAAAAGTATAAATTTATTTAGGATTACATTTATTTAGGATTACATTACTTTAATTAGGATTACTGCTAGACTTCCATCCTGCATGCCAAAGGCACAGAAAATATTGACCCATTTCCACCACATCACAGATTCCAAGGCAGAGCAGACATTCTTGTGCTGCAATACGAACTATTTCACATCCCAAGGATCTTTCCATACAGCAAGAGGGAGGAGAGTGCCCTCAAGTCATAGCTGACTTATGGTTTGGTGACCCCTGGTGGGGATTTCATGGCAGGAGACTAACAGAGGTGGTTTTGCCATTGCCTCTGCAACCCTGATCTTCATTGGAGGTCTCCCATCTAATTACTAATCAAGGCTGACCCTGCTTAGCTTCTGAGATCTGACAAGATTAGGCTCACCTGGGCTGTCCAGGTCAGGGTCCATACAGCAAGAGGATAATGATTTTACTAACTCAAAAGTGTAACAATAGGTTGCTAGCTCTGGCTTTGGAAGTTCCTAGAGATTTAGGGCACTGCCTTTGGAGAATGGAGTCTGGGGAGGGAAGGGAAGTCAGGCAGGATGTGATACCATAGAGTCCACCTTCCGAAGCTGCCATTTTCTCTAGAGAAACTTATATCAGTAGTCAGGAGATAATCTGTAATTCTGGGAGATCTCCAGGCCTTACTTGGAGGTAGGAATCCTATCTGTGGAGGGACTCCACTTGCTTCTTATGTTTGGTGTTGAGGCTGTAGTATTTCTGTGTCTACTAGTGTTCTGCTTTTCCCCTCTATATTTTAACATCTGGCCTGATGAAGAATTCTAGGGAACTTGAAAGCTTGCACGCTGCTACATGTCATTGGGTTGGTTCCAATAAAAGCATTACATTCTTGGGTCTCTGTGCATGAATAACGTGAATACAGCAAGACAGTGAATAGCAGAAATCACTCCAGCAGTTTGCATTTTTGACAGAGAATGATTTATTTCTACTTGGCCTCAGATGAAACAGCAGCAAGACTTGAAGTCCAGCAGACTTCTCCCTAAAACAAACACCCGCAGAGGTTTTTGCAGACCATTCCACTTACTAAGAACCATGTGGAGGTCTTCCTGATGTTGGGGACCATCAAGGATTTTTTTTAACACATCGTTTTAGACATTATTTTTCTTGTTTATAAGAGGTGGTTTTTAAAAGACTTTGTTCAGCCAAGCAGAGCTGTTATATTGTGGCACATTTAGAAAAATATGTATAGGTATGTCGGTCCTAGGACATGAAAGACTTTATGGCTATAATATCAATACAACATTGTAAAGATGAGTATTGAAGGCACTTTATCAGCAATTCGTTGTAGATAAAATCTCTCATATCTCTACCAACTTGGACTTCACTTTGAACAGTGACAGGGCGATTA
Organism: Eublepharis macularius; assembly: GCF_028583425.1. NCBI lineage: Eukaryota > Metazoa > Chordata > Lepidosauria > Squamata > Eublepharidae > Eublepharis > Eublepharis macularius. The sequence continues at coordinate 93,085,013 of NC_072792.1, forward strand.
TTTGTTCAATTGTTTGGGATACTTTTCAGTTTTCTGAGGAAGTTGTCACAAACCTTGGAAAACTGAAGCCTACCACCTGCTTGCATGAATCTTGTGCAACACGCTGAGTCCCGGGGGCCTGGTTCAAATTCTAGAGTAGTATTCACAAATTCAAAATGTAAATCCAATTTATTTATTTAAATACAACAGAACACAACTGTGAAAAATGCTCCTAAACCTATCAATATTGGTTCACTAACCGGTGTCCCCAGAATGGAGTGCTACTCACAATCTACTATATAGAAGGCAGCAGTACTGTGGATTTGTCTAGAGGCCACACCTGGAACAGCTGAAACACTTCTTGTGAAGATGCTGGATAAATCCTCAAGCTTGTTTGTTGCCCTAGGAGCAGTTCCCCTTTCCTCCTGGCAAGAGGAAGTGGAGCAGCTCTATACCAGGGTGTTGACCTCAGGCCATCAATGAAGAGTTCAGCTGTCAGCAGTTCCTGCTCTTTGCTCATCCCAGCTTCTTCAGCTCTTCCTAGTCACTGCAGCTCTCCCAGGAAGAAGTGTTCAATTCTTCCACCTAGCAGTTTGAGCTCTGTGTCCTTTTAAAAAAAAATGTAATCCAAATCTTGGAAACAAACTTTGCCTTTCAGAGAGCACTACCTCTCTCTCTCTCTCTCTCTTTTGTCCTTCCAGCTAGCCAAGTCCTACATTATACCACCTTTCCTAGTCATGGCCCTTTCAAACGCATGCCCCATGAGTAGGCGTGCCATTCCCCTGCTGAGGGCAGGGGATCCCCTGCTCCCACCTCCTCCCACCCACCCCCACTTACCTGACCAGTGAGGGGGCGCACCTCCGGCCGCCCCCCCCCCATGGCACAGGTACACCCCTGGGCAGCGTGGTGCAATTTGGGTTGGGTTGTCCCCACTATGCGGATGACACTCAGTTAGGTCTTGTGCTTCCAGCCAAACCCAGAGGGGCTGTGGAAGCCCTGAACCAGTGCCTGGAGGCAGTTTTAGAATGGTTGTGGGCCAATAAACTGAATTTTAATTCTGACAAGACAGAAATGCTACTGGTAAGCAGGAAGTCTAATCCAAAAGTTAAGGTGTCACCCTTTCTGAATGGGGTTGTGTTCCCCTTGAAGTCACAGGTCCATAGTTTGGAGATGCTTGTCATGGGCTGGGCCAGCCCAAGCAGGGTGGTTCAAGTCCAAACCTTAAGGCCAAAGTCAAAGGGGAGTTCCAAGAGCAAAGCCAAGTCAAACCGGTGGTCAGAGCATGAGATAAAGCCAGGAGTGAGTCCAGAGTCCAAAAGCAAGGTCAGGCACAGTCCAAGGTCAGTCACCGATAGTGTCAGGTCCAAAAGCAGGCACGGGCAAGGTTCACGAAACACAGAGTGGTTGCAGGCAGTAGACACGTTGCTTCCACGCCCAGCAGTTCCTCCAGACTGGCTCTTATAGCCAGGCGTGGTTTTCAGCCAGCTGCTGGGGCTCTATCCTGCCACTAATCATCACTCTCCAGCAGCTGGCGTTGGCTCAAAAGGCGAGCACTGCACCGTCTCTCCTGCAGTTCCAGTCTCTGGCGCTGCCTGTGGCGTTCCTTGGGCGTGGGTGAACCTGGGGGGGGGGGTGGAGGCTCTTGGCTGCGCTGCACCTGTAGAAGTCCCTGGCTGAGCTTCCTCTGTAGTATTGGAGCTAGAGGGTGCTGGTGCCTCAGCTGCTGGCTGTAAGCTCTGATCAGCCAGCAGCTGTTGCTCCTGATTGCTGGCTTCTGCTGAATCAGGGCTAGGGCTGGCTACACAGGGCTCCTCTTCTCCTGAGGAGTCCTGGCTGGCTACACGAGGCTCCTCTCCTCCAGAGGAGACCTCACTCTCAGACTGGGCCATGACACCATCCCCCCTCCCAAGGCCCCCCCTCCTCTGTGGCCCAGGCAGCCCCGGTTTCTGAGGATACGCCCGATGGAATTGTCAGACTAGGCGGGGGGCATGGATGTTCACGGCAGGTTCCCATGAGCGGTCTTCCGGCCCATACCCCTTCCAGTCCACCAAGTACTGTACTTGCCCCCGCTGGCGACGTGAGTCTAGGATCTGGGCGACCTCATATTCCTCTTGCCCCTCGATGGTAATCGGAGGTGGAGGGGGTGGTGGCCCAGGATGGTGCGGGTCCGGGGGTGAAGCCGGGACTAGAAGGGACCGGTGAAACACAGGATGGATCGGGAGGGTTCATGGTAGTTGCAGGCGGTAGGCCACAGGGTTCACCTGGTCTGTGATCACGAAGGGTCCAAGGAACCGGGTATCTAGCTTTTTGGAGGGCCGTTGGCTGTGGATATGGCGGGTGGATAACCAGACCCGATCACCCACAGACAAGGGAACACCAGGTTGCCGTTTCCGATCCGCAGTCTCCTTGTAGCTTCCCTTGGCAAGCTGGAGTTGTTCCCGCAACAGCTCATGCATGGATTGGAGTTCCTGGAGGTGATCAGCAGCAGCTGGGATTCCCGACAAGGATGCCGTGCTAGGGAAGAAACGAGGGTGGTGGCCATAGTTTGCCATGAAGGGGGTCTGCTGGGTGGAGGAGTGCACTGCATTGTTATATGCGAACTCGGCCAAAGGCAGTAGAGCTAGCCATTCATCCTGTTGATGGTTTATGTAGCATCTCAGATATTGCTCCAGGGTTGCATTGGTGCGCTCGGTCTGCACATCAGATTGGGGGTGGTGTGCTGAGGATAAGTGGACTTGGGTGCCAAGAAGGGAGTGCAGGGCCTGCCAGAACCGAGAGGTGAATTGAACTCCCCGATCAGAAATTATATGATCCGGACGCCCATGGAGTCGAAAGACGTGCTGAAGGTACAGGTGTGCCGTTTCCTAGGCAGTGGGGGGTCCAGAACAGGGAACGAAGTGGGCCATCTTTGTGAACAAGTCTACCACCACTAGGATGCAGGTGTGGCCTTTGGAGCAGGGCAGGTCTGTAATGAAATCCATGGAAATAGTCCTCCATGGCCCAGTGGGTGTGGGGAGTGGATGCAGGAGACCAGAAGGTTTGCCGGGGACGTCTTTGGCCCGTCTACACGTTTCACAGGCTGCCACATACCGGGCCACATCCGATTGCACCTGGGGCCACCAGAAGTCCCGGGTCAGGAGATGAGTTGTCTTGTGGCGGCCGAAGTGCCCGGCAGGTCTAGAATCGTGGACCAGCTGCAGTACCTTTGTTCGTAGAGAGTCTGGGGGTACATAAATCCGGCCTCGATGGGTCAGTAGCCCCTCTTCCTCTGCAAATCCCTCTGCCTGGGGATGGGGAGATCCCCGGACGTTCTGGAGGTACTTCTGGGCAACGGGGTCCAGCAGCTGTTGAGTCTGTATCTCCTCTACCAGCCCCGGAGGGGGTTGCGTGGCGGCGAAAGTTTCTGGAGCAGGATGGTCATTGGAGGTTGTTCCAGGTCGGGGGATGTGTTGTACTCTGGCTTCCGGGACAGAGCATCGGCTTTCTTATTCTGGGAGCTGGGAACATAGGTGATCCTGAAATCAAAACGGGAAAAGAACAACGACCAGCGGATCTGTCTTTGGTTGAGACAGCGGGCAGTTTGGAGGTGTTCGAGGTTCTGGTGGTCAGTGAGCACTTGGACTGGGGACCGAGCCCCCTCCAGATGATGCCGCCAAACCTCAAAGGCTGCCTTTATTGCCAGCAGCTCCCGCTCCCAGATGGTGTACTTCCTTTCAGCGGGGGTCAGCTGGCGAGAGTAGTAGGCGCAAGGCTGTGGAGAGCTAGAGGGGGTTGCCCATTGTGAGAGCACCGCTCCAATGGCGGTGCTGGAGGCATCTGCTTTGACTAGAAAGGGTAGCTGGGGATCCGGGTATCGAAGGACTGGTTGCGTGACAAAGCGTGTCTTCAGGGTCAGGAATGCCTCGCTGGCTTCCGGTGTCCAACGGAAAGGTTCTCAAGGCCGGAGAAGTCGAGTGAGAGGGACGGCTATGGATGCAAACTGGGGGATGAATTGCCGGTAGTAATTGGCAAACCCCGGAAATCGCTGCACATCCTTCCGAGAACGGGGGGCTTGCCAAGTCTGTACAGCCTCGACTTTAGCTGGGTCCATTTGGATTCCGTGGGGTGATAGCACATGGCCAAGGAATTCCACGGTAGGCCGGTGGAATGCACACTTTTCCAGTTTGACGAATAGGCCATGCTGCCGGAGTCTTTGCAGCACCGTCCGCACGTGCCAAGTATGTTGCGACACATTACGTGAATAGATTAATATGTCATCCAGGTAAACAATGACAAACTGATCCAGGATATCTCGAAACATGTCGTTCATCAGTCTCTGGAACACAGCTGGCGTGTTAGTCAGGCCAAAGGGCATTACCAGGTACTCGTATTGTCCATATCTGGTACTGAAAGCGGTCTTCCATTCATCGCCTTTTCGGATACGCACCAGGTTGTAGGCTCCCCGAAGATCCAGCTTGGTGTAGATCTGGGCTCCCTTGACTTGCTCCAAGAGGTCGGAGATCAGAGGCAGTGGGTACCGGTCACGAACGGTGATCTTGTTCAGGGCCCGGTAATCATTGCACAGCCGGAGTTCTCCACTTTTCTTTTTGACGAAGAGGACTGGGGCAGAGGTGGGCGAGGTAGAGGGCTGGATGAACCCTCGCCGCAGACTGATGGTGAGAAAGTCCCGGAGTGCAGCCAACTCAGGCTCTGATAACGAGTACAGGCGTCCCACCGGCAGAGGGACTCCAGGAATCAAGTCTATGGCACAATCATATGGCCAATGAGGGGGAAGTTGGTCTGCTCCCTTTTCCTCAAACACATCTTCAAACTCTGCGTATTCCTCTGGCATCACAGAGGCCTCCTGTACAGCGGCTGCAATGGGACCTGGGCATTGATTTTCGTGTGGGCATGGGTCCCGGAAGCAGAGGTCCAACTGGCCCCACCGGATAACCGGGTCATGGCAGCAAAGCCAGGAAAGTCCCAAGACCAGCGGGAACTGAGGGATGCCTACCACATCAAAGCAGAGCCGTTCACGGTGCTGCTGGATCTGCAAGAGGAGGTCCTGGGTCTCCTCGACCACGGGCCCAGAACGTAGCGGCCGCCCATCAATGGCCTCAACTACGGTGGGGGTCTTTTTTGCCCGCAAGGGAATTCGGTGCTGTGCGGCAAACTTGGCATCCATGAAGCAGCGGGATGCCCCTGAGTCTATCATGGCGTACACAAATAGCCATCGACCATCAGGCAGGCACAGCTTTACTGGCACCAGGAAGGGTTCAGGAGGAACACTGGAGGCATTGGCCATTCCCACAAGTTGTTTAGTGGGAGTCTGCTCCTGGACTATAGCTCGGGTCCTTCTTTTGGCAGGGCACCCATCGGCAAAATGGCCCACCCCACCACAGTACCAGCAGAGGTTGTGGGCATGACGCCTCGCCTTTTCCTCTGGAGGCAGGTGGGTAGAAGGCATGTTCAACGGTGTGGGTTCTGCTGTCCTCTCAGGCGAGGTCTGGGGCGGGGGTGGCTGGCGTAGCGCACGTGCTTGCCGCCGGCTCTCCAGTCGTCCATCAATACGGAGCCATAGGAGAATGAGCGCTTGCAGCCCTCCTGGTCGTTCAGATCGAGCCACTTCATCCAATACTGCATCAGACAGTCCTTCCAGGTACTGGTCAACTAAGGCTGCTTCGTTCCAGTCCAAGTCCTGAGCCAGTAGCTGGAATTCAGTGGTATATTGGGCCACAGTCCCGTCTCCCTGGGTGAGGGCACGTATTCTCTGGTTTGCTTTCACAGCTTTCAGTGGGTTGGCAAAGGCGGCGGTAATGTGAGCCACAAAGCTTGGAAAATCCCCCAGCAAAGGGGATTTTGCCAGTAACAAGGGTGTGGCCCATCTTGCTGCCTGCCCCTTTAACAGGCTGAGGATGAAGCCAACTTTGACTTTATCTGCGGGGAAGTCTCTAGCCCGGAGTTCAATATATAGCTGGCACTGGGCGAGAAACACTGGGAATTCCTCCACATTGCCCTCAAAACTGTCAGGAGGCTTCACTGGGCATTTTGCAGGCAGAGGTGCAGCAGGGGCAGCAAGGAGAGTAGCAATCTGCTGCTGCAAAGCCACCAGTGCTTGGGTTAGTTGTAGTACCTGGTCCTGCAGCATTGCCAGGCTCCCTGGCGTGGGTGTTGCCATGTCCATGCCAGGAAGTTTTGGGTGGAAGCAATCTGTCATGGGCTGGGCCAGCCCAAGCAGGGTGGTTCAAGTCCAAACCTTAAGGCCAAAGTCAAAGGGGAGTTCCAAGAGCAAAGCCATGTCAAACCGGTGGTCAGAGCACGAGATAAAGCCAGGAGTGAGTCCAGAGTCCAAAAGCAAGGTCAGGCACAGTCCAAGGTCAGTCACCGATAGTGTCAGGTCCAAAAGCAGGCACGGGCAAGGTTCACAAAACACGGAGTGGTTGCAGACAGTAGACACATTGCTTCCACGCCCAGCAGTTCCTCCAGACTGGCTCTTATAGCCAGGCGTGGTTTTCAGCCAGCTGCTGGGGCTCTATCCTGCCACTACTCATCATCACTCTCCAGCAGCTGGCGTTGGCTCAAGAGGCGAGCACTGCACCGACTCTCCTGCAGTTCCAGTCTCTGGCGCTGCCTGCGGCGTTCCTTGGGCGTGGGTGAACCTGGGGGGGGGGATGGAGGCTCTTGGCTGCGCTGCACCTGTAGAAGTCCCTGGCTGAGCTTCCTCTGTAGTATTGGAGCTAGAGGGTGCTGGTGCCTCAGCTGCTGGCTGTAAGCTCTGATCAGCCAGCAGCTGTTGCTCCTGATTGCTGGCTTCTGCTGAATCAGGGCTAGGGCTGGCTACACAGGGCTCCTCTTCTCCTGAGGAGTCCTGGCTGGCTACACGAGGCTTCCTCTGTAGTATTGGAGCTAGAGGGTGCTGGTGCCTCAGCTGCTGGCTGTAAGCTCTGATCAGCCAGCAGCTGTTGCTCCTGATTGCTGGCTTCTGCTGAATCAGGGCTAGGGCTGGCTACACAGGGCTCCTCTTCTCCTGAGGAGTCCTGGCTGGCTACACGAGGCTCCTCTCCTCCAGAGGAGACCTCACTCTCAGACTGGGCCATGACAATGCTCTTGGACCCAGACCTACTGCGGGATAAGCAAGTGGCAGCTGTGGCCAGGAGTGCCTCTGACTTGAAAAGCTGCAGCCTTTCCTGAGCCCCTGAGGTGCATACCCTGATAATATCCAGATTAAATTACTGCAATGTGCTTTACATGGCTCTGACCTTGAAAAGTGCTTGGAAATTTTAATTGGTGCGGAATGCTGCAGCCAGGATGTTAACTAGAGTAGGTCATGGGGATAATATCACTCCAGTCTTGGCCCATCTATACTGATGCCCAATCTGTTTCTTGGCACAACTGAGGGTGCTGGTTGTCAGAACTGTGGCTAGATAATGTCCTTACTCCAGACTACCTTCTGCAATCAGACAAAAGCCCGTTGTTTTCAAAAGTTTACTGAAGAAAGACTGCATTATAGTCCACGAGCCTGAATACAATATTCAGGATGGTACATGTGAATTGTTACCAATGACAGGCAAAGCATGAGGTACAAAGTAACAGATCCCAGCAGGCCCAACCTCCCCCCACAGTTCTCATAACAATCCCTTTGAAGCTCGGAAAGCGAAAGTCCTTCGAGGCTGGAACATTGGTAGCCAAAACATGCCTCCACAGGGAGATAGCTGCCTGGGAACATCCTGGCACCTGTGAAGAAAGCACTCATAATACTAGAAGAATTAAAATGGAGTCTCTTTGGCAATAGCATACAAACAAGCCTTCTGAACATGACACTGGTGTTGACTTTTAAAGCTCTATGTGGCTTTGGACAAGCACACCTGAATACCTACCTACTCCCTGATGAACCTATCTGATCACTATAGTCATCTTAAGTTTGAAGCTTTTCCAACACAGTTAGTTAGCCAAAGATTCTACCTGGCTACTGACTGAAAGGAGGACTCATTTGCTTCAGTTTTTACAATCCCCCCACTTCCCAGTCCAGCTTCTTGAGCTATAGTTCCCTCTTCTCATCCCCAGGAAAAGGCAACTCTTAGGCTCCATCTTATGGATGCCAGATCTCCAGATATATGAGCAATTCCCTTGGTCCCCACCAATACTTCATAGGCAAGTTGGGGGGGGCAGGAATGGGGAAACCATTTTATTCATCAGTGGTTTTAATAGGTTATAAACTGGAGGTATGTTTGGGGACAACGGTATCTTAGGTTTAATTCTATGGATTTTAAATGGTAGTATTTTAACTGTGACATGTAAAGCTTCCTGGAGCCACAAGAAAGGCAGGATACAAGCATTTTAATAAATATATAAAATAGCTATTGTTTGTTTATTTAGAACATTTTAGCCCACCTTTATTTAAAATATGTATACCATAAACATATATAAGCCAGTGTGATGTAGTGGTAAGAGTGCCAGACTAGGATCTGTGAAACCTCACATGTGAATCTACACTGTGCTGTGGAAGCTTGCTGGGTGACCTTAGGACAGTCTCAGCCTAACCTACCTCACAGGGTTGTTGTGAGGATAAAATGGAAGAAGAGGATAATGGTGTAAGCCCATTTGGGGAAAAAAGGGGTGGAAGTGAAGTATAAATGAAACAAAAAACAAAGAAATATCACTTAGAGCAGTTGTTCTCAACTTTTCATAGCTCACATCTCACCACTTATTCATCAAAGAACATAGGTCTCACCGTGACAGAAACAAAAAAGGCCCAGTTTTTCCAACACAGACATTTATATGTTTATAGGCATTCTGTTATTGTATGTATCATTTAAGGACATTAAAAATTGCAAAAGCAGTGAATAATCCCTGACAGGCAGGATCAATAAGCAGCAGCACATCAACGATACTGGCTGGGTGGGTAAGGGCTCTGTGGGATTAGGATCACCACCACGTGCCCACAATTATGACTTGTTACCCTAATAGGTGGTTTCCTTGTGAGTTGGGAAATTAGCATACAAGAGGAGACAGCAAGAGGAGGGTAACTAGCGAGATTTTTCACCTGTGTATATGGTGATCATTCCTCTCTAGAGGACTCTTTAATAAACAGGTTCAATGCAATTAGTTTGTATTAAAAAGTATTAGGAAGGCAAGCACACAGAAAATACATACAGCATACATACAGCGCTAAGCAGAAAATAGGGTAGATGTGAAGAAGCAATTCAGGAGGAGGGTGGCAGTTACCAGTCTTGGAGGGGAGGATGTCTGGGGGAAAGCAGCCCTGAGGAGGCCAGCACTTCATAGCAAGGAAGAGAGAGACTCAGACCTGCGTCTGAGGGTGGGTGTCGGATCCAAGGGCATGCACATGGCTGCTAGAAAGACGCCCTTTTTATAGGGTAAAATATATCCTGGGGCGGAAAGGCATCTTTTCTGGGGATAAAACAATAAAACTGGAGAAGGCTTGATCAGGCATAGCTAAGAAAACTATTGATACCAAATGGCGATTGATGATCCGCAATCGTGGGATAGGGAAAACCCTCAAATCTTCTGAGTGGCCCTTTGATTGGGAAGGTGAAGGAAAGATGAGAGAGATTAATTCAGGAACTCCGGAAAGATCACTACTTTGACCTGTAAATCTGCACATCTCCAAGGGGTGTGGGGCTAATAGCTAGCCTTTCCCATGACCTCACAGTCCAGTACTTTTCCAACTTCTGGCCAGGAGGTGGCAGCTGTTTTCCTGCCTTGCCAAGCAGTGTGTGTTTTACAACACATGATTAAAGGGATGGCTTATGATATTACTACATGCATGACATGGGAGCCTGGTTTGACCACTAACAGACTAGCATACTGGAAGGTCAGATGCATAATCTGTGATAGGTATGACTGGCACATCATACATGCAAGGAGACATGGGGAGAGCGCATTCCTAGTAGTTGTTATGAATACGTTCCACCTAGACTACTTCTATGTTCCATTTGTGGCACTGTACCACTGGTTAAGAACCACTGATTTAGATGACATTAGTCCCATTTTACAGCTGCTAAGGAACACGGTATTAAGTTACTAGACCAGTATCAGTTAATTCAATGGGAAAGAATTTTTATGTAGGAATTAAAGGAACAGTATAGTATACCTGAGTATATGCAAAACATTTTCCCTTTACCATTGAGCAACTGCAGTCTCTCCACAGATTAAGAATTTAGAGGCTGATGGCATACCTGCCACATAGGTATAAAAGTCCAAGCACTTCTCCCTTTGAAAATTAAGCATTTACCTGACCAGATACAGTCTGTCCCCTCTAACAAAGTCCATTCCTTGTTTTCCTGCTATCTCCACCTATTTTTCACAACCTTTCTCGGTTCTCTTTACCCACTGTCTGCCATCTCCCTGACTGAACAACAAGACTGAGATACAGAGTATGGAAAGAGAAGTTTTTCTGAGAATGTACAGTGCCTTTGCCTCATCACTAAATAGCTACATCCTCCTGCCTACCTACACACTTAGAATTCAACAGCTAATTTCCATTGTGCACAAAGTCAGGGAGAATCTTTAAACATCATGATTTTATCTCTGCTCACCCATTTCCTTCCTTTAGCACCAAATATATCCTTTTTAAAACTAACATTGTTGAAGAAAGCAATATTTAGTTCCTTAATATTCAGCCTGTTGCTTTGCCAATAAATTAAAGCACACACAAGAGTTAAGAAAACCCATCTCCCACCATCTCTGGCTGGGTTCTGAGGGGGAAAAAATTAGCCAATATCAGCTAAAAGCATCTTACTTATGCTTAACTGCAAAATTTGGATACAACAGGTCGGAGAACAAAAGTCCACAAGTACATCAAAATTCATTTTAAAGGGAAAAAAACTAAATTAGAGATCACAAACATAGAACAGACCCACAAAAAAAAGGGCAGTAAAAAATCTATAAACAGTTATTAGCTGAAAGGAAAAAAAACAGAAACTCTACAGACATCAACCATTCAGAAAAAACTTACTATTTTTAAAGCAAAAATTTTGGCCCAAAAAAATCCCAAAAATTTAAAGATACTTTCTTGGAACGTGGGGAAAAAGTAGACAACTAGAGTGATAAACTACACATGAGACGAACAGGGTCAACTACCAACTAACTCTGATTCAATCACAAAAATCTTCGATAACTTCTACAAGAAATTATATAGCTCAGATACTCCAAGCATAAATGTAATTAACAACTACCTGAGAAATGTGGGCAGCAAAAATAAGCTAACAGGAGAACACAAAAAGTTTATAGACCAGCCCATAACTATTCAAAAAACCCTTGATGTTATTAAAAACTTAAAGAACAACAAATCTCCAGGGATTGATGGATTCCTGGCAGAATATTACAAAAAAATTCACATCTGTTAGCCCCTCACCTAACTACAGTATGCAACTTAATTCTGGAACAGGGTAACATGTCCCCATCGTGGGCTGAATCAAACATGATCGTACTTCCCAAACCCAAGAAAGATACTACTAACCCACCTTCCCATTGCCCAATAACCCTACTAAACCAGGATACTAAAATATTTACTGCAATTCTAACATCTGACTGGAAGGATATCGAGCAAAGCTACAAGCAAGGAAAACCAGTACAAGAATGTATATGCAATAAAAGCACTGAACGCCCAACCAACTTATAAAACAACCCATTTTTAGTTACTGACTTAAAAGTTTGGGACAAAATCAGAGGCAAATTAACACAGGAGTTATCCCAAATTTCTCCTTTTGTTGGGCAATATTGGTTCTACCCAGCCCTAAATATAAACTCATATAAATGGTGGAGAACAAGACTGATAGATATTACTGATAAAGGTAAAATACAAGAAAAAGCAAGATCGGGAAAAAATGCAACACAGATTCCTTGGTTTGAGTATTTACAAATCAAGCATCTTACCGAAGACACAAAGGTCAAAAATATATTAGGACAACCTCTTACAGAATTTGAAAAAAATAATTTAAAAGGATCGGACAAACAGAAAGGATTAATTTCTACAACTTACCATATTTTACTAGAAGAAAAACAGAAAAACAAACAGAATTTGAAAAAAATAATTTAAAAGGATCGGACAAACAGAAAGGATTAATTTCTACAACTTACCATATTTTACTAGAAGAAAAACAGAAAAACAAAATACTCTCTTACCAAAAAATATGGCACAAAGAATGCGGTATAGATTCCTCTAATGAAAAATGGGTGGAAATCTCACAATTTTATATCAAGAATTATTAATATAAAAATGTAGACTATGAAATTGTATTCCGATTGGTATCTGACATTAGTTAAACTTAACCATATGAACCAATCATTGTCAGTGAATTGTTGGAAACAATGTGGGGAACTGGGAATCTACATTCACTCTTGGTGGGAATGTAAATTTATTAAATATTTTGGGGGGAAAGTAATTAATAAAATTGAACATATTACAGGTTATAAGATCCCCAAAACCCCAGAGGTAATCTTACTGAACTGCTGGGAAGACCCCAAGATTCCAAGAATTAGAATTAATCTTAAATTATTATTGTTAGCTATTGCCAAATCAATAATGGCAATTGGCAAGCCCATTTATGAGATCACTTTATTATGGAAAAAAATACTGATCAAATAGCTCAAAGAGAAAATCAAAATTACAAATCCAACCTACTAGAGCAACAATTCCCACTTCTGGAATATCTAACCAAAGAAGAGAATGTGTAAAAAAATACATGAAATAAGGCCTTTATTTTTCTATGGCATACCTGCAACAATCATTTACAAGTTTATAAATTTATCTCAGACATTTTTTATTTTAAGGCCAAACAGAAAATGTAAATAGGATCTGGAGATAGGAAGTTTGTCTGTTTGTTATTGTTTGTTGTCAGTGTAAAATTTATGGTTCATTGCCTGTTACTGTTATAACTAGGGTTGCCAGCTCCAAGTTGGGAAATTCCTGGAGATCTAGGGGATGAAACCTGGAGAAACCTGGAGAAAGAGGGGTTTGGGGAGGGAAAGGCCCTTGGCATGGCATAATTCCATAGAGTCCATCTTCCAAAGTAGCCATTTTCTCCAGGTGAACTGATCTCTGTGGCCTGGAGACCAGTTGTAATTCTGGGGGATCTCCAGCTACTACCTGGAGGCTGGTAACCCTAGTTATACCTGAATTTTTTTTCATGATGTTAAGTGAACTTATCGCTCTTTGTTTGTTATTGTTATAAAGGCTGAATGGAAAAACTGAAAAAATGAATAAAATACAATTTTTAAAAATCACTAGTTTCAATTATACAATATTGAGATCAAAAAACATAGCTCTTCTGTGTCACCATCATTAAGTACCTCAGAAATACTAAACTATCTACAAAACTTGGAGAGATTTCCTAGCTTGTGCTGCCCACTTTAGCTGCCATACCAGGACTGGGAAAAGACAACCAGATCCAACTTGGTCTGATCTGAAAGTCAGAGTAAATTTCATTTGGGTGTGTTCCAACATGATTGAGACTAGTTACATTCTGAATGCACATTCTTGCTTTGAATAAAAAACTTTTTCCACAAGGCTGCAGCTTTATGTTGCCTTATTAAATTAAAGTTTGGATTATATCAACAATTTGGCTGTTTCATTAAAATACCCATAAAACACCCATCAACCTTGTATTACTTTCTCGATTACAAATTTTACACGTATAGTTCTCTGTTATGGAAAAGTTTAAATCAAACATCAGATCATTAAAAGGCAATGCTGGAGCTTATCTCACTAGGGTGTTTTTTCCTCCAGGTATGAAGGGGGGCAGGGACTGCTGTAATCCTCAAGATTATAGTGGCTGTGGCTAGATGTTTTTCAGCAACTTTTCATGTGCACTTGTTGAACTGAGCCCCTATGTCTTTAGCATTCACAGATTTGCTACTGAGGGCCAAGCTACACATGACAAATGACACTTGAACGGCAAGTGGATTGAGTGGAGGGCAAGTGAACAGGGAGAAATACACTTGCCGTTCAAGTGTCATTCATCATGTGTAGCTTGGCCCTGAGAGCTGACTATTCTGTTCATGGTACTATTTCTCAAGAACTCAACACTCCATTAACTTTTGCACCACCACCACATACTACACAGCATCCTGCATTCTCCGTGACATTTTGATAGCTAATATATTTACCAAGAGAACTGTAAATATTTGCCAAATAATTATGTTATTATTAATAAGCAGACTTTTTAAAGTCTGAGTTACTAACCATGGTGCATGAGAGTTCCAGTGAGCTCCGCTGTCTCAGATATTTTGCTCAAAAAAAAGATTTGGATTTCTCACCTTCTTTTCCAGACGTCTCCTTGTACCATCCCCGACAGCCTCTTTCAGCACTTCGGTCTATGAGAGATTTTAAAAAAGAAAGAAATCCATGTCGATGAGGAAACCTGAGCCCTCTGAATCTCTCCCTCTCCCTTCCTCCCTCCCTCTCAGTGATCGGCAGCAAATCACAAGCTAAGAACAATCTGCAAATACTCTCGCTTTGTACTTGATGGAAAAAAGAAGCCATGCCGTGCATCTTCCGCCAATGCCGTGGAATACAGAAATATTTAATGATTGGAGAGACCCGGAATATTTCCCAAATCACTTCTCTCCCCTGCTCTGTTGAGCTATTTACACGCACTCTAGCTAGCTTCCATGTGTCTTGATGAAGGGAGCTTTGACTCTGGAAAGCTCACCCCCTGGAAATCTAGGTGCCACTGGCACTCGGATTTGCAATACTCCTCCCACCCCCGCCTGGATTATAAGGACTCCTTCCTTTTCCCACTCCTTGTGTTTGATCAGAGAGCTTTGACTCTCCAAAGCCCATACACTGGAAATATGGTTGGTCTTGAAGGTGCAACTGGACTCGAATCTTGCTCTTCCTAAATCTTGATTCCTTTGCACCAGTTACTATTAGAGACCAGATATGATATGACACAAAAACATTTAATTCCTCCTACTTGGAGAATTTTCATACATGCCATTAAGGTGTTTTTGAAGTTCTTCTCCCGTACTTAATCAGCCTTGAAAACGTGCATACAAGTAGCATTTGCCTGCTCAAAGACACTTTTTAGGGCCATGTGTATAAATTACAATTTTAAAAAACCAGAGTTTTCCAGAAAAACAGCAGCACTCCTATAGGTTTACCAAGAAATGGGCTGCCTGGAAGCATTTCCGCCCCCGCCTCAGACTGGGCCATGACAATGCTCTTGGACCCAGACCTACTGCGGGATAAGCAAGTGGCAGCTGTGGCCAGGAGTGCCTCTGACTTGAAAAGCTGCAGCCTTTCCTGAGCCCCTGAGGTGCATACCCTGATAATATCCAGATTAAATTACTGCAATGTGCTTTACATGGCTCTGACCTTGAAAAGTGCTTGGAAATTTTAATTGGTGCGGAATGCTGCAGCCAGGATGTTAACTAGAGTAGGTCATGGGGATAATATCACTCCAGTCTTGGCCCATCTATACTGATGCCCAATCTGTTTCTTGGCACAACTGAGGGTGCTGGTTGTCAGAACTGTGGCTAGATAATGTCCTTACTCCAGACTACCTTCTGCAATCAGACAAAAGCCCGTTGTTTTCAAAAGTTTACTGAAGAAAGACTGCATTATAGTCCACGAGCCTGAATACAATATTCAGGATGGTACATGTGAATTGTTACCAATGACAGGCAAAGCATGAGGTACAAAGTAACAGATCCCAGCAGGCCCAACCTCCCCCCACAGTTCTCATAACAATCCCTTTGAAGCTCGGAAAGCGAAAGTCCTTCGAGGCTGGAACATTGGTAGCCAAAACATGCCTCCACAGGGAGATAGCTGCCTGGGAACATCCTGGCACCTGTGAAGAAAGCACTCATAATACTAGAAGAATTAAAATGGAGTCTCTTTGGCAATAGCATACAAACAAGCCTTCTGAACATGACACTGGTGTTGACTTTTAAAGCTCTATGTGGCTTTGGACAAGCACACCTGAATACCTACCTACTCCCTGATGAACCTATCTGATCACTATAGTCATCTTAAGTTTGAAGCTTTTCCAACACAGTTAGTTAGCCAAAGATTCTACCTGGCTACTGACTGAAAGGAGGACTCATTTGCTTCAGTTTTTACAATCCCCCCACTTCCCAGTCCAGCTTCTTGAGCTATAGTTCCCTCTTCTCATCCCCAGGAAAAGGCAACTCTTAGGCTCCATCTTATGGATGCCAGATCTCCAGATATATGAGCAATTCCCTTGGTCCCCACCAATACTTCATAGGCAAGTTGGGGGGGGCAGGAATGGGGAAACCATTTTATTCATCAGTGGTTTTAATAGGTTATAAACTGGAGGTATGTTTGGGGACAACGGTATCTTAGGTTTAATTCTATGGATTTTAAATGGTAGTATTTTAACTGTGACATGTAAAGCTTCCTGGAGCCACAAGAAAGGCAGGATACAAGCATTTTAATAAATATATAAAATAGCTATTGTTTGTTTATTTAGAACATTTTAGCCCACCTTTATTTAAAATATGTATACCATAAACATATATAAGCCAGTGTGATGTAGTGGTAAGAGTGCCAGACTAGGATCTGTGAAACCTCACATGTGAATCTACACTGTGCTGTGGAAGCTTGCTGGGTGACCTTAGGACAGTCTCAGCCTAACCTACCTCACAGGGTTGTTGTGAGGATAAAATGGAAGAAGAGGATAATGGTGTAAGCCCATTTGGGGAAAAAAGGGGTGGAAGTGAAGTATAAATGAAACAAAAAACAAAGAAATATCACTTAGAGCAGTTGTTCTCAACTTTTCATAGCTCACATCTCACCACTTATTCATCAAAGAACATAGGTCTCACCGTGACAGAAACAAAAAAGGCCCAGTTTTTCCAACACAGACATTTATATGTTTATAGGCATTCTGTTATTGTATGTATCATTTAAGGACATTAAAAATTGCAAAAGCAGTGAATAATCCCTGACAGGCAGGATCAATAAGCAGCAGCACATCAACGATACTGGCTGGGTGGGTAAGGGCTCTGTGGGATTAGGATCACCACCACGTGCCCACAATTATGACTTGTTACCCTAATAGGTGGTTTCCTTGTGAGTTGGGAAATTAGCATACAAGAGGAGACAGCAAGAGGAGGGTAACTAGCGAGATTTTTCACCTGTGTATATGGTGATCATTCCTCTCTAGAGGACTCTTTAATAAACAGGTTCAATGCAATTAGTTTGTATTAAAAAGTATTAGGAAGGCAAGCACACAGAAAATACATACAGCATACATACAGCGCTAAGCAGAAAATAGGGTAGATGTGAAGAAGCAATTCAGGAGGAGGGTGGCAGTTACCAGTCTTGGAGGGGAGGATGTCTGGGGGAAAGCAGCCCTGAGGAGGCCAGCACTTCATAGCAAGGAAGAGAGAGACTCAGACCTGCGTCTGAGGGTGGGTGTCGGATCCAAGGGCATGCACATGGCTGCTAGAAAGACGCCCTTTTTATAGGGTAAAATATATCCTGGGGCGGAAAGGCATCTTTTCTGGGGATAAAACAATAAAACTGGAGAAGGCTTGATCAGGCATAGCTAAGAAAACTATTGATACCAAATGGCGATTGATGATCCGCAATCGTGGGATAGGGAAAACCCTCAAATCTTCTGAGTGGCCCTTTGATTGGGAAGGTGAAGGAAAGATGAGAGAGATTAATTCAGGAACTCCGGAAAGATCACTACTTTGACCTGTAAATCTGCACATCTCCAAGGGGTGTGGGGCTAATAGCTAGCCTTTCCCATGACCTCACAGTCCAGTACTTTTCCAACTTCTGGCCAGGAGGTGGCAGCTGTTTTCCTGCCTTGCCAAGCAGTGTGTGTTTTACAACACATGATTAAAGGGATGGCTTATGATATTACTACATGCATGACGTGGGAGCCTGGTTTGACCACTAACAGACTAGCATACTGGAAGGTCAGATGCATAATCTGTGATAGGTATGACTGGCACATCATACATGCAAGGAGACATGGGGAGAGCGCATTCCTAGTAGTTGTTATGAATACGTTCCACCTAGACTACTTCTATGTTCCATTTGTGGCACTGTACCACTGGTTAAGAACCACTGATTTAGATGACATTAGTCCCATTTTACAGCTGCTAAGGAACACGGTATTAAGTTACTAGACCAGTATCAGTTAATTCAATGGGAAAGAATTTTTATGTAGGAATTAAAGGAACAGTATAGTATACCTGAGTATATGCAAAACATTTTCCCTTTACCATTGAGCAACTGCAGTCTCTCCACAGATTAAGAATTTAGAGGCTGATGGCATACCTGCCACATAGGTATAAAAGTCCAAGCACTTCTCCCTTTGAAAATTAAGCATTTACCTGACCAGATACAGTCTGTCCCCTCTAACAAAGTCCATTCCTTGTTTTCCTGCTATCTCCACCTATTTTTCACAACCTTTCTCGGTTCTCTTTACCCACTGTCTGCCATCTCCCTGACTGAACAACAAGACTGAGATACAGAGTATGGAAAGAGAAGTTTTTCTGAGAATGTACAGTGCCTTTGCCTCATCACTAAATAGCTACATCCTCCTGCCTACCTACACACTTAGAATTCAACAGCTAATTTCCATTGTGCACAAAGTCAGGGAGAATCTTTAAACATCATGATTTTATCTCTGCTCACCCATTTCCTTCCTTTAGCACCAAATATATCCTTTTTAAAACTAACATTGTTGAAGAAAGCAATATTTAGTTCCTTAATATTCAGCCTGTTGCTTTGCCAATAAATTAAAGCACACACAAGAGTTAAGAAAACCCATCTCCCACCATCTCTGGCTGGGTTCTGAGGGGGAAAAAATTAGCCAATATCAGCTAAAAGCATCTTACTTATGCTTAACTGCAAAATTTGGATACAACAGGTCGGAGAACAAAAGTCCACAAGTACATCAAAATTCATTTTAAAGGGAAAAAAACTAAATTAGAGATCACAAACATAGAACAGACCCACAAAAAAAAGGGCAGTAAAAAATCTATAAACAGTTATTAGCTGAAAGGAAAAAAAACAGAAACTCTACAGACATCAACCATTCAGAAAAAACTTACTATTTTTAAAGCAAAAATTTTGGCCCAAAAAAATCCCAAAAATTTAAAGATACTTTCTTGGAACGTGGGGAAAAAGTAGACAACTAGAGTGATAAACTACACATGAGACGAACAGGGTCAACTACCAACTAACTCTGATTCAATCACAAAAATCTTCGATAACTTCTACAAGAAATTATATAGCTCAGATACTCCAAGCATAAATGTAATTAACAACTACCTGAGAAATGTGGGCAGCAAAAATAAGCTAACAGGAGAACACAAAAAGTTTATAGACCAGCCCATAACTATTCAAAAAACCCTTGATGTTATTAAAAACTTAAAGAACAACAAATCTCCAGGGATTGATGGATTCCTGGCAGAATATTACAAAAAAATTCACATCTGTTAGCCCCTCACCTAACTACAGTATGCAACTTAATTCTGGAACAGGGTAACATGTCCCCATCGTGGGCTGAATCAAACATGATCGTACTTCCCAAACCCAAGAAAGATACTACTAACCCACCTTCCCATTGCCCAATAACCCTACTAAACCAGGATACTAAAATATTTACTGCAATTCTAACATCTGACTGGAAGGATATCGAGCAAAGCTACAAGCAAGGAAAACCAGTACAAGAATGTATATGCAATAAAAGCACTGAACGCCCAACCAACTTATAAAACAACCCATTTTTAGTTACTGACTTAAAAGTTTGGGACAAAATCAGAGGCAAATTAACACAGGAGTTATCCCAAATTTCTCCTTTTGTTGGGCAATATTGGTTCTACCCAGCCCTAAATATAAACTCATATAAATGGTGGAGAACAAGACTGATAGATATTACTGATAAAGGTAAAATACAAGAAAAAGCAAGATCGGGAAAAAATGCAACACAGATTCCTTGGTTTGAGTATTTACAAATCAAGCATCTTACCGAAGACACAAAGGTCAAAAATATATTAGGACAACCTCTTACAGAATTTGAAAAAAATAATTTAAAAGGATCGGACAAACAGAAAGGATTAATTTCTACAACTTACCATATTTTACTAGAAGAAAAACAGAAAAACAAACAGAATTTGAAAAAAATAATTTAAAAGGATCGGACAAACAGAAAGGATTAATTTCTACAACTTACCATATTTTACTAGAAGAAAAACAGAAAAACAAAATACTCTCTTACCAAAAAATATGGCACAAAGAATGCGGTATAGATTCCTCTAATGAAAAATGGGTGGAAATCTCACAATTTTATATCAAGAATTATTAATATAAAAATGTAGACTATGAAATTGTATTCCGATTGGTATCTGACATTAGTTAAACTTAACCATATGAACCAATCATTGTCAGTGAATTGTTGGAAACAATGTGGGGAACTGGGAATCTACATTCACTCTTGGTGGGAATGTAAATTTATTAAATATTTTGGGGGGAAAGTAATTAATAAAATTGAACATATTACAGGTTATAAGATCCCCAAAACCCCAGAGGTAATCTTACTGAACTGCTGGGAAGACCCCAAGATTCCAAGAATTAGAATTAATCTTAAATTATTATTGTTAGCTATTGCCAAATCAATAATGGCAATTGGCAAGCCCATTTATGAGATCACTTTATTATGGAAAAAAATACTGATCAAATAGCTCAAAGAGAAAATCAAAATTACAAATCCAACCTACTAGAGCAACAATTCCCACTTCTGGAATATCTAACCAAAGAAGAGAATGTGTAAAAAAATACATGAAATAAGGCCTTTATTTTTCTATGGCATACCTGCAACAATCATTTACAAGTTTATAAATTTATCTCAGACATTTTTTATTTTAAGGCCAAACAGAAAATGTAAATAGGATCTGGAGATAGGAAGTTTGTCTGTTTGTTATTGTTTGTTGTCAGTGTAAAATTTATGGTTCATTGCCTGTTACTGTTATAACTAGGGTTGCCAGCTCCAAGTTGGGAAATTCCTGGAGATCTAGGGGATGAAACCTGGAGAAACCTGGAGAAAGAGGGGTTTGGGGAGGGAAAGGCCCTTGGCATGGCATAATTCCATAGAGTCCATCTTCCAAAGTAGCCATTTTCTCCAGGTGAACTGATCTCTGTGGCCTGGAGACCAGTTGTAATTCTGGGGGATCTCCAGCTACTACCTGGAGGCTGGTAACCCTAGTTATACCTGAATTTTTTTTCATGATGTTAAGTGAACTTATCGCTCTTTGTTTGTTATTGTTATAAAGGCTGAATGGAAAAACTGAAAAAATGAATAAAATACAATTTTTAAAAATCACTAGTTTCAATTATACAATATTGAGATCAAAAAACATAGCTCTTCTGTGTCACCATCATTAAGTACCTCAGAAATACTAAACTATCTACAAAACTTGGAGAGATTTCCTAGCTTGTGCTGCCCACTTTAGCTGCCATACCAGGACTGGGAAAAGACAACCAGATCCAACTTGGTCTGATCTGAAAGTCAGAGTAAATTTCATTTGGGTGTGTTCCAACATGATTGAGACTAGTTACATTCTGAATGCACATTCTTGCTTTGAATAAAAAACTTTTTCCACAAGGCTGCAGCTTTATGTTGCCTTATTAAATTAAAGTTTGGATTATATCAACAATTTGGCTGTTTCATTAAAATACCCATAAAACACCCATCAACCTTGTATTACTTTCTCGATTACAAATTTTACACGTATAGTTCTCTGTTATGGAAAAGTTTAAATCAAACATCAGATCATTAAAAGGCAATGCTGGAGCTTATCTCACTAGGGTGTTTTTTCCTCCAGGTATGAAGGGGGGCAGGGACTGCTGTAATCCTCAAGATTATAGTGGCTGTGGCTAGATGTTTTTCAGCAACTTTTCATGTGCACTTGTTGAACTGAGCCCCTATGTCTTTAGCATTCACAGATTTGCTACTGAGGGCCAAGCTACACATGACAAATGACACTTGAACGGCAAGTGGATTGAGTGGAGGGCAAGTGAACAGGGAGAAATACACTTGCCGTTCAAGTGTCATTCATCATGTGTAGCTTGGCCCTGAGAGCTGACTATTCTGTTCATGGTACTATTTCTCAAGAACTCAACACTCCATTAACTTTTGCACCACCACCACATACTACACAGCATCCTGCATTCTCCGTGACATTTTGATAGCTAATATATTTACCAAGAGAACTGTAAATATTTGCCAAATAATTATGTTATTATTAATAAGCAGACTTTTTAAAGTCTGAGTTACTAACCATGGTGCATGAGAGTTCCAGTGAGCTCCGCTGTCTCAGATATTTTGCTCAAAAAAAAGATTTGGATTTCTCACCTTCTTTTCCAGACGTCTCCTTGTACCATCCCCGACAGCCTCTTTCAGCACTTCGGTCTATGAGAGATTTTAAAAAAGAAAGAAATCCATGTCGATGAGGAAACCTGAGCCCTCTGAATCTCTCCCTCTCCCTTCCTCCCTCCCTCTCAGTGATCGGCAGCAAATCACAAGCTAAGAACAATCTGCAAATACTCTCGCTTTGTACTTGATGGAAAAAAGAAGCCATGCCGTGCATCTTCCGCCAATGCCGTGGAATACAGAAATATTTAATGATTGGAGAGACCCGGAATATTTCCCAAATCACTTCTCTCCCCTGCTCTGTTGAGCTATTTACACGCACTCTAGCTAGCTTCCATGTGTCTTGATGAAGGGAGCTTTGACTCTGGAAAGCTCACCCCCTGGAAATCTAGGTGCCACTGGCACTCGGATTTGCAATACTCCTCCCACCCCCGCCTGGATTATAAGGACTCCTTCCTTTTCCCACTCCTTGTGTTTGATCAGAGAGCTTTGACTCTCCAAAGCCCATACACTGGAAATATGGTTGGTCTTGAAGGTGCAACTGGACTCGAATCTTGCTCTTCCTAAATCTTGATTCCTTTGCACCAGTTACTATTAGAGACCAGATATGATATGACACAAAAACATTTAATTCCTCCTACTTGGAGAATTTTCATACATGCCATTAAGGTGTTTTTGAAGTTCTTCTCCCGTACTTAATCAGCCTTGAAAACGTGCATACAAGTAGCATTTGCCTGCTCAAAGACACTTTTTAGGGCCATGTGTATAAATTACAATTTTAAAAAACCAGAGTTTTCCAGAAAAACAGCAGCACTCCTATAGGTTTACCAAGAAATGGGCTGCCTGGAAGCATTTCCGCCCCCGCCCCCTGCCTCTCGTATCTTTTGCCTTATTGGTAAAATTATTGTTTCTGCCAGTTAGGGTGGCCCTGCATTTCACAGAATTGTCCATGCCCTGCCCAGCAGTGATAAACAAAGGATAAGATGGTAAGTAGATGACAAGCAAATGCTAAGATTTGCTTCTGGTTCTTCTACATGAGTTTTATGAATTGTTCACCATATCGTCATCATCTTGCATCATTCAAGGTGGATAAACCATTATACTACATAATGCCTCAAATAGGTTTGGGAGACATAAGAATGTGAGAAAGAATTGCATTTCAAACTAAGGATTAGATCCAGATTAAACTGGCTGTTTCCACCTATTCTCCTTTCCAGCTGCAGCCCCACCATGTCATTCCTCGTTGTTCCCTATTCCCTAAGAGCAACATTTCGTAGACAGCTGTGGACTGCAGTGCAAGGGTGGAAGCAGAAACTTAAAGCTGAATTCAGACACCATGATAACTTTTTTTCAACTGTTGCTTGTGCAAGTGCTTTACCCACTGGGTCTGCCTTCTTTCTTTTGGACTTCAGAAACCACAGCCCCCAATGTTGACACAGCAGGAGAACCTCTCCCACTTCATAGACAGCTGACTGATGGTGTTTACTAGTCCTGGTATTTCTAGAGGCTGCTGCTGCTTATCCCCTGCTGGGTCAGATCCTCATGGCCCTTGGTTCTGGTCAGTCCTGGAGTCAGTGTCAGGGTTGCCAAGAGCCACCATGGAACCCCAGACAAAGATTCTTTCTGGGTCCCTCCATATGAGCATACTTCCATATTCAAACCAAATTCCATAACAAAAGAAATCATTTGGCTTCCTTATACCATGAATAGAATAATTGTTTGTTAGTTAACAAACAGTAAAGGAAAAGAATAGCTTTTATTAAAGAATAGCTTTTATTAATTTATGATTTACATTATGCAGATTGCAATAGGATATAGTAAAAAAAAGAGCAAACAGAATCAAAAAGACTCCCCATATGAGGGGCCTAGCAAAAATATTGAAGCACACAGAAGAAATAGAGAATTCAGATGTGTTCCTTAGAGGGCTTTCAAGGGGGAGGGGAGCTGTGGTTCCATCTCATGATTCACCCAATCATGCTATGTACTCAAAAACATTTCCTATTGATCCAGGATATTGGGCTGAGTTCATAGAGGGGTCCTTTATGGGATCTCTTGGGAGCAGTGGTGCTAGACATTGTGGTTTCAGTATATCCCACAACCTCAAAACCTAGTCCTCATCATCCAGGGCAAGGAGATATGTTCATATACAGAGCCAGTCTGGTGTAGTGGTTAAGAGTGGCAGGACTCTAATTTGGAGTAGTGGGTTTGATTCTCCACTTCTCCTTTTGAAGTCAGCTGAGTGACCTTGGGTCAGTCACAGGTCTCTCAGCCCCACCCACCTCACAGGATGATTGTTGTGAGGATAATAATAACGCCCTTTGTAAACCACTCTGAGTGGGCGTTAAGTTGTCCTGAAGGGCGGTATATAAATCAAATGTTGTTATAGGGATCACGTGTCCAGAGTCTGGGGCCCAGCCCCCAGACTTGCCAGAAGAAGGAGATGGGAGGCAGCTGGGGGACAGCTACCCAAACACAGCAATGGACACCCAGGACCAGACCAGGCCGACAACAGAAGGAGAAAGAGAGACGCCCCAGTCTCAGGAGGGTAGAACAGCACCCAAGCCCCAGAGAGTCAGGTGGGGAAGGTGGAAGCCTGCTACCCTCACTCTCCAGGGGAAGGCCCAAGGGTCAGGCCAGGAGAGTGAGGACCACCAGGGAGGGAACAGCCCCAAGGGAGAAGGCTCAGAAAGCAAGGGCAGTCAGCCAGCAACCTTACTGGCAGGGGAGGAAAAGCAGCAACAAAGACAGCTCAGGACCACGCCCCAGCCTCCAGGCAAGCTAGAGGGGATTAGCCAGGACCAGAAAAAACTGGGAGCAAAGCCATCCCAGGTGTGGCAACCTGAGGCACTGAGCAGGGAAAGCTTGGCAGCCCGCCAGGAAAGCACAGCTGTGGCTGATCAAGGCAGCCAGCAGAAAAAGCCCAGGTGTAGCTGCCTGAGACATCAAAGGCTGTGGCTAGAGTGCAGGGAAGGGCGTGGCTGGCAGGTGGAGCTGGGAATAAGGGAAAGGATATAAGGAGAATCCACCCACAAGGTGTGGTGGGTTGTTGTGTAGGAGGATGGTGGAGTTGAGGAGAGCGAGCGAGCGAGCACAAGAGAAGCTGAGAAGAGGAAGAGGACGGAAGATGAAGGAGAGAGCGGGACAGGAGTCTGGGGGCTGCAGAAGGTGAGGAGGGAGGGAGGGAGGGCGGGAAGGAAGGCCACCAGGACTCTGACAGGTGGACCAGGCCTGCAAGGGGAATGAGAGGGAGTGAGGGTGATGTAGACCCCCTCCTCTGTAACACAGTCCCCCTTATGGAACTATTGGGGCAATAGGAGATGGAGTGCTATAAGACACAACTGTACATTCCCATTGCCATTAATCCAGGATATTGAAATGAGTACCTAGACGAGCCCTTAGGGGACTTTCAGAATTGTGGTACTGTTGCCTCCTAAACTTTCCACCTGTGCATCCCATAAACTCTAAATCCTTTTCTGTTGGTTCAGGGCAATGAGATGAGTTTATTGAAGGGTCTCATATCCCCCCTTAGGGGTGCACCATTGCCCCCCTACTTTCTGCCTGCATGCCCCACAATCTCAAAATACTGCCCTATTGGTTCAAGGCAATAAGATGAATTCATAGAGGAATCACATGGGACCCTTAGAGACCTCTTGGGGGGGCCACACAGGTCAGGAGGTCATTTCCCTTCACATGGGGTAGAAGTTCTGGGAGAAAGGGAGGACTTGGGCCTCTAGAAGGGCACGACAGTTTTTTGTGATGTAGGAGTTATGCCCCTATTTCTTTTTGCTCTATAAATTAAATACAAATGAGAGACAAATTACCTGCTAATAAACCACACTGAATGAAGTGAAACATCAGTCTCTCTCAAAAAATACTCAACTGAAAAAATGCTTTAAAACATTTCTACTCACCCCAGACAAAAAAGTAACCTCCCACAACATAAAGATGCTTAATGGAGGAGTTAAAATGGGGAGATGTGAAATGTCCATTGTATCCTTCATGGAGAAGAGGCATGTTAGCTAAGTCCCCCAGTTTTTCTCCAAGATTGCTCCACAGTGGCCATTTCCATTCATGCCACAGTATTTTTTTTATTAGCACTAGAACATCATTATATTGATATAATGTTATAACAAATACGCGTACCAGGCTTTCTGAATTCCCAGCATTTATTTTTTAAAATGTAAGTCCCTGATCCCTTCCGTTGCAGAGATAGGCATACTTGTTTTAAAAATGAAAGCTGGAAATTCAGGGAACCTGATACACATCGATCATTGGCATTTTGTCCCCGCCTCCTGTTGGCGGCCCTGGTCAGAGTTACAACTGCTGTTGCAACCTCATCCCAGGGCTGTGGTGTCCAAACCTCTGTCTGGGAGCTGACCTTCCTCCAGGCCTCTCCCTTGGCCAGCTCTCAGGAGAGAGCCAACTATTCTATATTCCAGCACCACTGGCATTTCAGCACTCCTGGTGTACCTGGGTTTAGATCTGAGCACATCTATAGTGCCAAAAAACAGATGGGGCTGTCTTCCACCAGCATCCAGTCACAACACCAAACTCTGGTCAGTACTACATGTAGGTAACAAAAATCAGTTTGCACACAGACACCATGTTATCTGCATCTTGCTTCCTTTTTGTCTCTCCACAGGGAGGACGTTTTCCTACATTCTTGTCTCTGTAACCAGGCAGCCGAAAAGTGTAGTGCAACTCAACAAACTCAAACATCACAACCAACTACAATTAGTACAAAATGACATTAACAGTCCAGCTACAACTCTTAATTTGGTTTCAACTAGAGGCAGGCATGAAACAAAATACAAACCAAAGTTCATCACGAACCGGGCTGGTTTGTAGGAGCTCATTTCTCATGAACCATGATGAATTTTAGCTCTATGTATTGTCGAAGGCTTTCACGGCCGGAGAACGATGGTTGTTGTGGGTTTTCCGGGCTGTATTGCCGTGGTCTTGGCATTGTAGTTCCTGACGTTTCGCCAGCAGCTGTAGCTGGCATCTTCAGAGGTGTCACACTGAGAGATCTCTGTCTTTTAGTGCTACACCTCTGAAGATGCCAGCCACAGCTGCTGGCGAAACGTCAGGGACTACAATGCCAAGACCACGGCAATACAGCCCGGAAAACCCACAACAACCAATTTTAGCTCTGTTCATTTGGTTCGCATTTCAGTTCATCACTGCAGACAGCCTGGCACCAATCAATCAGTTCCCTAGACAACGAGGGGATGGGGTCTCTGCCGACCTTCTGCTGACCTAGAAGTGATGTTTTCACGAACTGGGACAAGTTAGCGGTTTGTGAAACATGATGAACCACGAACCACATGGTTCAGAATTTTCCTGGTTTATGTCTATCTCTAGTTTCAACTAACAGACCATGGTTTGTTGCACCATTTTCATTTAGACCTCACAATTAACTAAGGTTTGATCAAAGCATGGGTTATATACAACAGTTTATCATGATGTGTGAATGTAGTCTAAAGGTCTATTTAGGCACACACTCTGTCTCCAGTATTAACCAGTTAGACATTCCTACATATGGTAACAGGTGTATCTTAGGGTTGCCAACTCCAGACTGGGAAATTCCTGGAAATTTGGGGGTGGGGGTAGAGTCTGGAGAGGGCAGGGTTTGTGAAGGGGAAGGACCTCAGCAGGGAATAATGTCATAGAGCCCACCCACCAAAGCAGCCATTTTCTCCAGGGAAACTGAATTCTATGGCCTGGAGAGAAGTTGTAATTCTGGGAGATCTCCAGAAACCACCTCGAGACTGGCAGCCCTAGTATATCTTCTATTCCCTACTTAAAAAACACAACAAAGAAACCCTCACAATTTGGAATATTTTTCAAATGCAGTTCCCCACAATCCATCATGGTAAACAGAGTAGGAATTGACTTTATATTGTGGACACCTGTTGAAATTAAGGGATTTTGCTTCTCATCAGAGTATATGTGTTTTTAATATATGGGTGTTGCATGATTTAGCATAGAGTCCTGCCTTTTCATCTTGGTTTGCACTCAGCATTTATTCATTTCATATAAATTGTCACTGACTTCAAAAATTCTCAGGGAGGGGAAATTTTTCAACACAAATTCTGAATCTTTTCTTCCATTAATCCAGGTCAAAGTTGAGGTAAAATTCTCTCCTGATAACATGGTTCCTGATAACATGGTTTCTTTCAGCTTCTATACAAACACCTTTTATACAAGCACATTACAAATACCAAGGACCTAGGTACAAAATTGTTAAAACTGCAGCACTGCACAAAATTAGACTGCTTAAAATCCAGTCGGAGGTGTGCATAGTACACAGTTTCTTGTAAGGTCGCTCTTTTGTTTTAGGGAGATTACATTTTTCCACCACTCCAACTAGGGTTGCCGGGTCCCTTCACTCCCCGGCGGGAGATTAGGATGCTGGCTCTTACCTCTCTCTCTCACTGTTGTCCTTTTGTGTGCGTGCTCCCAGCAGGCATGAAGACAACATCACGCTGGTCAAAGGGTGGCTTGGGTGCCCTTTGACCCATGGCTAAATGCTTCAAGTGGCTGAATTGCCCCGCTGAGGGACGCGAATCAGGCTGCTGTGGGAGCAGAGTGTGTGTGTGCCATGCTGCCTGAGGGTGCGCCATGCAGCCTGAGGGTGCACCATGCCACCCAAGGGCACGCCGCACTGCCTGAGGGGAGCACCCTGGGGGTGTGCCCCCCTGCTGGCCAGGTAAGGGGGGCGAGGGGAAGATGGGAGCAGGGGATCCCCCACTCTGGGTGGGGGAATGGCACTCCTAACTCCAACTGAAGCAATTTGTGCATGCAATACTTTTCTAAGGAATTGTTCTAGCTCTTGTGATTGCTCTGTGACATTATTTTATTTCTGTTTAGAATTTAGGACTCAAGAAGAAAAAGATCACATGGCATGGACAGTTAGTAAAGTTACTCCTGTATTATCAAAGGTAAGAGCCTCACCCCCTCAGTCAGTCTAGCCTACAGCAGAAGGGAGGAGGCTAAAAACTCAATTGAGGGAAATGCTGCTAGGGCTTTTCTGCACCAGGTTTTTGCTCCACCTTGACTTCTTAACTACATTGCCTCCTGCCGCCTTACAGTATTGTTTGCTGGTCATTACTCTACTGGTTTTTCTTTGAGTTTTCCCTGTGGGGTTTTTTTTGGTCATGATCTGAAAAAACAGAGGAAAAACATTTTTAAGTGGGATCAGGAGGGCGGTACACAGGAAGCACTTAATGATACTTTATGTAAGTGAGTGTGTGGCAGTGGAAAACGATGCTCAAAATAAGCCAACCTGAGGAGAGGAAAGTGCATAGAAGTCCAGAGGTGGAAAGGATAAAAGATGGCAATATTTAGAAGAGAGAGTAAAGGAGAGGCAAAGGAAACAAAATATACATGCAGCCTGATCTAGTTATGTTTCCATAGAAATAAGTTTTTACTGAGTTCATTGGAATTACTCCTAAGTGAATTGAAAGTTTGTTTTGACTGAGGAGGACAAATTATTGGCAACTCCAGCCTGGGAAAATTCTGAAGATTTTGGAGTGGAGCCTTTGGAGGGGGGAATTTGGAGGAGGATTTCACCTAGAATCTATGGTATGTCATTGAGTCTGCCCTCTAAAGCTGCCTAAATTGGCCCACTGTGAAGTGTAGGAGCTATCCAGGGCCCTCCCAGTAGCACTCCCGTGCTCTGCAGTGGGATGAATTGGGCCTATATGGGGCTGAAATTGGCCTCCTGCAAAGTATGGGAGCACTCTGGGGCCCATCTTGCTGTCCTGGCAGCGCTCCTGCATTCCGCAGCAGACCAATTTTGGTCCCAAACAGGCTCGATTTAGCCTGCTGCAAAGCGCAGGAGCACTGCCAGAAGGCCCCTGGAGAGCCCCTGCACTTCACAGTGGACCAGTTTAGGCCCCAAATGGGCCTGATTTGGCCCCAAACGGGTCAAAATTGGCCCACTGTGCAGGAGCATTCCCTGGGGCAACACGAGGCCATGTACAATGATGTCACTTCCCAGAAGTGATGGCATCATGCAGTCTGGGAGCATGCACAATGCGCATGCAAAGACACCAACAAAGGTGAGTGCCAGGTCTTCCGCCTCCCGCCCTGAGGGTGAGGAAACCTGGCAACCCTAACATCCACCCCATCCCTGCCTGCACAGTCAGGTGTCATCAGATCATCACTTCCAAGGAAAACCTGGAAGTGATTCCAGTTGTGGTAATCCACCTGTGAGGTTACAGAAGCATGGATCAGTGTGGCCATATTGGCTCAGTCTAGGTTTTGAAAGAGTTGGCACACTAGATGCACCTAATAAAAGGTGCTCAGTGCCACTGTGCCAACCTACTTTTCAAAGAGCAAGGCAGGGTCCATGCGCACCCTGAAACTTTTAACATGCTCGTAAGAAAGTCAACTTCACTCCAGCGGGCCCTCTAAACTATCAGCCTTCCCAACCAACATTACCTTTCTCTTGTCTGGATTCAGTTTCAGTTTGTTCTGCCTTATCTACATGATAAATATATATGTATTAAAGAACATGAGTGACAGAATAGAACTAGAGATGGGCACGAACAGCAATACGAACAAAAAAAAAGCCACAAACAGCCCAATCCACTGTTCGAGAACAAGCTGTTCATGAGGCCCCATTCTAAACGAACAGGTGGTTGTTGCAAGCCTCGTTCATTGATGTTCATTGCTGTTCGTCAAGCCAGACAGTCTGGCACCTGCAAAATTCCCTTGGCAACTTAGGCAGGGATTGTCTGAACTCTGTCTGAACTCCCGCTGTTGCCCTGGAAACCCCAATCTAGGCCCAATTTAGCTTGATAGGCAAGTCTTCCTTTCAAGTGTGGAGCTCCAAATTTGTTACAACAAGGGAGCAAAGAACAGGGGGGAGGGGGGCTCCCAGCTCTGACTTTGCAGACAGTGGAGAAGGAGAGAGACAGTTGCTGTTGGCATTTTGATAGAGAGAGTGCATTGGAGCTTGAATTTTCTTTGTGTGTGGTGGGATAGGGATCTACCTCTTCAAGTTCTAGGGCTGCTGCCAGGCTCTGGGCCAAGCTATTATTTATTATTGGTACTTTTCCTGCTGCCTGCTCAGGTAAGGTTTATGCGAGTGGTGTGATAGGGATCTTGACTTGGATGATGGCTGGAGGAGAGCCTGATGGCCCCCACAAACAGCCAACTATTAACATGTTCGTGAACAGGGCCATGTTCATGGTTGTTCGTGAGTCCCTGTTCATGGATGACAACGAACATCATGTTTGTTTTTTTTCCTGTTCGTGCCCATCTCTAAATAGAACCCTGTGGCACTCCACAAGACAATTCCCACCCAGTTGATTCCGCACGTCAAGTAGAGACTCTGTGGCCAGTCAGACAGAAAATATTGAAACCACCAAAGGACTATGCCCTTAACACCAACTCTGTATTCAAGCCAGTGGATGAGAATGGAGTAGTCAACTGTGTTAACAGCTGCTGAAAGATCTA
Organism: Eublepharis macularius; assembly: GCF_028583425.1. Classification (NCBI taxonomy): domain Eukaryota; kingdom Metazoa; phylum Chordata; class Lepidosauria; order Squamata; family Eublepharidae; genus Eublepharis; species Eublepharis macularius. The sequence continues at coordinate 93,116,818 of NC_072792.1, forward strand.
ACCAGATCAACAGGGAAGATTGTCTCCTATCCTACTTTAAGTGAAGATCATCTACCAGTTCAACTAAAGCCATCTATACAAAACCCTGTCCTGAAACTGGATCAAAATAGGACAAAGGCAGATGTGTAATCCAGGAAGTCCTGGAGCTGCTCCATCACCACATGCTGTATCACTTTCCTTAGAAAAGGTAAATTGGAGATTGGCCTATATTTGGCCACCTCTTCCTTAGCCTATGAAGGATTTTTTTTTTAAGCAGAGGTATAATAATTGCCTCCTACAATGGTTTAGGGAGAGTCCCCTCAGTCAGGGAGGAGTTGTTGATTTTCAGTAATGGCTCCAATATCTTTTCCAAGCAAATGTTTAGAAGCCAGGATGGGCATAGGTCCAAAGCACATGTGATTTCCCTAACACTCCCAAGGACCCTGTCAGCACCTTTAGGTAGAATTAAACTGAAACTATCCATCACAAAATGGCAGGTGCTTCTGGCACCTAAGCTATCAGATCTGCTCTCAACTTGGCCTTGAAATTGGGAAGGATGAGAGAGATTTTTGCCAGCAAAGAACCTTGCAAAAATATCACAGCTGTGGCCACTTTTTAATTACTGGAAGGGTCAGAATTAAGTGTTACTAAGTCATGAACCACTTTAAACAATTTTGCTGGATGAGTTTCTGTGGAAGCAATGATGGCAACACTTCATAGGCCTGCAAATGGACTCTATGATGTGTTGTCTGATTCGCCACAAATCTTCCACCAGCTCTACTTTGTGAAGCTATCTTCCAGTCCTCTTTGTATCGCCCAGCTGCCTAGTAAACCAAGGAACTGAAGGCCTCACAGAATATTGAAGAGGAAAACAAAACAACTCTGTTTATGGCCCCAGCTACCTCATCATTCCATGCAGCTATCATGGATAGAGTGGCTCTCAGAATCCCCCAGAGCTGCCTGGGAACCAACAGGATCGATTCATCTCTGAGGGTGGACCATTCAGATCTGCTGCTGCCCCACAGGAAGGAGGCTGTAAACTCAACCTTGCCTTCAGAAGGTGATGATCTGACCATGACAAGGGCCGACTAATCAACTAATTTGAATGTCACTAAGGTATATATATATATCTGTCACTATGGTGAAGGTAACTGTGTCTCTTCCTAGAAAGAGCACAGCTGAAAAGCCAGATAAATATAGCAGAAAGGGGAAAAAAAATTATTAACCACCTTTTCTGGTCTCCTGGACCTAAGGGGGATATAACAATAAATGTCATACTCCGCCTTTCACTTCATCTTCACATCAGCCCTGTGAGATAGGCTAATATAAGATTATATGACTGCCTCAAAGTCACCTAGCAAGCTTCTGTGGCAGAGGTGAGATGTGAACCTTCCTCTCCTAGATCCTAGTAAAACACTCTAACTATTACACCACACTGGCTCTGATAATCCCAACCAACACAGATAAAACACCTATTTTCTGATCTGCCATATTTCAAGTCATCAATACCCTTCTATTGCCTGGATATAGCAGTTTTATTGGGACAATTTCAATAATATTTGACCCTAGAATTATTCAGAATAGATAGTGCAATTCAATGGTTAGAGCTTCTTGGGTAGGCACTGTACAAATTTAACAACTTTAAAAGCTGCTCTGTTTGTTCAGCTAATTCTCAGTTAAACCAATTAAATATGTCAACTCTTGAAATTTCCTGTAGTCCTTGGGCTCATCATGATGTACCGGTGCTAATATTGTAATCAACCATGTTTCACTGATCAGAATAGAAAAGCTTTTGTTGTTCAGGTTAAAACTCCAGGACTGAAGCCTTTCAGTCTAAGAAAAGTCATTTGCAACAAAGTCGTATCCACGGTTACCGAGCTGATCAAGCATGCTTGCTTCAGATAAAGGCATAACTGAGAATGGTGGGAAAATAAAACAGAGAAACAAAACTATATTCCTATATAATGTCTTTAAAAATACAGCAGTCCAAGAAATGAGGATCATAAAAAAGGAATTAGTTATTTATTTCAATAATAATAGAAATAAAAAGATATTGTTGAGTCACAACTGACTCACGGTGACCCCATCCACAAGAAGTTGCAGGAAGGACACAAGCACAGGTGGTTTTGACATTGACTTCCTCCACATAACAACCCCAGTTCTCCTTGGTGGTCTCTCACCCAAGTACAGAGCCCCTGAGGATGGGCAGTTTATTATTATTATTATTATTATTAATAATAATAATAATAATAATAAATAATAATAATGGCCAACCCTCCTTAAATCTTAAGCTCTGACAACCTCAGGCTAAGTTGGGCTATTCAGCCTGAAAATAGTAGAAAACCGGTTTATTAAATACCTGTTGTTTATTACAAGTGGCCATGGACTGAATGAGCTTTATGCAAGGGTAGGGCCTGGACTTTTGCTGATTGAGCTGTCCTCTGCCCACTGGAGAGGCAATTGGTGACAGAGTTCTGGGGGGAAACATGTACCACTCTCATTTATTTTATTTAAAAGCCAAGCCAAGAAAGGGTTAAAATGCTGCTTCTTCACCTTGCTGCCTATTTGATTTGCAAATGGCAAGCCGTGCAACCCCCTCTGGGCGGGAGGGGAAAGCAGCCATTTAACCCTTACCTGGCTTTTAAAACCAGTAGAAATTAGAAGTAACTTTACAACACTTTCCTAGCTTTGAAAAAAAAACAAGAGAGTGTGCTCATAACACTGAGAACGGAAGGAGAAAGCAGCCATTTAACCCTTTCCTGCCTTTTAAAGCCAGGTGGGAATACGCAGTAATGTTTCAACACAGCAACATTACAAACCATTGTAACCAGTTTGGTGTAGTGGTTAAGAGTGCAGGACTCTAATCTGGAGAACCGGGCTTGATTCCCCACTCCTCCACTTGTAGCCAGCTGGGCGACGTTGGGACAGTCACAGCTTCTAGGAGTTCTCTCAGCCCCACCCACCCCACAGGATGATTTTTGTTGTGGGGATAATGATAACATACTTCGTAAATCACTCTGGGTGGGTATTAAGTCATCCTGAAGGACGATACATAAATCAAATGTTGTTGTTATTCCTGGTTTTTTAAAAAAGACTGGAGCAGCTGAAAGCAGGAAAACTGAATACGCCTCTCTCCCTTCCATAAATACCAGCTATTCCCTCCCCTTTCCCAGGAAGGTAGACTTTCTCCCCATGCAGGGCATGCAGCTTTCATGGGCTGCACTTTTGTCCTTTCCCGGACCTGTATTGCCCAACCTTGGGAGAAAGAGGATGCTCCTAGCATTGCCAGACTCCCTAAGGACATGTTTCTTTTTGCTTACCCAAGTTGCCCGCGCACTGGCATGATAAACCACTTCCCCAGAGTAGTGGAATCCTCCTGGCAGCTGCTTAATAGACTGGCCAAGGACTATGTAATGGGGGAGGCAAGAATTAAAGCCAAGCAGAAAAGAGTTGAGCAGAGAAGCAAATCAGCTCAAGTGGGAAAAGGGGAGGCGGTGAATATAAGCAAAATGCTAACCATTAACAAATCTTTATGAAATTTAGCACTGCCGCACACCACTTTGGAAATACAAAAAAGAAATGCTGAAAAAGTGGCCAGGATGCAGAGGAGGGTGGATGTGGCTTCATAAGACCATAACCTCCAAAAAGTCCCTCAACGTTGGACCTAGCCTCTATTCAAAATATTCGTTTGTTCACAGCTTTCCAGTTGTTTGTTCACAGCTTTCCAGATGATCCAAACGTTAGGGTATTTTCTAAGATTCCAAATTAAAGTCAGAGTATATCCGCAGGGAGATGCTATGGGCAAAGTCTGGTGTCATGTCACATGACTACTTTTTGCAGGTGTGAAACCCCTGCAAACATGAGAGGCGAAACAGGTACTGAAAGCATTTTAAAGACCCAGTGTGAAAGGGGCCAGGGAGAGTGAAGACATCCCTGATCAGATGTGGTTGGAAACTGCCAGTGGAGAACTTCAGATTCAGTTAACGGCTGAAGGAAAGCACTGGGGTTTGGAGAGAAAGGGGACTGGGGTACTAGAAAGTGGGTACCGGCATTCTTAACTCCAAAAGAGAAAGAGAATACTAAAAGAACGTATCATAGGTGAATAAGCTAGATAGTTATTTTTGGAATCTTAAAAACGCCGCTGGTGCCGTTTCTGTTATTTAAGGACATGTCATAGATGTCTTACAAAAACCAGACATAGAAGTCCTAAGAAACAGTTACCGGTAAATCAAATGGACAATTTGGTCAGATAAACAAGAACTATGAACTGGGAGCACCATGGGAGCTCAGGACTCGGAGATAGTGAGTTATCTCTGCCATGTACCAGTTGTTTATAGAACTACACAACGAAATTGCCGGTGAAAAATAAATAAATAAATAAGTCCTGTACGTTTTGTATATTATATTCAAAGTGCAAAAGTGCTTCAATCAATATACAGCATATACAAAATACTTGTAACAAGACAGTACTGAGCAATAATCACAAAGTCCTCAAAGATCCAAAGTACAGTTCCAGGATCAGTGGAATATCTATTGTACAATGGCCGGGTCAGTAGAATTACAATCGCACAATGGCCTGAGTAGTGGTTGCCTATTCCAGAAGACACGGTGGATAAATAGCTGGGCTTCCTCCTAAGCTATGGGTTGCAGCCAGCAAATTTTCCAATACCCGTTTTGTGGTACACTTCATCAGGCAATATTGTCTTACTGTACTGTAAATAAATTACATATAACACATTTACAATAATATCAATAAATCTAACAATACAGTAGAAACTTTCAAAACATACAACTTACTGATCACCACATGATTCACACTCTTACATGACCCAATCAGTCATGTACCAGTTGTTTGTCAAAGACCCTTTATAATGTGTACTGAGACTGTTTACAGTTAACCTTAGCATCTTTCTGGCTAACCCATGCTGGCCTAAGGTGCTAGGTCCACAGCAGTGTATCTTCTTGCCTTGCTGTTTGGGCATGCTTTTGTTCTTCAGAATAAAAGTCTTTTCATGGATCACTGTTTCCAGGTTCCTGGGTTAAAACTGCCACAATATAACTAGAGTTTGAACGTTGTATTGTTTGCAAGTAAGCACTGAGTAATGGCACACCTTCCACAATTTGTGTTGAAACCTGTCTTCTCACTAATTCATTTTTAATATATATATGTTGTTTTAAAGCATCATTTAGAAGATCCTCACAATTACAAATGGGTCCCTACAGATTCTGTCCTTTGAAAGGCAACAGTAGAGACTTGTTTTTTAAGATGAGGAGATAGGTGATATAACTACAACTATTACTTTTGCCGCTGCTGAGTTTTAATATTGAAGTCTGCTTAAGCTTGCTTAATGTGAAAGCTATTTATGAAAATGTGTTAAAATTGTCACATTTCTGCTCACTTCTAATCCCTGTTTGATGTACTTAGCCTAGTTTTCTCTGTTTTGCAGTTTTGATACCTTTCTATGGGTAAATTTTTGTTCTATAGTATGGAACTATATTTCCCCTTCCACCTTGGAGGTATGCCTGCATGGTGGGCTGTTCCTGGTGGGGGTCACGGTGTTACCATTCAGCTGACACCCATTCCCTATGGGGAATTTCACTTAAATGATATCTGAACCATCTGCTGGACTGCTGCATGGGCTTTGATTCTGCAAGGCAATTGACACTGTGGGTATTTGGCCAGCAGTACCACTGAGAAGAGTAGAGGGGCTGCTAGCCACCACCCTTGCAGTGGGGCTTCCTGTGTCCTTCACCTGTAGAGTGCCCTGGCTGGTATGTTGACAGTCACAAACTGGGATGCCAGCATATCTGCCAGTTACCACCCCTTTTCAGCACCATTGTCCGAGGGGCAACGGATCCGCTCCCTCGGACTGGACCCCCCACCCCCGCCGATGGTCCCGCGCCCGCTGGCACCCACCTGCAGTCCAAAGGGGGCACCGAGGGCCGAGCCGCCAGGGACGACGGAGGGGAAGGAGCCAGCCAGCCTGAGGGGAAGCCACCTGGCCTCAGGAGAAGGCAAAGGGGCCAGCCCGAGCTGGCGGCCGGAAGGTGAGGCAGGAAGTGGCAAGGCGGAGGCCACAGCGCCCGCCAAGGAGACGGCCGCGAGAAGAGTGCCGGGAATGGGCGAAGAGGCCAGCCCCGAGGGCCACGCAGGTGGGCCGCAGCCAGACGCCTGCGCTGGCGCAGCAGGCCAGCCAGGCCTACAATGCCCAGGAGGCACTGGGAGGGGGCGGGAGCAGCGAACTGACAGGCAGCTCACTCAACCAGCCCCCTGAGCCAGCCCTAGGCCAAGGGCAGGGCCAGGGGGGAGACAGGTGGGAACAGAGACGGAAGGGCCAATGGGGCCAGGCAAGGTGGGGCCAGCGGATGTGGCCGCACCTGGCTCAGGTGGTGGAGATGACTCTGGGGGGCGGGGACCGGATGGGAAGGGTGGAAGTGGCCTTAACGAGAGAGGGTATTTAGGGAGAGGGAAGTCCAGAGGCCGAGGAGGATTGCTTGCCAGTACTCTGGCAGGGGCGAGACCAGCCAGTCCTGACATAAAGGAGTGCGCTGGGACAGGTGGAGCCAAGTGCTGACGGGCCTAGCCAGATCAGATGGAGGCCGCCTAGCTGAGGCCTACGGGGAGTCCTCCCCTAAAGTCTCAGGGAGGGGCCAAGCCGACCCATTTGGGTGCATAACCCCCAGCACAGACCCGCCAGGGGCGCTCCCCGTCGCCCCGACCACCGACCCGCCGCCAGGGGGCGCCCTCCCACCTGACAAAGTGGTGAAGAATGCAGGCACGGATCCCACAGTGAAACGGCCCTTGCCTCATCTGCCCACCCCTGCAGGGTGAACGCAGGCCTGCAGTTACCTATGCCTGGCTACCCTCTGGCCTCCGACCCTGCCAGACCCGACCCACCCGCGGGCCCATCTCCTGGAACTCATGGACCAAGCCGACGCCGACGCCGGCACACCGCCCAAGCCGACTAAACCCCCAGGGGTGGACCTGGGCCAGCTAAGCCAGTGGATGGCTGAGCAGCAGGTGCGACTCCTGAGGGACCTGACGGCGCAGCATCAAGAGTCTCAGGCTACCCTCCTACGGGGGCTGGCTCAGGCCCTGGGCAGCGCCCCGGCAGGCCCCCCGCTCGGTCCCGGCTGAGGGGTTCCCTTCCAGTTGACGAAGCTGGGTGAGGCGGATGAAATCGACGCCTACCTGGAGGCCTTCGGACGGACAGCCGAGGCGGCTCAGGGATCAGTGGGCCTTCATCCTCGGGCCCTATTTGACCGGCGAGGCCCAGGCGGCATTACGTGCCTTGCCCAAGGAGGAGAGCGCCAACTCCCGGCTATTAAAGGCAGCCATCCTCGACCGCTATGAGGTGACCCCGGATTCCTATCGCCTCAAGTTCCAGGCCATCACGTATAGGAAGGCCGAACGGCCCTGAGCCCTGGTCAACGCTCTGCGGGACGCCACTTATTGCTGGCTGCGGCCCACTACGGAACGGGAGAAGGGAATTGCGGACCAAGTCATCCTGGAACAGCTACTCAACATACTCCCGCCCAAGGCCCGCCAATGGGTGGCCTGCAGTCGCCCGGCGAGCCTGAAAGAGGCCTCCGCGCTCGAGAATTTTACAGCCATGGCGGACCCCGGAAGCCACCAAAAGACCCCGGAGGGGGTGGACGGCCCAGCAACCAGGCTCCCCGCACAACGGAGGTTCCCCGCCCCAGGAGGGCCAGGTCAGGCGCCCGGGAGGACCCCAGCAGCTCTGGCTGGCCGAACCCACCCGTCCCGTCCCGAGAGGGAGCGTGGGGTCGCCCGCCCCCAGGGCCCAGCTGAGAAGCCATGCCGAAGGGGACCCGCAAGAGTGAGGACTGGGGCCCCTGCTACAAGTGCGGACAGAGGGGCCACTACATACGTGACTGCCCGCTGATGGAGTGTGATGCAGGCTGGGAGGAGGCGTTCCCCGCCACGGCTCACCTGACACGGCCCCCCCACTGCTAACCCTGGTGGAGGTAGCCGGCCGGCGCCTCTCGGCCTTCTTGGACAGTGGCAGCTCCATGTCCATGATACGCACCCGACTGCTTCCCGCAGGATTGCCCGTCATCTGCACAGCCACAGTGGCCTGCTTCCACGGCCACTCTGAGACCTACCCGGTAGTCTGCATCCCCCTGACTTGACGAGGAGAGACCTGGGAGGTAGAGCTGGCCCGGGTGCCGGCCCTCCCGTACCCGGTGCTGCTAGGCCGCGACGCCCCTGAATTCCACCACCACCTGCAGGCCGCCCGCAGCCCAGAAGAAGCCCTCCCGATGCGGGATGTCGCCCCGGGCCCGGAACCGTCCCCTGGAACAGACCTCCCCCACTGGCCGACTGACCCGAGGTTCATCGCCCGCCAAGCAACGGACCCAACCCTTGAGAAACTCCAGGATGCCGTGGCGGTAAGTGAGGGAATTGTGAAGGACCCCAGGCGGGCCGGGAGGCTGCCACGGATAATCCAGGAAGGGGGCGTGGGATACCGTGTCACGATGGAGTGGGGGAAGGAGACCCGACAGCTACTAGTCCCCCAGGAATATCGGAGAACCGTTCTCCTCCACGGGCACGATCATAGCTGGGCCGGGCACCAGGGCACCAGCAACATGCTTGCGCGGGTCCTGAGCCGCTTCTTCTGGCCCAGGGTGGATCAAGATGTCAAAAGGCACTGCCGGACCTGCGAAACCTGCCAGCGGACGTCAGGATGTCCGCCCCCGCGGGCTCCCCTGGCCCCCCTGCCGGTGATCTGCACGCCCTTTGAAAGGGTGGCCATGGACTTTGTGGGACCCCTACCCAAGACGGCCTGAGGGCACCGGTTCATCCTGGTCCTCATGGACTACGCCACCCGCTCCCCCGAGGCCATCCCGCTATGAACCATGCAGGCGCCAGGAGTAGCCCGAGCCCTCATCCGCTTCTTCGCCCAGGTAGGCTTACCCCGCGAGCTCCTCACTGACTGCGGGACCCCCTTCACCGCCACCGTCACCCGACAACTGTGTTGGACCATGGGGATATGACAGATCTTTTCGTCAATTTACCATCCCCAGACCGACGGCCTGGTGCAGAGATTTAACCAAACCCTAAAACAGATGCTGCAGAAGCTCACCCACAACCGACCTGCCCAGAGGGACCTGTTTGTGGACCCCCTCCTCGCTGTGCAAAAGTCCCCCCAGGTGTTGACAGGGTTCTCCCCCTTCGAGTTGTTGTATGGCCGCAATCCCCAGGGGATTCTAGAGGTGATGGAAGAGCAATGGTCCCCAGTGCCCCCCCGCCCAGTCAGCCGGCACCAGAATACATCCGCGACCTCCGAGAGCGCTTAGGGGTCGCTTGGGCGTTGGCCGGGCGGAACTTGGAGAAAGCCCAGACCACCCAGAAAACCCGTTACGACCGGGGGACCCGCCTCTGGACGCTCCAGAAAGGCGACCAGGTCCTGGTCAACCGCTGGGTCTTCGGCCCCACGAAGCCGGGGAACCCATGGCAGGGGCCCTTCTGAGTCAGTCAAGTGTTAGGGTCGCACTCCTACGAAGTTCAGTGTGGGCCAACCCCCCGGCAAATCAAGCGCCTGCATGTCAACGACCTGAAGGCGTGGCAAGGACAGGCCGCAGGGGAGTGCCAGCTAGCCAATGACCCCCTAGAGCCAACCAAGGGAGAACTCCCCTGGACAACGCGGCAACCCGAGGAGGTCACCCCGGGCATAGATGCCGGCCTGAGTCCCCAACAGCGGGAACAGCTCCAGGCCCTCTTGGGCAGCCTTCCAGGCTGCTTCTCGAACCGGCCCAGGCGCACCCACCTCGCAGAGCACGCCATCCCCACGACGCCGGGGCAAGTCGCTCGGGCCACCTGGAGACCACTCCCCCTGGAAACAATGGGACGCCGTCGCCCGGGAAGTGGAGGAGATGCTGTGCCTGGGGGTGATCCGGCTCTCGACCAGTGAATGGCGGAGCCCCATGGTGCTGGTCCCCAAGCCGGATGGCTCGGTGCGTTTCTGCGTTGACTACCGAGAGGTCAACCGCGTGGGCAAGTTCGATGCCTATCCGATGCCCCGGGCAGAAGTCCTGATCGACCAGCTGGGAACGGCCCGGTACCTCTCGACCCAGGACCTCACAAAGGGGTATTGGCAGGTCCCCATGGCCCCTGACGACCGAGAAAAAACTGCATTCGCCACCCCCCAGGGCCTGTTCGAGTTCCAGGTCATGCCTTTCGGACTGCACGGGGCGGCGGCAACTTTCCAGCGGTTGGTGGACCGGGCCTTAGCGCACTGCCAGGGATTCGCCACCACTTACATAGATGATATCCTCGTCTACAGCCCGGACTGGCCATCCCACCTCCAACACCTGCAGCTGGTGCTCCGGGCCCTCCGGGACGCCGGCCTCAAAGCCAACCCGACCAAAAGCCGGCTCGGCTTCCAGGAGCTTAAATACCTCGGGTTCCTGGTCGGCCATGGGCAACTGAGGCCCCTTCCTGACAAGGTAGCCTCCTTGAAGCCCTGCCCCTGCCCCCGGACGAAGAAGCAACTGCAGGGCTTCTTGGGCCTCGCCGGGTACTACAGCAAATTCATCCCACGATACGCTAGCCGGGCCAGCCCCTTAACGGACTGCCTGCGTAAAGACCAGCCTAATCGGATCCCGTGGACGCCCCTCTGCCAACAGGCCTTCGAAGACCTCAAGACCGCCCTGTCAGTCACACCCATACTCCGCAATCCCAATTTTGACAGGCCGTTCATATTACAGGCGGACACATCTGACACCGGCCTTGGGGCTGTCCTGTCCCAATAGCACGAGGGACAGGAACACCCCATCCTTTTCATTAGCCGGAAATTACAACCCGCCGAGAAGAAGTATGCGGTTGTAGAAAAAGAAGCCCTAGCAGTTAAGTGGGCCGTCAGGGCCCTCCAATACTACCTAGTTAACAACCCCTTCATCCTCGTGACGGACCACGCCCCCCCCCTTCTATGGATGTCCCGGCTGAAGGATCATAACGCCAGGGTCTTATGTTGGTACCTCTCTCTTCTCCCCTTTAGCTTTACGACTCGCCACCGACCGGGCCGCCTGCACGCCAACGCCGACTTCCTCTCCTGGATGTTCGCCAGCGACCCCAAGGATGACTCGAAGCAAAGGGGGGGTTCTGAGGGGCAACGGCTCCGCTCCCTCTGACTGGACCCCCCCACCCCCGCCAACGGTCCTGTGCCCGCTGGCACCCACCTGCAGTCCAAAGGGGGCGCCGAGGGCCGAGCCGCCAGGGACGAGGGAGGGGAAGGAGCCAGCCAGCCCGACGGGCAGCCACCTGGCCTCGGGAGAGGGCAAAGGGGCCAGCCCGAGCTGACGGCCGCGGCCGCCATTACCGGGCCTCCACCAAGGGCTCCGAGGCCGGACGCCGGCGGCCAGAAGGCGAGGCGGGGAGCGGCAAGGCGGAGGCCACGGCGCCCGCCAAGGAGACGGCTGCGAGAAGAGTGCCGGGACCGGGCAAAGAGGCCAGCCCCACGGGCCATGCAGGCGTGCCGCAGCCAGACGCCCGTGCCGGCGCGGCAGGCCAGCCAGGCCTACAATGCCCAGGAGGCACTGGGAGGGGGCGGGAGCAGCGAACTGACAGGCAGCTTGCTCGACCGGCCCCCCTGAGCCAGCCCTAGGCCAAGGGCAGGGCCAGGGGGGAGACAGGTGGGAACAGAGACGGAAGGGCCAATGGGGCCAGGCCAGGTGGGGCCAGCGGATGTGGCCGCACCTGGCTCTGTTGGTGGGGATGACTCTGGGGGCGGGGACCGGATGGGAAGGGTGTAAGTGGCCTTAACGAGAGAGGGTATTTAGAGACAGGGAAGTCCAGAGGCCAAGGAAGATTGCTCGCCACTGCTCTGGCGGGGGCGAGACCAGCCAGTCCTGACATAAAGGAGTGCGCTGGGACAGGTGGAGCCAAGTGCTGATGGGCCTAGCCAGATCAGACGGAGGCCGCCTAGCTGAGGCCTACTGGGAGTCCTCCCCTAAAGTCTCAGGGAGGGGCCAAGCCGACCCATTCGGGCGCATAACCCACAGCACGGACCCGCCAGGGGCGCTCCCCATCACCCTGACCACCGACCCGCCACCAGGGGGCGTCCTCCCGCCTGACAACCATATATACTTCCTGCTAGCCACTGTTGCAGGGGTCAGGATTATTCAAGCAGAACAGGGAATGGGCACATGGTGGCAGGGGAAGGTAGTTGCAGCATCCTATTTTGTGGCAGCCTGTCCACCACCCCAACTTACCTGTGCAGGGTGTATTATTCTCACACTCCTGGTTGGGGAAGTGGAGTCTCCCTCTCAGTGTCAGCGTCCAGAGATGGAGTACCTGTAAAGATTCTGAGAAGTGTTAGGACAATGCAACACTATCTTCTTTGTGCCTATGGTTTTTGTCCTAAGTGCCTCCCATAGTGCTATGTGCTCTCTCTCATCTAAGCTGTCTGTGGGTCCTGGCTGAGGTTCATATAGCACAGCGGGGGTGGGGGGGAGGCTATGATTGGCTGTGCCTGGATGCCAGGGAGAGATGTGGTTGTCTGCAAGCTTAGTCATAATCCTGTGCTATGTCAAGTGCTTGGTGGGTGTGTGCCTCTATAAAGGAGTAGGACATTTTTTGCTCCAGGCAGTTGGCAAACCCTAGCAATAACCCATCCTTACACATTTCCCCCCGCCCCCCACACACCAGTTATAGCCACATTCTGTCATTATATACATCCACTGGTTACCCATCTGTTTCTGGGCACAATTCAAAGTGCTGGTACTTACCTTTAAGGCCCTAAATGGCTGAGACCAGGGTACCCCCGAAGGGCTGTCTTCTCCCATACAGGCCAGCCTACCATTTAAGATCTGCCTCTCAAGCCCTCCTCCCTGTGCTACTGTCTTTAGTGAGGTAGGTGATGGTGACTAGAGATGGCATTTCATGTGGTGGCAACCTTGTCTTTGGAACACCCTCCCCCTTGAAGCTTGCCTAGTGCCTCCTTTATTTTCTTTTAGGTGCCAGGCTAAAATATATATATATATATATATATATATTTAATGGCTTGCTTCTGTTTTATGGATAGTTTTTATGCTACTTATGTCTTAAAAAATCCATTAGACATGACTTGTTTTTAATACTGTGGTGGTTTTAATTATAAGCTGCTTAACACAGGACTCTGAAGCAGCAGCAGCAGAGAAATACCCTAAATAAACAGATGCAGGGCTTTTTTTCTGGGAAAAGAGGTGGTGGAACTCAGTGGGTTGCCCTCAGAGAAAATGGTCACATGGCTGGTGGCCCTGCCCCCTGATCTCCAGACAGAGGGGAGTTGAGATTGCCCTCTGCTGAGCAGCGCGGAGGGCAATCTCAACTCCCCTCTGTCTGGAGATCAGGGGGCAGGGCCACCAGCCATGTAACCATTTTCAAGAGGTTCCGGAACTCCGTTCCACCGCGTTCCAGCTGAAAAAAAGCCCTGGTGAGGGCTAAGGGTGGACCTGCAGGAGAGTATGTGGAATGAAGCTGAATCCTGAAGAAGAGAGGCCAACAAAGGCTGGTAAGTAAGGCATTGTCAATTTCACTTCTGCCCCACATGCAGGAGAGGAGGAGTGACAGCTCCTGGGGTTCTCAAAAGATCAATAGTTCAGCTAGATATTTTCCCACCTAGCGCAAGTTTAAAAAACTGCATTTTGTGGAACCAAAGCAAAGACAATCCAAGCAGCATAGGGGCCAAGAGGCTGCCTCGTGGTAGCTAGGATGGGAGAGGGATGAAGGGCTGGTAGCAGCTTGCAGAAAAACAGAGGTTCTCTCACACTTTCTCTGACCTAAGTTGATAGATCATAGCTTCCAGTGTTGCCAGTATGCAAGATGATGACAGAAACTGGCTTTGTTGAATGACCACTCCTTAAATTAAGAAATGAG